>NC_072004.2:68619090-69235000 GCF_028885655.2 Pongo abelii | reverse complement strand
CACCACCATGCCTGGCTAATTTTTATATTTTTAGTAGAGACGGGGTTTCACCATGTTGGCCAGGCTGGTCTCAAACTCTGTACCTCCAGTGATCCTGCTACCTTGGCCTCCTAAAGTGCTGGGATTACATGCATGAGCCACCACGCCCAGCCAGAAACGTTCAAATCTATACTATTACCAGAATTGACTTCTTGTTTTGAAAGTTAAAATGAAAGTAGCTTGTATAAGTAATGGGATTGCATTATGCAATTCACTTTCCTTTTTAAACAAGTCTTTATCACAAAGCCAACTATTCTGTCATAGTCTCGTTTTTGTTTCAATTCAGGACAGGTGGTTTGGCAGAAAATGATAGAAGAACCTACAGATGAATTCAGTCTGAAAGGTTTGGCTGATGCCATTAAGTTACTATATGATGCTAGCACTAAAGAGTGGACAGCAGATGATGTTATCAGTCTTGTAGATGAACTATCAGGTAAAAAATATATTTACTAACATAGAGTAATAGAAATTTGTTGTTAAAATACAGTTATAAAATTGTGAAGATAATTCTACAGGTAACAAATGATGTGCCTGTTGGAAATCACTGAATGCTCTAAAATATTTAAAGAGTTTGGCATTATGTTTGAAGAGAATGCATATAATCAACTTACTTTCCTTTGCTTGCCAATTTTATAAATAAACATTTATTATTATTATTATTTGAAAGCCTCTTTGTTTAATTAGCTCAATTACTCCCATGTTGTAAATTCTTAGAAACACCCTCCTAGGTTCTGTAAGAAGCCCTCTTCTGTGAGTAAAGGAAAGGTGAAACAATTATTCCTATTCCTGCATAATCCTTTAGATTCTAAAGTTTACAAGGATGCTTTCCTTGCACAGGATTAGAACACTTTGCCTGCTGACCTATGTGTAGGAGAATTGCTTTGTTTATATTATTAGTACATTTGTAAGAGCCTCCATGACATGGCAATAACCTGTCTCTGACTGAATGCCATAATTGGAAAACTAGAGCATTTTTTTCTGAGCATTTCCCTTGGCACTAATTGTATTTCCAATAAAGTGATAAAATATTGCATGTACTTAATAGTATTTACTATAGCTGTTGTGTGATTTCTCATTAAATAATTGTTCTTCCTCTAATAAAAGTGGTTCCCCGTGAATGGCTTCTAGAGAATAATGCACGTCTCCTAATGCTAAGTGGAAACAACATCTGTTTCACTTTCATGGCTAGTAAAGCTGTGAATGGACGGACCATTGAACTGGCAAGGCTCATAGTCTTTTTGGCTTTGGTAAGTAAAAATAAGTTTTTCTCTAGCAAGTTTTTTAACACAACAATTGACCTACCAGGGAGCTGCCCTGAAGGAACTGAAATGTGGACAAAACATTTTGTAAAAATGAGTATTGAAGTATATATTTTCAATGTTTCTTTTTCAAAATATTAAAACATATGTTTTGTTTTGTTTTTTGAGACAGTCTCACTCTTTTGTCCAGGCTGGAGTGCAGTGGTGCAATCTCAGCTCACCGCAACTTCTGCTTCCCGTGTTCAAGCGATTCTCCTGCCTCAGCCTCCTGAGTAGCTGGGACTAGAGGCATGCACCACTATGCCCCAGCTAATTTTTGTATTTTTAGTAGAGATGGGGTTTCACTATGCTGGCCAGGCTGGTCTCGAACTCCTGACCTCATGATCTGCCCGCCTTGGCCTCCCAAAGTGCTGGGATTACAGGTGTGAGCCACCGCACCTGGCCTAATATTAAAACATGTCATAAACTATAATATTTGGAATCATCCCTTCTATTAACCTCTCCCCACTTCAAGTCTGGATTTTCATTATACAGTTCTGCTAAGTTATATTCTTTTTTAAAAAATTCCATGTTAAAAAAAGCATCCCATTTGATTTACTTCAAAATAATCACTGTGGATGTGGGTTGGGAAGAGGACTTGGGAGTAAATGGAGATAGAGTTGAAATAAGATTGATAATTGTTCAAACTGGGAAATGAGTACTGGGAGTTTATTATATTATTCTCTCTAATTTTGTATAGTCAAAATGTTTCAAAATAAAAAGTCTTAAAAATATATTTAGGCTGGACGGGATGGCCCACACCTGTAAACCCAGCACTTTGAGAGGCTGAGATAGGAGGATCACTTGAGCCCAGGAGTTCAAGACTAGCCTGGGCAACATGGTGAAACCCATCTCTACAAAAAAATACAAAAATTAGCTGGGTGTGTTGGCAACATCTGTGGTCCCAGCTACTCAGGAGGCTGAGGTGGGAGGATTGATTGTGCCTGGGAGTTTAAGGTTACAGTGAACCAAAATTGTGCCACTGTACTCCAGTCTGGGCAACCAAACGAGACCCTCTCACCTCTCAATACACACACACACGCACACACACACATACATATACACATACATACATATATATAATCTTATATTTATTTAATATTCATTTAACACAAATTTGTGTTGAGTGCTTACTATGGGCCATAAATTATGAGATTCTTGAGCCCAGGAGTTCGAGAGCAGCCTGGAAAACACAGCAAGACCCTGTCTCTACAATAAAAATGTTTAAAAATTGGCCGGGCATGATGGCTCATGCTTGTAATCCCAGCACTTTGGGAGACTGAGGCAGGCAGATCACCTGAGGTCAGGAGTTTGAAACTAGCCTGGCCAATGTGGTGAAACACCAACTCTACTAAAAATACAAAAATTAGCCAGGTGTGGTGGCAGGTGCCTGTAATCCCAGCTACTTGGGAGGCTGAGGCAGGAGAATCACTTGAGCCCGGCAGGCGGAGGTTGCAGTGAGCAGATCATGCCACTGCACTCCAGCCTAGGTGACAGAGTGAGACGCTGTCTCAAAAAAAATAATAAATAAATAATAAAAAATTTTTAAATTTAACAATTAGCCAAGAGTTGTGGCACGCGTGCCTGTGAGCTCAGCTACTCAGGAGCTGAAGTGGGAAGATCACTTGAGTCTGGGTGGTCAAGGCTGTATTGAGCCAAGATAGCACCACTGCACTCTAGCCTGGGCAACAGAATGAGATCCCATCTCAAAAAATAAATTAATTAAATGAAAGGCTGGGGCATTGGTTCATGTCTATAATCCCAGCTCTTTGGGAGGCTGAGCCCAGAGGATCACTTGAGGCCAGGAGTTCAAGACCATCCTGGGCAATATAGGGAAAGCCTCAATTCTACAAAACATAAAATAAAACTAGCTGGGTGTGGTGGTGTGTGCCTATCGTCCTAGCTACTCAGAAGGCTGAGGCGGGAGGATCACTTGAGCCCAGGAGTTTGAAGCTGCAGTGAGCTATGGTCATGCCGCTGCACTTCAGTCTGCATAGCAGAGGGAGACCCTGTCTCTGAAAAATAAATAAGTAAATGAATAAGTAGGAGTTCACCAGGCAGATAGAGGGTGGCAGCAGATTATTCAAGGCAGAAGAAAAATGGGATCATGTGACTGTATTCAGGACACTGTAAGCAGTTCAGTATGATTTCTGAAGGGTAGAATCTGCAGAAGAGTAGCAGGAGGTGAGGTTAGACATGAAGGGAGAGGCTAGGTAAGGAAGGGTTTTGTGGGCCATTCTGTGGAGCTTGAACCCATTTTCTAATAGGGAGCTACTGAAAAGTTTTATGAAGGGGAGAGACATAATTGGTTTTGTGTTTTTGGCAGATCATTTTGGCAGCACTATAGCAAATGTAATGAAGAGAAAATCACTAGGGGTGGGGAAGCCTTCTCTAGAAAGCCTTCTCTGATTAACGTGTCAATTCTGATCATTAAAGTTCTCTAAATTGCCTCTGATTTGTCTTCTCTATCTTCGTTTACTATTAGTGTCCTTAAGCCACTGTATGTGTGGGCTAGGTCATCTCCCAAAATAGACTGCAAGCTCTTTGAAATCCAGTACTGTGTCACTTATTTCTTTCATAGTTCCTAGTACAGTACTTTACACATAATAAATAGTCAATAGATCTTTCCTATCACAGTGCTATTATTTAGTTACACTACTATACAGCTTATTTTAATATGCATTATTTATTTGGCTATGTGAGTTAAATTGGCAATTAAGGATGTTAGTAAAGAAACCTTTTACTTTTCAGTCAATTTTAGCTAGGAACATGTAATCTTTAAATATTTATCTTTTCAATAATGAAGAAACAAATATTCCCTAAAATTCTCAAGATGGAAAGTCGACAATACCATAGAATTCTCTTGCTTATTGAAATTGCCCATTTGTCTGTCACCCTCATTGGACTTCTTGAAAATAGAGCCATGTCTTTATGGTTTGTCATTGTATCTTCAGCTCCTAGCAGGTGCTCAATAAATGTTTATTGAATGAGTAAATGAGCAGAATTTTTTTTCTATGTTCAGTAACTGTTTTCAATACATATATATATATATATATATATATATATATATATATTTTTTTTTTTTTTTTTTTTTTTTGGAGACGGAGTCTGGCTCTGTCCCCCAGGCTGGAGTGCAGTGGTATGATCTCCGCTCACTGCATCCTTTGCCTCCTGAGTTCAAGTGATTCTCCTGCCTCAGCCTCCTAAGTAGGTGGGATTATAGGCGCTTGCCACCATGTCTGGCTAATTTTTGTATTTAGTAGAGACAGGGTTTCACCATGTTGGCCAGGCTGGTCTCGAACTGCTGACCTCAGGTGATCTGCCCACGTTGGCCTCCCAAAGTTCTGGGATTACAGGCATGAGCCACCGTGCCTGGCCTGTTTTCAATATTAGTTATTTCATTAGTAAATAATATTCTATGATAATCTTAAATTAGGCTTGTATTTACTTCATACTTTTTTCCCATTAAAATTGTACCATTTGAAAGCAAAATAGTATTAGATACAAGTGCATTTCCCATGTATAGGCTCAGTATGGTGTCAGGTATCATAAATTATGTAAAATCACAGACTATAATTATTCATCATTGTTCACCATTTTCAAATTCTATAGCTTTCTTCACATGAAGGTTTACAATGCTTTATATGTCTAAATCAGGTGTGTGAGAAAGAACTATACTGCATGGATTGGACTGTTAAAATGATGCAAAAAGTCTGCAAAGTCTTTAGCACTCCAGTGGAAAGAAATAACTTCCTGCAGAGTGTGGCAAATGCATTTGCATGTGTTATAATGGAAATGCTGCAATCAATTATGTCTGGTAAGTAGGAATGTACTTGGTCCACAGGTGTGCGTAAAAATGCGCTGTAGCCTCCACCTAAAACAGAGATATTTTTCTCTAACAGTCCAAGTATAGAAAAAAAATAAAAGCTATTTCTATGTTGACTTTTTTTTAAAAAAAAACTAACAATAAATAGAGGGAGCAGACTTCTTGTTTGTTTGTTTTTCCTTGCAATATATTTAGTTCCTGGCTTTCGTCACTTTAAAAATCTGGTATTGGTTTTAATGGAGAATATAAAGTTGAAGAGTCTGCTTTGAAAGGAACCACTTTCAATTTTGCACAGCAAAAAAATTTAACTTGCTCACTTACCAACTGTCACTAGCATAAAAATATATTTGTAAATATTATTTTATAGGTTTATTAAGTAACCAACATGATAATTAACCCTATTTTACAGATGAGGAAAACTAAGGCTTAGAGAAGTTACCTGATTTACCAAGGTCTCAAAGTTAGAAGCAATAAAGCATGGATGAGCATCCTTTTCTTCTGACTTCTAATCTACTTTTCTTATATAATTCCGTGATTTCAGTAGTTAACTTGACTTAGTAAAGTCACTAACAAAAAGTCTTCTGTTTAAATATTACTAGGGAAGGCCGGGCGCGGTGGCTCATGCCTGTAATCCCAGCACTTTGGGAGGCCAAGGCGGGTGGATCACAAGGTCAGGAGGTCGAGACCATCCTGGCTAACACAGTGAAACCCCGTCTCTACTAAAAATACAAAAAAATTAGCTGGGCATGGTGGCAGGCGCCTGTAGTCCCAGCTACTCAGGAGGCTGAGGCAGGAGAATCGCTTGAACCCAGGAGGCGGAGCTTGCAGTGAGCCAAGATTGTGCCACTGCACTCCAGCCTGGGCGACACAGGGAGACGCTGTCTCAAAAAATAATAATAAAGAAATAAATATTACTAGGGAAAATTAGAACATCTTATGTTTCAAATAAATTATATACGTATAAGGCGGGTGGATCACCTGAGGTCAGGAGTTTGAAACCAGCCTGGCCAACATGGAGAGACCTCGTCTCTACTAAAAATACAAAAATTAGCCAGGTGTGGTGGTGCATGCCTGTAATCCCAGCTACTCGGGAGGCTGAGGCAGGAGAATCGCTTGAACCCAGGAGGCAGAGGTTGCAGTGAGCCGAGATGGCACCACTGCATTCCAGCCTGAGCAACAGAGGGAGACTCCATCTCAAAAATTAAATTAATTAATAAAATAAATTATATACTTAACATTTTAACTGTCATTTTCTTTTCCCTACTATGTATGGCATATAGGAGACCGTGATGAAGATGACAGAAGCTTTTTGAATTTGTTCCATCTTGTACATGCTCAGGCTAACTTCCATAAGGAGGTCCTGTATTTGACCATGAATACTCCTCTGTCTACCTAAATCCTCAGAAAGCCTTGCCTTTAGAGAACCTCACTGAACGAATGATTAGAGGAGTGCTACTTTTTCACTCAAAAAATAGCATCCATGGGACTTTTTATCATCTAAATAACCTAAGAATTCAAAAGCTGGATAGAATTTTAAAAGCAACTACGTACATCATTATTAATATAAAAATAACAGGCAGACTCAAGAATGTACTGAGATTTCTCTGGAAAACAAGCTCTGCCTCTACAGGTTTTAGTCAACCTAACACCAAACCAAAATAGAATGTTAGCTGTTCAAGAATCTGGGACCAGCCAACCTGTATGTATGCATTTTTGAAGCAAGAGAAAATTCCATTTTATAGTTAGACCCAAATTCACTAAATAGTGTGTATGTTCACTTTGTCTAAGTTGTATAGACATAGCCCAGAATGTTTTGTGAAGATTTGCAATATGGTGTTTTGGAATGTGTAGAATACAAATCACAGTTTTTACTACCTTCTTGGCATATGCTTACAAAGAACATTATATTTTCTTCATGTTTTACATGAACCAATGGATAAAAAACAAAGTATACATATATGTCTCTCTCTCTCTCTCTCTCTCTCTCTCTCTATATATATATATATATATATATACACACACATACACACTCAGAGACATATATTTCCTTCTTTAAGATAATCATACAAAGGGTCTATACATACAGGAAGGTATATATTGTCTCAATACAATCAAATCATCTTTTACTGGGGATTCAAATAAAATGTAGCAAATAAGAGAAAAATGAAATGAAAGAAAATAGCTATTCTGCTGCCAGAATAATCTTTACAAATAGTTTTTACTTCTTCCTAAAGTTTTTCTCCCTATCTTAAAAAGTGAGATTTGGCTGGGTGCAGTGGCTCACACCTGTTATCCCAGCAATTTTGGAGGCTGAGGCAGGAGGATCCCTTGAGTCCAGGAGTTGGAGGCTGCAGTGAGTTATGATTGCACCATTGCACTCCAGCCTGGTGACAGAGTGAGACCCTGTTTCTAAACAAAACAAAACAAGACAAAAAAACAAGATTTGACAAAGGAAACTAAAAGTGTGAGTGGTTTACAGCAGCCCATGAGAGAGTGGGGTTCAGTTCTCTTCACTCAAGTATATAGATTCCAAGAAGCTGCAGGACTGTTTCAGCCTGACTAGCATCTGCCACTACTGCTTTTACTTTTACTAGTAAAGTAGATAATAATAGTGGAGTCCTCCTGGATCTCCCATCCCACTTTTTTCTCCTTGGGTTTGAGCACTTTACTTCTGAAGACACATTGCTTCCACCTGGACTTCTCAGAGGCTGGCCTTCTTTACCCAAGCTCTTGATTTAACTCATCTTTGGAGCTGATGAAGGAAAGAAACACTAGAAGATATGGAAAGTATCTGCAGAAGTAGGGTGTAAATTGTGGGAAATTCTGAAATGTTTGGTAAGAGGGACTCAGAGATGAATAGGACTGAGGAAGAGTGAAAATTGTGGAGAAAATACAAATTGTGAGAACAGGATTTTATTGTATTTCAGTAGTAAAGCACTTACCTTCATTTCTGGAGGGTGAGAAGTTTAACTGTCTTTCTTAGATGGATTTTCCAACTGCAATTCCATTGGTGGCAGGAATTTTTTTCTCCAGTTTTTCATTAGCATATTTATGCAAAAACAAAGTTCTTGCTTTTATCCTGGTTTAATTTTCTTCTTCTCAATGTAAGAATTCACCCTCAGTTGAATTATAAATGGAATTGAATTATAAAGATTAAAAGTTGGCAGATATCAGAGTATAAAATAATACCTTAGTTTTTTCATTTTCCCCTCTCTTTTTTCCTATACATGCTTGCAAAGCATAGATCTATCAAAACACTGATTATTCCAAGTTAAGAATATACCTCTTCAACTATCTGTGAGGGAAAGAAAAAATAAGGAAAAAAGCGTAACATATTTAAATATAAATCGTGAAATTTTATTTTTTTTTTTGAGACGGAGTCTCACTCTGTTGCCCAGGCTGGAGTGCAGTGGTGTGATCTTGGCTCACTGCAACTTCTGCCTCTCTGCTTCATGCGATTCTCCTGCCTCAGCCTCCCCAGTAGCTGGGACTACAGGTGTGTGCCACCATACTCGGCTAATTTTTTTGTATCATTAGTAGAGACAGGGTTTTGCCATGTTGGCCAGGCTGGTCTTAAACTCCTGACCTCAGGTTATCCACCTGCCTCAGCCTCCCAAAGTGCTAGGATTACAGGTGTAAGTCACCATGCCCAGCAATAGTGAATATTTTTAATATTTTATTAAATGGATTCTAGATTTCATTTCCTTAGAGAAAGAAGTTTGGCATTGTAAAGTTTCCTTGAATTCCTTGAATTATTCCAGTCTCCACAGCAATTATTTTTAGCAAGTTTACAAAAGAAGCATGTAAAACATATTTGGTCTGGGTTTTGAATCTTCTTTATACACTTGAACTGACATGACTGCTGCTGTAATTTAAAAAAAAAAAACCTCATTATTTATTTCATTATTCTCAATAATTGTGAGATTATTATATCATCCTTACCAAAAATTTGGAACATAAAAAGTTTGATTCATTCTTTGGGTGCAGGAAATAAACTGTGTCATTCTGCCACCAATAAAAAGCAAGCTGACAAATTGTCCATTCAATTGTTAAAACATATAAATAACATTTATGACCAAATTTGGAGTTTTTTCAATTCAGTGGTCCATTCTTTTTTGCCGAATACCTTTGTCATGAGGAATAAAGTGTAATGTCAAATTTTAAAGGGGAAATTAACTTTTAAAAGCATATGTTGTTATTACCATTATTATCAATGTTTAAGTGATGGTATAGGCAGTCATACTCTCACAAAAAAAGAGCATTTGGAAAATGAATAGTTTAAAAACATTAGGAGACTGTCAATTTCTCACTAACTCTGGAACAGTCATAACAACATAACTATGTAAAGTACTAACAAGTCAGATAATTTAGCCTGTACTGTTTTTTAAAGTAGAAGATTGGCTGCTGGGCGCAGTGACTCACACCTGTAATCCCAGCACTTTGGGAGGCCGAGGCGGCAGATCACAAGGTCAGGAGTTCAAGACAAGCCTGGCCAAGAGACCAGCCTGGCCAACGTGGTGAAACCCTGTCTCTACTAAAAATACAAAAATTAGCCCGGCATGGTGGCGGGCGCCTGTAATCCCAGCTAGTTGGGAGGCTGAGGCAGGAGAATTGCTTGAACCCGGGAGGCGGAGGTTGCAGTGAGCCGAGATCACGCCATTGCATGCCTGGGTGACAGAGCAAGACTCCAACTCAAAAAAAAAAAAGATTGGCGTAAATTAGCAGACCTGGGCGCCCAGCTCCTTTTTCATTTTTGTAATGATTTCCTCAGCCTCCTTTGACTTTGATTTGGAGAATGATTTTTTACTCCCTTAGAAGGCAAGTTCAATAACACATTATTATCTTTATCTTTATTATTATGTCTACACACACCATGCACCATAATAGTACTAACAAACTAATGATGCTATCTTCCTTAGAAACTAATTGAAAATGTACAACTTGTGATAAGCTCTCTGTATCTTGTGAAACTATGAAACTTCAACACTTTTTTGGAGGATTCCTTCTCATGCCAATTATGAGATACCCAACAGAAGGTACAGCTGGAAATACCATCTTATGTCAATGAATAACAAACACTAACCTCTTTGTGATTATTACTAAAAGGTTAACCTCTTTATGCAAATAGTACTCAATTGTATGATTACAGATTTTTATGTCAATAAATATTGTGAAGGGTAAAAATAAGGCTATTACAAAAGCCTCTTTGGTTATTGGATATCTTACTAACAATGTGACTTCTGTAGCACTTCCACTAGCAGGTAACTGTGAAACCTGTAAGAAATCAGGATATGGACATATGCTCCTTGGTTTTTGAGGCATTACTAAGCTAGGAAAGGTGACCTGAAAGATAGCTGTATTGAACAGTCTTCTCCAGGTTAAAAAAGAAAAAAAATTCCAAAGGACTAAGATTGCATTCTTTTCATCAAGAAAACAAATATATTCCATTTAAGGGCAAGATTGAAAAAAAAAAAAGAAGAAAAATATAACTCCAGAAAATTCCTCAAATAACTAGAGACTGAAAAAAGAACCCCACAAACCACAACGATTTGGCCTTTGAAAGACTCTTAAATTAAAATAATAATAGTAATACTTGTAGACATTCCGAGATCACTGCTTTCTTAAAGGTGCGTATAACGAAAATATGCATTGCTATTTCAGAAGTATTGTTTTTATGGTAAAATTTCTTTGATACTAAATATTTGATATTTGCTAAATTTTGTTTATTTACTATATTAATAAAACTATGTTAAAATTGAAAACATTCCATCTTGTTCAGAGTTTGTCATTATGCAAGTCATTAAGCTTTTTGTGGGGGAACTTATCTTCATTTAAGCTGTTAATTATAGCTCTACCATGATCAAAAAAAGAAATGTCTTAATATAAATTAATATTGCAATTAGCTGTATATTTATGTATGTGTATACTTACACTTAATATTAACATAAAATTAAATAATTTCATTTACTAGCAATAACTCATAAACAATAATCTATAGAACAGTATTCTGCACTGTTCTGCTATTTAATTCAGTGATTAAATCTGTAAGCAATGAATATTCCAATTACTGCTAAACTAGAAATGCTACAATTATCATAGCTTAATATCAGTTTCAAAAAATAAAATATGTAATTAAATATTGTGGATTACCTGCAATTTCCCATGACTATAAGATCTTAACAGTGTTTTTTTGAGACAGAGTCTGTCACCCAGGCTGGAGTACAGTGGTGCGATCTTGTTGTACTGAAACCTCTGCCTCCCAGGTTTAAGCGACTCACCTGCCTCAGCCTCCTGAGTAGCTGAGACCACAGGCACACACCACCACGCCTGGCTAATTTTTGTATTTTTAGTAGAGCTGGGGTTTCACTTTGTTGGAAAGGCCGGTCTCAAACTCCTGACTTCAGGTGATCTGCCCCGCCTCGGCCACCCAAAGTGCTGAGATTATAGGCATGAAGCACAGTGCCTGGCCTCTTATGGTGTTTTTTTGTTTGTTTTTTGTTTGTTTTTTCGAGACATAATCTTGCTCTGCCGCCTGGCTGGAGTGCAATGGTGCAATCTCGGCTTACTGCAACCTCCGCCTCCTGGGTTTGAGCAATTCTCCTGCCTCAGCCTTCTGAGCAGCTGGGATTTACAGACACGTGCCACCATGCCCAGCTTTTTTTATTTATTTATTTATTTATTTTTATTTTTAGTAAAGACGGGGTTTCACCATGTTGGCCAGGCTGGTCTCGAACTCCTGACCTCGTGATCCGCCCACCTCAGGCTCCCAAAGTGCTGGGATTACAGGCATGAGCCACTGCTCCCAGCCTGTGTTTTGTTTTGTTTTGTTTTGTTTTTTTGAGACTGAATCTCTCTCTGTCGCCCAGGCTGGAGTGCAGTGGCGTGATCTCAGCCCACTACAACCTCCACCTTCCGGGTTCAAGTGATGCTTCTGCCTCAGCCTCCTGAGTAGCTGGGATTACAGGCATGTGCCACCTTGCCCGGCTAATTTTGTATTTTCAGTAGAGATGGGGTTTCACCATGTTGGCCAGTCTGGTCTCCAACTCCTGACCTCAAGTGACCTACCTGCTTCGGCCTTCCAAAGTGCTGGGATTACAGACGTGAGCCACCACCACACCTGGCAGTCTCACAGTTTAAATTTTAAGTACAAAGATGTTCTTAAACATTTCTAATGTATCTGCCTTAGTGTGTTTGATTTTATAATGGAAGTGGTGTCAATGGCTTTTTCTGTTCCCCTCTTAATATATGACTTTGGTTTTATTTTTGTTTAAAATAGATGGGCACGAAACTGACTTAGAAGAGGCCACTCTAGGCTTTGAAAATATTTATAGTTTGATAAAGCCAAAGCATGTAATTTGCAAAGACAATTTTCCACTTCAGTTGTGCTTCGATGCCTTACTAAGGAAAAGTCCCATTATTTTTGAGTAATTTAAAATCAAAATGATATTTTGGCCGGGCACGGTGGCTCACACCTGTAATCCCAGCACTTTGGGAGGCTGAGGCAGGCGGATAGCTTGAGGTCAGGAGTTCCAAACCAACCTGGCCAACATGATGAAAACCCATCTCTACTTTAAAAAATACAAAAATTAGCCAGGCATGGGGGTGCACGCCTGTGGTCCCAGCCACTCGGAAGGCTGAGGCAGGAGAATCGCTTGAACCCAGGAGGCGGAGGTTGCAGTGAGCCAAGATCATGCCATTGCACTCCAGCCTGGGTGACAAGAGCGAAACTCTGTCTCAAAAAACAAAAAATAAAATAAATACATCATTCTTCCCCACAAACCGCCTGTTTTCATCAAGAAAGCAGGTATTAGTGTAATGATTCTTAGCATTGTCACTTGATTTTTTCTAAGTAATTTATAATTATTCAGAGTGGTTTTTATCTCATTGACATTTTATTGGACAAAATTACCCTATGACACAGATTTATAAAATTTATACAAAATCTTATATTACAGAAGTAACTTTTTTCAGTATTTTATTATGTTTTGGGATGCCAAAATACAAATAGTTTAAATGTAAAATTTAAACAACTATCAAAATAACACAGTAAAACCCTATTATAAGCTAGCATATTGTTGCATAAATATAAGCACAAAGTCATACATTTTTTCCAAAATGTATTGATTTATTTTTTTAAAATCATATTTTACAAGTAACTGAAGAGATGGGTAATCTTCTCTCCTTACATTGTACCCAATACCAGTGGTATATATTACCAGTGTATGAGTGAAATCTGCTGATTTTTTTTCGCTGAATTGATTAGTTGTTTCAACTTTACATGAATACAGACTGAGAAGCCTTGATGTCACAAAAGACCAGAGCAAGCTTGGTTAGACTATACCTTAAAGATCTATACCATCATAACTAACTATAATTTGGACCCCTCCAAAATACTGGCGCTTGCCTGAATTACCTAGGTAAGGATGTAGAGCTGCTGTCTTGGCTTGAAGAGGGAAATTATAGTTCATAACACTAAGATATACCAGAGTTAGAAGAATATTTTAGTGGAAAATGTCACATCAAGAACTCCACTGAAGATCATTTCTAAGTATATCCAGGTTCACAGCCATGCTTCTTGCATCCATGTATGTCAGATTACCTATCTTTTTGCTACATACTACAATGCAGTATCATACTTGTTAATATTCCTTAAACAGTTTAGGCAAATTATCACAGATATAATATATATTTGGAGTAAATAAATATGGCCATTTTCTCATCAAAATCTGGCTGTTGGTGAAAAAAAAGTTTTGCAGTTAAATTTTCGTTATAAAATGTCAGGTTGGGGAGAATATTCAGAAAAGGGGGACTACCAGCGAACCATTAAGAGTTCGTTCCATGGGAATTCTGTTCTCAATGATGTAGTTTCCAAAGAGATAATGTGACCTTGGCCTAACACTTTTCATTTGATAGAATAAACAGAAGACCTAAAGTTTGTGTATTTATTTATTTTTATTTTATTTTTTATTTTTGTGGAGATGGGGTCTCGCTATATTGCCTGGGCTGGTCTGGAATTCCTGGCCTCAAGCTATCCTCCTGCTTCTACTTCCCTAAATGCTGGGATTATAGGCGTGCGCCATAGCACCTGGCCTAGCCCTAAAGTTTAAATGACTTACGAAAGGTCACATAATTTGTTGCCAAAACAAAGCTTCCAGAATAGTGTTTTTTTCTTGTCCATAATTTTTATGTTTTTATTATTTTTATTTTTTGAGATGGGGTCTTGCTGTGTCACCTAGGCTGGAGTGCAGAGGTGTGATCTCAGCTCACTGCAACCTCTGCCTCCCAGGTTCAAGCGATTCTCCTGCCTCAGCCTCCTGAGTAGCTGGGATTACAGGCACCTGCCACCACACCAGCTAATTTTTGTATTTTTAGTAGAGACGGGGTTTCACCACGTTGGTCAGACTGGTCTCAAACTCCTGACCTCAAGTGATCCTCCTGCCTCGGCCTCCCAAAGTGCTGGGATTACAGGCATGAGCCACTGTGCCCGGCCTTGTCCATAATTTTTAAACACAACTTTTCCATTTCAATTGTGACATATAATGCCTCAATTTTTGTTTTAAAACACGGAAATTGGACACAATGTTATTACTAAAAACTATTTAATCTTTCTCCTTGTTTATTTATTTATTTTATTTTATTTGAGACGGAGTCTCGCTATGTCTCCCAGGCTGGAGTGCAGTGACATGATCTCGGCTCACTACAACCTCTGCCTCCTGGGTTCAAGCGGTTCTTCGGCCTCAGCCTCCCGGGTAGCTGGGATTACAGGCGCGCACTACCATGGCTGACTAATTTTTGTGTTTTTAGTAGAGATGGAGTTTCACCATGTTGGCCAGGCTGGTCTCCAACTCCTGACCTCAGGTGATCCGCCCACCTCGGCCTCCCAAAGTACTGGGATTACAGGCATGAGCCACCACTCCTGACTCTCCTTGTTTACTTTTAAGCAAGAAGGGAAAATTAAATGTAGAACAATTATGATAGACTTGTAAAAGGAATAAACACCCCAGATTTGCAGGCCAATTCTACTCTGAATCCCAAAATATATAGTTTCTTCAACTCTAATGCATCAGAGAACTATGTGGAAAGTTTTTTTTTTTTTCCAGAAAAGGTCTTTGATTAAAACACACACACACACACACACACACACACACACACACTCATTTTGGGGTAAGAGATTTTTCCTAAATAAGTATAGCCATCTTGTTTCTATCATTTGTAATTCAATCAGGTGCAAAGAGAGGACTATATAACCATTTCTCCCTTTAAATGAGAAACTGGGATACAAGCGGTTTGAGGTGGGGAAGAAATGATACATTTTAAAAACTCAAATGACAAGTTCTTCCTGGCTGGAGAGTGAGACAAGAGAAACCACAAAACCCCAGATTGTGCAATCTGTAAAGACAGGGATAAAGTGACTACTTCATAGATGAAGATGGACAACTTGAACTTCCCCTTGAGTTTCACAAGGGAGTCCTGTGTGTGAGAAGGAAGGAACATATTTGAGTGTAATGTGCAGTTGCATTTAGATCTAAGGAAACTTAAAATGAATTTAAGTTTCCTTAATTCAAAATGAATTTTTGAGCGGTTCTCCACAGTAACTTTAATAAGTCTCCATTTCAACTTTCTGTTCTCAATCCCATCTACAGCTCAAACATATGCAGTATCTGCCAGCCATGTCCATGAATTCCTGATGTCCCAGCCAAGTGCCTCTCAGCTCAAAAAGCCCCTTGCTTGCCAGGAGTCAGCCGTGTCTGGAAGGCTCTGAAAGAGGTCTGCTGGGCAGCGGGACTGCTTCTGTGGATGAGAGGCCTCTTATTGGACTGGAGAGACCAGGAGCTGTAAGAAACCCAGAAGTAAAAAGTCTCAGATGGGGACAGCTGCAGAGTACCAGGAGTTCCTCCCTCCTCTCCACCAAATCCCACAGTTGGACATCTCCCCAAAAACCCTACCCCAAGTAAAATTTATTTGCTGTCTCACCCTCAAATAAGAATGAGTCAATAAGTAATGCAATTATACAAGCATAGTTGTAAACAACTATGTTGCAAGTATGCTGACATGCAAAGATGTGTTTTACCTTTAATTACCGGAAGAAAATAAACAACTTGAGTTTGAGCACCTAACTTGAAGAAGAAATTAGGAAATAATAGTCCCTCCCCGCCACATCCATCATTCCCAACCCATTCTGCCTAAAAATCCTTTACACTGTGGATTTTATTTGTAATTTTTAAAGTTGTATTTTAAATTAGGTCCCAAAGAAAGAAGCTGGCATTTCTTATTCTTTTCAGAGTGGTCTGAGAAAAAAAATAGGAAAGCAACTCTTTCTTTTCTCCTTTTCTTTTTTTTTTTTGAATCAATACCCGAGATAACAGCAGAAGCAAAAATCCACCGCTGCGTCAGCAAGCAGGGCACTCGGCCATTCAGCTCCATCCTTCCTTCTGAGCTGTTCTCCAACAGACTCCGGCCGCAGCTCCAGGCCACTAGAGCAGATAGATAATGTAGGACAGAATGACCAGGCCTATGATGGCAAAGAACATCAGGATGAAAATATCCAGCATTGTGAATTCCTAGGCCGACCAGGCCCCTGGATTCTGGTGAAACGTGAGAGCTGTGAGCACAGAGGTTGCAGTCGGTGGAGAGAAATGGCTCCTCTTCCCTCCACGGCTCAGCCCTGGTTCTTTCCCCTCCCCCTCCCGGGGGCCTGAGACTGAAGGATGCTGCAGCTCCACCAGCAGCTTCCTGCCCCCCCAGCCACAGCCAACCAATCACAAAGCCTGGGGGTGGATAGCCAAGGAGCTGCCAGATTTAGACCCACAGAACCGCAGAATCAAAGGGGCTCAATTTCTCCCCAGGAACCCAATCCCACCCCTTTGTATCTAAATGGAGCCTGCATGCTCTGGCTGTAGGAGGAGATAGGATCCTAGCCAGCTCCCCCAAGAGTGAATCCTCCTGACTGCCTTCTTTGCGTTTCCTCTCACACACCTCGGGCAGATTATCTCAGAAAAATCATGGTTGGGTATTGGGTGGGTCATTGGCAACTTCTAAAGGTCACATTATGGGGAGACACAGACAAAGGTTTCACGTGGATCTCAGTGGGCTTCCCTGGGGGATGAAGCTAACATTTATACATTTCCTACATTGGGCCAGATATTGTACATGTGGTGCAATTTCAACCTCCCTATGAGTCTTTCATAGATGGGACTCAGAGATGGTCAGAAACTTACCTAATGGTTCGTAGCTTAGACGTGTCAGAGACCAGCCGGACACAGTGGCTCACGCCTATAATCCCAGCACTTTGGGAGGCCAAGGCAGGTGGATCACAAGGTCAGGAGTTCAAGACCAGCTTGGCCAAGATGGTGAAACCCTGTCTCTACTAAAAATACAAAAGTTAGCCAGGCTTGGTGGCGCATGCCTGTAATCCCAGCTACTTGGGAGGCTGAGGCAGAGAATTGCTTGAACCCGGGAGGCGGAGCCGAGATCGCGCCACTGCACTCCAGCCTGGCTACAGAGCAAGACTCCGTCTCAAAAAAAAAAAAAAAAAAAAAAAAATTAGCCTGGCGTGGTGGCGGGTGCCTGTTACCCCAGCTACTGGCGAGGCTGAGGCTAAATAATTGCTTGAACCTGGCAGGCGGAGGTTGCAGTGAGCTGAGACTGTGCCATTGCACTCCAGCCTGGGCGACGGAGTGAGACTCCATCTCAAAAATAAATAAATTAATAAATAAAATAAAAAGTAAAAGGCCGGGTGTGGCGGCTCACGCCTGTAATCCCAACACTTTGGGAGGCTGAGGCGGGTGAATCACCTGAGGTCGGGAGTTCAAGACCAGCCTGACCAACATGGAGAAACCCCAGCTCTACTAAAAATACAAAATTAGCTGGGCATGGTGGCACATGACTGTAATCCTAGCTACTCGGGAGGCTGAGGCAGGAGAATCGCTTGAACCTGGGAGGTGGAGGTTGCAGTGAGCTGAGATTGTGCCATTGCACTCCAGCCTGGGCAACAAGAGTGAAACTCCGTCTCAAAATAAATAAATTAATTAATTAAAATAAAAAATAAATTAATTAAAAATGTCAGAGACCAGGATTCAAAACTAGGCGTGCAGCCACCAAAGTCCATATTCTTCCTCTTGCCCCACATTGCTCCCCCTGTTGGCCTGGAAGGCCCCTATACCCCACGTGCACTGCTCAGCTTGCAGTGGACTGCGTTCACGTCGATCCACCTACAGGACGAGCACCAGAGACCCCTCCTCCACCCACTCCCCTTCATCTCTTTGCAGTCATTACCCACTGTTTTGTTTTCCTTCTTTCTTTTTTTGTAGAGACGGGGTCTTGCCATTTTGCCCAGGCTGGTCTCAAACTCCTGGACTCAAGCAATCCTCCCACCTCAGCCTCCCAAAGTGCTGGGATTGCAGGTGAACCGCTGCACCCGGCCTAGTTTTGTTTTCTTTGGTATCCTCTTCCAAAAGCTCAGCATAGTGTTGTACACAGAGAGGACACTGAAGAATTCCCAGGGGGCATCCCTGAAATTAAAAAAATTCAAGTGTTTTCTTCTGAGGGGGAAAAGAGAACTAGTTTATTCTTTTCTATTTATTTATTCATTTATTTATTTATTTATTTTATTTATAAACGGAGTCTCGCTCTGTCACCCAGGCTGGAGTGCAGTGGCGCGATCTCAGCTCAGTGCAAGCTCACCTCCCGGGTTCATGCCATTCTCCTGCCTCAGCCTCCCGAGTAGCTGGGACTACAGGCGCCCGCCACCACGCCCAGCTTATTTTTTGTATTTTTACTGTGTTAGCCAGGATTTTTGTGCCTTTTTATAAGCCTCAATTATTTTCTATTAAATTAAAACATTCCCTAGGACGTCTCTGAGGCCTAGTCTCCTTGGCCCGCACCCCAAATAGTATTTTTTTTAAAGCCTGGGGTTAAGATATATTGGTAACCCCCTCATAATGCAAGACCTCAAGAACTTAGGCCACTGCCAGAAGGAAATCCAGAAACTCCTCCCATTGGCCCACTTCCAGGAGGCAGAGCTTTCTGTGAGCAGGGAGTGGAGACTTGGCAGCAATGTCCCCCAAAGCACTGTTCCCTCAAATAGATCTGAAGGTGAATGAAGCCTCCCGGGGAGTGGGGCAGGCCAACATGAGGCAAGCTTTGCCAACTAATTCCCTTCTATTGGGAAAGTATTGGGCTGCCTGCGCCCCTGGAGGGGAGCAGGTGTCAGTGCTGTCTCTAATTATACCACCCAGGGCTGCCTTGGATGCTCCCCACGCTGCCCCAGCTCGGCTGACTGGCCATGTCATTCTCCAGATTACAAATGCTCAGCTCAGGAGAGCCCTCCTCGTCTCCGCCCTGCTGTGATTCTGAAGCTGGAGAATGCTTTAGTTCTGAGCCCCAAGAGAGAAATGCCCCTCAAGCAGCTGGACCTGAGGCTGATTGGCAGCACTGAGCAGGGCCAGATTCCCCTCTCTACCACTGTCCTCTTCCCAAGCCCACTGAGCAAGAGGGGAGGCCACCTGGCCTTCTGGCCAGTCACAGACCTTGGGCACCTGGAGCAAAACATGGAGCCCAGGAGACACGCATCTAAGAACTGCCAAGGACACAGGCACATGGCCTGCCATGACCAGGTGGCACAGCACCAGACTGTGAGCATCACATGGGGGTCTCAGGCCCCACTCTGCCACTAGCTGTGACTGCCACCAATCTGCTTTGCCTTTCTGGGTTTCAGTGAGCCCCTCTATAAGTAGTTACTTCTCTCACAGGGTTGTGAGGAAGAAGGCAGAAAGGGGATGTGTATTAAAGATTACATTCAGAAGGCACTGTGAATAGTGCTTTGGGTTGCCAGGCCACCTTACAGACAGCTTTATCCAGGTCCCGTCCCACTGCGGAATGCCCTGTCATCTCGTTCCTCAAATGCGTGGAGCTCCGGCTCTCTGCCTGGCAGCGGCAGAGTGCTAGAACTGCTCCCCAGCCAAGCTCATTCATTAATTCAACAGCTCCGCACCTGCTCCTGGGCAGGTACTGGGGATTTAGAGATGAATTAGACTCATCACCTGCCCCAAGGGCTCTGGCTAGTGGGGAGACAGATACGTCACTGAGGAAGTGACACAGTAATACGAGACGGAGCTCAGGGAAGCTTCCGGGAGCATCACCAAGTTGGGCAGAGAGGAATGAGCAGGTGGAAAGCCAGAAGTAGGTTGGTGGGGAGTTCTCATCAAGGAGGAAGTACAGGCCAAGGGCCTGTGAGACAGCAGCAAACTACCCCTTGGCGTCCAGACAAGTCATTCTCTCCCTAAGGGGCAGCAGAGCTCCCAGGAGGGCCACAGGCCAGTGCCCCCAAGCAGACAGGACACACACACACACACACAGCAGCACCTTACAGCTAGACACACGCACACACACACAGCAGCACCTTACAGCTAGAGACACACACCCACACACAGACACACACACCAGCACCTCAGAGCCAGAGAGGAAACCAAGTCCGCAGGTAAAAATTATACTTTTATTTGAGTCACCAGGAGAAAGATTCACTTGTGGTTCAAGTCAAATGTTCAGAATCATAACAGGCCAGAAAGGTTTGATCCCGAGCACAAGCCCACGAGGGAGGGGACCAAAACAGACCAAAATGAGACAACAACCCCATATAAAAAGATGAACGGGCGGCTTCACACACTCACACACATACACACACACACGGATGAAATGTTTGGACAGAGGCAAATTTCACGTGGTCATTTCTGTTTCTGTTTAAATACAGGTTTGTAGGGTGGTATTTTGTTTTTTCCAGCTATAAAAAAAGGCCCAAAAGTGCATGTGTGAGGGGGGAAAGGCAGAAATTAAGCAATAAAGTCATTTTCCCTGGAGGGACATGAGAGGGAGAAAACAGGAGGCAGTGCTGGGAGAACACACTTTGCTCACCACGGTGCTTCTTGTTATTCTTAGTATTGGTCCACAAAAGTTATATTCACATTCTAGCTTTGATGCCTCTTTCCTGGGATTAAATGAGCTGAAAGACCTCTGTGAACTATAGAGAAGACCAGGGGCTCAGCCCAGCCCAGCCCAACCCCTCAGGGCTCTGTGCTCTTCTAGGGATGGATGGTTTTGGTAAGCAACAGACGCCCAGCAGCCCCCGGTCACTCAGCACCAGTGTGACAGTCCCTCCTCTCTCTGGGGGTGTGTAAGAAAACGGCCCCTATTTTTAGGACAGGAAGAGTAGAGGGAGGGCCTGCAGCAAGATTCCATGACTGGCTTGCCTTATCTGGGAAGGAGAATTAAGCTGAGTGACAGCAGGCTGCTTCTTGCTGCTCCTCCCCTCCACTCACCACTCTCCCAAACTCAGGTCCTCTAAAGGGATGTGTCCCTGACCTTTGGTCCCCAAATCCACATTGTGCTTTGAGATCAAGAGGAAACAGAATGCACCAGCACCACCCAAGACTCCCAAGAGATTCTCTGCCTCTCCAAGCCCCCAAATCTCCCAATGTAAGATATTCCACTTGCCTCCACCTAGGCTGGGGCCAGAAAGGAAAAGGGATGGGTCAGGCAGGGCCTCCCCACCCACAGTCTTTTCCTCAACCTCTCATTTGGGGCAAACATCCCCAAATCAATTAACAAGCAGTTGACAAAAACACCCATGATGACTGATTGTTGAACAGGCCAACACCTTCAGGTCCTGCCCCTCACCTGTGGGTACAAGTGTGCAAAGGGACAAGAGGCCAATGGCAGGGCCTGGTTGGGCTCAGGATGAAAATGGGATGGGGACTCCCAGAGGGTGGCAAGAAAACCAGAGATGAATCAAGTGAGGCCAGGGTTGTCACGGCCACCCACGAGCAGAGAGCAGGAACTGGATATAGCACCATCTTTCCCTCCCCATCCCGGAGGCTGTGCTTCCAGTTTTGCAGCCCTGGGACCCTCTTTCTTGCTTCAAGGGAGCTTTATGTAAGTGAGGGGGAGGTCTAGGGGAAGAGCCCCAGAGGGAGACACCCACAGGGTGACACTTCTGCCACCCTATTCTGCAGCCCCAGACAGAGATGGGGAAAAATATGCCTGGAGTGACACAGCCTTCCTCCACCCCTTAGCCCCAGCAGGCTGCAGACCCTGTGGCAGCCCCCACCAACTCCACACCAACCTCTTCTTACCTTCCTCCCTGCACACTGCAAAGGGCAGATTGGTGGGCTTCCTCCACTCAGAGATGGGGGGAAGGAGGAACTTCATTCCAAAGAAAACCTAAGGAACTTCTCTGCCCCAGGAGCCCTCCCTTTCTCACTGTGGGTTCTGAGGAAACTCTCAGGGGAAGACAGCTCTTCGTACCCTCACATAACCCCACCCACACATAGGCCCAGAGACACCTACAGACACACCCCCTGCCCCATCTCTCACACTCACACTCACACGCTTGCATGTCAGATGCCTGCAGACATACATGCTCCTGCCTCCGCACACCAGCTCTTGGAGATTTAGTGGTCCCTGCTGACTTTGTGCAGCTCCAAGTCCGCTTGGCACTGGGCTGGGGAGGGGAGGCCACGGAAGGCTCTGAGACATCTTCCCACGAGGAGCAGGGAGGAGCGGCCACCTAACCCAGATCCTGGGGGCTGAGGGAGGCTGAAGACCAAAAGGTCATGAGGCACCCTTGCCCTACACTTCGGGACCACGGCTTCCAGCCTAGAAGGCAGGCAAGTGTCCCTGGGGACTGGGGGTGGGCGTGGGGAAAGGGGCTGCGGAAGAGAACTCCTTGTTCCCCTCCTTCCGGTAGCTGTCCCTAAAATTAAGAAAGGCAAGAACCTGACCCAAGCTGTGCTTCCTGGGGAGCTCTTTGCCCGCTGCAGGTCTGCGTGGGCAGAAGGGCAAAATCACAGTGTGCGAAGGAACGCGCGGGGAGGGGATGAATTCGCCCCACAGCAGGAACCCCATTCTCCTGTTGTTGCCCCTGAGGAGGAAGGTAGGGAGAGAGACCCCAGGTGGGCAGAGCCCCCTCTTTGAGAAAGAGAGGTAGAGCCCATCCCACTGGTCCCTACACAACGGCAAAGCCCCCGTCGCCATCCCAGGAACCAAGAAGTGGATCCCACTCTGGGGAATGTAGGGAGCCCCTGACCTGGGGTCCTGGCAGTCTCAGGCTCACCCCAGCCCTGGAATGTGTGGGTATGTGAGGAGCTGGGCAGGAGGACATGAGGGGAGAGAACAGAGGGGCAGGCGAGGCCCACAGGCCAACAGGTCTCCCATTCCAGCCCTGCCCCACGGGCCTCGCCCCCCCCCCCCCAGAGAGGCCCATGCCCATTCCATCCAGAGAGAAAACCAAGAAGTCGATCAAGGGGGAAGCCTGCCAGAGGAGGGAGCCCGCAGAAGTGGCAGAAGAAGGCTTCAGTTGGCAAAAGCAGCTGGAAGAGGGGTAGGAATCACAAGCTGTCGCAGGTTTTAAAAAACAGAGACACTGAAGAATGGACGGGTCACGCCCAGGACGGATGCGATGCCGTGGAATGTGCTGAAGACAGATGGGGGCGCTGCAGGTTCAGATGGCCTCCACGTAGTTGGCCGGCAGCATCCCCGTGTCGCCGGTGCGCTCCACCGTCCCGTACATCCAGCCGTCGTCAATCTGCTGCACGTTGACGATGGTGTCCCCGTCCTGGAAGGAGACCTCGTCCTCGTCGGCAGCGCTGTAGTCATACACCGCGCGGTACCGCTTCTGTGGGGGAAGTGTGGTCAGCCTAGGGCCCTGGATGCCGGCTCACCTGGGTCTGAGCATTTTTTTCTAACTCTCCAGGACCCTGGAGCAGAGCCTGGGGGAGCAGTGAACTCAGAAATGGAGCACCAGGCTCTGCTACAAAGATTCTTACCTCTGTGTCTTGCTTTCTGAGAGCAATCGATATTTTACAACCTTTGGCAGCTACTAAGGGCCAGAGGCAGAGCAGGGACCGTGTCACATCAGCTCTGCCCCACCTCCCTGAACAGGACTGCAGTAAGGTCCACCAGCCATGATGACAGAGTAATGTCTAAAAACATGACCCGCAGGCCAGGTGCAGTGGCTCACGCCTGTAATCCCAGCACTGTGGGAGGCCAAGGCAGGAGAACTGCTTGAGCCCAGAAGTTTGAAATCAGCCTGGGAAACATAGAGTAAGACCCCCCCCCCAGCCTTTGTTTTTTTGAGATGGAGTCTTGCTTTGTCACCCAAACTGGAGTGCAATGGTGTGATCTTGGCTCACTGCAACATCCGCCTCCCGGGTTCAAGTGATTCTCCTGCCTCAGCCTCCCAAGTAGCTGGGACTATAGGCGTGTACCACCATGCCCGGCTAATTTTTGTGCTTTTTTGTAAAGACAGGGTTTCACCATGTTGGCTAGGATGGTCTCAAACTCGTGGTCTCAAGTGATCCGCCCACCTCAGCCTCCCAAAGTACTAGCGTGAGCCTATCTCAACAAAAAATAAAAAATTAGTTAGGCTTAGTGGTACATGCCTGTAGTCTCAGCTACTCAGGAGGCTGAAGTGGGAAGATCGCTTCAACCCAGGAGGTTAAGGCTGCAGTGAGCTAGCTGTGATTGCACCACTGCTGCACTCCAGCCTGGGCAGCAGAGCAAGACCCTGTCTCAAAAAAGAAAAAAAAAAAAACCAGAAAAAACATGACCTGTATGCTATTATTTGTATGATTATAAACACCAGTAGTTTCTTTTAGAAGCCATGATGAGTCCTGTCCAAGTTCAGGACAAAGACCTTTCCTTGGGAGAAAAATCTTCGGAGGACGGAAGACGTGTCTATCAGGTTCCACCTTCCAAGCCTCAGCCAAAATCTGCCGCTTAAGCCCTAGATCTAGGTAATGTTCAGTAAGGCACACAAAAATCTACAGCGTCACCTACTACCAGGATGGAGTTTAAAAAAAGAAAGAGGAAAAAAAAAAGAAAAATAAATCCTATAGCTATAGACAACATTCTACCTCCCCTGACCTTCCCTGCCCTTGACTTGTCTCTGAGGCTCCACAGGACAGTTTGAAACCAACAGGTCTATGGGATAAGAGGTCACAGCTCACATGAAGTAACCTTAGTCTCTTTCATCATCTCTATCTTGGGCTGAGCCGCTCCATCCATGCCTGTATCCTGCAACAGCCTCCTGACGGTCTCCCTGCTTCTACCCTCAAACCACTGCCTCTTCTCAACACAGCTGCCAGGGTGGTCTTCCAAAAACCTATGTCGCTCTGCACAGACCACACGTCACAGATGCCTTCCTGGGGCCCACAAGTCCCTGAATAATCAGACCTCCTACCCTCTCCCACTCTAGTCAATTCAGGCTTCCTGATGCTGCCTGAACTTTCCTAGAATATTCCTGCCTCAGAGCCTTTGCACTTGCTGTCCTCGTTGCACGGCTCACTCCTTCCTTTATTGAGGACTTTGCTCAAATGTCACATCTTTTTTTTTTTTTTTTTTTTTTCTCTAGCCGGAGTTTCACTCTTGCTGCCCAGGCTGGAGTGCAAATGGCGTGATCTCGGCTCACCGCAACCTCCACCTCCCAGGTTCAAGCAATTCTCCTGACTCAGCCTCCCAAGTAGCTGGGATTATGAACATGCACCACCATGCCCAGCTAATTTTATATTTTTAGTAGAGACAGGGTTTCACCATGTTGGCCAGGCTGGTTTCGAACTCCTGACCTCAGGTGATCTGCCCACTTTGACCTCACAAAGTGCAGGGATTACAGGTGTGAGCCATCGCATCCGGCCAAATGTCTTTTTTCTTTGGAGATAGAGTCTTGCTCTGTCACCCAGGCTGGAGTGCAATGGTGCAATCTTGGCTCACTGCAATCTCTGCCTTTCGGGTTCAAGCAATTCTACTGCCTCAGCCTCCCCAGTAGCTGGGATTACAGATTACAGGCACATGCCACCACACCTGGCTAATTTTTGTATTTTTGGTAGACAGGGGGTTTCACCATGTTGGCCAGGCTGATCTCGAACTCCTGACCTCAAGTGATCTGCCCGCCTTGGCCTCCCAAAGTGCTGGGATTACAGGCGTGAGCCACCACACCCGGCCAAATGTCTTAATCCAGCTGCTTTCTATCCATCCCTCACCCTGCTGTCTTTCTCTTCATAGCGTGTCACCGCTGACCTTATGTTATATACCTATTTTCTTATTGTTTTCTTGTTTGTCCCACTGGAATGTAAGTCCCCAGAGGGCAGAGAGGTGGCTTTATATTCAGAGATGGACTCTACACATCCAGGACAGACCCATTGAGGAGGGAGGGACTGGGTGGGCTGCCTGGAACCTTATCCTTCAGACTAACTCTTGCGCCCACAGTGCCCTAGGCAGTCCTAACATCCCTTTGTTTGTGTGCCCAGAGCATCAGACTCCAGCCAGCCACTATCTCAGGCGATTTTATCTAAGTATCTGTTCTGCTCCTACGTGAGCTACTTTGAATTCCCAGGCACCCAGCCTGGAGGCGCTGAGCCTGCCAGGAGCTTGGTAAGGGTGGCTCAGCAGCACCCATGGGTGGAGTGAGTGGCAGGACTTACAGAGCCGGGACTTCAGCTCTGAGGGCTCAGGAAGCCTGATCTCACCCCGTTCCTGCTGGGCTTATTAACTTGCTCTAGGCCTGGCTCAGAGTAGGTGAACCAGAGGGACGCTGCCAGGGTCCCCAGGCCAGCAGGGGACACAGAGAAGGTGACCAACACAAAGAGCTCTTTTTAGTTGGAAAAAGCTCTTTTTAGTTGGCAGCCAGTGGGGTCGAGTGATGCAAAGCATCAGGGTGATGAGCTTTACACGACATGGCTGGGGAGGCCCCTCAGAGGCAGGGGCAGCCTGAGAGCTGAAGGATGTGGGGGCCATCCTCATGAAGCGAGGAGAGCAGCGCCCAGGGCTGGAAGGCCCCATGCAGAAAGGTGCCTTGTGTGTTCCCAGGTAGCTGGGGTAAGGAAACCCCACCCAAAGCAGGGTGAGTGACCTGCCCATGGTACACCAGGGCTGGAACGCAGGGCCCCAGTCCCAGCCAGCCTCTGCCCACTACGCCAACCCATTTCGTCTCTGCTCACAAGGCTGAGATCCTTATCATCACACACAACAGAGGGTGGGTGCAAAGGTCAGGAGAATCCATGAGCTGTGTCCAAGCCTTCCCGAAGGACCCCCTGCCTCTGGCCTCTCCCCTCCAGCCAGGGTTACTCACCCCGCCACCACCTGGGGCGCTGCGCTGTATGGAGACTGGGGCTGCAGGCTCCTTGTAGCCACCATAGGACTGGGCCACCGGCTGCTGCTGGGGCTGCTGGTAAACTGGAAGATGGGAGGAGACAGGGCTCGGAAACTGTCCTGCCAAACCCAGCCCCTCCCAGAGCTCCTGAGAAGTCCATACCATGCGCTTCCACCCCACCCCCAACCTGGCTCAAGCCCCACAGCTCAAAGGCTGATGTCCACGTGTGCACCTCTGCCTGTGTGGTGTATTCCACAGCAGGGGCTCTGAGCCCCATGACCGGGGGGCCTCTCCTTTCAATCCTCTTGGCCCAGTACAGGCCTGACCCTGGTGCTCACGTCCTCTTCCTGGATGAGAATGGAACTTGGGGGCCTGGGAAGCAGTCCTTTCCACGCCTGCACGCATGCGTGCGTGCGTGTGTGTGTGTGCACGTGTCTGTGTGCACGTGTGTCTGTCTCTCGCCGGCTTCCTCCCCACCCCAGCTGGCCCGGCCTTAGGTCCTCTGTCCCCTTTTGCACACAAGAGGCAGAATCGCCTGTTGATTAAGAGCAAGGCTCCGGAAGGTGTATCTGTCTGTCTGTCTGTCTGTCTTTTCCTGGCTTCCTCCCCACCCCACTGGCCTCGCCTCAGGTCGTCTGCACCAACAGGCCCCGCACTCACCCGGGGCACTGGTCGGGATGTGGTGAGGCTGCTGCTGCTCCAGGGGCCGCCGGTAGCTGCTGCTGTCCTGGGAATCCCGGCGCTCTGGCTCCATGCCCTCGCCCCCGCTAGGGCCCATGCGGCTCTTCTCAAACTCCTCATGGTATTTTATCTGCAAGGTCAGAAGGCACTAGGTGAAGGATCCCACTGCAAACCACCCAGTTCCTTCCTGTGACCCTCAAGATCCCAGGATGGGAGAGACTCCCCAAGAGCTTTGGGTAGAGAAAGCCAGGTGTCGCTCTGGAAGCACCAGCTGTGTGTCCTTGGACAAGCTACCTAATCTTGCCAAGCCTCAGTTTTCACCTTTGCAAAATGGGACACCAGTGTCTCCCTCAGACACTGTTGGAGAATGCAATGAAATGACCGATGTAAAAGGACCATGAGAACTGAAGAATCAGACCAAAGTGAGTGGTCCCTTTTCTTTTTTTTTGAGACGGAGTTTGGCTCTGTCGCCCAGGCTGGAGTGCAATGGTGCGATCTCGGCTCACCGCAACTTCCACCTCCAGGGTTAAAGCGATTCTCCTGCCTCAGCCTCCTGAGCGGCTGGGATTACAGGCGCCTGCCACTACGCCCAGCTAATTTTTTGTATTTTTAGTAGAGACGGGGTTTCATCATGTTGACCAGGCTGGTCTCAAACTCCTGACCTCAGGTGATCCACCCGCCTCGGCCTCCCAAACTGCAGGGTTCACAGGCGTGAGCCACCGTGACCGGCCAAGTGGTCACTTTTATATGCCTGCGGCAGGGGCGGGGCTGCTCTGTTTCCGCCTGGGTCCACGGTAACAACAGCAGCAGCCCGTTTCCTGAACTCTTACTGCACCAGGGCCGTGCTGTGTTTTATGTCACAGGCTCATGTGAGCTCATCAGCGCCTCTGAGGGGTAGATTGCAGACCGCATGTAACAGGCAAGAAGGAAACGAAGGGATTGATAAGTGAAGTGAGTGGCCCAAGATCACAGATTCCAGAGCCTTGCTCTTCATCAACAGGCGATTCCGCCTCTTGTGTGCAAGATGTCGCGGGCGCTACAGCCTAGGATGCTCTGCTGAGAACCCCAGCCTTTAGGGATAAAAACTGCCAGACCCTCCCTGAGGGCAGGACATTGTCTTGGAGATGGGCTCCTTCTCGGGTCAGGTTCCAAAAATGAGCAGAAAGGCCCAAAGAAGTCATATCCCTCAGGACCACTCCACTAGGCGGGCATGTGAGGCTCCAAGCCATCAAGTCAGTCTCTTGCCCCCACAGTGCTCTACTGGCTACAGAGCCCCCCCACCTCGACCACCACCACCCAGGAGTCTTGAGTTGGGCCTCATGTTGTTCGAGGGCTGTGACTGTGCCTGCCTGGGGCTGGCTGCATTAGCCATCAAGGTCAGGAGGGCAGGGGAGGCAGGTGCCCACCAAGCCAAGCTGGGGAGGGAAGGGAAGCTGCACTCTGCCCAGACCCCTTGGGTGCTATGGTGGAGGACTTGGCCAGTTTGGGGTAACCAGAGCCTCTGCTACCTCCATCAGAGACCTAAGCAGGCTCAGCCAGAGGAAGCCCCACCCCCACTACCAGAAAGAAACCTCAGGGTCAACTGGCCCATTTGTGTCCAGAGCCTCGGCCCCAGCTCAGTCCTCTTAGCCAACTGAGTCAGAAAGAAACGGTCGTTCATTCACCTTGTCTTCTTCAGGCTGAGTCCCATGGTGGGTCGAGAACACCGGCCTCGGTGTTCCCTGCTAGATCCAGATCCTGATTGGCCCCAGGCTTCCTCCACCTCCCATCCCCCATGGCACCTTCTCCAGACACAAGCCCTTTCCTCCTCTCAGGTCTGAAAACTGTCCAGATGGCCTTCTGGGGCTGTGCCAGACTCCCAAAAACAGGCCTGCTAAGGTCTCCTGGATCTCAGCCCAAGAGCCAGACCCTGGAGAATCACGGGTGACTCCCCGCACTTGTGGCACCCTGACCCTGTGGCAACCAGATCCCGCGGCACCCTGGCCCAGCGGCACCCTGGCCCTACCCTGACCCTGTGGCACCCTGGCCCTGTGGCAATCTGACCCTGCAGCACCCTTGCTCCGACTCTCCTTCCTCCAGCTGCTCCATGCAGCCAGCATAAGGCCCACACCTTCACACCTCATGTGCCTGGATCCAGCTGCTCTAGCCCCACCTGGGCCAGCCCAGACCCAGCCCCCGGGCCCATATGGGACAGGGGAAAAGTCAAGATCCCTATTCCCAGGCACCCGTATATCAGGTAGGTTTTGAGGCCTGTATTGCATGCACCTGCAGCAAGAACTACACCACAAGAAAGGCGGGTGGTAAGGCCGAGCACGGTGGCTCACGCCTGTAATCCCAGAACTTTGGGAGGCCAAGGTGAGAGGGTCATTTGAGGTCAGGAGTTCGAGACCAGCCTGGCCAACTTGGTGAAACCCTGTCTCTACTAAAACTACAAAAATTAGCTGGGTGTGGTGACGGGCGCCTGTAATCCCAGCTACTCAGGAGGCTGAGGCAAAAGGATAGCTTGAACCTGGGAGGCAGAGGTTGTGGTGAGCCAAGATCATGCCACTGTACCCCAGCCTGGGCGACAGAGTGAGACTCCGTGACTCTGTCTCAAAATAAAAATAAAAAAAAGACAAGTCATAGAGCCTCACATACATATCTCATTGCCTCAAATGGGAAAAGACCTCCAGGTGAGCCTATTTATGGGGGAGGGAGCCAGCCCTGGCCAGACTGACCACACCCAACCCCACTAGGAAGGGCACCAGGGCACTCCCAGACACAGGGCCCATGCCCTGCTCTCAGATCCCTAAGACAAGGCCAGAAGTGACCCTCCCAGCCCACTCCCTCAGCAGCACCCTGTCCCCTGGCTGGGGGTGGTGAGGGAAGACAAGGGAAGGAGATACCAGCCAGCAGCCCTAGTTGATACACTTCATGCATATCAGCTCGCTGAGTCCTCCCCACAAGCCTCTGAGGTAGTCAATGTTATATCCCGATATCCAGAGAGGCTAAGGGACCTGTCCAAGGTCATCCGGACACACGGTGGTAGGGAGGGCAGGGATTAAGGTCAACCTGGAGGCAGCCCACCCTCACCACTCAAGGGCAGTCCAGGCTTCTCGCATCCTTCCAGGTCCATCTAGGCACCTCATCCTCAGGACGCTGGCCCTGGCTCCAGGCTGAACCCAGGGCTTCCATAGCACCTGGGACTGGGCTGTGCTGTTGGCGGGTGGTGTCCCCCACCCCCACTGGATGGAAGCTCCTGGAAGGTAGTGAAGGAGCCAGTTATTCTGATGCCGGGGCCTCCCACAGCACTGCACACCCCAGGCCTCAGGACTGGCTGAAGAGAACAGACCAGGATCCTGGAGATCCTTGAGCTTTGCTTCTTAACACGTGGTCTCCAGTCCAGGTGTGGTGGCTCACACCTGTAATCCCAGCACTTTGGGAGGCTGGTGGATCACCTGAGGTCAGGAGTTTGAGACCAGCCTGGCCAACATGGTGAAACGCCGTCTCTACCAAAAATACAAAAATTAGCTGGGCGTGATGGCAGGCACCTGTGATCCCAGCTACTCAGGAGGCTGAGGCACGAGAATTGCTTAAACCCCCGAGGCAGAGGTTGCAGTGAGCCAAGATCACGTCATCGCGCTGCATCCTGGGCAACAGAGTGAGACTCCGTTAAAAAAAAAAAAAGTGGTCTTCAGACTACCTGTGTCTGACTCAACTGGGCTCCTTGTTAGAATGCAGGTTCTGGGGCCTTCCAGAGAATCTACAAAATCAGGGCTGGGGTTCTGGAATATGCATTTTGGAAAAAGGCTCCCCAGGTAAGTCTGAAGCAGGCTTCAAGTCTGAGAACGGGTGGTCTAGAGCAGAAGCTGGGAACCTATGGTCCATGGACCAAATCCAGCCCACAGCCGGCTGCTAAGAACGGGTTCCACATTCTTTAATGCTTGGCAGGGGGCGGTGGAGGAGGGGAAGAAGAACCAAAAGAGGAATAATATATCGTGACACATGAAATTTCTCTGAAATTCAAATTTCAGCCTCCAGAAATAAAATTTTATTGGAACACAGCCACACCCACTCAATTACCTCTTATCTGTGGCTGCTTTCACGGCAGAACTGCAGAACTGAGTTGCTGCCACAGAGGCCATATGGCCACAAAGCCTGAGATACCTCCTACCTGGCCCTTTACAGAAAAAACTTAGTGACCCTTGTTTGCCAAAAGATTCTGATGGCATACTCCTATTGGTTAAATGTATTTTAGCACAATCTTCCTGAATTATGTGTATTTTATAAGTTACACAGAAGTTATCACTTGACAAATATATAATGTATATTGTAAAACTTGCACCAAAGAATGAATTTTAAAAGTATGAGATGGCCAGGTGCGGTGGCTCACACCTTTAATCTAAGCACTTTGGGAGGCCGAGGTTGGCAGATCGTTTGAGGTCAGGAGTTCAAGACTAGCCTGGCCAACACAGTGAAACCCTGCCTCTACTAAAAATACAAAACTTAATCAGGCATGGTGGTGGGCACCTGTAATCCCAGCTACTTGGGAGGCCAAGTCATGAGAATCACTCGAACCCAGGAGACGGAGATTGCAGTGAGCCGAGATTGAGCCACTGCACTCCAGCCTGGGTGACAGAGTGAGTCCATCTCAAAATGAATGAATGAATGAATGAATGAATGAGATGAAAAAGAACCAGAACTAGGAGTTCTAGAGTTTTCTTCCTGTAGGAACATGCTGCCTGTCCCACAGCTTGACGACCCCTGGTGGGCTCTATCCTCTTCACTTTTCTTTCTTTTTTTTTTTTTGAGACAGAGTCTCGCTCTGTCGCCCAGGCTGGAGTGCAGTGACACAATCTCGGCTTACTGCACCCTCTGCCTCCCGGGTTCAAGTGATTCTCCTGCCTCAGCCTCCTGAGTACCTGGGATTACAGGCAACTACCACCACGCCCAGCTAATTTTTGTATTTTTAGTAGAGACGGGCTTTTACCATGTTGGCCAGGCTGGTCTTGAACTTCTTGACCTTGTGATTTGCCCACCTCGGCCTCCCAAAGTGCTGGGATTACAGCCGTGAGCCACCGTGCCCAGCTTCCTCTTCACTTTCCAGAGAGGAAACTGGTGGGGACGGGTACAACCACAGAAAGGTGTGAGGGCTCAGGGTTTGAGTGCTCCATGAGGATGGGGGAGGAAGCGGGACACAGAGTGAAGAGAGTGACAGCTCTCCCCCACCCTCAGGGGAAACTCAGAAAGCAGGACACCAGGACAAGGAGAAAAACTGGTCCTTCCCAGACGGGCTCAGGCCTGCAGGAATTTCCTCCAGGCCCTGGCAGGCACCTAGCTGGAAGCTGACTTCACTTCCTGTTCCCTAGAATGCTGGCCTGCCTTTTCCTGATCCGGGAAAATGGGGTGGGAGTAGTGGGGTGGGAAGAGGAGGAGAGGCAAAACCTGCTGTTTCCTGGAGCGCCCCTGCCCCATCAGGGCTGTCCCAGCCTGGGCAGTCCCCTTTGGGCATCCCCTCCGCACACCGTCTCTGCTGCCTCCTCTCCCCCTTGGCACTGGCTGTGCACAAAAGGTAAGAGCAAGCACGTGGCCGGGCAGGGCTTACATGTTAACAGCTGGAAACACCTGCATCGTTGCTGCTCCTGCTGGCTGAACAGCCAATACTTCCTGCAGCCCGGGCTGGGAGCACAGGGAGGGCAGTGGCGAGGGCCTGGACAGAGTCTGGGGGGAGTCCAGTCTGGACGCAGAGGGCAGTTTACTTAAGGGTTTGGGTCAGGATCAGCCCCTCCTTTCCCAGCCCCCTCCCTTCAGGCTGGAGCAAGGACCGGCACCCACATGGCAGCACAAGCTAAGCCTGTTCCTGAGGTGAGGCAGCCAGCCCTGGCCAGGCTGAAAATCCATCCGACCCCAGCACCCGCTGGGAGGGGCATTCCAGGTGACATTCTCACAGACCCAGCGCGGAAGGTGAGTCTCCCGAGCCCCACTCTCTTAGTGACCCCTGTCTACTGGTGTTGGTGGCTGGGAGGGCACAAGGGAAGGGGACACCCCTCCTGAGGCCTCCAGGCTCACGAGGCACCTGCCCTTCCAACTTTTGTTCTGAGGTGGGAAAGGTCAGCTTCCCTTGTTTCCTTTCTGTTAAGGAAAAGAGCCTGCCCCTGAAAACCTGTGACCAGGGAGGGAAGCGCGACACAGAGAGGACAGGGGCCTGCCCTGGGCCCCCCGAAGGTGCCAGCATGGGGCCTGCAGGGACAGGTGTCCTTGATGTTGGGGGCCCGGATGAATGTGTGACAGCTTCCCTGGACGTGACGCTATCTGCATTAGTGATGGGGTGACAGGGAGCCTTTTCCTCTGGGAGGAGAGCAGGTCTGGACCCCACAGGCTCAGTCCCTTATGATGGGCTGCACTGTCACCAGACCAATGCCTCATCCTTAGGGGAGCCGTATGCTTACTTACGTGACCTTGGGAGAGTCACTTTCCCCTCTGGGTTTCAGTTTTCTCATCTGTAAATAAGGCCACGGTACCATCTGCTCCCAGGCAGTCCTGCGAACCCTGACCAGCTCTAGGAACCTGAGCAAACTCTAAGCTGAAAGCAAGTATGGACACGTGGGTATACCCATAAAGGGCTGGGGAAACTGATCTTCCTTCTCAAAAAGTCATTACACATGGATAAATGTGTCTAAAGTTACGGCCGGCTGACCCGACGGCTGGAGGAGTAGCTGCCTGAACCCAGGACACCCTTCCTGGGTGGCTCTATCAATGTTAACAACCTCTGCAGCTGTACAGCTCTTCACACAGTTCCACCAAGCTCTTCATACCCTGACAATCATCGCCCTAAAAAATGGGCCAGACACGCACACTTCATTCCCATCTTACAGAAGAGGAACATGAGGCTCAGAAATTAAATGAATTCCCGAGGCAGAGCTTTCATTGCTCAGTAACAGCCAAGGCTGGTGACACAAGAACAAAATCACAGCTAGACAGGCCCTTTCCTGAGAACAGGTGTGGAGCAGGGTGACCACACGCCCAAGTCCCAGTTCATGTCTGCTGCTCAGGGATAAATTTCAATGCACCCCTTTTCACTCTCAACAGGAATGATAATCAGAAAGTCACCCTAACTCGAGAGAGAGGGACACCAGGCATGCAACTCAGGACGGGCGGCACAGAGGGGCTAAATGGGCTGAGAAAAAGTGAGGCTCAGCTCCTTCCAGCCTGGGCCCACCTGGATAAAATTTCCAAACCCTCAGCTTCCTCTCCCTCCCCTCGCCAGCAAATGAGGAAATTGTGTTATGACTTTCCTGACCCACCTACTGGTTTGTTAAGCAAATAAGCACATGAGGGGGATGTTAGCACATTCAGAAGGCAAAGAAACATTTTCCAGCTTCCAAGGGCCTGGCTCATCCCTGCTCCAAGCTCCGCAAAGTTCTGGCCTTCTGAGAGCCCTGAGTGAGGAGCGCCCTAAGCCCAGACATGTCAGCACAGCCCCAGCCTGGGAGCTGTCCTGGGCCTCTGTGGACAGAGGCCACACTCTACCTGTGCCCATGAGGTCCAAGTACATGTGGGTTCAGGGGTCCAGGCCTAAGGACCCTCCCGACTCAGCCAGGACCCTACTAGCTGGGACTCCAGGATGATAAGTCAGGGTCCATGACAAAGCTCTGCTAGCTGATGTTCTGTTTTCTGACCCCGCTGCTCTCCCAACTGTGGTGGAAAATAAAAGTCTGACTCTCCATACGGTGTTCCTCACATGATTATACATCACAGTGAACGAGGGAACAGCAGGCTCTGGGTGGAATCATCAGCTCACCAGCTAGGGTCTTTTTTTGGGTGCCCTTACATGCATTACTCATTTCCTTTTCTTTTTTACTTTATTTATTTATTTTGAGACAGTCTTACTCTGCCGCCCAGGATGGAGTGCAGTGGTGCGATCTCAGCTCACTGCAACCTCCACCTCCCAAGTTCAACCAATTCTCCTGCTTCTGTCTCCCAAGTAGCTGAGACTACAGGGGTGCACCACCATGCCCAGCTATTTTTTTCTATTTTTAGTGGATGCGGGGGTTTGTCATGTTGGTCAGGCTGGTCTCAAACTCCTGGCCTTAAATAATCCACCTGCCTCAGCCTGCCAAAGTGCTGGGATTACAGGCCTGAGCCACCGCGCCTGGCCTCATTTCCTTTTCTCAGCCAGCCTGAGAATATTGCCATTTTACAGATAGGGAAACCAAGGCTCAAGATGTGGGCAAACAGTGGGTTAAGTCAGAATCCAGTTCTAACATCAGAGCCTCAGTTCTCAACCACCATGCAATACTGCTCCCCATTAGAGACTCACAATATTTTATTTTATTTATTTTTTAGAGACAGGGTCTCGATCTGTCACCCAGGCTGGAGTGTGGTGGCATGATCATGGCTCACTGCAGCCTCAAACTCCTGGGCTCAAGCAATCTTACCACCTCAGCCGCTCGAGTAGCTGGGACTACAGGTGGATGCCACCATGCACGGCTAATTTTCTTTCTTTTTTTTGTAGAGATGGTATCTTGCTATGTTGCCCAGGCAAGTCTTAAACTCCTGGCCTCAAGCAATCCTCCCACCACAGCCTCCCAAACTGTTAGGATATAGGCATGAGCCCACCATGCCCCAATATTTTATTTTTAAAACAAACAAAAGTCTGTACTCAACTTCATTAGTAATCACAGAAATGCAATTTAAAACCATCGGCTATCACACTCTACACGATCAAAATGCTAAAGTGAACATATCTGAGCACATGGAGCAAATGAAACTCATCTCTGCTGGTGGGAGGGTAAATCAGTGCAGCCACTTGGAAAATAGTTCCATATTATCTGGTAAAGTTGAAAGAGCACACTTTTTTTTTCCCTTTCTTTTTTTTGAGATGGAGTCTCACTCACTCTGTCACCCAGGCTGGAGTGCAGTGGTGCGATCTCAACTCACTGCAACCTCTGCCTCCCAGGTTCAGTGATTCTCCTGCCTCAGCCTCCAGAGCGGCTGGGATTGCGCCACCGAGTGCGCCACCACGACCGGCTAATTTTTTGTATTTTTAGTTGAGACGGGGTTTCACTGTGTTAGCAGGATGGTCTTTGATCTCTTGACCTCATGATCCACCCACTTCGGCCTCCCAAAGTGCTAGGATTACAGGTGTGAACCACCATGCCCGGCCCAAGGAGCACACATTCTAAGATGCAGCAGTTCCAATGTACATAGACTTCAGGAGATATGTACAAAAATGTCCATAGCAACTGGAAACAGTACAAATGTCCACCAGCAACAGAATCAATAAAATGTGGTATAAACAAATAATGGAATACTATATAGCAATGAAAAAGGATGTACCACCACTACACGCAAACATAACGGATGAATCTTTAAACCCAATGGTGTGTAAGAGAAGCAAGATACACAAAATTACTGTGTTCAAAATCAGGAAAAGCAAAACTATGGTGTTTAAGAATACATAATTACATATTAAAATTATAATGAAAAATACATGCTTTCAAAATCAAACTAGAGGATTGTCCAACAAACCTGCCTTCAGAGTGTTTTACTCTGGGGACAAAACTTTGTTTGACTATTTACTATTGATTAGGCCCAGGGTCTAAAGATTGAAGCTCATTACAGAATATAAAATGCTGATTATTTCTGGCCAACTGAGATGCAAAGCATTTCTGCCTGCAACAAAGATATCTTCAAAGTTTATCGTTTTATTTTCCCGTAGGACAATAGCCAATGTGTAACTCATGGTAGGCCCTTAACCATTTCTGTAGCTAAATGTATCCAGTACTCTCTTTTTTCCTTTTTTTTTTTTTTTTTGAGACGGAGTCTTGCTCTGTTGCCCAAGCTGGAGTGCAGTGGTGTAGTCTCAGCTCACTGCAACCTCCACCTCCCGGGTTCAAGCAATTCTCCTGCCTCAGCTTCCCAAGTAGCTGGGACTACAGGTGTGCACCACCACACCTGGCTAATTTTTGTATTTTTAGTAGAGACAGGGTTTCACCATGTTGGCCAGGCTGGTCTTGAACTCCGGACCTCAGGTGATCTGCCTGCCTCAGCCTCCCAAAGTGCTGGGGTTACAGACATGAGCCACCTTGCCCGGCCCCAGCACTTTCTTTCACAGACTAGCATTTACCTCTGCCTCTCATATTCCCCAGCTTTAATCTCTAGCTGGTCCCCTCATAATTAAATAAAGATATGATAAGTACTTACTACATGGGAGTTATATTTTTAACACTGTGAACACTGGGCTCTTGACAGGCATACGGTAATACAATGTATGGTATACCTGCCTGGTGAAACAGGTGTTTATTGTATATGTTACTATGTGTCATATTTCACACATAAAAAAATTTTAAGGACACAAAATTGTATACAGAAAATCAATATGTAAGTAAATAAAAGAAGAGGCTCCAGTAAAGCGACTAAGGTTTTCCATACTTGAACACTGCTAGAGCTCATGACAAAAGGCCAGGATTCCTAACATGTAACCTTTATCCCACAGCATGGACCCATCAAAAGGCAACTCTTTAGATGCCTTTAATGATGACATAACTACTCACCATAGGTGTGTAATATACTAGCCCCTTTCCTCACTTCCACACATTCTCAGTACTAGACAATGGCCAAATTTTTCTGCCAAACTTCACTTTATGTCCCTTCTCTGGCTACAGTGTAGAAAGCAGACAAGTGTGCCTTTAAAGTATTAATAACATTGACAACATAACCGGGTGTGATGGCGTGCGCCTGTAATCTCAGCAACCTGGGAGTCTTAGGCCAGGGTTCACTTAAACCCAGGAGTTCAAGGCTGCAGTGAGCCATGATCACGTGACTACACTCCAGCCTGGGCAGCATAGCAAGACCCTATCTCTACAAAAAATATAACAATTAGCTGGGCATGGTGGTATATGCCTGTAGTCCCAGCTACTCAGGAGGTTGATGGGAGAGGACCACTAGTGCCCAAGAGTTCGAGGCTGCAGTGACCTATGATCCTGCCACTGTACTCCAGCCTGGGCAACCTTGTCTCAAAAATAATAATGATGATAATAATAGTGACATCATTTATCCCATGCCAAGCACTTGGCATTTTCCTTGCAACCACCTGTCAAAGTAGGGCCTACTGTCCCGTTTTTACAAATGAGGAAACTGAGGCTCAAAGAGCCCTGCCTGGCCCCAGAATGACACAAGCTAGGATCTGGGCCCTTACCATCTCCTCCTACCTCACTGTCTCGCCACTTAGCAAGACTGAAGACAGACTGCATTTATCCAAAGCAGACACCCCAGAGGAGATCAGACACTTGTTTTTAAAATGCTCTGGCTGATAAAAAGCCCTAGTCTGCAGCATATCCCTCCAGGGAAGCAAATCCTCATCCTTTTGTAAGATGGCCTGACCTTTAGAAATAACTGGAGTCAGCTGGGCACAGTGGCTCACGCCTGTAATCCCAGCACTTCGGGAGGCCGAGGCAGGCAGATTACCTGAGGTCAGGAGTTCGAGACCAGCCGGGCCAATATGGCAAAACCCTGTGTCTACTAAAAATACAAAAATTAGCCGGGTGTGGTGGCATGTGCCTGTAGTCCTAGCTACTCAGGAGGCTGAGGCAGAAGAATCGCTTCAACCCGGGAGGCAGAGGTTGCAGTGAGCCAAGATCACGCCACTGCACTCCAGCCTGGGCGACAGAGCGAGACTCCGTCTCAAAAAAAATAAATAAGTAAATAAAAATAAATAAATAAATAAAATAACTGGAGTCAATTGGTGCTAATCTGGGAAGCAAAGCAACAAGCTACCTACAGGAACAGGAATGCTATTTTGGATACAAAACAAAAGGTGTGGCTCTAAACACCCTGTTTCCCAAAACACTTCAGGAGGTTGGGACAACTTAGCAATGGTTTTATGTGTGGTTTAAAGCTCCCCTGGGCCAGGCGCAGTGGCTCATGCCTGTAGTCCCAGAACTTTGGGAGGCCGAGGTGGGCGGATCGCTTGAGTCCAGGAGTTTAAGACAATATAGTGAGACCATGTCTCTAATAAAATTAAAAAAAAAAAAAAAAGCTCCCCTGGGAGGCCAGGTGAGGTGGCTCACCCCTATAATCCCAGCACTTTGGGAGGCTGAGGCGGGAAGATAACTTGAATCTAGGAGTTTGAGACCAGCCTGGGCAACATAGCAAGATAGTGTCTCTGCAAAAAAAAGAAAAATTAGCTGGGCATGGTGGTGCACACCTGTGGTCCCAGCTACTCAGAGGCTGAGGTGGGAGAATAGCTTGAGCCCAGAAGGTTCAGGCTGTACTGAGCCGTGAACACACCACCGCACTCCAGCCTGGATGATGGAGTGAAACCCTGTCTCAAAAATAAAAATAGGCTGGGCTTGGTGTCTCACGCCTGTAATCCCAGCACTTTGGGAGGTCTAGGCGGGTGGATCAGGAGGTCAGGAGATCGAGACCATCCTGGTTAACATGGTGAAACCCCATCTCTACTAAAAATACAAAAAAAATTAGCCAGGCATGGTGGCGGGCGCCTATAGTCCCAGCTACTCAGGAGGCTGAGGCAGGAGAATGGCGTGAACCCGGGAGGCGGAGCTTGCAGTGAGCCAAGATCGCACCACTGCACTCCAGCCTGGGCGACAGACTGAGACTCCGTCTCAAAAAAAATGAAAATAAAAATAAAGCTCCCCTGGGGTTCTGAGGTACAGCCTGATCTGGCACCCTCTGACTTAGGGGTTGGTGAAGCTTTTTCAGACTTTTAGGTGGTGGCTCTCAAACTTCAGAGAGCATCACAGAAACCCAGGGAATGTGTTTAACATGCTGATTCCTGGGCCCCACTCCCAGAGACGCTGATTCTGGCAGCCAGGGGAGAAGGCCTGTGAGTCTGCATTTTCAGTCAACCCTACAGGTGACTGTGCTACAGCTGTCTGGAGGCCCATATCCGACAGACTGTAATTGCTTTCATTAAAACCAAGAGTCTCCAGCCTTTGCAGTCACACCCTACAGGTCTCTGCTAAAGCTGCAAAAGCAGCTAGCAGGTCGGGGTCAATCCCTTCCCCCAGCTCCTGCAGAGGACCATCAGCTCACTGCCGAGAAGGGTAAAAGATGGTTATCTCCTGAGGTGCGATGGCTTGGCCAGGGTGGTGAGTTTTGTCACTAGGATATTAACACCTCTAATAACTGGGAGAGGGAAGAAGAGGAGTTGGCTTAGGCTGAGTGTGGAGTGTTCTGGAAGCCTTCCAGAAAGGGAAGCAGGGATGACTGGGCTTGTCTCCCCTCCTCCAAAACCCACAGGGTGAAGCAATGAGTGAACAGCCAGGGAGCTGGGGTTGCAGATTGGGAGCAAGTGTCACTGATAAAAGACTAGAGCCTCTACATGAAAAGCCGCAGGGGCTGAAGAGCCAACACTCCAGTTCTGTGAACCATTCCGGGTTTTCCCCATAATCTAAGACCATCTTCCCCCTCCCCCACTTTCCAAGCGGAGAGCTCTGAGACACAGATCTAAGGGTCTTACCCTTTGCAGGGTGTGAGGCCAGGCCCTGGCATATATAAAGAGTCAACTGTGACAGGCCTCTGGAAGTTGGAGGGGAAGGAGGATTAGAGTGCCTGCCCCAGGCATCCCCTGCTAGCCAAAGGGAAGCATGCCATTTCCTCAGGCCACCAATTTCAAACTGCAGGTCAACAATCCAGTTGCAAAACCCATTCACAGTAAGTCTGCAACCAGCATCTTTTTGTTTTGTTTTTTTTTTTGAGATGGAGTCTCGCTCTGTCGCCAGGCTGGAGTGCAGTGGCCCGATCTCGACTCACTGCAACCTCCGCCTCCCGAGTTCAAGCGATTCTTCTGTCTCAGCCTCCCAAGTAGCTGGGATTACAGGCACATGCCACCATGCCCAGCTAATTTTTGTATTTTTAGTAGAGATGGGGTTTCACCATGTTGGCCAGGATGGTCTCGATCTCTTGACCTCATAATCTGCCCACCTCGGCCTCTCAAAGTGCTGGGATTACAGGCGTGAGCCACTGCGCCCGGTCCTTTTTTTTTTTTTTTTTTTGGAAACAGGGTCTCACTCGGTTTCCCAGGCTGGAATGCAGTGGTGCAATTATGGCTCACTATAACCTCAAACCTCTGGGCTCAGGTGATCCTCCCACTTCAGCCTCCTGAATAGCTAGGACCACAGGCATGTGTTATCATGCCTGGCTAGTTTTTGTTTTGTTTTTTTTTTTTTTTTTTTTTTGTAGAAACAGAGTTTTGCTATGTTGTCCAGGCTAGTCTCAAACTTCTGGGCTCAAGCAATCCTCCCACCTCAGTCTCCCAAAGTGTTGGGAATACAGTCCTCGAAGGGGCTGTATTATGTGAGGGTGTATAGGGGCCTGCAACCAGCATCTTTAGAAAAGATCTGAAAGTGGCTGGGTGTGGTGGCTCACACCTGTAATCTTAGCACTTTAGGAGGCCAAGGCAGGCACATCACCTGAGGTCAGGCGTTAGAGACCAGCCTGGCCAACATGGTGAAACCCCGTCTCTACCAAAAATACAAAAATTGGCCGGGGGTGGTGGTGTGCACCTGTAATCCCAGCTATTCCACTTGGGAGGCTAAGGCAGGAGAATCACTTGAACCCTGGAGGCGGAGCACCACTGCACTCCAGCCTGAGCAACAGAGTGAGACTCTGTCTCAAAAAAAAAAAAAAGATCTGAACGCTCTCTAAGTAGGAAGTACTCATTCATGAAAGCTTCCATTCTGTTTTTCCTCTACATAAATGTATGCCTGTTAGATGGGTCAAGACGTACAATGTATATTTTACTGTAGGCTGAAGTCAGAGTTTGAAAGTCACAGTTTTGGGCATGGCTGGGTTCTGCTGTCTGTGGGCTGCCTGCGCTTCTGAAATCCACCTGACCCACCACTGCAGCCCACTCTATGTATGGCCCAGCCAAGCTTTTAAAGGAGCGCCCTGCTGAGGTGGCCAGGTGGAGGGTGGGAAGGGATGTGGAGCCCAGGGAGTGGGTGCTGAGACCACCGGAAAGCCAGGCCCCCCCGCAATCTCTATCCCCAGTTCCTCAGCCCAGAGCAACAACGGGCAACTCACTGATCCCTTCCTGTTCCAGACATGAAGACAGCTGCCTGCCTAAACCCTCCCTGGCAGGACCTCCTAGGCCAGGCTGGCTGGGCAGCCCCTGCAGTTCTGTGTGTGGGTCCCCCATGGTTGCTGCTCACCGCAGTGCCCTGCCCCCGCATGCCTAAAGCCACACAGGCTGCTTGCCTGTGGCTCTGCCAAGCAGGAAACTGAGGCCTGTTCTCTGGCCACAGATGCCATGGAGGGCACACGATGCTGGGGACAGTTGATCCCCTGCCCACTCTCCATGCCCACCCCTGCCACAGCCAGATGCCACTGACCATCAGGGAGGCGGGGGGTGTGAACCAGGGGGTGCAGGGCTGGCGGGCGAAGCTGGCTGGGGTTTTTACACAGGAAGGAAGAGCAGGCTGATGTGGGGGAGGAGGCCAAGGAAGGGAGGAAATGACTGCAATGTCAGCACCCAGGCACAGACCAGGGGAGGCCAGGCACTCCCCGCCCCCCAGTTTTGACCTTTGTGCTAAGATGAGACGTGCAGTCTGCACCGATACCCACGATATCCAGAAAAAAGAATAACAGAGAGAGTGGGGGCTGATTTAGCACACAGGCCCCCACATGCTCCCACAGAATACAGTCCCTTCAAGAAGAAAATGCTATGCAGGCTGGTCTGGGGGTACACAGAGAAGAGGCATCTGGGAACCCCAAGCTCTTCCCCAGGCCCACCCTGGAGGGCAGGGGCAGTGGAGGCACTGGCCTCATTCACATCTGCCAGGCTTGCGTCTGCCAGGCTGGCAGGGAGGGGACCAAACAGAGGGCAGCAGGGATGCCACAGGGCAGGGCAGGAGCTCACATTACTGATCTGGTCCTGGGTCTTCTTGATTCTCTGGAGCTCAGGCGTGTCTGCCACCACGCTGAAGCCTTTGCCTTTGTTCTTCTCAAACTCCTCCTTGTAGCGCACCTGCAGGAGGAGAGGAAGAGGGATTGGAGTCAGGCCAGGAGCCGAAAGGGCCTCGGCTTGGGGCCCCTCTGAGGCAGCAACCAGTCAGGAGATGGGGACAGGGAGTCAGGAGAAAGACCCTGACCAGAAGTCCCCAACTCAAAGCAGAAGCCTCAACCAAAAGGTGTCAGACTCGTAATAAGCCACTACCAAGTCTTTGGTGTGCAGTGAATGGCGGGCACAGAGCCCAGGGCCTTACATGAACCATCTCATTTAGATCCCACCATACATATAGCCACGCAATTAACAGCTCCAATTTACGGATCAGGAAACGGAGCCACAGAAAGGCAAAGTCCCCTGCCCAAGGTCACAGAGCTTAGCGGTCAATGTCCGGCACTACCAGAGTGCAAACCCTCATCTGCCTGACTCCTGACCCTTCACTCCCCGCCCATCCTGTCTGGAAGCTTATAGGAAAAAGGTTCTTTCCAGAGCTCCCAGGGTGGCCCCAGCCCTCATGTTAGCCAGGATGTGGCCCTGCCCGCTACGCCTGGGGGAGCTTTTCAGCAACCAGCTGAGTGAGGGCTGTGCCAAAGGACAGAGTTGGTGCCCAGAAAGGAGGGTGGTGAGACATCCCCAGGGAAGGCTCCATCAATGTGCCTTTGACAGGCCCCACGGATTCTGGGAGCCTGCCGGGCTGGCTTCAGAGGCCACTGCCATAGCAGGGGAGGAAAGCAGCGGGGGTCAGACAGCATCTCAGCAGGTCTCCAAGCTCCAGGGAAGAACCCTTCCACCCCACCACAGTACTAGAGGGACTCAAGTCAGACATCAGAAAGGACTTCCCTGGCACGAAAGGAATTGAAATATGAGGAATATAGCTTGTCCTCCCCTGGGGGTTTTGAAGAACAGAATGAGGCTGAGAAAACTCATGGAACAGGAAACTATTCCTTGGCTTCCAGAGACTTCACTGTCCACCTCATCAGCCATCTGTTCCAGACCCCACCAGCTGCTTGGATTTCCTCCACGGGGGCTGCACTGTCCTGGACACAGGTCAGCCCAGGACACAAACCCAGGCAGTTCCCTAGCAGGGAATCATCCGGCAGCAGCACCGAGCTGTGCTTGGACTAGAGTGACTGCGCATGCGCACGCAGCCACGGCCACACCTGTCAGGTCCTCTGCACGTGCCCATGGGGGTCAGAGTCCTTGTCTGTCTCCTGAAGCCCCAGTCACTCATCCATGTGGTTCCCTCTCCTTCTCTGTTCTGATCCAGACAAGACGGGCTTGGATGTGCTGGTCCCCATCAGATCAGAAGTGAATGCAGTGGACAGAGGCACCAACCCACCCCAAGAGTCCAGAACCTGCCTAGCACCAGCTCTTCCAGGAAGCCCTGGGCCAGCACGGTGACTCTTAGTGGGAGGCCCTTTGGGAAGCGGGCACTGGGGAAGGTATGGCACTCAGAGACAGAGAAATGTAGCTCCAGATACAGAAGCCCTGCATCTCAAGCTCCTGGCCTCGGTTTCGTCATCTGTAAAAGGGTTGTGACAGAAATCAGGTATAATATGGGGAGGGGGCTTCTTATCACCAAGTATGGGCACAAAGCCAGGCGGAGCTGGCACTAACACAGGCTCAGTCTCCTACTTCTGAGTGATCTTGGGCCAACGACTTCACATCTCAAGACTCAGTTCCCACATCTGTAAAATGGGGACCATAACGCCAGTCACTCCAACCCACGATGCAGACAGTGGCTCTAAAGCAGCAGCGCATTGTGGAGAGCCAGTGTGAAAGTGCTCTGTCAGCGATGAAGTGCTGAACGAGTGCCAGTCCCCCACTCCGTCCCCTGCTTCCTGGCTTTGCAAGGGTCAGGCCCCTAATCCAGGGGAATAATCGCCATGGCGATGCTGCAATGACATCAGCAGGTTCCCAGGCTCGGGAACTGCTTCTGCCTCCCCCTCCCTGTTGAGGAAGGATCATTCATTTCACTACTAATATAGAAGGCCCACAGAGGGTAGGGCTGAGGGGTAGGGGCTGAGAAGGGAGGGAGCCTGGGATCAGCACCACCTTGCTGTGTGTTTCTAAGCAAGTCAGTTCCCCTCTCTGGGTCCCCTGAAGGGAGCTGGCTAGCTGATCTCTAAAATCCCTCCCATTTGGAGTCTGTGACCATTTTTAAGCACCTTCAGACCCTGACTATGGAGAATCAAGATGGGGAAGGCTCTTTGAAAGGTCTTTGGGTATGGAAGGGGTGGCAGAAGTGAAGGATGGGGGGCCAGGGGTGTAGGGAGGGCCCAGCCCACAGCCCCTCCTTCAGGGCTCCCTTCTTGCCCTGGCAGGAGTGCTTGCCCCTGTTGTCTAGGATGGCTCACCAGGGTGCTGTGGGGGTCCCTGTGGAGGAAGGGACCTGCCCAAGGTCACAACCCAGTTGTCGCTCAGGCCAGGATGCAACTCAGCGCTTCGGCCAGAGGACCCCATTCCTGGGAGATGCCTGGGCTCCCAGAGGACCCCACTTCTGGGAGATGCCTGGACTCCCAGAGGACCCCACTCCTGGGAGATGCCTGGGCTCCCATTTTGGAAACTCTGGTGTCAGGGCCAGGACTGACTGACACCTGAGGCTCCTGACACCCAAACAATCACCATCCATGAAACTCTAATTTTTCTGTCAGTTCTTAGTTGTTCTCCCTGGATCTATTTTGCTTCTCATCCCAGCAGACAGGAGGTGCAGATCAACATTTGTTGGATGATGAATGAATTGAATGCAGACACGTAATCGCCAAACAAAGCAGCATAATTGGGAAAACAGCTGCCTTGATGACCCAATATAATAAGAAGGATCATTACTTAAAAACAAAAATTATGCCAGGCACGGTGGCTCACGCCTGTAATCCCACCACTTTGGGAGGCAGAGGTGGTGGATCACCTGAGGTCGGGAGTTCATGACCAGCCTGACCAACATGGTGAAACCCCATCTCTACTAAAAAAAATACAAAAAAAGTTAGCCAGGCGTGGTGGGCATAATCCCAGCTACTTGGGAGGCTGAGGCAGGAGAATTCCTTGAACCTGGGAGCCGGAGGTTGCAATGAGCTGAGATGATGCCACTATACTCCAGGCTGGGCGACAGAGTGAAACTCCGTCTAAAAAAAACACAAAAATTAGGCTGGACTTAAAAACAAAATGGCTTATGTCTGTAATCCCAGCAGTCTAGGAGGCCAAGGCAGGTGGATCACTCGAGCCCAGGAGTTCGAGACCAGCCTGGGAACATAGTACCCCATCTCTATTAAAAAAAAAAAAAAAAAAAAAAAAAATTAATAAAAATCTCTAAAAAAATACAAAATTTATTGAGCAAAATACAGTTTCCACTATTATGTGCCTACTATGTGTTGGGCCAACATACTTTGTAACCCATCCCCTTCTAACAAAAAAGAAACACTAGTTTCTAAAATTTAGGCAGGGCGCGGTGGCTGACATCTGTAATCCCGGCACTTTGGGAGGCTGAGGTGGGCAGATCACTTGAGGTCAGGAGTTTGAAACCAGCCTGGGCAACATGGCAAAACCCTGTCTCTACTAAAAATACAAAAATTAGCCGAGCATGGTGATGCACGCCTGTAGTCCCAGCTATTCAGGAGGTGGAGGCGAGAAAATCACTTGAGTCTGGGAAGTCAAGGCTGCAATGAGCCAAGATCACACCACTGCATTCCAGCCTGGGCGACAGAGAGAGACCCTGTCTCAAAAAAATAAAAATTAAAAAAAAAAAAAAATTAGACACACACAGATGGAGAGGAGAGCTGATGGAAAGGGCCAGGGATGGAAGTCATGGTCAAAAGGTTGCTGTGTATATTTCCCAGCTTCTTCATGTCCAAGTTCCATTTCCTCTCCTTTCCAGGAGAACAGTAATAGCAAACACTGAATGCTGACTCCACGCCAGGAATCTTTAAATGCTTAACATATCCTCCTATCTCACACCACCCTCTGGAGAGAGGTAATCCACATTATTCAGACGAAGGCACTGTGCACAGAGGTTAAGCAACTTGCCCAAGGTCACACAGCTGGTGGCAGCAGATGTGAGATTCAATCTCAGGCCAGCTAGTTCGGGTAAGAGTGATACTCTACTACCCGTGCTGCTCACAAGATCTGAGGAGGATAGAAACCCCCCTGTAATTTCCCACGACCCCATCAAGGTGAGTTGATGAAGGAAAAAATGGAAGAACAGTCTCCTGGCACTTGGCACTTCTGCCTGGGCTCAGGGCCACACAGACACCTCCAGCTCAGTCCCACCCCAAAGCCACTGCCTCTGCTCAGCCTGGGGGTGGGGTGGGAGCAGCAAGTGAGAAGGGGGGCTGGGGGCCCAGCTGCCAGCCCCCTGCCTCAGCCAGGCCTGGGCAGGACCACCCAGAGGGTCATTTCTGGACAGTTCTGTGGTTACCTCCTCCACAGGGGAGGCTCCAGGTGTCCCAGACACCCAAAGTGCCACTTTGGAGACCAATATAGAGATGGGAAAATAAATAAAGCTGAAATAGCCTGGGCAGCTTCCCAGAGACAGGGAAGGGCAAGGCAGGCCCAGAAGGGGCATGGAGAGAAGCCAGCTGACTCCGTGGGGTGAAGCTGGGTGAGCAGAAGAGGCTCCCACTTCCCTTCCTGCCAGCCGCAGGCAGCTCTCGCCAGCTCTGCCCCCACGGCAGCCACAGGAACCAGAACCTGTCACTGCTCCAGCCTGGCCGGCTCAGCCCTTCCAAGCCTCAAAGCATCAGGCCCAGCCCCCAGCTTGAGGCAACTGGGTTTGCTGTCCTCATTTTACTGGTGAGGAAGCAAAGCTATGAGAGGAAAGACAGTCTGAGGCCAGTCTCAGACCACACAGCTGGTGGGCGGTGGGAAGGGAGACAGAACAGGCCTGCAAAGAGGGCAGTACCCTTTCCTCCCCTGACTAGCCTGGCCCTCAGACCCCACCCCCGAGGACCCCCAGCTCAGAGGAACAGAGCTGTGCCCTTAGTGCAAAGCCCTACCCTAATGTTGCACCCCTCAGAGCATACAAACAGGGTCGGTACACTCCTGCCCACGGGCCCATCTCTAAGCTTCTTAAAGTGGGGCCAAAAGTCCTTATCAGAATCACAGGGGAGTCAAAATGCAGATTCTTGGGCCTCACCCAGAGCTGCCAAGCAGAAGTCCCTTGGGTGGGGCCTAGGAATCTGCATTCCCACAAGCCCGTCCTACTTGCTGCTGACTGGTACATCCTGCAGGGTGGGAGCACAGGGCTGGGTGCCTGTGCTGTCAGCACTGTTCAGAGCAACGGGCTCCAGGGCCAGGTCATGGGCTTGATGTCTGCCTCGTCCCTGGGATCTGTGCAAGCAGGGAAGCCTCTGTAAACCTCAGTGTCCCTATCTGTATGATGGGGATAATAAGAGCCCCTCTTTCATCAGGTGGCTGTAAGGATTAAAAAAGTCAGGCATACACACATACATGTGTGCATGCGTGCACACACACACATACACGGACATGGTCTGGCCCTCAGTGAGACCCTAATGAAGAGTGACCACCATTGTCATCTCCCAAGAGGCCCCCCCGGGAACCCAGCAGGCCATGACCCTGGGAAGCAGCAGGCACAGGCCAGGGACAGGAGCCCCCAAACCCAGAGTGTGGTGCCGGCTTCCCCTGTGGGGGGCAGAAGCAGCCCCTGCCAACAGCATGCCCTGCCCACTTGCTGCCCATGCTGGGCAGGGGGAACAAGGTGGAGGTGCTTCCTCCTCAAATCCCACTCCTCAGGGATAGGGTGCCAGGGCAAAAAGAGCTGCAGCCATGCTTTTGTGGAACTGACAAAGGCTGAGGGGTTTGAATTTCTTCCCTGAGAAAGGGGTGTGTGTGTGTGTGTCCCCAAAGACCTGCATCTGCTCCCAGCACCTCTTCTCCCAGGTCCTTCTGAGCCCCTTCACCTCTGGCCCCCATGGCCCTTCCACAGAGCAGGGAATCGAAGGCAGGAGTCAGGGCCTGGCTAGAATCTGTAAAATATGGCCAGGCAGGCTGTGGTGTTCCCTGCTTCCCAGTAACTTCAGCTTCTGTGCCACAGGTGGGTGGGTGGCAGGTGTGAGCTGCTGCTCCCTTCCTCTGTGAGCCTCAGGCCCTACCAGGGCTGTGCAGCGTCAAGGGCCCCAGACTTGGGAGTGACAAGACCAGGGCCCAAATCCTGGATCCGCACTCACTCACTCAGTTTCCCTGTCTGTAAGACAGAGACAGTGGGGCTTTTACCTTCCCCCAGAACCCAGTCAAGGATAAACAGGGGAACTAACTAAAGGCACTTGCTAAACTACACAATTTCTTTCTTTTCCTTTTTTTAGAGACAGGGTCTCACCCTATCACCCAGGCTGGAGTGTAGTGGTGCAGTCATGGCTCACTGCAGCCTTCAACTCCTCAGCTCAAGTGATCCTCCCGCCTCGAACTCCCAAGTAGCTACGACCACAGGTGCACACCACCATCTCTGCTAGTTTTTTTTTTTTTTTTTTTAGGGACCAGGTATTGCTATGTTGCCCCAGCCAGTCTCGAACTCCTGGGCTCAAGTGATCCTCTCACCTTGGCCTCCCAGAGCACAGGGATTACGGGCATGAGCCATGGCCCCCAGCCCTAAACTGCAAAACTTCTCAACAGCATAAGGAACTATCATGTTTATTATTAAGGTAGAAACTGTTTCTTAGGGCGTGGATAGTCCCTGGGTTAGACAAACCTACATTCAAAGCTGCCAGTGTCTATTTCCTCTTCTCTGAAGTGAGGTGATCCTACAGCTGCACAGGGCTGGGTGAGGATTAAACAAGCTCACACGCCCGGAGCACTGAGCCCTCCATCGTCAGCTGTGAATATTATTATTGCCTCTCCTACCACCCGCAGGACCTCAGCCAGTCCCTCAATGTCGCTGGGCCTCAGTCGCCTCATCTGTAACAATGGGGAAGATAGCACCTTCCTCACAGGGCTGCTGGGAGGATTCCGAGAGAGGGTGCATGGAAAGCCTGACAAAGGGCAGGGTCAGTTCTCCCTGATGGACCCAGGCAGTCACATCAAGATCAGGCAGCAGGAGTCCCCTCCGGAGGAACTGGGAGAGATTCCCTCTCTGTGGCCCAGGTGGAACCTCTGCAGTCTTCTCCCCCACTTCTGAGTGGGTCCTGGGCGCGCTGCCCACGTGGTAAATTCCCCTACATGTATTCTCGAGCATAATCCTTTCATCGACTGAAGCCCCGCCCCACCCCACCCCACTTCATCACTGGCCAGGTTTGTCCCAGGAGCCCTCGCACCCCCAGGCAGGGTGGGTCAGCTGTTCTGTTCTCAGGACTCCAGACCCTTTGCTTATTCCTCCGTGTCCCCTAAAGATCAAGTTCTCCCTAGGCCTGGAACCCGTCCTCCCCTCCTACAGGGGCACACACCTCCCACTCAGCAGTGTTCTGGAAAGTCAAGCCAAAGGAGACAGAGGCGGAACAGCTCCCATCCCACGCCCCCATGGCAGGGCCCCCTTCACACCTTGCCCTCCAGTGGGTGGAGAAGGTTTGGGACGTGGCTATAGAGGGTTGGCTGCCCAGCCTCAGACTGGCATGACCTGGAGAGGCAAATTCCCTGGTCCTCCCCAAACCCCTCCTTTGTGGGTGAGTGTGAATGGGGAAGAGGGAGGGGAGAATGGCTTCCTGGAGGAGGTGGGCTTTAGGGAGCCCCAGAGCGGGCTCAAATAGACACTCACACCTCTCCAACCCCCTCTAGGTAGGAAGTGGGGGAACGCTCTACCCTGCTCCTTTGATAAAGTCAGGGGTGAGGTCAAGAGTCAAGGCAATGCTAGGATTTCAGCACCTTGGCCTTGCAGAGTAACCGCAGGGGAAGGTACTCTTGCCAAATGCCAACCTTACAACATCCCTCCCCAGCATCCTTCCCTGCCAGGCCCCGGCACCGCCCAGCCCCCTCACCTGACTCTGAAGCTCACTCTGTTGCTTGAGGCGAAGGTTTTCCGGGGTGTCGGCCACCATGGTGAAGGACTGCTTGGGGTAGTGTCTGCAGGACAGAAAAAACAGAGCAGGGGTGACTCTGGGGAAGGGGCAGGAGCCTCTGGGCTTCTCACAGAGCATGCTCTCCCGGGAACTTCGTCCTATGCCTGGGCACCCCCTGGCCCGGCCCTACACAGGAGGACCTCAGTGTCCACCACCAAGGCCGAGGAGAGACAAGTGTTTCTCAGACTCAGCTGGGACTGGCTGACCTGGGAAGACACAGCAGGCATCAGTGACGGGCCAGCCAAGGAGAACTGTCCTGGGCGAAAGGATGGCCATTGGGCCACTCTCTGAGCGTTGAAGGTTACCCTTGTTTGGGGATAATCCATGCCTTGTGCCTACCACACATGGAGGTTGAGGCAACTGGGCCCGGCTGGGGGAAGATGAGCACAGGTGAGTCAGGACTAAGCTTTCAGCTAAGACCAGAAGTGAAGACTGACCATGCAGAGGAGAGCAACGGGGAGACAGAAAAACAAAGGGACACACATATCCAGGGGGACTTCCTGGAGGAAGTGGTGAGAGAGAAAACACACAGTTAAAGTGGTATTTCAAAGGGTTAACAAGGTCCAACCTAATTGGAGGGTAGGTGCGAAGGCCAGCTTGAGGACAAAAAAGGAGGTCACCTGAGGGTGACAGGTAAAATACAGGTTGAGTATCTCTTATTGCAAATGCTCAGGACGAGATGTGTTTCAGATTTTGGATTTTTTCTCAGATTTTGGAATATTTGAATATCCATACTGAGACATCTTGGGGCTGGGACCGTTTCCTATATACCTCATACGCATGGCCTGAAGGTAATTTTATACAATATTTTAAATAATTTTGTGCATGAAACAAAATTATTGACTGCTTTTTGACCTATGACCTATCACATGAGGCCAGGTGTGGAATTTTCCCTTGTGGCATCACGCTGGCACTCAAAGCGTTGCATCTTGGAGCTCTTCAGACTCTGGATTTTTGGATTAGGGCTGCTCAATCTGTAGCAACAACAGTGAATTAGGCTGGGCGCGGTGGCTCATGCCTGTAATCCCAGCACTTTGGGAGGCCAAGGCGGGCAGATCACGAGGTCAGGAGTTCAAGACTAGCCTGGTCAATATGCTGAAACCCCGGTCTCTACTAAAAATACAAAAATTAGCTGGGCGTGATGGCGTGCGCCTATAGTCCCAGCTACTCGGGAGGCTGAGGCAGGAGAATCGCTTGAACACAGGAGGCAGAGGTTGCACTGAGCCAAGATCCTGCCACTGCACTCCAGCCTAGGTGACAGAGCCAGACTACGTCTCAAGAAGAAAAAACAAAACAAAACAAAAAAACCAAACAGTGAATGTTCCCCCTGTGCTAAGGGCTTATGTGCCCTAGTTCACCAAATTCTCACAGCCACCTGTGTGACTGATACTCAGTGTACCCCTTTGACAGATGGGAGAACTGAGGCCAGAGAGGTTAAACAACATGGCCAAGGCACACAGGGATCCAGATTTACGCCCAGACGATCTCTTCAGTTCATGCTGAACTTAGCCGCCAATTTCCAGGCCCAGCACAGCCTGGTCCCCAGCAAGAGGGCCTGGCTTGGAGGCAGCCGAAGCCAGGGCAACCCTCAGAGCCTGCAGAGACCTCCAGAAGACTCTGGTCCAACTCCCTTGTTTCAGAGGAGGAAACGGTGTGCTGGCACCAGGCACTTCTCCCTGAGCAGTCTTCATAATTAACTTATTTATCACATCGATGTATTATCTTCTCTCTCCACTACTTCTCTATGAGGGGAGGGATTTTGGGGTCTCTTTTGTTCATTGATTTATCTCAAGCTTCTAGAATAGTAGGCAGTGCTCAGTAAATATTTGTTGAATAAACAAATGTCAGGCTGGGCGTGGTGGCTCACACCTATAATCCCAACACTTTGGGAGGCCAAAGCAGGTGGATCACTTGAGGCCAGGAGTTCAAGACCAGCCTGGCTAACATGGCGAAATCCTGTTTCTATTAAAAATACAAAAATTAGCTGGGCACCGTGGCGCATAGCTGTAATCCCAGCTACTCAGGAGGCTGAGGCAGGAGAATTGCTTGAACCTGGGAGGCGGAGGTTGCAGTGAGCCAAGATCCGCCACTGCACTCTAGGCTGGGCGAGAGCAAGACTCTTTCTAAAAAAAAAAAAAAAAAAGTCACACCAGGAACTGAAGCTGGTGCAGGACTAGAACTCAGCCCTTCTCCATCCCTCTCCCATCACAAGGTCCCCTAGCAAACCAGCTGCAGGAGAGACAGGCAGCTCTGAGCCATGTGGTTTGTGTGTATGTGCTGGTATGAGAAATGTCTGGGGGTCTGCATGGGCCCCAATTACTTCAGGGACTGGTGGGTGGCTTCTCCAAGCCGGAGCCCGTCAGGCCATTTTTAGCCCTGGGTGACCACAGCCCACCACAGCTGTGATCCCTGCAGATCCCTGACTCACAGGCCGCACCCAGGTAAGCCATAGATGGCCTCCTGGGACCTCTTCCGAGGCACGTTCCACCCAAAACTGACACACCCAAGAGCTAGGAACGAGCTGCCCCTCTGCTCGACATGTTCTCCTGCCGCCCACATGGCAGTGCATCAGAGCTACCTGTAAACAGGTGACTTCCCCTGAGGCCACCACTTGTGAAGGGCAGGGCTCAGAATTCGGAGACCTCAATCAAGGGAGCATAACTTGAAAGGGCCCAGTGCAGGGCTCTGGCCCTGCCACTGACTTACTGGGTGATTTTGGCAAATCCTTTTTCTCTTGGGCCAGTTTCATTGTCCCGGATCCAGATGATCCTAGAGGTGCCCCTCCCCCAGCCCTCACCTGGGTCCTGGCCACCCAGGTCAGCCCAGACTCGCAGTTCCTCCAGCAGAGGAAGGGGAGATGAGGAAAGGCAAACACAGGTGTCCACAGCTGGCAACAGACATGGCCATGCAGCCAGGGCCACCCACAGCTGAGGAGCTCCCTTCAAAGTTCCTGTACAATTCCAGGGCAAGGGACGATCAACCACGAGTCTGTTCCTGGAGACCAGAAAGGGAAGATCTCTAGCAGGGCTGGCAGGCCCTGAGGCCCTAAGAGGGAGCGCTTCGGAGAAAAGACGACCCTCCCCCCCACATCAGAGCCATTCTGCAGACTGTATGGGCAGGGGCTGTAGCGAGGAGAGCACCTGGAGGTAGAGGCACATGTAGCACGAGCAGGGTTGGGGAGAGGAGACCTCCGGGCAGCTCTGGCCCAGCACTCGAAGACTCAATTCTGAGAAGATGAGGCTGGTTAGTATTTGGTGGGGAGGGGTAGAGGCAAGCAGGGCAAACGCATCCTCCAGACCCAGTCTGCAAAACCCTGGGATGTCTCATTTGCCAGAATGCACAGGGTTAAAACAGGCCAGGCTAGGTGCAGTGGCTCACGCCTGTAATCCCAGCACTTTGGGAGGCCAAGGAGGGCAGATTTCTTGAGCCAGGAGTTCAAGACCAGCCTGAGCTACAGAGCGAGAGCCTGTTTTTATTAAATAAATAAATAAAACAGAGGCCAGCTCCAGTGGCCCAAGGACCGCCAGACAGGTGCACCTGACGTGCCCCACCCACTCCACAGTCTGAAGTTCCTACAAACACTGCACTGTGCCTCACACACGATGAATATATAGATGTGCCCTCTGCACCGATGGGCGCCTCCAAGACACCAAGGTAGCAGCTGCGTTGAGGCCATGTCCACACACCCCCTGCACCCCTCACTGTGTCCCTCTGCTCACCCTACACCCACCAGAAGGTCTCGGGAGCCCCTCCAACATGCAGCAGGCACCTTGGGTGGGGTTGGCAGGTACTTCATCCTCTTCAGAAGCACCCTTCCCCCCAGTCTCAGCCCCCAACAGCTGGAGTGCTAATCCCATCAGAAGGGAAGTGGGGGTTAGCCAGCCCAGATGTGAGCTCAGCTTAATTTGGCAGGAGTGAGGGAGGATTTTAATCCTGCATCAGATTAACTAGATTAAAGAGGCACTCCAGAGCCTCCAAGCTCCTTCCCCTGCCCCCTAAGCCCAACCCCAGGCAGAGGAAGGCAGGCAGACAGCTCGGGCTATATTCCTCCTGCTGGGTCAACCCTGTCCCCTCCCCACAGCCCACAGTCCCCAGCCCCCAGCCCTGGCGAGACGACTCTGCCTTTCCCTCTCCCGGCTCACTACGCTTCAGGTTTCCATGGCAACCTCATCTTCAGCTCCAGGCAGGAGAGCAGCAACAGCGAGAGAGAGAGTGAGAGAGTGAGAGAATGAGAGAGTGAGACAGCGAGAGAGCGAGAGAGAGAGAGAGAGAGAGAGAGAGAGAGAGAGAGAGAGAGGTCTACGGGGGTTGGGGAAGAGGCACAGACAGCAAGGGGGTCCTCAACTAAGGAGAAGCCCATGAGGGCAAAGTCAGGAGACTGTGTCTATAGGATCTTTCTGGATAATTTAGGTGAGGAGGACAAGTGTCACGGGTTTGTTTCTAGAAGCAAAGGCATGAGAAAATCAGTGCTGCACCCCTCCCCCCACCACCAGCATGCCAGGCTTCAAAGAAAGCTCCAACTGATTTGACCTCCCTCCAGAAACAATTTTTGGGAATTCTACCTTTTCCCTTCCTGCTCACCCCATCCATTACCCCCAGATCCCAGCAGGGATGGTTGGAAATGTGTGCATGCCAACATGGGTGCTAAGACAGACCAGGGGCCACCCGTCCCAGCTGGTGACCCCGGTGGAACCCAACCTCATGACAGACTGGGCCATGGCGAGGAATGAGGGACAGGGTGATCAGCTGGGTGCAGGGCAGAGTCCAGAGCACAGCTGTCCTTTGTCCCATAGGCCAGCCTGTACCACCGGCCCCTTGTTAATCATTCAAGTGGGTGGTGGGCTCTCTGCAGGTGCCCCACCCACCCTTCCTCCCTGCTATCAGCTGCTCTGGGGAGTTTGCAGGGAGAGGCATGTAGGACAGGAAGAAGCCGGGCAGGAACAGGGACTGGACAGGGATAGAGCAGGGCAAACAGGCAGCTATTGGCAGCAGCCTCGGGCTTCAGGACAATTTACAGAGACACAAAGCAACATCTTGGCACACTGAGTCCTGTGAACATTCTCTCTCAAAACCCACCACACAGCTTTGGGCTGGCATTCTCATTGTGCCGTTTTACAGAAGAAGAAACTGAGGTCCAGTGTCAAGGACAGAGACCTTGCCCAAGGCACTCTCCTCTACACCACAGCTGCCCAGACAGCGAAGGGGAGGCCAGATGGACCCCAGCCACCTCCAGCACTCAGTTCTGGGGAAAGATGTGCTTGGCAGGTTGGGTGCAAAACAAAGCACTTCATCCTTCAAACCCAACTCGTTTCCAAGCTCGGCCATTATGAGAGATATTCTGGGGCCTCTCAGCCACACCTACTTAGGAGCTGCCTGTCCCTCTGAACTTTTCAAAAGTATATGATACAGGTCGGGCACGTAATCCCAGCACTTTGGGAGGCCAAGGCGGGCGGATCATCTGAGGTCAGGAGTTCAAGACCAGTCTGGCCAACGTGGCAAAACCCTGTCTCAACTAAAAATACAAAAATTAGCCGGGCGTGGTGGCACACGCCTGTAATCCCAGCTACTCAGGAGGCTGAGGCAGGAGAATCCCTTGAACCCAGGAAGCGGAGGTTGTAGTGAGCCGAGATCACACCTCTGCACTCCACCTGGGAGACAGAGAGAGACCCCATCTCAAAAAAAAAAAAAAAAAAAAAACCGGACGTGGTGGCTCACGCTGTAATCCTAGCACTTTGGGAGGCTGAGGCGGGCGGATCACTTGAGGTCAGGAGTTCGACACCAGCCTGGACAACATGGTGAAACACCGTCTCTACTAAAAACACAAAAAAATTAGCCAGGTGTGGTAGTGGCCTCCTGTAATCCCCGCTACTTGGGAGGCTGAGGCAGGAGAATTGCTTGAACCCAGGAGGTGGAGGTTGCAGTGAGCCGAGATTGCACCATTGCACTCCAGCCTGGGCAACAAGAGCGAAACTCTGCCTCAAAAAATAAAAATTAAAAAAAAAAAAAAAGGATATGATACCGAAGAGGCCACATGTCCCAGGAGAGGGGTTATCTGTGAGGACCTCTGGGTGGCCTTCCTGCTTGGTGGGACTACAGGGGCAAGGTTTCCGGGCTCACAGGTGACAGGGACAGCTTGTCGGCCACCAGCCTCACTCTCCAGTCCTGCCATCAGCCACACTCCAGGGTCAGAAGAACAGGATAGCGAACCCGAAAGCCCAGCACCCTTTCTACACAGAGCCTCGCCCCTTCCAGGCTTGGACCTCTTCAAAAACCACAGCTTTGTGTTCAAGGAGGAACAAAAATACATCAACAAAAGCAACAAGGAGCTTTTGGTTTTACCAAAAGGAAAAAAAAAAAAAAAACAACCCCCACATCCTGCCTCTAGAAAGAGCTGCTGATTCCAAAAGCCCCTGCTGGGAAGGCTGCCCACAGGCGGGAAGGGAGGGCTCCCAGCTAACCCAGTTTCTCACCCGTCCATCCCCTCAGGCCTAAGGGGCTGAAGTGGTGGCGATAGGAAGCAACAAGGAGGCATTGTTCAACCAGAGGAAAACAAAGAGCAGTCAAAAAGATCAAGGCTAGACTTGAGGAAGAACTTACCAGCCGTCAGATTGCACACTAAATGAAAAGAAAAAAAAAAAAAAAGCCTGCCCCTGTCGGTAATATAGAAGAGAAACCATTCTGCAAGTTGAGTAAGGCATGGAAATGCGGGCCTGTTTCCTCGTCTGTAAAACGTAGGTGTTAGGAAGCAAAGTGATCCCTGAGGCTCCAGGAGGCCTGAAGGACAGGGATTTGGGGGTAAGTGAGGCGGGAGGGCTACCTGGAGGCCACATTTGGCTACTTGGGCTGGCCATTTGCACTTGCCCTCCCCGACACTGCCATCCCTAGTCCCAATTTTTCCAGTTAGAGGCAGACAATTATGGGAAGGAGGGAAAGCCCTAGGCCCCAGTGCGGGGTTTGCCTACTCCTTGCCCCACCTATTTTTATTTTTATTTTCATTTTTACATTTTTTAGAGACAGAGTGTCCCTCTGTTGCCAGGCTGGAGTGCTGTGGTGCAATCAGGGCTCACTGCAGCCTCAACCTCCCAGACTCAAGCAATCCTCCTGCCTCAGCCTCCCAAGTAACTGGGACCACAGGCACACACCACCACACTCGGCTAATTTATTTTATTTTTTGTAGAGACGAGGCTGGTCTTGAACTCGTGGCTTCAAGTGATCCACCCTCCTCAGTCTCCCAAAGTGCTGGGATTACAGGCATAAACCACTGTGCCCAACCCTGCCCCACCTTTTAAAAGCAGCTGGGATTAAAGACAGTTTGCTAGAATCCAGAGACACATAAGCACCCAGCCTTGTCTGACACAGACCACACCCTACTCCCATCTGATGCCTAGGGGAAGGGGCAGAAACATAGTCCCTGGCTCCCCAGAATCAGGGACATCTTTACCCTCCTCAGTCCTTACCCCACAGCTCAAGGAAACTGGAGAATGGACCCCAGATATGTGCAGTCAGAGAAGAGGGGAAAGGTGCAACCAAGTCCCTCAATTTTCCTTCCCCAGCCCATGCCCACCTCCCACTTGACACCTCACAAGCTGGTTTCCCTGGCTGGCAACCCCGCCTCCTGTCAGTAGGGCCCTAAAGAGGAGGGAACAGGCAGTACTCTAGACTATCTGCAGGGAGACAATGATGCAGGTTTATGCTAAGCCTGGGCATGTGGACTGATCTGCCCCACTTTTGGAAAATCCAGTTTACAAAACAAGTAATGGAGGGCATAAATACCTCTCTCACCAACAGCAGGCTCACCCCACCCACCCAGAAGCTTCAAGAAAGAATTCGGGCCGGGCAGTGGCTCATGCCTATAATCCCAGCACTTTGGGAGGCCGAGGCGGGTGGATCACCTGAGGTCAAGAGTTCCAGATCAGCCTGGCCAACATGGAAAAACCCCATCTCTACTAAAAATACAAAAATTAGCCGGGCATGGTGGCAGGTGCCTGTAATCCCAGCTACTCGGGAGGCTGAGGCAGGAGAATCGCTTGAACCTGGGAGGCAGAGGTTGCAGTGAGCGGAGATCGCGCCACTGCACTCCAGCCTGAGCGACAGAGACTCCGTCTCAAAAAAAACAAACAAAAAGAATTCGATTAGCGGTTCTTCCTCCACCACTGGCTATTGTGCAAAAGCCAGGAGTGCACCCTCAACCTTGCCACAGCATTGGCTGCACGGCTGCAGTCCTGAATGTGGAAACACAAACACAGCCCATTCAGTCCAGCTCCCAAGTCCTCCTCCCCCGCCCCAGCACCAGCGTGGGTGTCTGCCTACACACCAGGCATGTGTGTAACTGCACGCACGTGGGGGTCCGCCACACCAGGTGGGCTGGCAGTGAGCTCTGGCCTGTGTTCTCTCCCCTGCCTCTCCCCCAAACAAGTCTGATGCAAGGACAGAAACAGAAGAGGCCTTTTTACTGCCTACTTTACAGTCACTTTCTAGAACTTAAATCTGAATCTTGAGAAACCACAGGGAAAGATAGCTTTCTTCTCTCTTGACCAGCCCCCTGCAAGATCTTAGCTCCCCTCAGGACTCAGAGACTAGCCAGAGACAGGCAGAACATAGAGGCCTCCCTGCACACCAAACTCACACACTCACTGGGTGGGCCTAACTCCCTGGCAAAGTGCCAGAAGAAACCATGTGCCCCTATGGGTCCTGCACTGGGCTTGGCCCAGCATGGAGCACGTGATGCTTCAGAGAAGGAAGCCAGGCCTGTAGTCCACAAAGCAAGACCAGAACAGAAATGGGAGAAAGCTGTACCCTGGTAAACCCAGGATTCAGGAACCTGAATGTCACTCAAGGATAAGACCAGAGGCAGGAAGAAAACGGGAGGAGGCTGGGCTAAAGCAGGTAGATGACCTGAGGCCAAGAGTATGACAAGACCTCCTCTCTACAAAAAACTTAAAAATTAGCATGGCGCCACATGCCTGTGGTCCCAGCTACTAGGGAGACTGAAGCAGGAGGATCACTTAAACCCAGGAGGTGGAGGCTGCAGTGAGCCATGATCACCCCACTGCACTCCAGCCTGGGTGACTGAGCAGGCTGAAGTTTTTTTGGAGACCTTGTCTCCAAAAAACCAAAGCAAAATAAAAACAAAAAAAGTAAGAAAGCAGGAGGGAATGACAGCAAACACCCGGCCTAGTGTCTGGCACATAGCAAGAGCTCAATAAATCCTCTTTGGTCTAGGGTCCAACATCCCTGGGCAGGAATTTTTTTTTATCTTTTGTTTGTTTGTTTGTTTGTTTTGAGATGGAGTCTCGCTCTGTCACCCAGGCTAGAGTGCAGAGGCAATCTTGGCTCACTGCAGCCCTGGCCTCCCAGGTTCAAGCAATTCTCCTGCCTCAGCCTCCTGAGTAGCTGGGATTATAGGTGCCCACCACCACATCTGGCTAATGTTTATATTTTTAGTACAGACGAGTTTCACCATGTTGGCCAGGCTGGTCTAGAACTCCTGACCTTAAGTGATCCACCTGCTTCAGCCTCCCAAAGTGCTGGGATTACAGGCGTGAGCCACTGTGCCAGGACTCCTGGGCAGGAATATTTAACCATGGGGAAACCAAGGCTCAGACAGGTCCAGAGAGCACTCCTTGCAAGCAGGCCCCACACCTGGTTCATCCCGGAATCCCCACGGGTAACTTCTTGGCCCAGGGGATGCAGGGGAGGGAGAATGCCTGCCTTGGGCGAGGTGCTACTACAGCTAAAGTGAAACACGGCTGGGTCACAAATCCCCCAGGTCTCTCTCACTAGGCTCCTTCCCAGGAAACATCCCAACTGGGCCAAAGGTCAATGAGGCATGGCAGAGGCTAGGGCTATAAAAGCTGGAGGAAACATGGAAAGGCCAACCTGCTTCTTTTGGCTGGGGGCCAGGAGGGAGACAGGGGAACCTCTGCCTCTGCAAGTTGGAAGCATCACCCAGAGAAGAAACCTTGATCTTCTGCCTCTCCTGGCTCCCCCAGTCCCTGCAGGAGCCCTCCACCCAACCTTGTGGCAGCTTCCCAAGAAGACAGTAAAAACAGTAAGCTGGAACTTTGGATGAGGCTGATAAAACGCAGAGAAAACAAGGACAAGCCTCTGATTTTTCTCCAGCTCCCAGTGGTCACTGAATTCTAGGCTACTTGAGTCACTGGGCTCCAAGGCTCGGTCAGACTTCTGCGTGCTGGGGCGGAGGCTCAGAATCTAGCCTGAGGTGGTCCAGCAATGGAGGGGTTAACTGCCCTGGCTTCTCTGAACCCCACCCCACTCCCCAATGGAGGGAGGAAGTGGCAGAGAACCAGGGTTTGTGTGAGCCCTTAAGAATTCGAAGAATGTCCCATTTCCCTTGTGGGGGTGGGAGGGGTTGGTAGGGGGAAGAGGAACAGTAGAAATTAATAGAAGAGAAGGGGCAGCTGAAGGAGGGGCCACGACAGAGCTGCAAGCCTTCCTCTACCCAGATAACCTGCCCACTGCCCTCCTTCTTCCAGAAGGGACAACTTCATGTTGCTTCTTGGGCTTGAGATTTTTATCAGGAATCTGTTTTCCCAGCACCTGGCACAGGTTAGTATGTATTATAGCAGCAGGCAGGCAATAAATGTCTGCTGAATGAGCGAGCCCCTAAAAAGATGAAAGACTGGTCTTAGCCAGGGAACGGGAAGGGGTAAGGAAGCAGGGAAGGTTTGGGGTAAGGTTAGGGGTAAGGCTGGAGGTTTAAGCCCCCTTTTTAGACAAGTCCCAAATTGTTTTTCCCCCGGGGGGAACTTCAGCTGCAAAGAGCCTCCTGACTGAGAATTAAAAGAAAAAAAAAAAAAACTGGACTCAAGTCAGATCCTAAATTCATGTGAACACTGAAATTACCATTACTTGAGTTGGTTGAAGTTAAAAAAAAAAAAAAAGTAAAAAAAAATTTTTAATTAAAAAAAATCGAATTAAGGCTGGGCGAGGTGGCTTATACCTGTAATCCCAGCACTTTGGGAGGCTGAGGCGGGTGCATCACTTGAAGTCAGGAGTTCGAGACCAGTCTGGCCAACACGGTGAAACCTCGGTCTCTACTAAAAAATACAAAAATTAGCTGGGCATGGTAGCATGCATCCGTAATCCCAGCTACTCAAGAGGCTTAGGTACAAGAATCGCTTGAACCCAAGAGGCGGAGGTTGCAGTGAGCCAAGATCGCGCCACTGCATTCCAACCTGGCTGATGAGTAACACTCTGACTCCAAAAAAAAAGCAAATTAAAAGAAAAAGAAATTATCATTACATCATTACTTATAAGTGACTTGACCTTCCAAAGCCTCCACCTCGCAGGTGGAGGCAGCTGTGAGGCCCCAATACTGAGTTTGTACTTGCTACTCACAAGGTCAATTGGAAGATGGAAAGTTGCTGTACTTTCTGGGATTGCATGGGATGGGATGGGAGGTGTTCCTCCAGGCTCTGGGATGGGGGACCCCACCTCTATACTCCCTCCCTACTGTCGGCTGCTGCAGGTCCTAGTGCAGAAGGAACAGAGCCCAAGATGACTATACTAAAAAAAACACAGTCTCCACAGCCTCCCTCACCAGGCAGGGAAGAGATCTATCTGGCCCAGGCAACACCCTTTATGCATCCCCTGCCCCTTCTCAAAAAATGAACACCAAAAGGGCTGGCATGAGGCTTCCAGAGAGTTTTCTTGAAGGAACCACTGGAGGAAGGAGCCCCCAAAGCCTAGGAAGTACCCAGGTGAGAGAAGGAAACTGTCGATTTTGGGGAGAGAAATAAGGGAAGGGAAACAGAACAAAGCCCCCAACCCCAAATACAACAGACAGGTCACTCATTCTTGACAGACCATGCGAAAAGCCCCCTCTTTTGTAGCAGGGGACAGTGGAAAGAAACGTGCTCGCCTTACTGCCCGAGATTGGGTTACAGCCTGTCTTTCCCTAGCCATCCCATCTTGAGAGTCTCTTCCCTTCCCTAAGCCCCAGTTTCCTCATCTGTACTTTAAATGCACTTTAAATGGGGGATAAAAGCACTTTAAATGGGGATAAAAAGTGCTTGCTTCATCCAGCTGTTGTGATGTTCAAGTAGGGGATGGAAGTGTTTGCCAATGTCACCTTGCGGTTATTGGAGGGGAAGGAAGAACTCACTCGGGGAGGGAGCCAAGGCGCCCACCCAGCCCCCTGCCCAGAACAGGACTCACGCATTGCAGTAGGGCTTCTTCTCGTAGCCCTTGTAGTTCTTCATGTTCAGTGTCATCTTGCAGGTCTCGCAATGGAAGCATGCTTTATGCCAGAACTGGGGATGGAGACAGAAGGAGGACATACATCAGATACCAGGACTTCTGAAAAAGGGGCTCAGGCCCTAGGAAGGGGCACTCAGGAGCTGCTGGGACTGTCCTAGGCCCATGGCTGTGGGGAGAACATGGAATCATCCCAGGTGAGCTGGGGGCATTTCAGGTCACAGGCTTTGGCACTCCCCTCCCCTCTCTCCTTCCTCATCCTCCACCAATGGGCCATTTGAACCCAGGAGGAAGAGAAGGGCAAGCATGAAGGACACGGGGGAAGAGCCCAGTTATAGCAGCAGCAGCAGCCCCCAGGTCAGCTCCACCCTCCCCAGGGAACCCCTCCTGCCCAGAGCTGGAGAGGCCTCATTGCTTATGCAAAGCTGCGCTGGGTTGCTAGGGAGCAGCCGCTGAACATGAAGGAGCAGCTCCTCTGGCGGCACCAAGGCCTCAGAAGAGGAAGGCCCAGCCCCCACACACCCAGGCCCAGAACCCAGGTGCTCCTAGGGCCTGTAGCAGGGCCCAGCACACCCGCCAGCCCCACATGAGCCCCAGGTGGTGCTACAGCTCCAATACCTCCCACTTCCTGTGGGATGCCAGGCCAGAGGAATGGGCTGGGTGTCCCAGGCTCTGTCAACACACCACATCCTTTCTACCCTTCCCTCATCCTCTCCCACCCCAGTGGGAGGGCAGGAGAGTGCCCGGCAGCGGGTCTCCCACTGAGGCACTCAAGGGCTCTACTTCAAAGCCTTGAAGGTGGACACCCCCACAGTAGACATCAAAGCTCTACCCCACTAACTGTATGGCCTTGGGCGGGGCCCTGCACCTCAGAGGAGCCCACTTCCTGGTGTGTACAATGGATGTAATAACACCTGGCCCTCCTGGGATTGTCCAGGACTGAGGAGAAATCACCTTCAAAGCCCTCAGCACAGCACTTGGCACCTCTGAGCACTCAGATGTCAGGTGCTGGGCACAGCAGGTGTGAACCTCAGCCGAGGGGGTCAGGGCTCACACTGGAGACTGTGTGTGTTGGGTTGCAGAGGGGTTTCACTGTGCCAACCACAGCTCCAATCCATTCATGCGTGTGAGAATGTGGGACACGGCCGGGCGCGGTGGCTCACACCTGTAATCCCAGCACTTTGGGAGGCCAAGGCGGGCGGATCATGAGGTCAGGAGATCGAGACCATCCTGGCTAACATGGTGAAACCCCATCTCTATTAAAAAGACAAAAAAATTAGCCGGGCGTGGTGGCAGGTGCCTGTAGTCCCGGCTACTTGGGAGGCTGAGGCAGGAGAATGGCGTGAACCCAGGCCACTGCACTCCAGTCTGGGCGACAGAGCAAGACTCCATCTCAAAAAAAAAAGAGAATGTGGGACACAGGGCCCATCCAGGGTGGCCAACGGAGGGAACAGAGTGATGACAGAAAGAGAACAGATCTAGGCCAGGAGCGGTGGCTCACGCCTGTAATCCCAGCACTTCGAGAAGCTGCGGCAGGTGGATTACCCGAGGTTGAGAGTTCAAGACCAGCCTGGCCAACGTGGTGAAACCCTGTATCTACTAAAAATACAAAAAAATTAGCCGGGTGCAGTGACGCGTGCCTGTAATCCCAGCTACTCGGGAGGCTGAGGCAGGAGAATCGCTTGAACCCAGGAGGCGGAGATTGCGGTGAGCTGAGATCATGCCACTGCACTCCAGCCTGGGGTACAGAGCGAGACTTAATCTCAAAAATAAATAAATAAATAAATAAATAAATAGGCCGGGTATGGTGGCACATGCCTATAATTCCAGCTACTTGGGAGGCTGAGGCAAAAGAATCACTTAAACCCAGGAGGTGGAGGTTGCAGTGAGCCAAGATTGTGCCACTGCACTCCAGCCTGGGTGACAGAGCAAGACTCTGTCTCAAAAAAAAAAAGAGAAACGATCTAACAGGCTCCACGTGGCAGCCTGGAGGGGTCTTTGTGGAACCCCTGAGAAGTACTGATGCTTAGGCAAACCCATGACAACAGGATCTAAATTCACCCCCAGAAGCCCAGGATGATGCGCTGGATCACCAACAAACAGGGGTCCATTGCCAGGACCCCAGAATAATCCAGGCCACCTGAGTGACCTGGCTGGCCTGTCCCTGCCCCATTTCCCAGTAGTCAAGGGAGACATTCCCCATTCCGAAAGAAGGAGGCCAGGAGGCAGGCCCAGGGGGACTTTTGAAGGAGCCCAGCCACAGAGCTGGTTCTTGGCCATCTGTCAAGGAATTCCCCCAAGGCGATGCTTTTCAAAATGTTGTCTCCAAACCCCAGAGAGGTGCTTCTGAGACACTGGGAGGAGGGGACAGCAGAAAGAAGGCTGAGAATCTAGGATTCAACCTCCCTACCATGGCCCACTTCAATCAGAGACCCCCACGGTAATTTCAGGGGGAAATCGCCTTCTAATAGGGTATTGGTTCCCTATCAAGAAGACCCAAAGGAAAAACCTAATGGTGGAATATTAAACAGAGTGCTAGGAGAATGACTCTTGGGGAGGAGGGCCAGCCGGAAGTCTGGAAGCAAAGAAGTGGCGGGTCTAAGCTTGGCCCCCTCCCCAACCTGGGCCTATCCCAGTGACCCAGGGCCCCCAGACCCCCATGAGGCAACTTACATACTCCTTCTGGGGCATAACCCAACACACAGAACCCACTGGGACACTAAGACAGGCTGGTCCCTGCCCCCACAGGCCCCTGAAGTGACAGCCCCACTCCCTCCCCCAGTGACTGGGAGGCATTGGCAGGGTGCCCCAGCCTGGTCACCACCCAGTCTGCTGGCCTCTGCCTACTTAGCTGCACATGCCCCTGCCTGGGCCCCCGCCTCCCCCTACCCCCATAGGGGCCTGCCAGGAAAAACATTCTCCAGAATCCAGACCATGACCCACTTTCACACACACACGCACACACACACACACACACAAACACACACACGAAGGGCTACACACTGTCCTAGGACCGCGGACCCCCAAGGCTGCCTCCTGATTGACATTGGGAGAGAGACCCCTACTCCAGATGGCCAGGCCCGCACCTGGAGCCAAGCCCCTTGGAGAAGGAGGGTGGGGTGTACTGAGCAGGCAGGGGGCACAGGGCCAACACTGGACCCAGGGGTTCCAAAGACCCCTCCAGGCTGCCACGTGGAGGAAGCAGAGCCCCTCTTCAAGGGGATGGCGCCTATTTCTATCAGTAACTCCTTCCCACCTCCCACACAGGCCCCACAGGCCCCACGCTCTCATCCAGACACACGAGGGTGGGGCAGAGGAGGGTGGTCGCCTGTCCCCCTGCAGAGGGCTCCGAGCAGAAAAATGGAAACCAGTTACTATGAAGCACAAGTGTCAAGTGGAGCTGCAGCCACTGTCTCCCAGAGTGCTGGAGGGTCAGGAGAGGAGGCCGCTCCACCCCTAATGCCTGGCACTTCCAGCAGCTTCAGGCGACTCCCTTCCCCTCTCTGGAGGAAGGCCCCAAGGTTCAAGAAAACCCACCAGCTCCTTCCACCGTGTCCTTTTTGGGGTAGGAAAATTGTGGGGAGGGGAGGCAGAAAATGGCCAGTCCCTCCACAACCGCTGTGAGCCAAGCCTGGACCCTAAGATGAAAGAACCCCTGTCTTGTCTCAATGGGGTCTGGGCAAAGACACTGTCAGGGAAATATGTCCAGAGGACCCCACAGTGACCCCGTCTGCCTCTGCCCTGCCCCATGGGCTCTGTCCCAGAGCAAGAGCCCCCCTCTTTTAAAAGCCCCAGGCAAGATGATTTCAGCGAAGCATTCCTGGGCCTCAGGACTCGAGGAAAGTGCACCTCGAGGCATGCACCTCTGCCCCTTCCTGCTGCCTGCAAAGTCCATGGTTTCCCTGTTCACAGAAACCAGACAGATCCTACCTCTGCTGCCCGTTAGAGGCCTCTCAGCCTGGATCCGAGGCTCCAAGGCAGGGTCATCTTGATCTTCCCTTGCCTACCTGCAACCCACTCTAAAGAAAGGTAAACAGGCTGGTAGGGGCAGAAGCCTGCAAGGATACCCCTCACTTGGGACAGCCTGTCCCTCTGTGGCTCTGGGTTGGGGGGGATGTGGCAAGCTTCGTGTCACTGTGCCTGCAGCCTGGCACCTTGGCCTCTGAACCCAAGCTACCTGGGGTGGCCATGACTCAGGGATGGATTATGAGACTGTCTCTTCCCTTCCTGTTGCCCAGGGTTACAGTTTCTCCCTCCTGCAGAGGCAATGCCAGCCCCACCCTGGCCGGGGCACCAGCCTAGCTCGGTTGGCCACCTTAAAGGCATAGATCTTTGCTGCATCTCCACAAATTCCGAGGAGGACAGGATTATTCCCAGTGGCCCCACTCCCTCATACAAGACCCCAGGCCCAGAGCATTCCTCCAGATAGGGTCAGGAAAGGATGGGACCTACTTTTGGCACAAATGAGATGTAAATAAAATATAAATATGTATAAATAAAAGTACTTTCTGCAAACACACTGGCAGAAGAGCTGAGCAGAAAGAACTGTGGATGTGAATTTCAGTTCTAAGAGAGGGAGATGAGCCACATGGGCTACCTGAGCCTCTGTTTATGGAGTGCATCGTTTACAAGAGCGAACACACCTACTTTGTGAGGCTGCTATGAAGACTGAGCCCAGCATATTGTGATAACTAGTAGCTATTATGAAGGGATGGTCACAAGATGATGGTGGGGTACTCTAAGCTTCAGCTAGCAAAACGGGGCATCACAGCTGTGAGGACTTCAACCCCCTCGAGTGGGGAGGGAGTGCTGAGACAAGCAGAGGCAGAGAGCCCGCCCTAACAGGGGATTCTAGGGGAACTGGCAACAGACCAATCCTCTACCTCCACCTGTTTTCAGAAACCTGGGGAAGCAAGCCAGGAAAGAGGGACGTGGCGAGATTCTTGACAACACAGCTCCCTAGATACAAAGCAGGTGCACAAAGTAGGTGCTCAATAAATATTTGTTGAATGAGCAAATGAGGTCACCCTGTTTCTCCCCCAGCTCTAATCCCAGAAGTCCTCTGGAGAAGCAAATCTCGACCTCCTTCCTCAAACACTGTCATCAGCAATACATATTTATCCAGCTTGCAAAGCATGCTGGGTACTGCAGGTTGGGGGCAGGGTGGCCTTCAGAGGTGACAAGGTTTTTACCCACCTATGCCTTTGGGAGATAAGGCTCAGGGAGGAGAAAAGGCTGAAACCAAGGACACAGTCTGTGCTTTGGGCCACGTAGTGGGCTGAGTGCCATGGGGGATTGTAGAGAAACGGGTGAGTCTAATTTGACTCTTTTGCTGTAAATGGGAGGCCTTGGGAAGTTGGTTAGCAACTATGGGACTGAAGTTGCCTATGGGACTGAAGGTTCCCCCTCCTCCCTGGTCTCAGCCCAGCATCCTCCAGGCACTGGCTCCCCATTCCTGGTCCTATCCTTACTGCCTGGAGCAGGTGGGGAGGAATAGGTCTGATACCTGGATATTTCAGGTCTCCTGCTCAGTACAGGGGGCGAGGTCTCTCCAGGGCCACTTCCTATAGGGAGAGTTCTAAAAAGAGGAAGGAATCGCCAACTCCCACTTCCCTGGGCAACCCCCACTTGAACGTCCTCTTCCAGCTAGGGTAAGAGAACTGGGGAGGGCACCCTGCAGCATCCCTGCTCCCCTCCCCTCGGGTACACGGCACTGAAGGTCTTTCCAAGGGGAGTGGTGTGGAGCTGAACAGAGCATCCCAGAGAGGTAGGGAGGGCATAGTCTACACAGCACCCTCTTTAGCACTCAGGGACTTTAGTGCACTGCCCCACCTTCAAGGAAATGACATCATCATACCCATCTGACAGATGGTGAATACTGAGGCCTAGAGACATTCATAAAACTGGTGGGAGCAGACCTGGAACAAGGACCCAGTCTCCCAACTCCTAGAGTGGCAATTCTGCCTTCATGTTTTGCTTTTTCCTTATACAGGTGAAGTGCCCACTGCCTCTTCCCAATTCATGACTGTGGAGAACAAGGGGACCACAGGGAACTCAAGATGCAGAGGCCAAAATCTCTGCCACGAGGGGCAGGTGAAACCCCAGTGTGCAAGGACAGGTACGTTCTCAAGAGGAGACTTCATCATCTGATACCTCTAAGCTCAAGTCCTGCCCAACAGCGGCTGGCATGGTCATGGGCAGAGCAACACCTTTCCTCGTACCCACAATATACCCCCTCCTCTCCTCCTGCCCAGTCAAGCCCAGGACCAGGAGGGACAGTGACACAGCAGCGGCCCCATATGCCCACACTCCCCAAGAGCAAGTTCAAATGTGTTTCAGAACCTCCAACCCCACCTCCTCACGCTGACTCAGAGGCCAAAGGTCACTGAGGAAGCTCACACCCCAAGGGGGAGGGGAGAGATAAGGTGTCCAATAAACTATCCTCTCCTGAACAAAACCTGGCTCCAGGTCAGTAATGAACTTGGCCCCAGGGCTCTATACCCCTCTTTCATCCAGTGGTCCCACCCTTGCACCCCTCTTCCATCCAGTCCTCCCAGCCCTCCCAGTTCAGATGGAAAGGACAGAATACCTGGACTTGGAGCCAGCTTTGGGTGGTGGATGAAAGACGCGGTGAGGAAGGGCACAAAATCACAGAGGCCTCCCCTCCAAACTGGGGAGGGGATGCAGAGGGGCAGGTTTTACCTTAGGATCTTACGGAGCTTACAAGAGAACAGGATCCTACCCTAAACTGTACGGGAAACACCCAGTTCTACTCTCCAACCCCCTCCAAAAGTCTAATGGCAACCAGATGAACAAGTCCAGCACTGGGGAGACAGGGCCCCCAGGGGACACTGAATCTCCACAAGGCCACCCTCCCCTCCCCCCAATACCTCCCCCTTTCCTCGGCTTCCCCAGAACTCAGCCAACCCCACCCTCCACTGGAGAAACCTGCTTTGAAAAGTTAGCTCTTTGTTCTTCCACACGGTCTCCTGGCTCTGAGCACAATTTCAGGAGATCTCAGCTAAGCACCCTCCACCCACCCTACTCCGGCACCCGACCCCACCCGGCTCAGGCTGGACGGCCCAGCACCGGGAGTTGGCTTTTAATTGGAGGTGGGGGTTGGGAAGCTGTGGAGGAGGTCTGCGAGTCCTTTAACCACTGAATCCAAGGGGGCTGCAGGTCGTTCAAAAACGGGGCTCTTGCGGCAGAGCCCGGGTCCTTACCCAAAACCACCCGCATCAGATGCCACACACTCGCAGGCTGATAGCCCCCGCCCCGCCAGGCCAGGCAGCCAGGCCACCCGCCCCCGGAGCGGACGGTTTCGCAGGGCCCCCCAGCCTCTGCCCCGCCCCCTCCACCAGCGCCCCGCGCTTCCGCCTACTTGGCGCTCGGCGCAGAGCGGAGAGGGAGCGGCCGTCTCTTCTCACTCTCCAGGCCGTAGGGGGCGGGACTGCACCCCTAACCTTCCCCCAACACACCCCGGGGCCTGACTTCCCTGCTCCTCTCCCGTCCTCCCAGCCCCGGGGCACACAGCCCACCCCTCTCCAGCAGCGGCTGCCCGCTACGCGTGGACTCCCCGCCTCGCCCTAGATCTCCTGGTTTCCAGACTGGGATGTGTCCCCACACCCCATGACACCGCCCGCTCGCCCTCCCTCCATTCTCCTGGGATCGCGGGGATAAGGCGGCAAAGACCCGGCCCTTCTCTCCTCCCTGGATTCGGAGCACTGCCGGGGATTGCAAAAACGCGTCTCCCGGTCCCGAGCTCACCTTATCCAGACAGTTCACCTTCTCCGTGGGATACACGATCTTGCCGCACCGGGCGCAGTTGGGGTTCATGGTTCCGAGAAAGGCTGGGTGGGTGACGCCCGAGCTCGCGCGCGTCCTGTTCCCCGAGGCGAGCTGGCGGGAGGCAGCCGCGGCTGCAACCACACAAGCAGCAGCGACGGCGGCTGGAGCTGGGGAACTGGCCTCCGCCTCCGCCCTCCTTCCCCTAATAAACACAGCGGGGAGGAGGGGCTGCACTGGGGCGGGCACGCGCCTCGGGCGCGGGCAAGGGCACGCGCAGCGAGGCGCGCTCCCCGGGCGACGTGGGGCTGCGCGGGGGCGGGTTCCTGGGGGGGACCGCGGGGCCCGCGGTGCTGGCGCCTCAGCGCTCTAAGGCTGACTGCGCCCGGTGCCCAGGGCCCTTCCCCAGCCGGAGGCGGCGCAGAGGCGAGCAGGCTGCACATCTGGGGCGCCCGGGCTGCGGGAGGCGGGCTAACCCCTCAAGCCCGTCGAGGGTGGGGTTGGAGCCCTCCTGAACGCTGGAACTGATTCACCGCATTCGGGGACTTTCTACCCGGCATGAATCTGCGGACCGAACGGGGACCCCCTACCCTGCCCCTCTTAGCTCTCTTCCGGCCCACGCCCTTTCCCACATTTGTGGGGCGGAACCAGTCCCTCCCTCTTGGACCCTGCGCGCTGCCGGGCCTGGGCTAGTGCTTCCCTCCCCGAGCCCCTGCAGTGCACCTTCCCGGGGTTCCCCGGATGCGGGCACCGTCTGCGTTCAGTTTGACCCCTTTTCTCCAGCATTCCTTTCTCCTTATGTTACACCCCTACTCACAGTGTAGCAGCTGCAACAATGCTTAGCACCCAAGGAGCCGCCTCCAGGCGCTGTGGAGGCGCGGGGGTATAGCTCAGTGGTAGAGCATTTGACTGCAGATCAAGAGGTCCCTGGTTCAAATCCGGGTGCCCCCTCGGTGGTTTGGCTTTTCCTTCCCATTGTTAACAATCTGTTTTTCATTCTTGACTCACATTTTAACATTGGGTCCTGATTAAAAAAAAAAAAAAAAAAAAATGAAAAAAGTATCTTCCTCATTTTTCAACCTTAGCAGAGATCTTTCGGTTTTACTTTGTGCTCAGTGGAAGGAGGGGGTGGGTATAAAAGCTGCGCGACCGCATTACTCGCGCCAGAGGTGTAGGGATTTCTGCGGCCACGGCCGCCAGCCCCAGATGGGTCAGACAGTTCGAGGTGCCGGGTTTGAGGGACAGGATGTTTCCAATGGGGGTAGGGAGACAGGAGAACGCCTCAACTTGGCTTTCCTTTTGAGGGTGGAGGGTGGGTCAAGCGAGGGAAACCCATAGACACAGCCCTTCTCCAACTTCAACTTTCTGTATTGGTGACATGGACGTGCTGTGTTCATCCTTGACTATTAATGTACAAAAGTAAAGTTATAACCCAGTGCAAACTGAGATAAACCAATACAGTGTTTCTCAAACTTGAACGTGCATCAGAATTACCTGCAGGGCTCGTTAAAACACTCCTAGCTTCCGATTCTGTAAGGGGACCCCGAGAATTTGCATTTCTACCAAGTTTCCAGGTGCCTCTGGTGCTGCTGGTGTGGGGACCACGTTTTAAGAACCACTGAAGTAAGAATAAAAGGCCATGGAGTTTCATAACCTAAAGATGGAGACAAGTATCTGCTGGCTGCGTGCCTGACAGGGTCACTGTTGGGCCGGAGGAAAATGGTAAGTGTGACGGGAGACAAGGGCGTCCCCCTCGATTAGGTTTTGCCCAAAAAAAGGAAAAATAAAGGGGAAAGGAAGAGGCGTGCTGCCTGGGTCAAAGGGCAGCTGCGATATTTTAAACCCGGAATGTGGTTGTGTCATTCCTCGGACCCCGGGGAAACGCGCATTTTTTTCTCCTGGCTCCTGTTACTGTGAGCTGTATCGCTAGGCTGAACAGAGAGATCACAGATCAGCAGAGGTGCGGTTCCGTGCAAAACCCAGGAGGAACCAGTTTTACCTCTCCTTTAGGCCTTGAACTTTCCATGTATAGCTTATCAAGCCAAAGCCCTGCCTATGAGCTAAGTCGAGAAGGAAGAGGGGAAAACTGCTCGCTGTCTACCTTCTATGTGTGCCATGTCCTGTTCGAGTTCGTGAGTATATGAAAACCTCTGAATTTGGATTACTTCTCCTAGTTTTCATAGTCCAGTACGAACTACTGCCCCGTCCAAGACATATTATTTACCCCAAAACAAATTATAATTAACGTTAAACCAATGGGCATCGGAGATGGAAATCGATGCGCGCCTTTGTTCTACAACTGGGAATACTGGTGCGCTTATCGCCACTTGGGGTATGAGAGCTCAGATTCACCTAAAGGCAGCCTCTGGTTGCTGCTCTCTCCCTCTAGAGTACGAGAATCCTTTCAAGGTGAAAATTAGGTAGGTGGAAGATAGAAACGGCACCTCCCGTGAGTTTTGGATTCAGAACTCGCTAACTCAGGTTATTCCTGGATGGCTGTGAAAAAAACGTAAAGAAACTCGAGGGGGCACCCGGATTTGAACCGGGGACCTCTTGATCTGCAGTCAAATGCTCTACCACTGAGCTATACCCCCTCTGTCACCGACCGTGTGGTAAATTCTTTTTACATCGATTGATCCCAAAATTTTCATACTTTCACCATTGGTTCAAAATTAGTGTCTCTTTGCTAGATTATACTGAAATTACCAAAGAGGAAGGAGAAATTAAAAGGCTAGGCCAAGATAGGCCGGGCACAGTGGCTCACGCCTGTAATCCCCAGCACTTTGGGAGGCCGAGTCGGACGGATCACGAGGTCAGCAGTTCCAGACCAGACTGACCAAGATGGTGAAACCCCCTCCGTCTCTACTAAAAATACAAAAATTAGCCGGGCGCGGTGGCAAGCGCCTGTAATCCCAGCTACTCGGAAGGCTGAGGCAGGAGAATCGCTTGAACCCGGGCGGCGGAGGTTGCAGTGAGCCAACATCGCGCCACTGCACTCCAGCCTGGGCGACAATGCCAGACTCCGTCTCAAAAAAAAATGGCCGGGCGCGGTGGCTCACGCCTGTAATTCCACCACGTTGGAAGGTCGTAGGCGGGCGGATCACGAGGTCAGGAGATGGAGACCATCCTGGCTAACATGGTGAAACCCCATCTCTACTAAAAATACAAAAAATTAGCCGGTTTTGGTGGCGGGAGCCTGTAGTCCCAGCTACTCGGGAGGCTAAGACAGGAGAATTGCTGGAACCTAGGAGGCGGGGGTTGCAGTGACCCGAGATCGCGCCACTGTACTCAGCCTCCGCGACAGAGCGAGACTCCATCTAAAAAAATATATAAATAAATAAATAAATAAAAATGGCTAGGCCAAGACGTGGTGGCAGTTTGAAAAGTATGTGAATTTAGGTGCCAATCTGCTTTGTCTAGGTTCAGTTCTTTTTTTTTTTTTTTTTCTCCAGACGGAGTCTTCCTCTGTAACCCAGGCTGGAGTGAGTGCAGTGGCACAATCTCGGCCTCCCGGATTCAAGCGCTTCTCCTGCCTCAGCCTCCGGAGTAGCTGGGATTACAGGCGCCCGCCACCGTGCCCGGCTAATTTTTGTATTTTTAGTAGAGATGAGTGTTTCACCACGTTGGCTAGGCTGGTCTCGAACTCCTGACTTCGTGATCTGCCCGCCTCGGCCTCCCAAAGTGCTGGGATTACAGGCATGAGCCACTGCGCCCTGCTTGGTTCAGTTTTTGTTTGTTTGTTTGTTTTCCATTTTGTGGAGATGGGGGCATGTGGTGGGTGAAGGAGGCCGTCTCCCTATGTTGCCCAGAGACGGAATTTCGCTCTTGTTGATCAGTCGGGATTGCAATGGTGCGATCTCAGCTCACCGCAACCTCTGCCTCCCAGGTTCAAGCAATTCTCCTGCCTCAGCCTCCCGAGTAGCTGGGATTACAGGCATGCACCACCACGCCTGGCTAATTTTGCATTTTTAGTAGAGACGGGGTTTCTCCAATTTGTACAGGCTGGCCTCGAACTCCCGGCCTCAGGTGATCCGCCCACCTTGGCCTGCCAAAGTGCTGGGATTACAGGCGTGAGCCACCACGCCCGGCCTAGGCTCAATTCTTTATCCACAATCCCACTCATCTCTCCCCGCTAACAAGTCAGAGAACAACCTCCTGCAAAACTGGATAAAGTTTTTCCTTGGTCTCTCCAAAAAGAATACGAACACGCCATTGCACTCCAGCCTGGGCAACAAGTTTCGCTCTCAACAAGAGCGAAACTCCGTTGCAAAAAAAAAAAAAAAAAAAAAAGTAAGAAAGAAATCCTGCAATATGCAACAACGTGGATGAACCTTGAGGATATTATGCTAAGTGAAGCAGGCCAGTCACAGAAGACCAAATACTGCATGATTCCACTTACATGAGGTTTCTAACATAGTCAAACTCACAGAAGCAGAGAGTAGAACGGTGGTTGCCAGGGGCTGGAGGGAGTTGCTGATCAATAGGTCTAAAATGTCAGTTCTACAAGATGAAAAAACTCTAGAAATCGGTTGTACAGCATTGTGCCTTTAATTAACAATACTGTGTTGTATAGTTGAAAATCTAAGAGGGTCTGCCAGGCATGGTGGCTCATGCCCGTAATCCCAGCACTTTTGGAGGCCAGGGCAAGAGGATCACTTGAGCCCAGGAGTTTGAAACCAGTTAGGGCAACATAGTGAGACTCCCATCTCTACAAAAAAAATTTTTTTTAATTAGCCAGGTGTGGTGGTGTGTACCTGTAGTCCCAGCTACTTGGGAGGCTGAGGCAGGAGGATTGCTTGTGCCCAGGCGGTCAAGGCTGCAGTGAGCCTGGGTGACAAAGCAAAACTCTGTCTCAAGAAAAAAAGAGAGAGAGAGAAGCCAGTTGGGAATCTATTGTAATAATACAGGTCAGAGATGGTGGTGATGTCTTAGACTACAGTGTTGTATTAGTTTTATATTGCTGATATAACAAATTACAGTCTATTTGCATAAAACAACAGAAATTTATTATCTTCACAGTTCTGGAGGTCAGAATCCCAAAATCAATTTCACTGGGCTGGCTGGGCACGGTGGCTCACGCCTGTAATCCCAACACTTTGGGAGGCCGAGGCAGGCGGATCACGAGTTCAGGAGTTCAAGACCAGCCTGGCCAATATGGTGACATCCCTTCTCTACCAAAAATAGAAAAATTAGCCAGGCGTGGTGGCTCACGCCTGTAGTCCCAGCTACTCAGGAGATTGAGGCAGAAGAATCGCTTGAACCTAGGAGGCGGAGGTTGCAGTGAGCTGAGATGGTGCCACTGCACTCCAGCCTGGGTGACGGAGCAAGACTCCATCTTAAAAAAAAAAAAAAAAATCCACAGGGCTAAAATTAAAATGTTAGTATGACTACATTCCTTCTGTAGGCTTTAGGGGAGAATCCATTTCCTTGACTTTCCCAGCCTGTAGAGGCCGCTACATTGCTGCTTCATTGCCTCTTCCCCAATTGTCAAAGCCAGCAGCATATCATCCTGTCTCCCTCTAGCCTTGGTTTCCATGCTTCCATGTTACCATCTCCTCTCTCTGTGACTCTGATCCTCCTGCCTCCCTCTTGTAAGGACCTGTGGGATTACACTGAGCTCACCTGGATAATCCAGGATAATCTTCTCACATCTCAAGATATTTAATTTAATCATATCTGTAAAGTTGCTTTTATTATGAGAGGTAACATAGTCACAAATAGATTCACAAGGAGACTGGGATGTAGACATGTTTGGAGGGTCATTATTCAGTCTATTACAAGTAGGAACAAGTAGAAACAGCTGAGCTAGAGAAGAATGCAGGTGACCGGGCACAATGGCTCACGCCTGTAATTCCAGCACTTTGGGAGGCCCAGGTGGGCAGATCACCTGAGGTCATGAGTTCGAGACCAGCCTTCTCAACATGGCAAAACCCCACTCTACTAAAAACACAAAAATTAGCCAGGTGTGGTGGCACACACCTGTAATTCCAGCTACTCGGGAGGCTGAAGCAGGAGAATTGGTTGAACCCAGGGGTGGGAGGTTGCAGTGAGCCAAGAACGCACCCCTGCACTCCAGCCTGGGTGACAGAATCAGAATGAGACTCCATCTAAAAAAAAAAAGGGCCAGGCGCGATGGGTCATGCCTGTCATCCAAGCATTTTGGGAGGCCAAGGTGGGTGGATCACCTGAGGTCAGGAGTTCGAGACCAGCCTGGCCAACATGGTGAAACCACGTCTCTACTAAAAATACAAAAAATTAGCCAGCCATGGTTGCGGGTGCCTGTAATTCCAGCTATTCCGGAGGCTGAGGCAGGAGAATTGCTTGAACCCAGGAGGCAGAGGTTGCAGTGAGCCAAGATCACACCACTGCACTCCAGCCCGGGCAAGAGGAGCAAAACTTAGTCTTGGGGGAAAAAAAAGAAAGAAAGAAAAGAGAAAAATCCCACTGAGAAAGGGGCAAGTTTAGGGAAAAAAAAATGGAGTTTATTTTTAAAACTCTTAAAAGAAAGTAACAAAGTACAGCCCCCTGTCCTCACAGACATCATGTTCCAGTGTTTGGGTGAACATGTTTCATTTAAGGTGCCTAATTGATATCTAAGAGTATGCGTTTGGAAGCCGGGCGCGGGGGCTCAGGCATGTAATCCCAGCACTTTGGGAGGCCAAGGTGGGTGGATCACGAGGTCAGGAGATCGAGACCATCCTGGTGAACACGGTGAAACCCCATCTCTACTAAAAATACAAAAAAATTAGCCAGGCGTGGTGGCGGGTGCCTGTAGTCCCAGCTACTCGGGAGGCTAAGACATGAGAATGGCATGAGCCTGGGGGGCAGAGCTTGCAGTGAGCCGAGATCGCGCCACTGCACTCCAGCTTGGGCGACAGAGGAGACACCCTCTCAAAAAAAAAAAAAAAAAAAAAAAGGAAGAGGCAAGCTCTTCATCTGACAGCAAGAGGAGAAAGAAGGTGTGGAAGGTTTAAGAAAGCAGAGAGTGTGTGAAATAGTCATTTTGGAGCATGAGAAAGTAAACATATTTGGGCAATAGTGAAGGAATGCTAAACAGAAAGCATGTTTTACATTGAGTGGCGCAAACTTGTGCACCTTTTTTCTTCAGCAACATTCAGCTGCTTGGGTGCAGGTTTGGTGGAATCCCATCGGTTAGTTTAATTAGGCTGTAGTTTGGTGATTACGACCAGGGATTACCATGAACCAGGCACTGTGCTGACTACTTTGGAAAATGCAAAAAAGAATGCAACATGATCCCTACCCTCAAAAAATGCACAATCTTGGCCGAGCGTGATGGCTCACGCCTCTACTCCCAGCACTTTGGGAGACCGAGGTGGGCGGATCACTTGAATTTAGGAGTTCGAGGCTAGACTGGGCCAACAAGGTGAAACCCCATCTCTACAAAAAACACAAAAATTAGCTGGGCCTGGTGGTGCGCAACTGTAATCCCAGCTACTCAGGAGGCTGAGGCACTAGAATCGCTTGAACCCAACAGGCAGAGGTTGCAGTCAGCCGAGATGGCGTCACTGCACTCCAGCCTGGACAACAGAGTGAGACCAAAAAAAAGTAAAAAATTGGTAGTGAGAAGGAAGAAAATGAACAGGCAATCACAGGTAAAATAAGACTTTTCTGGCCAGGCCGGATGGCTCACGCCTGTAATCCCAGCACTTTGGTGGCCGAAGCACGCGGATCACCTGAGGTCGGGAGTTCGAGACCAGCCTGACCAACATGGAGAAACCTCGTCTCTACTAAAATTAGCCGGGTGTGGTGGTGCATGCCTGTAATCCCAGCTACTCGGGAGGCTGAGGCAGGAGAATCGTGTGAACTCGGGAGGCGGAGGTTGTGGTGAGCCAAGATCACGCCATTGCATTCCAGCCTGGGCAACAAGTGGGAAACTTCGTCTCAAAAAAAAAAAAAAAAAAAAAAAGAAGAATACTTTCCTAATGGAAACCTGTTGATGTTTGAAGGAGCCAGGGGAAGAGGAAGTGATTGAAGATGCTGGAGAAAATGGAAACAACGGAGACACATCTGGCCCGGAAGCAGAGATGGTCTTGGGAAGGACAAGGGAAGTACTTCCTCTTGTGTGCAAATCATGGGGCTGAGGATTCACTGCAGCTCAGGTTGCAGGCACAGAGGCTAGAAAATTGACTTGAAGCATTCCCAAATGCATCCGGACGCAGTGGCTCACGGCTGTAATCCCAGCACTTTGGGAGGCGGAGGCGGGCAGATCCCGAGGTCAGGAGTTCGAGACCAGCCTGACCAACATGGTGAAATCCCCGTCACTACTAAAAATATAAAAATTAGCCGGGCGTGGTGGTGGGTGCCTGTAGTCCCAGCTACTCGGGAGGCTGAGTCAGGAGGCTGAGGCAGGAGGAGAATGGTGTGAACCCGGGAGGCAGAGCTTGCAGTGAGCCAAGACGGCACCACTGCACTCCAGCCTGGGCACCAGAGTGAGACTCCGTCTCAAAAAAAATAAACATAAAAATAAGTAATAAAATAAGAGAATTCCCAGATGCCAGAGGTAAAAAAGGCTGTAGTGAAAAAAAAAAACGGGGGCTATAGTGATGGAAAAGAGGGGATCCCACTGCACATCCGTAGAAGACCCTCAAGCCAGAATCAGAGAGGACTTAGACTTCTCTTTTCTCTCCCGCTACTTTACTTGGGTCCAGATCGCTTGAAGTAGTTTATCACAGACAACAAACTATTCTGAATCACTGCAGGCGATGTCTGGTCAGAAAACACTACATTTAAGGTGTAGTCTTCTTTTTTCTGGTAGAGGGGGTATAGCTCAGGGGTAGAGCATTTGACTGCAGATCAAGAAGTCCCCTAGTTCAAATCTGGATGCTCTCTCACAGCTACTTTTTTAACCCAGTGACGGGCAAGAAAGATAAAGCTCTCTGAGCATTTTGTGGTGGATACTGGGAAAATAATAAACTACATATTACTCCCTTATCACCTTCATAGACTTCACCTTCTACCACGTATATCAACATACAAACTGGTAAGTTATAGGAGGATGTGATATCTGCAACTTTGGAGTGTTCTCTGAATCCCTGGTAGTTGGAAGTGTGATGTGGGGATCCCTGGGTGTCCTTTAGGCCCTTTCTGCCCTTTCTGTGTGCAAAAAATGTTTGTTTGTTTGTTTTTGTTTTTTTGAGGTGGTCTCGCTCTGTTGCCCAAGCTGGAATGCAATGGCTTGATCTCAGCTCACTGCAAACTCTGCCTCCCAGGTTCAAGCGATTCTTCTGCCTCAGCCTCCCGAGTAGCTGGGATTACAGGCATGCGGCACCTTACTCGGTTAATTTTTGTATTTTTAGTAGAAACAGGGTTTCTCCGTGTTGGTCAGGCTGGTCTCGAACTCCTGACCTCAGGTGATCCACCCGCCTCGGCCTCCCATAGTGCTGAGATTACAGGCGTGAGCCCCCGCGCCCAGCCAGAAGAATTATTATTATTATTATATACTTTTTGAGACGGAGTCTCACTTTGTAGCCCAGGCTGGAGTGCAGTGGCGCCATCTTGGCTCACTGCAAGCTCCGCCTCCCAGGTTCACGCCGTTCTCCTGCCTCAGCCTCCCGAGTAGCTGGCACTACAGGCGCCTGCCATCACGCCCGGCTAATTTTTTTGTATTTTTTAGTAGAGACGGGGTTTCACCATGTTAGCCAGGATGGTCTCGATCTCCTGACCTCGTGATCCTCCCGCCTCGGCCTCCCAAAGTGGTGGGATTACAGGCGTGAGCCACCGCACCCGGCCTATTTTCTTGATAATATTAATGAGACCCTTTCTGTGCAGAGGAAAAAAGTATTTTAATAATAATGTCATTTTTTTTTCTGTCTTACTCTTGCTCTTTCATGAGAATACAGTGGAGATTTCCAGAGATTAAATGTGTGAAATCACAACAGATTAGTGTAAAAACATGAAAAACCAGTCCTTTCATCAAGCCAGGTATTAAAGGGATTAAAATAAATAAAACAAAGCCACCCTTCTCACTAAATTATTTTTGTTTGGAAAAGTATAGTTACATTTATTTATTTTATTTTATTTTATATTTGAGACAGGGTCTCTGTTGCCCAGGCTGGAGTGCAGTGGTGCAATCATGGCTCACTGTAGCCTCAACCTCCCAGGCTCAAGTGATCTTCCTGCCTCCGCCTCCTGTGTAGTTAGGACCACAGGCGCATGCCACCACACCTGGCTAATTTTTTAATATTTTGTAGAAATAGGGTCTCACTTTGTTGTCCAGGCTAGTCTCAAACTCCTGAGGACAAGTGATCCTCCCGCTGGGATTACAGGCCTGAGCCACTAAACTCGACCTATTCCTCATTCTAAAATGTTATTTACTTTAGCAAAAAATGGGTTTATTGTTATCTTACGTGAAGTAATAACTTTCTTTAATTTATAATATTGTTAAATGTCATCTGATAAAACCTGTATAAACAAAAACTCCTTGAGGTCTTTAATAATTTAGGAGTGTAAAGGAGGCCAGGCAATGGGGCTCATGCCTGTAATCCCAGCACTTTGGGAGGCCGAGGTGGGCTGATCACCTGAGGTCGGGAGTTCGAGACCAGCCTGACCAACATGGAAAAACCTCATCTCTAACAAAAATACAAAATTAGCCGAGCAAGGTGCCACATGTCTGTAATCCCAGCTACTCGGGAGGCTGAGGCAGGAGAATCGCTTGAACCCAGGAAGCGGAGGTTGCGTTGAGCTGAGATCACGCCATTGCACTCCAGCCTGGGCAACAAGAGCAAAACTTCGTCTCAAAAAAAAAAAAAAAGGGGGCCGGGCACAGTGGCTCACGCCTGTAATCCCAGCACTTTGGGAGGCCGAGGCGGGTGGATCATCTGAGGTCAGGAGTTCGAGACCAGACTGGCCAACATGGTGAAACCCCGTCTCTACTAAAAATATTAAAAAATTAGCCGGGCGTGGTAGTGGGCACCTGTAATCCCAGCTACTCAGGAGGCTAAGGCAGGAGAATTGCTTGAACCCAGGAGATGGAGGTTGCAGTGAGCCAACATGGTCCCACTGCACTCCAGCCTGGGTGACAGTGAGACTCTGTCTCAAAAAAAAAAAAAAAAAGAGTGTAAAGGGGTCTAAAATGAAAATATTTGAGAACCACAGCTCCTAGTAAAGAAGTGGCTCAGGGAATAAACTGCTGGGGTTGTGAAACGGCTCAGAGAGGAAATGATATCTGAGCAGAGTTTTAAAGAACAGGTTGGATGGGCGCGGTGGCTCACGCCTGTAATCCCAGCACTTTGGGAGGCTGAGGCAGGTGGATCAACTTGAGGTCAGGAGTTCGAGACTAGCCTGACCAACATGGTGAAATCCCCATCTCTACTAAAAATACAAAAAAAAAAAAAAAAAAAAAATTAGCTGGCCATGGTGGTGTACACCTGTAATCCCAGCTACTTGGAAGGCCGAAGCAGGAGAATCACTTGAACCCTGGAGGTTCAGGAGGTTGCAGTGAGCTGAGATGGTGCCATTACACTCCGGCCTGGGCAACAAGAGTGAAACTCTGTCTCAAAATAAATAAATAAATAAATAACACATAGTGGCTAAAGCAGGTGAGTGCATAAATACCAGAAAGTGTGAATCTAAGCTATATGTCCAGAAATCCTAAGTGGTTTGGTGTTTCTGGTGTGTGAAATGTAAGAGGCAAGGTGGCAGAAGATAGAGCCAGGGAAAAGGTAGGCCATTTCAAGTGACTTCAATGCTGTGCTAAACAGCTTGGATTTTATTCTATAAGTACTAGAGGGTCAGCACATGTTTTTTGTTTTGTTTTCTTTTTTTGTTTGTTTGTTTGTTTTTGAGATGGAGTCTCACTCTATGCCCAGGCTGGAGTGCAGTGGGGCAAACTTGGCTCACTGCAACCTCTGCCTCCTGGGTTCAAGCAATTCTTCTGCTTAGCCTCCTGAATAGCTGGGATCACAGGTGCGTGCCATCACCCGTGACTAATTTTTGTATTTTTATTAGAGACAAGGTTTCACCATGTTGGCCAGGCTGTTCTCAAACTCCTGGCCTCAGGTGATCTGCCTGCCTTGGCCTCCCAAAGTGCTGGGATTACAGGCGTGAGCCACCATGCCTGGCCAGCACATGATTTTAAGCAGTGGGAAATTATGGTCTGACCATATAGAGGCCGATGCAATAGCTTTGAAACAAAGGCAGAACGTGGAAGGCATGGGCAGAAAAATTTAGGAAATAGAGTCAAGTTGATAGACCTTGGTGGCTAGATCTAGGAGGCTGGGAGAAGAGAATTAACTGTGTCCCTGTTTTCTGGTTGAGACACTGGTGGTTATACCAACCAAGAACACTGTTCCTCCTGTAACCATAGCCTTCTCCATCTTGGTTGACAGCAATATCTTCCAATTGCTCAGGCCTAAAGCCTTGGAGACATTTTGATTCCTATCCTTCATACCCCACATTTTATTGGCTCTACCTCCAAAACACATCCAGAATCTGACCACATTACCTCCACTACTACCATTCTAGTCCAAACCACCATCATTTCTCTCCTGGGTTACTGCAATAGCTTCTATCCCTATGTCCTCTCCCACAGTCTAGTCTCAACAACTCAACCACAGTGATCCTTCTGACACATTAGTCAAATCATGTCCCTCCTCTGCTTAAAATCAAACAATGGTTCCTCATTTCACTCAGCCAATGCCAAAGTCCACAGTGGTTTCATTCCATGACTTCCTTTTTTTGAGATAGAGCTCTCGCTCTGTCGCCTAGGCTGGAGTGCAATGGTGTGATCTCGGCTCACTGCAACCTCTGCATCCCAGGTTCACACGATTCTCCCACCTCAACCCACCGAGTAGCTGGGATTACAGGCACCTGCCATCATGCACGGTTAATTTTTGTATTTTTGCAGAGACAGGGTTTCACCATGTTGGCCAGGCTGGTCTTGAACTCCTGACCTCAGGTTATCACCCCCCTTGGCCTCCTAAAGTGCTGGGATTACAGGTGTGAGCCACCATTCCATTACTTCTGACTGCATTTCTTACTACTTTGCTCTTTACTCGTCCTGTCCAATCACATCTGGCTTCCTTGCTGGTGCTCATTCGGTTCAGTCACACCCCTGCCTTAGGGCTTTTTATTGGAAAATGACAAAGGGTTTCTCTCTGTAGCCCAGGTTGGAGTGCAATGGTGCAATCACGGCTCACTGCAGTCCCCAATTCCTGGGTTTAGTGATTCTCCTGCCTCAGATTCCCATGCCACCAGCTTATTTTATTTTATTTTATTTTGAGACAGAGTCTCGCTCTGTTGCTCAGGCTGGAGTGCAGTGGCGCAATCTGGGCTCACTGCAACCTCCGCCTCCCAGGTTCAAACGATTCTCTTGTCTCAGATTCCTGGGTACTTGGGATTACAGGTTGCCCGCCACCATGCCCAGCTAATTTTTGTATTTTTAGTAGAGACGAGGTTTCACCATGATGGGCAGGGTGGTCTCAAACTTCTGACCTCAGATGATCCGCCTGCCTCAGCCTCCCAAAGTGCTGGGATTACAGGTATGAGCCACTGTACCCAGCCGCCACCAGCTAATTTGTAAATGTTTTGTAGAGATGGACTCTCCCTATGTTGCCCAGGCAGGTCTCAGACTCCTGGGCTCAAGGGATCCTCCTGCTTCAACCTCCCAAATTGTTTCGGGATTATAGATGTGAGCCACTGTGCCTGATTTCATGTCAATATCTTTTTGTTTTGTTTTGTTTTGTTTTTGAGACAGAATCTCGCTCTGTCACCCAGGCTAGAGTGCACTGGCACGATCTCGGCTCACTGCAACCTCCACCTCCTGGGTTCCAGTGATTCTCATGCCTCAGTCTCCCCAGTAGCTGGGGACTGCAGGAACCACGCCTGGCTAATTTTTTGTATTTTTAGTAGAGACAGGGTTTTGCGCCATGTTGCTTGGGCTGGGTCTTCAGCTCCTGAGCTCAGGCAATCTACCAGCCTCGGCCTCCCAAAGTGCTAGAACTACAGGCATGAGCCACTATGCCTGGTTAATTTTTGTATTTTTAGTAGAGACAGAGTTTTGCTATTTAGGGCAAGCTGGTCTCTAACTGCTGACCTCAAGTAATACACCCACCTTGGCCTCCCAAAGTGATGGAATTACAGGCATGAGCCACCGCACCTGGCCCCATTTTTGTTTATTTAATTTTTTTTTTTTTTTTTTTGAGACAGAGTTTCAAACGCTCTTGTTGCCCAGGCTGGAGTGCAATGGTGCAATCTCAGCTCACTGCAACCTCCACCTCCCAGGTTTCAAGAGATTCTCCTGCCTCAGCCTCCTGAGTAGCTGGGATTACAGGCGTGCGCCACCACGCCAGCTAATTTTGTATTTTTAGTAGAGATGGGGTTTCTCCAAGTTGGTCGTCAGGCTGGTCTCAAACTCCCGACCTCAGGTGATCCGACCGCCTCGGCCTCCCAAAGCGCTGGGATTACAGGCGTGAACCACTGCGCCCGGCTAATGTTTGTATTTTTGTAGAAACGAGGTTTCGCCATTTTGGCCAGGTTGGTCTCGAACTCCTGACCTCAGGTGATCTGCCCGCCTTGGCCTTCCAAAGTGCCAGGATTACAGGCGTGAGCCAGCGCGCCCGGCCGATTGCCAGTTTTTAATATAGATAGATAGCGATCTATCTATCTATATAGAGATATATAGATAGATATATAGATAGATATATATCGGCCGTGGATGCTGCGGTGAGCCAAGATCGCGCCACTGCACTCCAGCCTGGGCAACAAGAGCGAAACTCCGTCTCAAAAAAAAAAAAAGAAGAAAAGAAAAAGGAAAAAAAAACTGGTAATCAATTTATTAAAATAGTTGACTTAAGCATCTGCAATGGTGACTTCCACCTCAACTCCTGGCTCAATACTGATGGAAGTAATCTGCTTAACAATCTCAGAAGGTCTGTGCAAGTCAATGAGTCACTTGTGGATTCTCATCTAGAAATGATCCCATGTCTTAGAACCTTCACCACAAAGAGTTTTTCTTGAAGTGATTCTCAAAGTCTTGGCAGGCATTCGAACTGGTCCTTTCACTTTGAGATTATTTTCCTTTGCTCCTCTGATCAAGTCAGCACACACCTTCTCCAGGGATTTTACCTTGCGGCTCGTTAGAGTGACTCGAATTCGTGAATTGCCACCTCCGCCTCCCTGGGTGTTTTTCCCTTATCCTTAAAAGCCATGGCTGCTGCGCGGCTTCCTGACCGACTGGTTCCTCCGCGAGAGCCAACAGCGGTGAGTCAGTAGCAGGAGCGTGCGGATCAGCGATCTGCAACACCTACGACCGAGTCTTCCTCAAAGAGCTATTTATGTATATACATTTTTGAGACGGAGTCTAGCTCTGTCGCCCAGGCTGGAGTGCAGTAGCGCGATCTCGGCTCACTGCCACTTCCGCCTTCCGGGTTCAAGCGATTCTCCTGCCTCAGCCTCCCGAATAGCTGGGATTACCTCCCGAATAGCTGGGCGCCTGCCACCACGCCCAGCAAATTTTTGTATTTTTAGTAGAGACGGAGTTTCACTGTGTTGGCCAGGCTAGTCTCGATCTCCTGACCTCGTGATCCACCCGCCTCGGCCTCCCGAAGTGCTGGGATTACAAGCATGAGCCACAAGGCCCGCCCACTATTTATATATTACACTTGGTCTTGGCCAAAAGGCCGAGAAGTGATACTATTTATATTTTTATAATACATATCCCCACCTAACATACTACATACTGCAATTATTTATCTTTTGTTTAGTGTCTAATATCCTCCTCCACCTGCACCCCAGCAGAATGTAAGCTCCATAAGGAAAAGAATGTTGATCTATTTTGTTCTCTGATGTAATCCGCTGTACGCCCTGGACGGAACCTGCTATAAAGTAGGAGCTCAATAAGTATTTGAATTAATGTATCGTGGGAAGGAAAGAACCCAGGAGAATGAGGAGCGGCTGAAGCTGCGAAAGGAGCAATTAGGCCTGACGAGGGGGCTCACGCCTGTAATACCAGCACCTCGAGAGGCCAAGGCGGGCAGATCACTTGAGATCAGAAGTTCGAGACCAGCCTGGCCAACAACATGGCGAAACCCCGTCTCTACTAAAAATACAAAAATTAGCCCAGCATTGTGGCGGACGCCTGTGGTCTCAGCTACTCCGAGGCTGAGACAGAGAATTGCTTGAACCCGGGAGACGGAGGTTGCAGTGAGCTGAGATCTCGCCACTATACTCCAGCCTGGGCGACAGAATGAGACTCCGTCTCAAAAAAAAGAAAAAAAAAGTGTGTGTGTGTTGGGAGGGACGGGTCAATAAATAGAGCAATACTGTATATGTAAAATACAGAATGGTATGGTACCAACAACACATAGATAGAATGATCTGTAGCACTTCTCAACTGTATTACATTCAATGAAACCGTTTAGAGCTTGTTCTCCCTCCCTCCCCCACTTTCTTTGTTCCTTGGGGAACCCCTACACGGCACAAACCGTGTTTTAATTCCTATTCTCTAGTGTGCAGATAAGTGCCTGACACTATTAAGTGGTCAAAAGAGGTCGTGAGCAAGTTAACAAATCACTGTTTCCATGTCCCTAACTACTCTTAAGCTCGTAGAGAAGAGATTTCCTATCTCTTACGCTTCTACTTCAAAGCCCACTTCGCAGAGAGGGCTAAAACCGACGTCGTGAACTTATTACGTAATAAGGCAGCGCCCGGAGGCGGAAGAGGCAGGTTTTTAAGCTCCGGCCACGTGACGAGGGTGGGCGGGGCGTCAAAGTTCATATCCCAGTGTCCTTTGAATCAACTTCCTTTTTTCTTCTTTCCGGCGTTCAAAATGTCGAAGCGAGGTGAGGTTTTGTTTCTGGAGGATCCTCCACCATCTGTCGTGCAGTGGCTGGCGGATTCGTCAGGAGCGGTGGCCCTAGGCAGCTGGGGCGCTTTCCTCTCCTTCAGGCCGGAGAGAGAGAGCCAGGCCACCGCGAGAGCACTGCCAGGGCCCTCGAAAGTGGCAGTGGGGTGCTGGAGATTTGAGATGGCAGGATCCCGACATGAATGTAGTCTGGATCCCGCGAGATCGCTCCGCGAATAGGGCTATCGTAATGGGGTTGGAGTTAGATTGGATTAGGCCCTGGTTTGCGCGACCTCTGCGGTTTTATGCCTTGCAGGAGTAATTACGTTTTGCGAAAGTTGGAGCAAGGGCTGAGTCGTCTAGGTTTCTTAATTTCGATGTCAGAGTGTTAATAGTAAGAAATAGGCTACTTTCCTTGAGAATCGGGTGGCACATGGGGACGGCATAAGTAAAATCCGAGCGAGCTAATCTATAGCGTACAGTCTATCAAAGCATGTGCGGTGAATTACACCTTGAGTATGAGGGGAAACTCCGAACCATGTCTAGATTGTGATCTCTTTATCCTGTTTTCCTTCCCTTTGTATCCACAGGACGTGGTGGGTCCTCTGGTGCGAAATTCCGGATTTCCTTGGGTCTTCCAGTAGGAGCTGTAATCAATTGTGCTGACAACACAGGTGAGGTCTTTGCACGTTGCCATACTCCCCCTTTTAAAAGCACTCAGTGGGCCTGTGGCTAATGACCTATTGAGCCGTCAAAAAGGGGAGAGTGAAAACATCGCTTTTGGGTGAAGTGGCAACATGTGTTGTTTGCTTCAATCGGTGGTGTGACAAGGCGTTCTTGGGGACTACCTGCTTGGGCAGTGAGTGGAGGGAGGGGCTTTGGAAGTGTTTGGGAAATGTTATACTGATGGAACGGCCTGATTGGCCCTCAACATTTTTTATTTTTATTTACATTCTTTTGTAGGAGCCAAAAACCTGTATATCATCTCCGTGAAGGGGATCAAGGGACGGCTGAACAGACTTCCCGCTGCTGGTGTGGGTGACATGGTGATGGCCACAGTCAAGAAAGGCAAACCAGAGCTCAGAAAAAAGGGTGAGCAAACACTGAGCCCACCTTAATACTGATGAGTAGTGGGGGATGCTTTCCTTTATTAGAAAATGGATCAGTTTTCAAGGCCTCAAGTTTGTTTTCCATTGAAAGGCAGTGTGAGATAAGTATCTTAAGTTTTTGCTCATATTGTGTTGGAGGGGGGACCATCATCTTGTCACTTCCATACCTTAGTTTTTTTTTATTATTATTATTTAAGTTTTAGGGTACATGTGCGCAATGTGCAGGTTAGTTACATATGTATACGTGTGCCAAGCTGGTGTGCTGCATCCATTAACTTGTCATTTAGCATTAGGTATATCTCCTAATGCTATCCCTCCCCCCTCCCCCTTGTTTTTTTTTTTTTTTTTTTTTTTTGAGATGGAGTCTCCCTCTGTCGCCCAGCCCCTACTGGAGTGCAATGGCACGATCTTGGCTCACTGCAATCTCCGCCTCCTGGGCTCTCAAAAAAATATATATATATTAAAAAACAAAAACAACAAGCTGCCCGTTGCTTATTTTATTGTTATTTGTTTTTGAGACAGAGTCTCACTCTGTTGCCCAGGCTGGAGTGCAGTGGCACATATCTGTTCACTGCAACCTCCATCTCCCAGGCTCAAGTGATTGTCCTGCCTCAGCCTCCCGAGTAGCTGGGATCATAGGTGTGCACCACCACACCCAGCTAATTGCTCATTACTTAATCTCAGGCTCCCCACTCAAAAGTTTTCCTGTTGGGTGTATGATTTAAAGGGGGAGGCCTCAAAATACTTGCAGCTTGTGTCCTGTCTGGCTTTAGAACTTCTGGTGTTTGGTGCATTTTAACTTCAGCACTTGCACTTTTTTCCTGTGCCTGCCTAGTCTTTCTCTACCCTGGGATGTCTTGCTCTTCTAAAGAGTTCCTGGCCATCCCTTGATTTACAAATGTGATGTTGATTTGTCAGCCCTGTATTACAGTTACTCCTATTCCTGTATCCACCCCACGATGCTCTCCAGTAGATTTTTAGCTTTTGGGTTAGAAATCGTTTTTTGTTCACCATTAATATCCATTTGAGGGCTGGGTAGCACTGTGATTGTGATTCAGCAATTGCATGGGCTTTTTCCTCTTCTCAGAACACTTCCTGGGTCTGATTGGTGCCCCAGGGAGCTGTCAGAGAAGAGCAGAGCAAATGGCCTTCACTTTGTAGAAGAGATGGCAGGAGGGTGGATTGTTGGTCTCAGTCAGTGGTGGGACAGACCAGAGCTCCGAACACTTCAGTTTTAAAACTAGTTGTGAGTTTCCAATTCTGTTAATGTCTTTTTTGGTCCTTGTTTCTGCTAAGTGAATACATCCCCTCCCCTTGGAACTTAATAAATAAGAAGCACAGAAATGTGCAAAAGGGCCAGGTCTACTTGAAGAATTTGTGAGGATTAAATGGTTTATGAGTAGAGGAGGATCAGTAAGTATTGGCTACCTCATGTGTGTCCCATTACTAACTTGGTTAGACTTATCTATTTTTTGTAGTCTTCCTGTCATTATAAAAATTCTGTGTTGGGACCCCATGCTAGTATCAGTGAAGATTTTGAATCCAGGTGTGACTGACTCGACAATAGTTCTTCACAAGCATTATATTTCACCGTGTAGTGATACTTCATTTTGAAAGTTGGGAAAAATGTCTTTTTCACTTTAGTACAGATGGGTGTAAAAGTTACTTAGGACACTGGAAAACAGTTCATTAAAAGTAAAACAAAGCCTGGTGCTTGGGCCCAGGAATTCAAACTGTTTTCCAGTGTAAATCTGAATAGCTTGGTCTCTGCTCATTGCCAGGACTGGGAGGAGTTGGGGGTCCCAGGTCCCATTTCTACATCCCAATTCAGTGATACTGGGATCTTAATAACCCACCTGTGAGGTGAAGTTGGAAAAGGCATAGGCAAGGATAATTGTCCTGAGAGTTTTACACTTGTGAGAAAATACGGCAGCTTTGATTTTAAGATGTGAATAGGTGATTGTGGTTCATGCCTATACTCCCAGCACTTTGGGAGGCCAGGCTGGCCAACGTGGCAAAACCCTGTCTCTAGGAAAAAAAAAAAAATCTGGGCATGGTGGTGCGCACCTGTAGTCAAAGATACTAGAGAGGCTGAGGTGGGAGGATCACCTTAAAGATTGATATTTATACTGTCACTGTCTCAAACGCTGAGTGTACATTCTGTCTAGTTGGAAACTGCTTTTGTGGTGGCACTGCGACTTGACAGGTTAATGACTGCTGTCCTTTTTTCTTCTCTCAGTACATCCAGCAGTGGTCATTCGACAACGAAAGTCATACCGTAGAAAAGATGGCGTGTTTCTTTATTTTGAAGATAATGCAGGAGTCATAGTGAACAATAAAGGCGAGATGAAAGGTAGGAAATCAGTCCAGCTTGTTCCTTAGGTCTCTGAGGTTGGGTGGATTGTCTAGAAGTACAGGCCAAGGATCTTCTGTGTTTGATGATGTCTTAATCTGTCCCCCACATGTTTTTATTTTATTTTTATTTTATTTTTAATGCAGGTTCTGCCATTACAGGACCAGTAGCAAAGGAGTGTGCAGACTTGTGGCCCCGGATTGCATCCAATGCTGGCAGCATTGCATGATTCTCCAGTATATTTGTAAAAAATAAAATTAAACCCATCAAAAAGTATTTGTTTGCAGTGCTTGTCTCCCTGTTCACTTCCAGGGTTCAAGCGATTCTCCTGCCTCAGCCTCCCAAGTAGCTGGGATTACAGGCACCTGCCATCATGCCTGGCTAATTTTTGTATTTTTGGTGGAGACAAGGTTTCACCATGTTTGCCCAAATGGACTCAAACTCCTGACCTCAAGTGATCTCAAGTGATCTGCCCACCCAGACCTCTACAATGTTTTTGACATACCCTGACCCCTGACCATCACTTTTCTGAAATGGAAACTCTGGGCATTTTTTTTTTTTTTTTAAGCAATCCTTGCTTTTTTGTGAGTTTGTAGACTTTCAGCATCTTCCAATTGCTGTATTTACAATTTTGGCCTCAAAAAGTATTATTTGGGTTTTGAGTCCCAAAAATAATAGTAGATACTGCTCGATGACTGGCTATACATGGTAGCTTCTCCTGGAGTGAGAAAGGCATTCAAATGGCTGGGCGTGGTGGCTGGCGCCTGTAATCCCAACACTTTCGGAGCCCAAGGCAGGCGGATCATGAGGTCAGGAGTTCAAGACCAGGCTGACCAAGTGGTGAAACCTCCTCTTTACTAAAAATACAAAAATTAGCTAGGCGTGGTGGCACACCGCCTGTAATCTCAGCTACTGAGAGAATCGCTTGAACCTGGGAGGTGGAGGTTGCAGCGAGTCAAGATTGCACCATTGTACTCCAGCCTGGGCAACAGAGCAAGATTCCATTCCTGCCCCCGCCCCAAAAAAAAGGCATTGAAGTTAAGATAGACTGTATAGTTAGATCCTGGACACATACATGGATTTTGAGGAATGATGTGAGTGGGAGCCTCTTTGTGTATGTACATTTTAGCAGTTAACAGGTTTGGAGTAAATTGAATATTTGTAAAACAACAGTAATTGCCATGTAGGTTTACTGTCATAGTGGAAGATGATTAAGTTGATGGTACCTACAGGTATTTTGCTATGAAAATCTTTTGACAAACAGGATGATCGTGTAATTTATGTTCCAAGCTCTAGTTTGAGAATGGAAGAATGTGATAAAATTTTGCCAACTGAACAGGCATAAAGCCCTGTTAATAAGGGACTTGGCCTTAAGGTAGGAGGTTGTTAGTATTTCTTTCTAAACTGTGTAAGAGTTTATTTAGGTGACATCCAGCGTCTTGGAAAAATGGGTGTTCGTTTAGAACAGTAATTTGGGGGGAAGTGGACTAAATAGGGTTTTTAGATTAAGGTTTGTGTTCATATATCTGTATCTGCAAATACTCAGCCATAAATGTCTCTACCTGTAAGTTGGGTATAATACAAGCTCCACTTGGTATCAAAAAGGACTACCCTTAGTGGCTTCCATGACTAGTTATGGAATGTACCAGACCTAGAGAGGAGTTGTTCTAACCTGGAGCTTTTGAAAATGTTTCCGGTCCATACCCGAGACCAATTAAGTCAGACTGCAGAATAGGACTCAGACATCAGAATTGTGAAGCTCCTAGGAGATGTCAAGGTACACCCAAGATTGAGAACCAGTACCCTGTCTAGACTGAACCAGTCTTGGTTTTAGAAGTATTAAATCTCGGCTGGGCACGGTGGCTCACGCCTATAATCCCAGCACTTTGGGAGGCTGAGGTGGGTGGATCATCTGAGGTCAGAAGAGTGAGACCAGCCTGTCCAACATGTTGAAACCCCATCTCTACTAAATACAAAATTAGCCAGGCATAGTGGTGCATGCTGTAATCCCAGCTACTTGGGAGGCTGAGGCAGGAGAATCGCTTGAACCCTGGAGATGGAGGTTGCAGTGAGCCGAGGTTGCGCGATTGTGTTTCATCCTGGGCAACCAGTGAAACTCTGTCTCGGCGGAAAGAAAATGTATTAAATCTCTAGTTTTAGAGAGTTAGACCATAACGTCCCTGAGTATGGTCAATTTCAAGTCAGCTTTAGTGTGACAAGCCCCTAGGCCCACCATTTATGTCTTTATATATTATGGCAATATATGATCCTTATATATTACCCCTAATCGCTGCTATTTTTGAATTTTATCTTTTCTGAGACAGCCTTGCTCTGTCACCCAGGCTGGAGTGCAGTAACACCACTGAAGCTCACTGTAACCTTGAACTGCTGGACTCGGAATCCTCCTGCTGTGGCCTTTAAAGGGCTGCAATTACAAGTGTGAGCCACTACATCCCACCTCACATTTTATTCTTTGGAGATTTTTTTTGACTTGGATTAAAAGCTTTATATTTACATTTCACTAAATGTTTTCCTTTGTCAGCTGGGCATGGTGGCTCACACCTGTAATCCCAGCACTTTGGGAGGCCGAGATGGGCTGATCACCTGAGGTGAGGAGTTCAAGACCAGCCTGGCCAACGTGGTGAAATCTCGTCTCTACTAAAAATACAAAATTAGCTGGGCATGGTGATGCATGCCCGTAGTCCCAATTACTCCGCAGGCTGAGGCAGGAGAATTGCTTGAACCCAAGAGGCAGGGGTTGCAGTGGCGGAGATTGCAGTGAGCCAGGGAGACTCCGTCTCACTACTGGGCTCCAAGAGACTCCTGGGCTCTTGTTGCCCAGGCTGGAGTGCAGTGGTGCAATCTCAGCTCACTGCAACCTCCACCTCCTGGGTTCTAGTGATTCTCCTGCCTCAGCCTCCCGAGCACCTGTGACTACAGGTGCCTGCCACCACGCTAGGCTGATTTTTGTATCTTTTTTTTTTTTTTTTAAGTGTTTTTTATTTTGAGACCAAGTTTCACTCTTGTGCCCAGGCTGGAGTGCAATGGTGCGATCTCAGCTCACTGCAACCTCCACCTCCCGGGTTCAAGTGATTCTTCTGCCTCAGCCTCCCGAGTAGCTGGGATTACAGGCATGCACCACTACGCCTGGCTAATTGTGTATTTTTAGTAGAGACGGGGTTTCTCCATGTTGGTCAGGCTGGTCTCCACCTCCTGACCTCAGGTGATCCGCCCCCCTCGGCCTCCCGAAGTGCTGAGATTACACGTGTGAGCCACTGCACCCAGCCAGATATATTTTTCCTTTGTCATTGTTAATATTCTGCAAGTTCTTTCTAGGTAAAAGTTTTAATAGAATGGATTCAAGATATCAGATCTGATTTATAGTAGCTTGCAACTTGAACAGTAATACATGTACTTTCATAATAAAAATAGTAGCAAATATAAAAAATAGTAAATTCACTACAAGACCTAGTGGAGCATGCCCATTATCCCAGCTACTCTGGAGGCTGAGATGAGCAATGAAGTCTAGCTACAGGCATGCAAAAATTGGCCGGGTGTGGTGGTGTGCACCTTTAGTCTCAGCTACTCTGGAGGCCGAGGTGGGAGGATCACTTGAGGCCAGGAGGTCAAGGCTGCAGTGAACAATGATCACACCACTGCACTCCAGCCTGGGCAAGACTGTCTCTATGAAAAAAACAAAACAGGCCGGGCATGGTGGCTCACGCCTGTAATCCCAGCACTTTGGGAGGCCGTGGCGGGCAGATCACGAGGTCAGGAGATCAAGACCATCCTGGCTAACAGGGTGAAACCCCGTCTCTACTAAAAATACAAAAAAAATTTAGCCAGGCATGGTGACCTGTAGTCCCAGCTACTCAGGAGGCTGAGGCAGAATGGTGTGAAACCGGGAGGCAGAGCTTGCAATGAACCAAGATCGTGCCACTGCACTCCAGCCTGGGCGACAGAGCGAGACTCTGTCTCAAAAAAAAAAAAAAACAAAAACCTCCATCTCGGCCGGGCGCGGAGGCTCACGCCTGTAATCCCAACACTTTGAGAGGCCAAGGCAGGTGGATCACCTGAGGTCAGGAGTTCCAGATCAACCTGGCCAATATGGTGAAACACTCGTCTCTACTAAAAATACAAAAATTAGCTGGGTGTGGTGATGGGTGCCTGTAATCCCAGCCACTCAGGAGGCTGAGGCAGGAGAATCGCTTGAACCCAGGAGGTGGAGGTTGCAGTGAGCCAAAATCGGGCCATTGCACTCCAGCCTGGGCGACAATAGCCAGACTCCATCTCAAACAAAATCAGCTGGCTGTGGTGGTACATGCCTGTAATCCCAGCTACTTGGGAGGCTGAGGCAGGAGAATCGCTTGAACCCAGGAGGCAGAGGTTGCAGTGAGCCAAGATTGTGCCATTGCACTTCAGCCTGGGCAAGGAGAGTGAAACTCCATCTCAAAAAACAACAAAAAAACAAGGCTGGGCATGGTGGCTCATGCCTGTAATCTCAGCACTTAGGGAGGCTGAGATGGGCGGATCACGAGGTCAGGAGTTCAAGACCAGCCCGGCCAGAATGGTGAAACCCCATCTCTACTAAAAATACAAAAATTAGGCCAGGCGCAGTGGCTCACGCCTGTAATCCCAGCACTGGGACGCTGAGGCGGGCGGATCACGAGGTCAAGAGATCGAGACCATCCTGGCTAACACGATGAAACCCCGTCTCTACTAAACAAAATACAAAATATTAGCTGGGCGTGGTGGCAGGTGCCTGTAGTCCCAGCTACTCGGGAGGCTGAGGCAGGAGAATGGCATGAACCCGGAAGGCGGAGCTTGCAGTGAGCCGAGATCGTGCCACTGCACTCCAGCCACTGCACTCCAGCCTGGGCAACAGAGCGAGACTCTGTCTCAAAAAAAATAAAATAAAATGAAATAAGCTGGGAGTGGTGGCAGGCGCCTGTAACCCCAGCTACTCGGGAGACTGAGACAGAAGAATCACTCGAACCCAGGAGGTGGAGGTTGCAGTGAGCTGAGATCGCGCAATTGCACTCCAGCCTGGGCGACACAGCAAGACTCTGTCTCAAAAAAAAAAAAAAAAACCCAAAAAACAAACAAAAACACCTCCATCTCTACAAAAAAAATTAGCTGGGTGTGGTTGTGTGTATCTGTACTCCCAGCTACCCTGGGCTGAGGCAGGAGAATGACTTCAACCCAGGAGGCGGTGGCTGCAGTGAGCCTAGATTGCTCCACTGCACTGCAGCCTGGGTGACAGAGCGACACTCTGTCTCAGAAATAAATAACATAATAAAATATGTAATTTATATAATTACCTAGATCCAATGCTGTATGTGGAAACTAAAGGAAAAAGAAAAAGAAAATTAGGTGGAGGAAAAATATGGTAATGTGTCCCCCCACTGTTTTGTTATTTTAAAGGAAAGATAAGGCCAGTCCTGGTGGCTCATGGCTGTAATCCTCCCAGTTTAGGAGGCCAAGGTGGGCTGATCACTTGAGCTCAGGAGTTCAAAACCAGTCTGGCCAACACAGCGAAACCCTGTCTCTACAAAAAATACACAAATTAGCCGGGCCTGGTGGCGTGTGCCTGTAATCCCAGCTAATTGGAGGCTGAGGCAGAAGACTCGCTTGAGTCCGGGAGGCAGAGGTTGCAGTGATTCCGGATCGCAACACTGCATGCCAGCCTGGGAAATTGGAGTGAAACCATGTCTCAAGGGGAAAAAAAGAAGCATAAATAATAGCGGATGAAAATAATTGGGGTGGGGCCGGGCATGGTGGCTCACACCTGTAATCCCGGCACTTTGGGAGGCCAAGGCGGGAGGATCACTAGAGGTCAGAATTTTGAGACCAGCCTGGCCAACATGGTGAAACCCCGTCTCTACTAAAAATACAAAAATTACTCAACGCCTGTAATCCCAAGCACTTTTGGAGACCGAGGCAGGCGAATCATCTGAGGTCAGGAGTTCAAGACCAGCCTGGTGAAACCCTGTCTCTAGAAAAATATAAAAATTAGCTGGGCATGGTGGCATGCACCTGTAAACCCAGGAGGCAGAGGTTGCAGTGAGCCAAAATCACACCACTGCACTCCGGCCTAGGCAATAGAGCAAGACTCCATCTCAAAAAAATAAAAAAATAATAATAAAAATACAAAAATTAATGGCGGGGCGCGGTCGCTCATGCCTGTAATCCCAGCACTTTGGGACGCCAAGGCAGGCAGACCACCTGAGGTCAGGAGTTCGAGACCAGCCTGACCAACATGGAGAAACCCCATCTCTACTAAAAATACAAAATTAGCCGGGTGTGGTGGCACATGCCTGTAATCCCAGCTACTAGGGAGGCTGAGGCAGGAGAATCGCTTGAACCTGGGAGGCGGAGGTTGCGGTGAGCCGAGATCGCGCCATTGCACTCCAGCCTGGGCAACAAGAGTGAATCCCCGTCTCAAAAGAAAGAAAAAAAAAATTAGCTGGGCGGCGGGGCAGGATGGCTCACGCCAGTAATCCCAGCACTTTGGTAGGCTGAGGCAGGTGGATCACCTGAGGTCAGGAGTTTGAGACCAGCCTGGCCAACAAGGTGAAACCCCGGCTCTACTGAAAATAAAAAAATTAGCCAGGTGTGGTGGCGTGCGCCTGTAATTCCAGCTACTTAGGAAGCTGAGGCAGGAGAATCACTTGAACCCAGGAGGCTGCAGTGAGCTGAGATCCTGCCACTGCACTCCAGCCTGGGTGACAGAGTGAGACTCCATCTCAAAAAAAAAAAAAAAATTAGTCTGGGGTGGTGACACAGGCATGTAATCTCAGCTATTCAGTATGCTGACACAGGAGAATTGATTGAACCCGGAGGCAGAGGTTGCAGTGAGCCAAGATCGCACCACTGCACTCCAGCCTGGGTGATATCTAAAATATATATATAATAGGCCAGGCACAGTGGCTTATGCCTGTAATCCCAGCACTTTGGGAGGCCGAGGTGGGCTGATAATTTGAGGTCAGGAGTTCGAGACCAGCTTGGCCAACATGGCAAAACCCCATTTCTAATAAAAATACCAAAATTAGCTGGGCTTAGTGGCAGGCGCCTGTAATCTCAGCTACTCGGGAGGCTGAGGCGGAAGAATCACTTGAACCTGGGAGGCGGAGGTTGCAGTGAGCCAAGGTCACGGCACTGCACTCGGCCTGGGCAACAGAGCGTGACTCCCTCTCTAGATAGATAGATAGATAGATAGATAGATAGATAGATAGATAGATAGATAGATAGAATGAATAAGTGAAAGGCCGGGCGCCGTGGCTCACGCCTGTAATCCCAGCACTTTGGGAAGCCTAGAGGGGTGGATCACGAGATCAGGAGTTCAACACCAGCCTGGCCAAGATGGTGAAACTCCGGCTCTACTAAAAATACAAAAAATTAGTCAGGCGTGGTGGCAGGTGCTTGTAATCCCAACTACTCGGGAGGCTGAGGCAGAGAATTGCTTGAAGCCGGGAGGCACAGGTTGCAGTGAGCCGGGATTGAGCCACTGCACTACAACCTGGGCGACAGAGCGAGACTTTGTCTCTAAAATAAATAAATAAATAAAAAGAATAAGTAAATAAATAATGTTAATTCGGGTGGGGTAGGAGAATTGTTAAGTGGACTGACCGGAAGTCAGCTAACTGGATTTGGGGAACCTCTTTTTTTTTTTTTTTTGAGACGTAGTCTGGCTCTGTCGCCCAGGCTGGAGTGTAGTGGTGAGATCTCGGCTCACTGCAAGCTCCGCCTCCCGGGTTCACGCCATTCTCCTGCCTCAGCCTCCCGAGTAGCTGGGACTACAGGCGTCCGCCACCATGCCCAGCTAATTTTTTGTATTTTTCGTAGAGACGGGGTTTCACTGTGTTAGCCAGGATGGTCTCGATCTCCTGACCTCGTGATCCGCCCGCCTTGGCCTCCCAAAGTGCTGGGATTACAGGCGTGAGCCACCGCGCCCGACCTTTTTTTTTTTTTTTTTTTGTCTTTTGAGACAGGGCCTCCTTCTCTCATCCAGGAGTGTGGCACAATCATGGCTCACTGCAGCCTCCACCTCCATGGCCCAGCCTGCAGTGCAGCTGAGTCCACAGGTGCACGCCACCACACTCGGCTAAGTATTCATTTATTTAGTAGAGATGGACTTTCGCTGTATTGCCCAGGCTGGTCTTGAATTCCTGGGCTCAAGCGATCCCCCCCGCCTCGTTCTCCCAAAATGCTGGGATTACTGGCGTAAGCCAACGCTCCCGGCCTAGGGAAACTTTCTAAGCTTCAACTTCTAGCTCTGTAAAATGAGAATTGGAAGTAGGTGCGATCTGAACTTTCTGATCAATTCCGGGTACAAGCTTTTCAACAAAACTGAGCTGAGGAAATAGCATGTAATACCGTGGGAAAAGAGAATACTCACCTTAAAGGAAAACTGGGGGAGCGGGGCCTAACTGCACACAAACTGCCCACAATCGGTTATCCAGTCTCCTCCCCTTCACTTTCCAACTCCTCTTGCATAGTCAGTCTCTGGTCAACCTCCTCTGGGGCCAAGCAAGCAATTTCCCCACTGCCTTAAGGGCCCACCGGTCAACCCTGGGTGAGTGGAGACAATAGGGTTTGTGTCGCAGGGGTCGTTGACACCACGTAACAATGCGCAGGGGTGTCCCCATCTAGGGTCCTCATCCCCCACCAGAAAGGCCCTCCGAGGCTACAGTGGTTGGGATGGCGTACCTGAGCGAGTGTCGCCTGCGACTGGAGAAAGGCTTTATCTTGGACGGGGTGGCTGTGAGCACCACTGCCCACGCTTATGGGCGCTCTAGGCCCAAGTTGTGGTCGGCGATTCCGCCCTACAACGCGCAGCAGGACTACCACGCCCGCAGCTACTTCCAGAGCCACGTGGTTCCGCCCCTTTTGCGGAAAACTGATCAGGTATAGGAGCTTCCCGGAAGACCCCCCACACCTCCCTAAATCTTCACTCCAGCGTCCTCACCGCAAAGAAGGCTCCGCCACTTTCACCTCCTCGGTTTACTTTCTTTTCTTTTTTAAATTTTTATTTATTATTATTATTTTGAGACAGAGTCTCGCTCTGTCGCCCAGGCTGGAGTGTAGTGAGTGGCACCATCTTGGCTCACTGCAACCTCCGCCTCCCGGGTTCAAGCGATTCTCCTGCCTCAGCCTCCCGAGTAGCTGGGATTACAGGCGCGCCACCACGCCAGACTAATTTTTGTATTTTTGGTAGAGACGGGTTTTCGCCATGTTACCCAGACTGGAATTACAGGTGTGAGCCTGTAATTACAGGGTCTAATTCTCGCCCAGGCTGGAGTGCGGTGGTGCCATCACGGCTCACTGCAGCTTCCACCTCCCAGGGTCAAGCAACCTTCCCACCTCAGCCTCGCCATTAGCCTGGACTACAGGCTTGCGCCACCATGCCGGGCTAATTTTTTTTTTTTTTTTTTTTTTTTTTTTTGTAGAGAGGGGGTCTCGCCATGTTACCCAGACTGGTCTTGAACTCCTGGGCTCACGCTATCCTCCCGCCACCGCCTCCCAGTTTTCTTAACGCAGCCCGAGGACTGGAGGAGAGGGAGGACAGGTGTTGAGCGCAAGCTCCCTGAGCTCACAGAATGGCCTTCCAGCCCTGAATTTGAGAATAGACTCATTCCAGGTTTCTGCAAGGCAAGGGGATAGGGCTCAAAGCCAGCTTCTCCCAAACCAGTCGGTCTCTTTGTCTTTTGTGACGTCACAGACCCGCCCTCTGGGGTGACCTCACACCGCAAATTCTCTAAATACTCGAAAATCCGTGTGACCTCAGTGAGCAAGACAAAGGGAATTGGCTTGACCTGCAGGGCGAGACGCCTTCCTCCTGTGACATCATAGTGGCAGGGCGTGGGGCTTGCTCTCCGGGTTCTTTGGTCTGATGGGAGGGACACCTCTCAAACCTCTGCGGACGTCAGTTCCTCCCCCTGGCCTTTTCCCTCCTAGGTGAAGGCCCCTTCCCAGCAGAGTTCTCCTCCACCAACCTCCCAGATCAAAGATTCCGAGACTGTTTGCTGATGGTTCAATTTTTCCCCCAACATTTTGCTTCCAGTATTTGTGTTTCTACATATAAGCGGTGTGGGGAAGAGACAGGAAGACTCATGGGGTTATTCTGTGAGCAAATCTTCGGGATTTGTGTGTGTGTGTGTATAGTCCCAAATGTTTGTTTGCATAGGTCTGTGCAGTGCATGTATATGGACACACATGAGTCACACTTGTGTTGACTCATGTAATTTTTTTTAAATTTTTTTTTTGAGACGGAGTCTCGCTCTGTCGCCCAGGCTGGAGCGCAGTGGCGGGATCTCGGCTCACTGCAAGCTCTGCCTCCTGGGTTCACGCCATTCTCCTGCTTCAGCCTCCCAAGTAGCTGGGACTACAGGCGCCCGCCACCATGCCCACCCGGCTAATTTTTTGTATTTTTAGTAGAGACCAGGTTTCACCGTGTTAGCCAGGGTGTTCTCGAACTCCTGACCTTGTGATCTGCCTGCCTCGGCCTCCAAAAGTGCTGGGATACAGGCGTGAGCCACCACGCCCGGCCCAATTTTTCTTTTCTTTTTTTTTTTTTTTTGAGACAGGGTCTTGTTCTGTCACCCTGGCTGGAGTGCAGTGGCATAATTTTGACTTACTGCAACCTCCACTTTCTGTGTTCAAGCGATCCTCCCACTTCAGCCTCTCTAGTAGCTGGGACTACAGAGATAGGGTTTCACCATGTTGCCCAGGCTGGTCTTGAACTCCTGAGCTCAAGTGTTCTCCCCATCTCGGCCTCCCAAAGTGCTGGGACTACAGGCATGAGCCACCACACTGGCATTGACTCATAATTTTACGACAGAAGGAACCAGAGTCTGGGGAGGGGAAAAGGAAGAACCTGAGTATTTAAAAGCTTGAAAATGATAGGGTATACATATTTTGAAAATGCTTTCTTTCTTTCTTTCTTTCTTTTTTGAGACAGAGTCTCGCTCTGTCATCCAGGCTGGGGTGCAGTGGCGTCATCTCGGCTCACTGCAACCTCTGCCTCACAAATTCAAGCGATTCTCCTGCCTCAGCCTCCTGAATAGCTGAGATTACAAGCGCCCTCCACCACACCCAGCTAATTTTTTGTATTTTTAGTAGAGACGGGGTTTCACTATGTTGGCCAGGCTGGTCTTGAACTCCGGACCTCAAGTGATCCACCTGCCTCAGCCTCCCAAAGTGCTGGGATTACAGGCGTGAGCCACCGCACCCGGCCTTGAAAAAGGCTTTCTAATTTTCTTTTTTGAGACAGAGTGCAACTCTGTCACACAGGCTGGAAGTGCAGTGGCACAGCTCATTGCAGCCTCGAACTGCTGGGCTCAAACAATCCTCTAGTCTCAGCCTCCTGAGGAGCTGGAACTATAGGCATGTGCCACCATGCCCAGCAGCTAATCTTTTAATTTTTTTTTTTTTTTTTTTGAGGTGGAGTCTCACCCTGTTGCCCAGGCTGGAGTGCAGTGGCACGATCTCAGCTCACTTCAACCTCTGTCTCCCGGGTTCAAGTAATTCTCCTGCCTCAGCCTCCTGAGTAGCTGGGATTACAGGCATGAGCCACTACACCTGGCTAATTTTTGTATTTTTAGTAGACACAGGGTTTCGCCATGTTGGCCAGGCTGGCCTCCAACTCTTGACCTCAGGAGATCCTCCAGCCTCAGCCTCCCAAAGTGCTGGGATTACACCGCTCCCAGCCAATCTGTTTAATTTTTAAAAGTATTCTTTAATTGTCAAAACCACCATTTGTGGTAGGTATTATTTTCATTTAAATAAAGATAACATTTATTAAACTTCACTATGCTAGGCCCTTTATCTGAACAAAATCACTTAAGTCTCACAGCAAGCCAGGCGCGGTGGCTCAATCCTGTAATCCCAGCACTTTGGGAGGCCGAGGCAGGTGGATCACTTGAGTTCAAGAGTTTGAGACCAGCCTGGCCAATATGTGAACCCTGTCTCTACTAAAATTACAAAAATTAGCTGGGCATGGTGGCGCATGCCTGTAATCCCAGCTACTCAGGAGGATGAGGCAGGATAATTGTTTGAACCCAGGAAGCGGAGGTTGCAGTGAGCCGAGATGGCAACACTGCACTCCAGTCTGGGTGACAGAGTAAGACTGTGTCTCAAAAAACAAACCTCACAGCAATACTCCTTTTACTGATGGGAAAACTGAGGCCCAGAGAAGCTGTGTAAGGCCCAAGGTCACAAAGCCTGTTAATGGTTGAGCTGGAGTTAGAACCCAGCCTGTCTGGCAGCAGAAACTGAGCCTTCAGCTGCCAAGCTCAACTGCCCCTCCCTGAGAGGCAACCAGGTTCTTCTTTTTCTTTTTCTTTTTTTTTTTTTTTGAGATGGAGTTTGGCTCTTGTTGCCCAGGCTGGAGTGCAATCGCAGGATCTTGGCTCACTGCAACTTCTGCCTCTGGGGTTCAAGCAATTGTACTGCCTCAGCCTCCTGAGCAGCTGGGATTACAGGTGCCTGCCACCATGCCCAGCTAATTTTTTGTATTTTTAGTAGAGATGGGGTTTGGCCATGTTGGCAAGGCTGGTCTCGAACTCCTGGCCTCAGGTGATTCACCCACCCTGGCCTTCCAAAGTGCTGGGATTAGAGGCTTGAGCCACTGCGCCCGGTCCAGTTCTTAAATATATTTAATCTGTCTGCCCCAGTTACCTAAGGCTCTGACCTCTTCCCTCTCCCCACAGCAAATCCCAGGGCAGTTTGCACTGTGTCCCCCTCAGCATTGTGGCTGACAGTCTTCTGTATTCTCTTTCCCACTTTCAGGATCATGGCGGTACAGGAAGGGATGGCTGGATAGTAGACTACATCCACATCTTTGGGCAAGGACAAAGATACCTCAACAGGAGAAACTGGGCAGGGACAGGCAAGTGCTGCCTCCATTTCTAGCCTCATCATGGTTCCTGGGCCATAGCGAGGCCTGGTTGAGGGGAAGAGGCTAAGGGACTGCATCCTTCCAGCTTTTCTTCACATACATGAGCAGATGGTGCCACAGTGCTCCCTAATATTAGTTAATAAGCACCAGTACTGTATGTCAGGCCTCATTTTTTTTTTTTTTTTTGAGACATGGTCTCACTCTATCACCCAAACTGGAATGCATGAAATGCAGTAGCACGGACAGGTGCAGTGGTGGCTCACGCCTGTAATCCCAGCACTTTGGGAGCTGAGGCGGGTGGATCACTTGAGGTCAGGAGTTCCAAACCAGCCTGGCCAACCTGGTTAAACCCTGTCTCTACTAAAAATACAAAAAAACAATTAGCCAGGCGTGGTGGCTCGCACCTGGAATCCCAGCTACTTGGGAGGCTGAGGCAGGAGAACTGCTTGAACCTGGGAGGCGGAGGTTGCAGTGTGCCAAGATCGTGCCACTGCACTCCAGCCTGGGCGATGCAGCGAGACTCCATCTCAAAAAAAAAAAAAAAAAAAGAAATGCAGTAGCACAATTACTACTCACTGCAGTCTTGACCTCCTGGGCTTGCGCAATCCTCCCACCTCAGCCTCCTGAGCAGTTGGGCCCACAGGTGTGCACCACCACACTCAGTTAATTTTTTATTTTTTGTGGAGATGGAGTCTCCCTATGTGGCCCAGGCTGGTCTTGAACTCTTAGGCTCAAGTGATCCTCTGGCCTCAGCCTCCCAAAGTGCTGGCATTACAGACATGAGCCATTTGTTAGGCGCTTTTCACCCTCACACTAACCCCATGGCACAGGTAGGAAAACAAGTTTCTTGAGTTAAAGTAATTTGGCAAGAGGGCTGAGCTGGGATTAATATTCTGCTCTTCCTGGCCTGCTGCAGTGGCTCATGCCTGTAATCGCAGCACTTTGGGAGGCCGAGGCAGGCAGATCACGAGGTCAGGAGTTTGAGACCAGCCTGGCCAACATAGTGAAACCCTGTCTCTACTAAAAATACAAAAAATTAGCCGGGCGTGGTGGCAGGCACCTATAATCCCAGCTACTTAGGAGGCTGAGGCAGGAGAATCTCTTGAACCCAGGAGGCGGAGGTTGCAGTGATCCGAGATTGTGCCATTGCACTCTAGCCTGGGCGACAGTGCGAGACTCCGTCTCAAAAACACACAAACAAAAAGATTCTGCTCTTCCCAACTCTGAAGCCCCTGTTCTCCTCACTGCTGCATCCTGCTCATTTTCCAGGCCCAGGTTAACAACAATGGGAAAGAGTTGAGAGATACTTTTCCAACAGGGTAAACCCTCCTCCCAGCCTAGCTCCACCATCCGGGGCCACTCCTCTAGTCACATGATACTTTGTGCCATTTGGCCCAATTGATCTTGATCTCATCCATTTTTTCCACATGGGTCAGAGGCAAGGGTGAGATTTTTCTCATTTCTTGCGGGAGAGGGGCAAGCTTTGCCAAGCCCAGAATTTCTGGCCCTTCCTGTCCCAGCACAAACCATTCACAGTTTTCCTGCAATTATTCCTGGTGCGGGGTTTTATTTCTAGGAAGCCTTCTGTCCCTCAACCTCACTAGCCCTTGGCTTTTCAGCCCAGAGGCTCGGGACACTTGAGGATTGCGTGTTCAGCATGGGGAATGCAAGTGACTAGGCCTGGTTGGCATCCCATACCACACCCAGGGGAATGGGGAAGCCAAGAGGTGGGCTGAATGCAGGCTCAGGCCTCTCTCTCCTTGCCCCCAAGGGCATTCTCTCCAGCAGGTGACTGGGCATGACCACTACAATGCTGATCTGAAACCGATCGATGGGTTCAATGGAAGGTTTGGCTACCGCCGGAACACTCCAGCCCTCCGTCGGAGCACGTCCGTCTTCGGAGAGGTCACCCACTTCCCTCTGTTCTAACAGCATCTTTTCCCTTCATAGCCATCGACCTGAATTTCTAAGACATATGTTTAGATGAACTCTTAGTGTTATTTTACGTTAAAAAAATTAATTTGTGTCTCCACGTGTGCTGTTTCTTCCCTGAGATTAGAGGAAGGAGCCAGTTCTACCCTCAGCTTCTCTTTCGCCTGGAGAGGAGGTGAGAGGAGAAAGGGCTTCTCAGGCCTACACCCTTGCACTCCATACCAACGAGTGCCAGGTTTGAAAGGAGCGGCTTCAGTTCTCCCCTACCAGTGGGATAAGAAGGAGCCACACTACTTAACCTCAATAAAGCACTTCCCCAGCTATCAGCAGGGCCCCAGGTCAGAGCTGGCTATTGTTTCCACCAAGAACAGAGCAAAGGGCCGGGCGCTGTGGCTCACGCCTGTAATCTCAGCACTTTGGGAGGCCGAGGCGGGTGGATCACAAGGTCAGGAGATCAAGACCATCCTGGCTAACACGGTGAAACCCCGTCTCTACTAAAAATACAAAAAAATTAGCCGGGCGTGGTGGCGGGCGCCTGTAGTCCCAGCTACTCGGGAGGCTGAGGCGAGAGAATGGCGTGAACCCGGGAGGCGGAGCTTGCAGTGAGCCGGGATCACGCCACTGCACTCCAACCTGGGCAACAGAGCAAGACTCCGTCTCGAAAACAAAAACAAAAAAAAAGAACAGAGCAAAGGCCAAGCTCCGTGGCTTACGCCTGTAATCCCCAGCACTTTGGGAGGCCGAGATGGGAGGATTGCTTGAGCTCAGGCGGGTGGATCACTTGAGACCAGTCTGGGCAACACGACGAAACCCTGTCTTTACTAAACATATATAAGTGTGTGTGTGTGTGTGTATGTGTGTGTGTGTATACACACATATGTTTATGTATATATATATGCATATATAGAGAGAGAGGGAGAGAGAGAGAGAGAGAGAGAGACTCACTCTGTTAGCCCAGGCTGGAGTGCAGTAGTGTGATCTCAGCTCACTGCAACCTCTGCCTCCCGGGGTTCAAGCAATTCTCCTGCCTCAGCATCCCCAGTAGCTGGGATTACAGGTGCCTGCCACCACGCCCAGCTAATTTTTTTGTATTTTTAGTGGAGGCGGGGTTTCACCGTGTTGGTCAGGCTAGTCTGGAACTCCTGACCTCACCTCGGCCTCCCAAAGTGCTGGGATTACAGGCGTGAGCCACCCGCCCGGCCCAGGATGTCATTTTTCAAGTGTTCCCTTTCAGTTTATTGGTGGCCAAGGGAAAAGCCAAAGCAGATGATGGATAATTAAGAAGGTGGGGCTTTAGAACACAAAGCTTGCGAGAACTCGCGTGGGTGGAACTTGATTGTATTGAGTCACCATAAGTAGACACGGAAGGAGCTTGTTATGGCCAAAGGGGGTATGGCTCAGGGGTAGAGCATTTGACTGCAGATCAAGAGGTCCCCGGTTCGAATCCGGGTGCCCCCTTCTGTGGTGTTTTCTCACTTACATTCCATTTAACACTAAATACTGTTAGCCACGGTATCACCATAAAAGATGAAGCAACTTTCAACTTGCCCTTGTGCTGAAGTTGTTACTCCCACATTCCAGCTGACCTTTAGGACAAAAAGCCCATCTGGGACCTCATTTGTCTTCAATTAAGACCAAGTCCCTGAGGAGATTCTAAATCTGTGAGTGAGTCTGACAGAGCTGTGAACACAATTTGGTAATTGGGTGTGTGTCGGAGTATAGATAAAAACGCATGTATTTTTGAAAACTTAGTACATGAAAAGCTGCCTCGAATTAAAACATGAAAGAAGGGCCAGGGCCAGGGGCGGTGGCTAATGCCTATAATCCCAGTGCTTTGGGAAGCCGAGGCGGGTGAATCACGAGGTCAGGAGTTCGAGACCGGCCTGGCCAACATGGTGAAATCCCTGTGTCTACTAAAAATACAAAAAATTAGCCGGGTGTGGTGGCAGGCACCTGTAATCCCAGCTACTCGGGAAGCTGAGGCAGGAGAATCACTTGAACCCGCGAGGCAGTGGTTGCAGTGAGCCGAGACCGCACCATAGCACTCCAGCCTGGGCAACAGAGTGAGACTCCATCCAAAATAAAAAAAAGTTCGAGACCAGCATGACCAATATGGTGAAACCCTGTCTCTACTAAAAATACAAAAAATTAGCTGGGCGTGGTGGCGCACGCCTGTAATCCCAGCTACTTGAGAGGCTGAGGCGGGAGAATCGCTCGAACCTGGAAGACAGAGGTTGCAGTGAGCTGAGATCGCGCCATTGCACTCCAGCCTGGGCGACAGAGTGAGACTTTCTCAAAAGAAAAAAAAGAGGCTGCGTGCGGTGGCTCACGCCTGTAATCCCAGCACTTTGGGAGGCCGAGGCGGGTGGATCACGAGGTCAGGAGATCAAGACCATCCTGGCTAACACGGTGAAACCCCGTCTCTACGTAAAATACAAAAAATTAGCCGGGCATGGTGGTGGGTGCCTGTAGTCCCAGCTACTGGGGAGGCTGAGGCAGGAGAATGGCGTGAACCCGGGAGGCGGAGCTTGCAGTGAGCCGAGATTGCACTACTGCACTCCAGCCTGGGCGACAGAGTGAGACTCTGTCTGGGGGAAAAAAAAAAGAAAGAGAGAAAAGGAAAGAAAGAGAAAGAAAGAAAAGAAAGAAAGAAGGAAGGAAGGAAAGAAAGAAGGAAGGAAGAATAGAAAGAAATAAAGAAAAGAAGGAAGGAAAGAAAGAAGAAAGGAGAGAGAAAGAAAAGAAGGAAAGAAAGAGAAATGCCGGGTGCGGTGGCTCAAGCCTGCAATCCCAGCACTTCGAGAGTCCGAGGTGGGTGGATCACGAGGTCAGGAGTTTGAGACCAGCCTGACCAACATGGTGAAACTCCGTCTCTACTAAAAATACAAAAATTAGCCAGGCATGGTGGCGTGCACCTGAAATTCCAGCTACTTGGGAGGCTGAGGCACCAGAATCATTTGAATCTGGGAGGCGGAGATTTTGTGAGCCGAGATTGCACCACCGAACTCCAGCCTGGGCAAAAAGAGTGAGACTCTCTCTCCAAAAAAAAAAAAAAAAAAAAGAGGCCAGGGCGATGGCTTACGCCTGTAATCCCAACACTTTGGGAAGCCAAGGCGGGCTGATCACAAGGTCAGGAGATCAAGACCATCCTGGCTAACACGGTGAAACCCCGTCTCTACTAAAAATACAAAAAAATTAGCCAGGCATGGTGGCGGGTGCCTGTAGTCCCAGCTACTTGGGATGCTGAGGCAGGAGAATGGCATGAACCCGGGGGGCGGAGCTTGCAGTTAGCAGAGATCCCACCACTGCACTCCAGCCTGGGCGACAGAGAGAGACTCCATCTCAAAAAAAAAAAAAAAGAAAGAAAAGAAAAGAAGGAAAAAAGGAAGGAAGAAGGAAAGCAAGAAAGAAAGAGCAAGAAAAGAAGGAAAGAAGGAAGGAAAGATAAAGAAAAGGAGAGAAAGACGGAAGGAAAGAAAGAAAAGAAGGAAAGAAGGAAGAAAGAGAAAGAAAAGAAGGAAAGAAGGAAGGAAGGAAAGAAAGAAAAAGAAGGAAAGAAGGAAGGAAAGAAAAGAAAGAGAGAGAAAGAGGGAAAGAAGGAGGAAAGAAAGAAAGAAAAGGAAGGAAAGAAGGAAGGAAGAAAAAAAAGAGAGAAAAGGAGGCCAGGCGCGGTGGCTCACGTCTGTAATCCCAGCACTTTGGGAGGCCGAGGCGGGCAGATCATGACGTCAGGAGATTGAGACCATCCTGACTAACACGGTGAAACCCCATCTCTACTAAAAATACAAAAAATTAGCTGGGCGTGGTGGTGGATGCCTGTAGTCCCAGCTACTCAGGAGGCTGAGGCAGGAGAATGGCATGAACCCAGGCCACTGCACTCCAGTCTGGGCGACAGAGCAAGACTCCGTCTCAAAAAAATGAAATAAAATAAAATAAGATGAAAAAGAATTGCTTATTGCTTAAATGGAAGGGGCATATGTCACATTCTGGGTGGTGTACTTCAGCTTTACATCTTTTTTTTTTTTTTTTTGAGAGAGGGTCTCGCTCTGTCACCCAGGCTGCAGTGTAGTAGCATGATCACGGCTCACTGCAGCCTGAAACTCATGGGCTCAAGTAATCCTCCTGCCTCAGCCTCCCCAGCAACTGGGACTACAGGCATGTGCCACTACACCTGGCTAATTTTTTTTTTTTTTTAACATAAGTAGAGAGGAGGTCTTGCTTTGTTGTTCAGGCTGGTCTCCAACTCTTGGGCTCAAGTGATTCTCCCACCTCAGCCTCTGAAAGTGCTGGGACTACAAGTGTAAGCACCATGCCCAGCTTCACATCTTGCGTCTGTTTGTCCCAAGTGTGGGATGGGTACTGCAGTCATTTGCAATTTGACTGGAGATAGACAAAAACACTGAATCACAGAATGAAAAAATTATTCCCTTTCCTATCCTCAGTAACTTAAGAAAAAAGTCGTTTAAAAAATTTTTTCAAAGAGATGGAGTCTCACTCTGTCACACAGGCTGAACTACAGTGGCACAATCACGGCTCACTGTAGCTTCCAACTCCTGGGCTCAAGTGATCCTCCTGCCTCAACCTTCCAAGTAGCTGGGATTATAGGTATGTGCCACCATGCCCAGCACTATACACTCTTTGAATAAAAAAGAGGGAGATTGGCTAGGCACGGTGGCTCACGCCTGTAATCCTAGCACTTTGGATTTAGAAGATTTAGAAGTGTTAGAGAGCTGGCACCAAATAAGAATTCCTCCTGTCAGGCACAGTGGTGGCTCCAGCCTGTAATCCCAGCTCCTCTGGAGGCTGAAGTGGGAGCATCACTTGAGTCTAGGAATCGAGATCAGCTTAACCAATATATTTAGACCCTGACCAACATATTGAGACCCATTTCAAGAAAAATAAAATGTATCTAGTTAGTGTTTAATAATGTCATATTTAGGCAGGGCGCGGTGGCTCACGCCTGTAATCCCAGCACTTTTGGAGGCCGAGGCAGGCAGATCATGAGGTCAGGAGATTGAGACCATCTTGGCCAACATGGTAAAACCCCATCTCTACTAAAAAATATAAAAAATTAGCCGGGCATGGTGGCACATGCCTGTAATCCCAGCTACTTGGGAGGCTGAGGCAGGGGAATCGCTTGAACCTGGGAGGTAGAGGTTGCAATGAGCTGAGATCGCACCACAGCACTCCAGCCTGGGGACAGAGCAAGACCCCATCTCAAAAAAAAAAAAAAAAAGTCATTTTTAGTTTCCATTCTATTTATGGCAAGTAATACTGATTCTCTTTAATAGCTTTACTGATACAATTTACTTGCCGTGCAATTCAGCCATCAAAAGGCCTACAATTCAATCATTTTTAGTATATTCACAAAGTTGTTCACCCATCGATACAATCAATTTTAGCACAATTTCATCACACCAAACTGAAACTCCATACCCATTGGCAGTCAACTTCCTATTTCCTCCCAACCTACCCATCTCTAGGCAACCACCAATCTACTTTCTGTCTCTATTGATTTGCCTATTATAGAAATTTCCTATAAATGGAATGATATATGTGGTCTTTTGTGACTGGCTTTTTTCACTTAGCATACTGTTTTCAAAGTCTATCCATGTTTTAGATCTTAACAGTACTTCTTTTTAATTTTTTTTTGGAGATGGAGTCTCACTCTGTCACCCAGGCTGGAGTGCAGTGGTGCAATCTTGGCTCACTGCAACCTCCGCCCCCCCGTTCAAGCGATTCTCCTGCCTCAGCCTCCCAAGTAGCTGGGACTACAGGCACGTGCCACCACGCCCAGCTAATTTTTTGTATTTTTAGTTAAAATTGCGTTTCACTGTGTTAGCCAGGATGGTCTCAATCTCCTGACCTCGTGATCTGCCCACCTCAGCCTCCCAAAGTGCTTGGATTACAGGCATGAGCCACCATGTGTAGCCAGTACTTCCTTTTTATGGCCAAACAATGTTCCACTGTGTGGATATACCATACTTTATCTATTCGTCATCATCACGTAATGGATATGTTTTGATTCTCTGCCCTGCTTTTTTTTTGAGACAGAGTCTCACTCTGTTGCCCAAGTTGGAGTGCAGTAGTGCAATCTTGGCTTACTGCAGCCTCCAAATCCTGGGTTCTCAGCCTCCTGAATAGTTGGGATTACAGATGTGCAACACCACACCCAGCTAATTTTTTACTTTTAGTAATTTTTGTATTTTTAGGGTTTTGTGATGTTGGCCAGGCTGGTCTCCAACTCTTGGCCTCAAATGATCTGGCCACCTTGGCCTCTCAAAGTCCTGGGATTACAGGCATGAGGCACCATGCCCAGCCTCCCCCATGTTTTGACTGGTATGAATAACGGCTACTATGAACATTCACCTACAAGATTTTGTCCAGGTGTGGTGGCTCACACCTGTAATCCCAGCACTTTGGGAAGCCGAGGTGGGCAGATCACTTGAGGTCAGGAGTTAGAGACCAGCCTGGCCAACATGGTGAAACCTCCTCTCTACTAAAAATACAAAAAATTAACCGGGTGTGGTGGTGTGTGCCTGTAATCCCAGCTACTTGGGAGGCTGAGGCACAAGAATCGCTTGAACCAGGTGGATGAAGGTTGCAGTGAGCCAAGAGCACAGCACTGTACTCCAGCCTGGAAGACAGAGCAAGACTCTGTCTCAAAACAAAACAAAATAAAAAGCCATTCATGGGCAATATTTTGTATTGATGTATGCTTTCATTTCTCTTGGGAGTGTATACCCAGGAGTAGAATTGCTGGGTCATATGGTAACTAAGTTTAACCTTTTGAGGAACTGCCAGACTATTTTCCAAAGCATTGCTTTTCTTTCCTTTTTCTTCCTTTTTTTTTTTGTGAGACAGTGTCTTATTGTGTTTCCCAGGCTGGTCTCAAACTCCTGGGCTCAAGCAATCCTCCTACCTCAGCCTCCCAAAGTGCTGGGATTACAGGCATGAGCCACTGTGCTCTGCTTAATTTTATTTTATTTATTTATTTATTTATTTATTTATTTATTTTGAGGTGGAGTCTGGCTCTGTCACCCAGGCTGGAGTATAGTGGTACAATCTCAGCTCACTGCAACCTCTGCCTCCTGGGTTCAAACGATTCTCCTGCCTAGCCTCCCAAGTACCCGGGATTACAGGCGCTCACCGCTACGCCCAGCTAATTTTTTTTTGTATTTTTAGTAGAGATGGGGTTTCGCCATGTTGGCCAGGCTGGTCTTGGACTCCTGACCTCAAGTGATCCACCCGTCTCGGCCTCCCAAAGTGCTGGGATTACAGGCGTGAGCCACCGCGCCCGGCCCTCTTTTATTTTTTGAAACGGGTTCTCGCTCTGTTGCCCAGGCTGGAGTGCAGTGATATGATCTTGGATCACTGCAACCTCTGCCTCCTGGGCTCAGGCAATCTCTCACCTCAGCCTCCTGAGTAGCTGGGACTACAGGCACATGCCACTATGTCCTGCTAATTTTTGTATTTTTTGAGAAACGGGGTTCCACCATGTTACCCAGGCTGGTCTCCAACTCCTGGGCTCAAGTGATTCACCTGCCTCGGCCTCCCAAAGTGCTGGGACTACAGGAGTGAGCCTGCTTTTCTTTTAAGTAAACTTTATTCAAATACATTTAAGTAAATATTTAATAAGTATTTTGTTTCTTTCTTTCTTTCTCTTTTTTTTTTTTTCTGAGACAGAGTTTTGCTCTTGTTGCCCAGGCTGGAGTGCAATGGCGCTTATCTTGGCTCACCACAACCTCTGCCTCCTGGGTTCAAGTGATTCTCCTGCCTCAGCCTCCAGAGTAGCTGGGATTATAGGCATGTGCCACCACGCCCGGCTAATTTTGTATTTTTAGTAGAGACGGGGTTTCTCCATGTTGGTCAGGCTGGTCTCAAACTCCCGACCTCAGGTGATCCGCCCGCCTCAGCCTCCCAAAGTGCTGGGATTACAGGCATGAGCCACCGAGCCCAGCCTGTTTCTTTCTTTCTTTTTTTTTTTTTGAGACAGAGTTTCACTCTTGTTACCCAGGCTATAGTGCAGTGGTGCCATCTTGGCTCACTGCAACCTCCACCTCCTAGGGTCAGGCGATTCTCCTGCCTCAGCCTCCCAAGTAGCTGGGATTACAGGCACCTGCCACCATGCCCGGCTAATTTTTGTATTTTTAGTAGGATGGGGTTTTGCGATGTTGGCCAGGCTGGTCTCAAACTCCCAACATCAGGTGATCTACCCGCCTGCTTCGGCCTCCCAAAGTGCTGGGATTACAGTAGTGAGCCACCACGCCCAGCAATAAGTATTTTTAAAAAGCCATAAGAACTAATAAGTGAATTTAGCAAGCCTGTAAAATAGGTTACTATACAAAAGCATGTTCTTATCTATTAGTAGCAAACAATTGGAAAATTAAAATTTTTAAATTTTATTTAAAATAGCATCACAGGCTGGGTGCCTGTAATCCTTGCATTTTGGGAGGCCAAGGTAGGCGGATCACCTGAGATCAGGGGTTCCAGACCAGCCTGGCCAACACGGTGAAATCCCATCTCTACTACAAATACAAAAATTAGTAGGTCATGGTGGCGTATGACTGTAATTCCAGCTACTCGGGAGGCTGAGGTAGGAGAATCGCTTGAATCCAGGAGGCGGAGGTTGCAGTGAGCCGAGTTCATGCCACAGCACTCTAGCCTGGGCAACAGAGTGAGATTCGGTCTCGAAATAAATAAATAAATAAATAAATAAATAGCATCACAAAAAATACAACATTTAGAATAAATTTAACAAAAGATGTGCAAAACTTCTATTCTGAAAATTACAAAACAGGTCGGGCGCAGTGGCTCACACCTGTAATCCCGGCACTTTAGGAGGCCGAGGCAGGAGGATTGCTTGAGTCCAGGAGTTTGAGACAAGCCTTGCAAGATGGCAAAACCCTGTTGCTGCAAAAATAAAAATAGCCAGGCGCGGTGGCTCATGTCTGTAATCCCAACACTTTGGGAGGCCAAGGCGGGGAGATCACTTGAAGTCGGAATTTGAGACCAGCCTGAGCAACATGGTGAAACCCCGTCTCTACAAAAAATACAAAAATTAGCCGGGTGGGTGGCGGGCGCCTGTAATCCCAGCGACTTGAGAGGCTGAGGCAGGAGAATCGCTGTCCGGGAGGCGGAGGTTGCAGTCAGCTTCGACCGCAGCCTGGGAGAGCAAAACTCCTCAAAAAACAAAAAAAAAGAGAGAAGAAGAAAAAAAAAGAAAAGAAAAACATGCCAAAAACACATAGTGACTGAAGGGAAAGGAATCTGCCAGCTTCCCACTACGGGAAAATCTGCCACTGTGGAAGCTGGCAGATTTTAAAGGTTTGGCGCACGGAAGCCGATGGAATTTCGATTTGATGGTTTCTATTTAGCTTCGTAAAATAGGCCTGGCATAAGGGGATTTGCTGTGAGTCAAGGTCTGAGGAAAGTGCCAGTTTGCAAAGACGTTTTGGAAAACTGGAGTGTGGGGGTGTGTGCAGGGTGAGGGGAGGAGGCCTAGTCTGGTCCACCTTAGGTCTAACAGCGAGTGCGTGGAGCTTTGAGCCAGATGCCCTGGTGAGCTACCATGGCAACGCAGCCGTGGGCACAGGCCCACGCAACTCATCACTGAACAGAGCTGTGGCGTTTCAACAGAGTTTGGGACATCAGGCAAGGTGACGACCCGAAGCAGCCAAAATGAGACCTCGACAGCAGAGGCCTCGACAGCGGAGCCTGGAACTTTCAAAATCTCAAGTGACGCCAATGTCACAAAGCGCAACCGAGCCCTGTACGTCATCGTTCCGCGACGCCGACGCGGTGAGATGACGCCCTCCCGGAAGTGGCCTCTAGAGCGGTGGTGAAACTGGCAGTTGACGGCTCCTGGGACTAGATCCCGCCAGGTGGCCCCTGAACTATTTCTCTGCGTTTTCTCTTGATCCTCCCGAAATCTTCCAGATTCGCGTAGTGAGGAATCGTCTCCACCGTCATGGGGGGCGGAGACCTGGTGAGTGGAGGGAGGCCTGCGCGGGGGAGGACTGAGGCCGGGACGGAAATTGGCAGGGGGTGGGGGTAGAGGAAGGAGTGGATAACCATGGCAACGCAGCTTTGCTTTCGCGGGGAGGAGGCCGTTGCCCTGAAGAGGGGATGGATCCTTAGGGCAATGGAGGGATGGGACTGAGATTTAGGAAAGTCCGAGGTGTGTCGCGAACAGTGACAGGTGGTGTTTGCGTGTTTGTTGACTGCGGCTCTACCGGCTGTAAATTCTGGGAAGACCGGGGAGGGGGCGGATGGAGCCATGGCTAGGAAAGGAGGTAGATATTGAGGACGTGTCACCACGCTTTGTTTTGTATATCTTGTCTTGCCACACACCTCTCTTCCTTGGGTGAGAGTTCAGAGTCATGTCCTGAACTGAAGTAGGGGTGGTTTGTGCCCCATTCTCCCTACCCTTAGCCGTGCCCTGGGGTCGTTTTTTATTTTTTTATTTTTTTGAGACGGAGTTTCTTTCTTGTTGCCCAGGCTGGAGTGCCATGGCGGGATCTCGGCTCACCGCAACCTTTCCCTCCTGGGTTCAAGCGATTCTCCTGCCTCAGCCTCCCGAGTAGCTGGGATTACAGGCATGCGTCACCACACCCGGCTAATTTTGTATTTTTAGTAGAGACAGCGTTTCTCCATATTGGTCAGGCTGGTCTCGATTTGCCGACCTCAAGTGATCCGCCCGCCTCGGCCTCCCAGACTGCTGGGATTACAAGCGTTAGACACAGCGCCTGGCCCTGGGGTCTTTTTTAAGCCTGAAGGGATCTTCCTGTCCATCTTTCTGACTTCCGCACCTCCTTCAGTGCTGGATTCTGATGTGTAGTGGCAGAGCTTGCTTTTGAATTCATACTACTTAATATAAGTTATGTGGCAATGTCTCTTAAACGGAAACGTTCATTTGTAAAGCGCTAAGGCCCCAAATAGGGTAAATGTACCAAGAGCATGGGGCAAGGTTGGGAAAATGCTACCCTCCCGAAAGTGGAGCTAATTGAACCAGCAAGTAGATCAGCTTAGCCGCCTGCCCAGTAAACCTATTAGTCTGTCATGTGTTCTCAATTACAGTGAGTGCCGGGACTCCATCCAGTTTCACCCAATTTAGTGTATTCTTCAGATAACTGCATTTAAGGACAGGAAAGCTCTAATCCAGGGTTTCTCACCGTTAGCACTCTTGACAGTTTGGCCTAGATAATTCTTTGGGGGTGTGTGGTAGTGGTGGTAGTTGGGCTGTCCTGTGCATTGTAGAATGTTTAGCAGCACCCCTGGCCTCTAGCCACTAGACTGGAGCTATCCACTAACACCTGTCTCCACCAGTTGTGACAGCCAAAAATGACTCCAGAAGATTTTGTCCCTGGGGAGCAAAATAATCTATGCTTGAGGCAGGGAGGACAAGATGGGAAGGGTTAGAGGGAGAAAGAGGGAGGGAGTGAGGGAGGAAGGACGGAAGGATGGACGGATGGTCGGACCAACTGACGGACTGACCCACAACCACCCAACTGAATGACCTGACGAAGGGGAGAGGCAGGACAAGGAGGGGAATAGAAAAGGAAGAAAAGGGAGCTCTCATTGACCGAACATTTTCCACATGCCAAGTACCTTGTGGACATGATCTTATTTTCTTAACTGGTCTCCTGGTCTCAATCCTGGCCCTCTCCAGTCCATTCTCTCTTTTTTTTTTTAAGATGGAGTCTCGGCCAGGTGCGGTGGCTCATGCCTGTAATCCCAGCACTTTGGGAGGCCAAGGCGGGTGGGTCACGAGGTCAGGAGTTTAAGACCAGCCTGGCCAAGATGGTGAAACCCCGTCTCTACTAAAAATACAAAAATTAGCTGGGAGCGGTGGCGGGTGCCTGTAATTCCAGCTACTTGGGAGGCTGAGGCAGGAGAATTGCTTGAACCCAGGAGGTGGAGGTTGCAGTGAGCTGAGATTGCACCACTGCACTCTAGCCTGGGTGACAGAGCAAGACCTTGTCTCAAAAAAAAAAAAAAAAAGTTAAAAAAAAGGTGGAGTCAGGCTGGGCGTGGTGGCTAACGCCTGTAATCCCAGCACTTTGAGAGGCTGAGGCGGGCAGATCACGAGGTCAGGAGATTGAGACCATCATGGCTAACATGGTGAAACCCGTCTCTATTAAAAATACAAAAAAAAATTAGCTGGGCTTGGTGGCGGATGTCTGTAGTCCCAGCTACTCAGGAGGCTGAGGCAGGAGAATGGCGTGAACCCGGAAGGTGGAGCTTGCAGTGAGCGGAGATTGCGCCACTGCACTCCAGCCTGGGCATCATCTCAAAAAAAAAAAAAAAAAAATTTGGCCAGGCATGGCGGCGCATGCCTGTAATCCCTTTACATGGCTTATAAGGCCCTTATTCTGCTCCTTTCTCACTTGGCTTCTTCTTGTGTCCCTGCCCCATCAGCTTGCCACATCTCCAGCCACACTGAATTATTCCTGCTATGTTCTTTCTCACCACCGGGACTGCACTTGTCTGTACTGTTCCCCTCTGTTTGGAAATCTACCCCCCTCATCTCCTCTTCACACATCACCAGGCTAGTTTACAATTGTCTTTAGATATTACTTACTCTGGGGAACATTTCATTATTGGGAAAGTGAACCAAAGCAGTATCTGATGGGGAGGAGAGAGAGAAGTGTTCTTTGGGGGTGAATGGGGAGATCAGAACCAAGGAGAGATTCCTGGGAAGGAAAGTTGAAAGAGATTCTGGGTGGGTTGTAAACCATGCAAGTTTAGGACAGGTGAAGTAGACCAAGCTAAGGTAGGTTGAGTTCCAAAGAATGAATGTCCATGCCAGGCACGGTAACTCATGCCTGTAATCCCAGCACTTTGAGAAGCCAAGGCAGGCAGATCACCTGAGGTCAAGAGTTCGAGACCAGCCTGACCAACATGGAGAAACCCCATCTCTACTAAAAATACAAAATTAGCCGAGCGTGGTGGCGCATGCCTGTAATCCCAGCTACTCAGGAGGCTGAGGCAGGAGAATCACTTGAACCCAGGAGGCAGAGGTTGCCGTGACCCGAGATCCTGCCATTGTACTCCAGCCTAGGCAAGAAGAGTGAAACTCCGTCTCAAGAAACAAAAAAGGCCGGGCACGGCGGCTCACCCCTGTAATCCCAGCAGTTTGGGAGGCCACCACGGGCAGATCATGAGGTCAGGCGTTTGAGACCAGCCTGGCCAATGTGGTGAAACCCCATCTCTACTAAAAAATACAAAAATTAGCCAGGCATGGTGGCGCGTGCCTATAGTCCCAGCTACTCGGGAGGCTGAGGCAGGAGAATTGCTGGAACCTGGGAGGCGGAGGGTGCAGTCAGCCAAGATCGCTGCACTCCAGCCTGGGTGACAGCGTAAGACTCTGTTTTTAAAAAAAAAAAAAAAAAAAGAATGAATGTCCAGTGTCAGAAGTGCATGAGTTCTGTTCTCTTTCAAAATATGTGCCTTCCTGCTCATTACTGCATTCCTCTTGCCTTGTCATCACCAACTCCGATTTAGGTATGGCTAGTGGAAGGATGACTTGTATGCTTTTAAGGTTAAAACTTAAAATTGAATTGAAGTTTAAGGTTAAAACTTAAACTTCCTGAATTGAAGGGAATTCAGGAAGGACCCGTTCTATCCCGAAGCTTTCTTGTTCTTGTTATTGTTGTTTTGAGACGGAGTCTTGCTCTGTCGCCCAGGCTGTAGTGCAGCAGCGCAGTCTCGGCTCACTGCAACCTCCGCCTCCTGGTTCAAGCGATTCTCCTGCCTCAGCCTTCTGAATAGCCGGGACTACAGGTGCACCTGCCACCACGCCCAGCTAATTTTTGTATTTTCAGTAGAGACGTTTCATCATGTTGGCCAGGCTGGTCTAAAACTCCTGACCTCAAGTGATCTGCCCGCCTCCGCCTCCCAAAGTGCTAGGATTACAGGTGTGAGCCACTGCGCCCGACCTGTCCTGAAGCTTTATACACTTGAACAACCTCCCCTTCCCCTCTAGATGTGTGAGAGATTATTGGAAGAAAACCTTGCCATTGTTGAAGACATCTTGCCCTCACACGCCTGCCTTGGGTATGGAAGGGTGGGTGAGGCAGGGCTAGTTATACCCACCACTCAGTCACCCCCCGAATTATCATCACCTTCTTTTTATTTACCACAGAATCTGAAGAAGAGCTGGCACCCGCAGACCCTCAGGAATGTGGAGAAAGTGTGGAAGGCCGAGCAGAAGCATGAGGCTGAGCGGAAGAAGATTGAGGAGCTTCAGCGGGAGCTGCGAGAAGAGAGAGCCCGGGAAGAGATGCAGCGCTATGCGGAGGATGTTGGGGCCGTCAAGTAAGTGAGGAGTTGGGGGTGTGCTGGTGTGTAGGGAATTGCAGAGCTGTCCTGAGATGCATCATCCAGTTGTTGTATAATAGCTGAGTGCTTAAGGGCATGGGTTTTAAGGCCAGACTAACCTGGATTCTAAGGTTGGCTTTGCATGTACTAGCTGTGGAACTGTGATCAAATTTGAGAGACTTGGTTACTTCAGTAGGACCAGGGAGTAATAATACCCAACGCCTTCTTAAGGTTTGTTGAGAATCAAAGGAGATAACACGTAAGGACTTGCTGTAAGCCAAGCTCACGGTAGATGGCTGATAACCGTGATGGAGGATGGTTGCTCTACCCTGCTTCTCAGTACATGTTGAGGACACAGTCCTTCCTTTGTTAATGTATTTCAGGCTTGCTTGGGTTGGGGGGACAGGGGGCAGGGAGTGAGGTCCCATGAGAGAAGGTGGATGGTATGCTTGTCAATAAAAGCCGAGTGATTATGGCCAATCCCACTAGATTTTACCCTGCTTCAATTTCCTGTTGTATAATATACGAGTAGTAGATAATAACTACCCCATCCATCTCATAAAAGGTGATGGGAGTAAATATGTTTGAGAAAATAAAAAGCATACAATATGCAGTGTATTCTTAAGTCAGAATAAAATAAAATAACAGATAGACTAAAATTGGGGACCAGGTGCGGTGGTTCATGCCTGTAATCGCTGCATTTTGGGAGGCTGAGAAATCACTTGAGCCCAGGAGTTTGAGACCAGTCTGGGTAATGTAGTGAGGCTCCATCTCTGTTTAAAAATATATAGGCTGAGTGTGGCGGCTTATGCCTATAATCCCAGCACTTTGTGAGACTGGGGCAGGCAGATCACTTGAGGCCAGGAGTTCTAGACCAGTCTGTAGTAGGAACCCATCTCTACAAAAAAATAGAAAAAAATTAGCCAGGTGCGGTGGCTCACGCCTGTAATCCCAGCACTTTGGAAGGCCGAGGCGGGCAGATCACTTGAGGTCAGGAGTTCGAGACCAGCCTGACCACCAACATGGTAAAACCCTGTCTCTATTAAAATACAAAAATTAGCTGGGTGTGGTGGTGATCCCAGCTACTCAGGAGGCTGAGGCCGGAGAATTGCTTGAACCCGGGAGGCAGAAGTTTCAGTGAGCTGATATCATGCCACTGCACTCCAGCCTGGGCGACAGAGTGAGACTCCATCTCAAAAAAACAAACAAACAAAAAAATAGAGGCCGGGTGCAGTGGCTCATGCCTGTAATCCTAGCACTTTGGGAGGCCGAGGTGGGCGGATCACCTGAGGTCAGGATTTCGAGACCAGCCTGGCCAACACGGTGAAACCCCATCTCTACTAAAAAAAAAATTAACTGGGCATGGTAGTGTGCATTTGTAGTCCTAGCTACTCGGGAAGCTAAGGCAAGAGAATCGCTTGAACCCAGAAGGTGGAGGTTGCAGTGAGCTGAGATTGCGCCAGTGCACTCCAGCCTGGCAACAGAGCAAGACTCCATCTCAAAAAAAAAAAAAAAAAAATTAGCCAGATGTGGTGGCACATGCCTGTAATCCCAGCTACTCGGGAGGCTGAGGCAGGAGAATCACTTGAACTCGGGAGTTGGAAGTTGCAGTGAGCTGAGATCACGCCATTGCACTCCAGCCTGGGTGACAGAGTACGAGTTCGTCTCAAAAAAAAGAAAGGAAAAGTTAGCTGGGCATGGTGGCATGTGCCTGTAGTCCCAGCTACTTGGGAGGCTGAGGTAGGAGATTGCTTGAGCCCAGGAGTTCAAGGCTACAGTGAGCTATGATTTTGCCACTGACTTCGGCCTGGGTGACAGAGTGAGACTTTGCCTCTAAGTAAATAAATAAATAAATAATTAAGTAAAAATTGATTTTAGACTGAATACCCATTAGTCATAAGCCGAGGTACTATCCAAAGGTAAAAATTGTTTTGACATTTTTATTCACCAAAGCATTACACATCATGTGCTCAATTTATCAGAAATTTGAGCTTTTGTGGAGTCTGATTAATAAGGTCAGAGTACACATGCACAACTGTAGAGAAAGGAGCCAGCATTGTTGCAGACTTATGCCTGCTTGTCTGTCATGAATGGGGGAAGGTGATTTTATATGTTTTGTTTTGTTTTGTTTTGTTTTGCCCTATCACATGTTCTACAATATTGTAAAACACTAAGATCAGCATTTGGTTCCCTCCGCCCCTTCTCTTTTTGGTCTTTACTGCTGATGTATTTAGATGACTTAAGTATTCATCTGTTTGTTTTGTATAGTTCTTTTTTTTTTTGAGACGGAGTCTTGCTCTTTTGCCCAGGCTGGAGTGCAGAGGCGCGATCTCGGCTCACTGCAAGCTCTGCCTCCCAGGTTCACACCATTCTCCTGCCTCAGCCTCCTGAGTAGCTGGGACTACAGGCGCCCGCTACCACGCCTGGCTAATTTTTTGTATTTTTAGTAGAGACGGGGTTTCACTGTGTTAGCCAGGATGGTCTCGATCTTCTGACCTCATGATCCGCCCGCCTCGGCCTCCCAAAGTGCTGGGATTACAGGCGTGAGCCACCGCACCCGGCCTGTTTTGTATAGTTCTTTACATGGTGTCATTTTTTTAATTTATCTTATAAAATGCCACTAAAAAACTGTTTACTATTTAACGGTTCATTTCTGTGGTTCAGATAATGTTTTCTGTGTTTGTAATGCATCTCTCTTAGAACAAAGAAGACCTTTAATACACATATTATTAGGGCTTACCAAGTCACTCTTTGCAACAGTGTTTCTTTAGTATGTACTGATGATGATAGAAAATTGCATTTCCCAGACACCAGTCTATGCTGGTGTTTTTCAACCCTTGCACTTTAGAAGGAGCTTGGAAGGGCTGGGAATGGTGTCTCACGCCTGTAATCCCAGGACTTTGGAAGGCCGAGGTGGGCCGATCACCTGAACTCGGCAGTTTGAGACCAGCCTGACCAACATGGTAAAACCCCGTCTCTACTAAAAAAAATACAGAATTAGCTGGGCGTGGTGGTGGGCGCCTGTAGTCCCAGCTACTCAGGAGGCTGAGGCAGGAGAATCGCTTGAACCCAGGAGGCGGAGGTTGCGGTGAGCCGAGATTGCACCACAGCACTCCAGCCCGGGCAACGAGCGAAACTCCAACACACACACACACACACACACACAAGGTAGATGGGAGCAAGTCCCACCTGAGCAGATTTCCTCTGAAGAGAAGGGAGTGTGGGAGGCAAAGGCATATATGTGTTTTATTTATTTATTATTGTTATTATTTTATTTTATTTATTTTGAGATGATGTCTTGCTCTATCGCCCAAGCTGAAGTGCAGTGGCGCGTGATCTCGGCTCACTGCAATGTCTGCCTCCTGAGTTCAAGCGATTCTCCTGCCTCAGCCTCCCGAGTAGCTGGGACTACAGGTGCACTGCACCATGCCCAACTAATTTTTGTATTTTTATTAGAGACGGAGTTTCACCATGCTGGCCAGGCTGGTCTTGAACTCCTGACCCCGTGATCCTCCTGCCTCGGCCTCCCAAAGTGCTTGGATGACAGGCGTGAGCCACCGCGCCTGGCCTTATTTATTATTAATTAATTCATCAATTTATTTATTGAGACAGGATCTTGGTCTGTTACCCTGGCTGGAGTGCAGTGGCACAATCACTGCTCACTACAGTCTTGACCTCCTGGGCTCAAGCGATCCTCCCACCTCAGCCTCACCCAGCCTTTTTTTTATTTTTTAAGACAGGGTCCAGCTGGGCATGGTGACTTATGCCTGTAATCTCAGCACTTGGGAGGCAAGGCCGATGGATTACTTGAGGTCAGGAGTTCAAGACCAGCCTGGCCGACATGGTGAAACCCCGTCTCTACTAAAAATACAAAAACGTAGCCAAGTGTGGTGGTGTGTGTCTATAGTCCCAGCTACTCGGGAGGCTGAGGCGGGAGAATCGCTTGAACCTGGGAGGTGGAGGTTGCAGTGAGCCGAGATCGTGTCATTGGACTCCAGCCTGGGTGACAGAGCAAGACTGCGTCTCAGAAAAAAAAAAAAAAAAAGACAGGGTCTGGCTCTGTCACCCAGGCTGGAATGCAGTTGTGTGATCTTGGCTCACTGCAACCTCCACCTCCTGGGCTGAAGTCATCCTCCCACTTCAGCCTCAAGTAGCTGGGACCACAGGCACACACCACCACATCTGGCTAATTTTTGTATTTTTTGTAGAGACAGGCTTTTACCATGTTGCCGAGGCTGTTCTTGAACTCCTGAGCTCAATGCATCTCCCATCTTGACCTCCCAAAGTGCTGGGATTATAGGCATGAGCCACCATGTAGAGACGGGGTCTCACTATGTTGCCCAGACTGGTCTTGACCTCCTGAGCTCAAGTGATCCTCCTGCCTGGGCCTTCCAAAGTGCTGAGATTACAGACGTCAGCCACCATGCCCAGCTAATATACACGTGTTTTGTTTGTTTGTTTGTTTGTTTTTTGAGATGGAGTCTCGCTCTGTCACCCAGGCTGGAGTCCAGTGGCACGATCTCGACTTACTGCAACCTCCATCTCCCAGGTTCAAGCGATTCTTCTCCCTTAGCCTCCTGAGTAGCTGGGATTACATCTGCACGCCACCATGCCTGGCTAATTTTTTTCTTTTCTTTTTTTTTTGAGACGGAGTCTCACTGTCATCCAAGCTGGAGTGCAGTGGTGTGGTCTTGGCTCACTGCAAGCTCCACCTCCCGGGTTCACGCCATTCTCCTGCCTTAGCCTCCCGAGTAGCTGGGACTACAGGCGCCCGCCACCACGCCCGGCTAATTTTTTTATAGTTTTAGTAGAGATGGGGTTTCACCGTGTTAGCCAGGATGGTCTTGATCTTCTGACGTCGTGATCGGCCTGCCTCGGCCTCCCAAAGTGCTGGAATTACAGGCGTGAGCCACCGCGCCCGGCCACGCCTGGCTAATTTTTGTATTTTTAGTAGAGACAGGGTTTGACCATATTGGCCAGGCTGGTCTCGAACTCCTGACCTTGTGATCTGCCTGCCTCGGCCTCCCAAAGTGTTGGGATTACAGGCATGAGCTACCATGCCCGGCCAATATACACATGTTTTAAAAGCTCCCTGGGTGATTCTTATGCTCAGCTTCAATTGAGAACTTGTTCTATATCGTTAATGGTAGCAACAACAAAGATCCATAGATCATTTTGCTTTTAGAAGCTTTGCCCCCAACTATGTCCTCATTTAAAAACAGTAATAATGAGAGATAGCAGTTACTAGCTCCACTTTATTTATTTATATATTTATTTTTTGAGACAGAGTTGCACTCTGTCACCCAGGCTGGAGTGCAGTGATGTGATCATGGCTCACTGCACCCTTGACCCGAGCTCAAGGGATCCTCCTGCCTTAGCCTCCTGAGTAGCTGGGACTACAGGTGTGTACCACCACACCTGGCTAATTTTTTATTTTTTTGTAGAGATGAGGTCTTTTTATTTTTCCCAGGCTTGTCTCAATCTCCTGGGCTCAAGTGATCCTCCTGCTTTGGCCTCTCAAACTCTGAGATTATAGGTGTAGACATGAGCCACTGTACCCACCCTATTTTTTATTTTTTTTGAGATGGGGTCTTGCTTTGTTGCCCAGGCTAGTGTGTACAATCATAGTTCAATAGTTCAATACAGGCTTAACCCTTGGACTTAAGTGATCCTCCTGCCTCAGCCTCCAGAGTAGCTGGGACTACAGGCATTTTTTGTAGAGGTGGGGTCTTGCTATGTTGCCCAGGCTATAGCTCCATTTTAGAGATGAGGATACAGAGGTGCACAGAAGGAACTAGCCCAGAGTTATCCAGAGGCCAAATCCTGTGGCTCTGGATCTCAGCTATGTGATATGTTCTCTCATGAGTGGGCATGAGTGGGCCTGATATTAGTTGAATCCTTTTAAAACTAGATAGAGGCTAGGGGCAGTGGCTCATGCCTTTAATCCCAGCATTTTGGGAGGCTGAGGTGGGTGGATCACTTGAGGTCAGGAGTTCGAGACTAGCCTGGCCAACATGGTGAAACCCCATCTCTACTGAAAATAATGAAAATTATCGACGGGCGCAGTGGCTCACGCCTGTAATCCCAGCACTTTGGGAGGCCGAGGCTGGCGGATCATGAGGTCAGGAGTTCGAGACCAGCCTGACCAAGGTTTTAGTAAGAAACCCTGTCTCTTACTAAAAATACAAAAATTAGCCGGGCGTGGTGGCGCACAGCTATAATCCCAGCTACTCTGGAGGCTGAGGCAGGAGAATCGCTTGAACCTGTGAGGCGGAGGTTGCAGTGAGCTGAGATTGTGCCATTGTACTCCAGCCTGGGCGACAGAGTAAGACTCCATCTCAAAAAAAAAAAAAAAAAAAAAGACTAGCTAGAGCCATGCAGTTACTACTTTATAGAGGTTTCCATCTTCCTTTTTTTTTTTTTGAGATGGAGTCTGGCTCTATCACCCAGGCTGGAGTGCAGCGGTGTGATCTTGGCTCACTGCAACCTCTGCCTCCCGGGTTTAAGCGATTCTTCTGCCTCAGCCTACTGAGTAGCTGGGATTACAGGCGTGCACCACCATGTTGGGCTAACTTTCATATTTTTGTAGAGACAGTTTTGCCATGTTGGCCAGGCTGGTCTCAAATTCCTGACCTCAAGCCTGCCTGGGCCTCCCAAAGTGTTGGGGTTACAGGCATGAGCCACCCCACCTGACCCCATCTTCATTTTTCCCATCCGTTTGTATTTGACCCTGTTGTGTTTCCCCTGGAAATCTGTTGTTCCTTTGACTGCAGGTTCCTGGTCCTCCTGACTTTATACATGATTCCTTCTCTTAATTTTTTTGAGACGGAGTCTTAATCTGTTGTCCAGGCTAGAGTGCAATGGCATGATCTCGGCTCACTGCAATCTCTGCCTCCTGGGCTCAAGGGATTCTCCTGCCTCAGCCTCCTGAGTAGCTGGGACTATAGGCACGCGCCACCACGCCCGGCTAATTTTTGTATTTTTAGTAGAGACAAGGTTTTACCATGCTGGCCAGGCTGTTCTCTAATTCCTGACCTCGGGTAATCCGCCTACCTTGGCCTCCCAAAGTGCTGGGATTACAGGTGTCAGCCACAGCGCCCGGCTGGTTTTATTTTTGTTATTTTTTTTTTTTATTTTTTGAGATGGAGTCTCTGTCGCCCAGGCTGGAGTGCAGTGGTGCGATCTTGGCTCACTGCAACCTCTGCCTCCTGGGTTCAAGCGGTTCTCTTGCCTTAACCTCCTGAGTAGCTAGGATTAAAGATGCACATCACCACGCCTGGCTAATTTTAGTATTTTAAGTAGAGACGGAGGCCGGGCGCGGTGGCTCACGCCTGTAATCCTAGCACTTTGGGAGGCCGAGGCGGGCAGATCACGAGGTCAGGAGATCGAGACCATCCTGGCTAACACGGTGAAACCCCGTCTCTACTAAAAATACAAAAAATTAGCCGGGCGCGGTGGCAGGCACCTATAGTTCCAGCTACTCGGGAGGCTGAGGCAGGAGAATGGCGTGAACCCAGGAGGCGGAGCTTGAAGTGAGCCAAGATAGCACCACTGCAGTCCGGCCTGGGCGAAAGAGCGAGACTCCGTCTCAAAAAAAAAAAAAAAGTGTAGAGACGGGGTTTCACCATGTTGGTCAGGCTGGTCTTGAACTCCTGACCTCGTGATCTGCCCGCTTCAGCCTCCCAAAGTGCTGGGATTACAGGCGTGAGCCACTGCGCCTGGCCTATTATTTATTATTATTATTTTTTGAGGCAGAGTCTTGCTCTGTCTCCCAGGCTGGAGTGCAGTGGTACGATCTCAGCTCACTGCAGCCTCCGCCTCCCAGGTTCAAGCAATTCTCCTGCTTCAGTCTGATGAGTAGCTGGGATTACAGGCGTGTGCCACCATGCCTGGCTAATTATTATTATTATTATTTTTGTTTTGTGACAGAGTCTCGCTCTGTTGCCAGGCTTGAGTGAAGTGGTGTGATCTCAGCTCACTGTAACCTCTGCCTCTTTGGATTCAAGCGATTCTCCTGCCTCAGCCTCCCGAGTAGCTGGGACTACAGGCGCATGCCACCAGGCCCAGCTAATTTTTGTATTTTTAGTAGAGACGGGGTTTCACCATGTTGGCCTGGATGGCCTCGGTCTCTTGACCTCATGATCTGCCCATCTTGGCCTCCCAAAGTGCTGGGATTACAGGCGTGAGTCACCGTGCCTGGCCTAATTTTTTTGTATTTTTAGTAGAGACGGCATTTCACCATGTTGGCCAGGCTGGTCTCGAACTCCTGACCTCAAGTGATCTGCCCGCCTAGGCCTCCCAAAGTGCTGGGATTACAGGTGTGAGCCACAGCGCTGGCCCCATGTTCAATTCTTTCTTTTTTTTTTTTTTTGAGACTGAGTCTCGCGCTGTCACCCGCGTTGGGGTACAATGGCGTGATCTCAGCACATTGCAACCTCCACTTCTCGGGTTCAAGCGATTCTCCTCCCTCAGCCTCCCGAGTAGCTGGGACTACAGGCGTGTACCACCACGCCTGGCTAGTTTTTTGTATTTTTAGTAGAGATGGGGTTTCACTATGTTAGCAAGGCTGGTCTTGATCTCCTGACCTCGTGATCAGCCTGTCTTGGCCTCCCAAAGTTCTAGAATTACAGGTGTGAGCCACCGCACCCAGCTGATCAATTCTTAATTATAGACTACAGTGTTTCTCAGACTCATTTTTTTAATATGAAAAAAAAAATTCTAAAGGGTCTTGGGGCCAGGCGCAGTTGCTCACGCCTGTAATCCCAGCACTTTGGGAGGCCAAGGCTGGCAGATCACGGGGTCAGGAGATCGACCAGCCTGGCCAACATGGTGAAACCTCGTCTCTACTAAAAGTACAAAAAATTAGCCAGTCTTGGTGACACATGCCTATAGTCCCAGCTATTTGGGAGGCTGAGGCAGGAGAATAACTTGAACCTGGGAGGCAGAGGTTGCCGTGAGCCGAGATCGCTCCACTGCACTCCAGCCTGGGCAACAGAGTGAGACTCCGTCTGGGGAAAAAAAAAAAAAAAAAAAAAAAAAAAAGGGTCATGGCCCTCCAGTGTTGGTTTAAATTATTCTTACTAAAAATGTCCAAGCATGCAACTAGGAAAACATTCTTTATGCTCACAGTTGTTATATAACCTCAAAAACAAGTATACACATTTAAAAAGTCATATTCAGGTTGAGCATGGTGGCTCACCCTTGTAATCCCAGCACTTTGGGAGGCTGAGGCAGGAGGATCACTTGAGGCCAGTAGTTTGAGACCAGCCTGGGCAACATAGCAAGTCCTATCTGTTTAAAAATTGAAAAAATAAAAAATCAGCAAGGCATGGTGGTGCATCCCTGTAGTCTCAGCTACTTGGGAGGCTGAGGCAGGAGGATTTGTTGAGCCCAGGAATTCAAGGCTGCAGTGAGCCATGATCGCACCACTGCATTCCAGCCTGGGTGACAGAGTGAGACCCTGTGTCTAAAAAAAAAAAAAAGAACAAAAAAGTCATATTCAAAAAGCATTAAATTTCAGGTTATAGATAATACTGTCGATGAAAGTACTTTCCTGCTTGCAGTGTGAATGTAATATTGGCTGCTTCCACGCATGCTCTTATGAATTTAGCCTGCCTTTACTGTCTGTGGTATGAGGGTTCCACTTTCTCACCACTTTTTTCTCCCAGAACCGCAGGGAAATGTTTGTGTGGCATGATGCTGTGACTTAATTTGGCCCCTAGATGGCTGAGACCAGGGTTTATTCACTTGTGAATCCTAGGTAGTTACTTAATGATTCACGTATTCAATGTTTGGCTCTTTTGGCTTGAAAGTGTCACTTATTCAGTTACCTCTGATTTTTTCCCATCATCCCCTCGAATGTGTAGTGTTACCGCTGGTGTCTGTGTGCCCACGAGCACCAAGATGCACAATCAATGCAACTGCGTATGTGGTCACTGAAATAATTCTTGATGGTAAGATGGTGGTGTAGAATGTGCTTATTCATTGTTTTAGGTCATCTTGGAAATGAAAGCATAATATAAAGACTCTGTAAAGGAGACTCGAGAAACTCTGAGCCAAGATCCACGCCCCGTGTTGAGGAACACTGGTTTTCCTTATAAATTGCTTTATGTGTGTGAATATTATCTCTCCATTCACTCGTAAGCCTCATGAGGACAAGCACCATTTATTTATTTATTTATTTATTTATTTGAGACAAGGTCTGGCTCCATCACCCAGGCTGGAGTGCAGTGGCGTGATCTTACTGCAACCTCTGCCTCCCAGGTGCAAGTGATTTTCCTGCCTCACCCTTCCAAGTAGGTGGGATTACAGGCGTCCACCACCGTGCCTGCTAATGTTTTGTATTTTTAGTAGAGATGGGGTTTCATCATGTTGGCCAGGCTGGTCTCGAACTCCTGACCTCAAGTGATCCGCCCGCTTCGGCCTTCCAAAGTGGTGGGATTACAGGCATGAGCCACTGCATGCAACCCACACTGTTTCTTCATGCTGGCCACATGGGGTGCTGTGTTTATCTCATGGTAGGTGCCACTAGAATGAATTCTTGGATCAGCTGTGGTTCTCTCTCCCTTGTGTTCAGGTTTTATGTGTAGGTTTGCAGAAGTCTGCTTTTTTTTTTTTTTTTTTTTTTTGAGATGGAGTTTCGCTCTTGTTGCCCAGGCTGGAGTGCAATGGCGCGATCTCGGCTCACTGCAACCTCCACCTCCCAGGTTCAAGCGATTCTCCTGCCTCAGCCTCCTGAGTAGCTGGGATTATAGGCATGCACCACCACACCCGGCTAATTTTGTATTTTTAGTACAGACAGGGTTTCTCCATGTTGAGGCTGGTCTCGAACTCCTGACCTCAGGTGATCCGCCCGTCTCGGCCTCCCAAAGTGCTGGGATTACAAACGTGAGCCACTGCGCCCGGCAGAAGTCTGCTTTTTAAAGAAATTGTATTTCTTTTTCTTCCCTTGAACCAGGAAAAAAGAAGAAAAGTTGGACTGGATGTACCAGGGTCCTGGTGGGATGGTGAACCGTGATGAGTACCTGCTGGGGCGCCCCATTGACAAATATGTTTTTGAGAAGATGGAGGAGAAGGAGGCAGGCTGCTCTTCTGAAACAGGACTTCTCCCAGGCTCTATCTTTGCCCCATCAGGTGCCAATTCCCTTCTTGACATGGCTAGCAAGATCCGGGAGGACCCACTCTTCATCATCAGGTACTAATGGGGGGCTGGGAAGGGGGTTTGTTACAGATGCTTTGAGATCCTGCTAAGGCCATTGATTCTCTTGCTTTACAGTTTTCTCTTTGCTTTTTTTTTTTTTTTTTGAGACGGAGTCTCGCTCTGTCGCCCAGGCTGAAGTGCAGTGGCGCGACCTTGGCTCACTAGAAGCTCCGTCTCCCAGGTTCACGCCATCCTCCTGCCTCAGCCTTCCAAGTAGCTGGGATTACAGGCACCCACCACCACGCCCGGCTAATTTTTGTTGTATTTTTTAGCAGAGACAGGGTTTCACCATGTTAGCCAGGATGGTCCCGATCTCCTGACCTCGTGATCCGCCCGCCTCGGCCTCCCAAAGTGCTGGGATTACAGGCGTGAACCACCGCGCCTGGCCTTCCCTTTGCTTTTATCTGCCATATAAAGAATTTGTTTCCATTTGGACTTCCTGATGCTGGGAAGGAGGCTCTATTAAGGGTGCCTGCCTGACCTAGGCCATATGCAAAGATACTGGCCAATGCACCAGCCCAGCTTTATTCATTTACCTTTGGCCCTTAAACAAAAATAGGAGTCAGAAACAAGGTGAAAAAGATTGTCACCTTCTTAGAAGCTTGGGAATGTGCGTAGTGCTGGCCAAGTGGGTGAACAGGCCTTCTTACCCCCACCTCTTTTTTCAGGTGGGGAGGGGAAGGGAAGCAGAACTCTTCAAAACAAAACTTGCGGATCTTACTTTTAACCCTAGTATGTAATATTAGAGTTGCAGTTTGGGTGCTAAATGAAGATAGACTGTGCATATTATTATTTATTTTAGTTTAATTTGCATTTTAATTCTAGTATATAAGATTCAACATCGAAATATGTTTATTTTTTATTTACAGTTTTTTTCTTTTCTTTTTTTTTTTGAGATGGAGTCTCGCTCTGTCACCCAGCCTGGAGTATAGTGGTGTGATCTTGGCTCACTGCAACCTCCCCCTCCCAGGTTCAAACGATTCCCCTGCCTCAGCCTCCCAAATAGTTGGGATTACAGGTGCCCACCACCACGCCCAGCTAATTTTTGTATTTTTATTAGAGATGGGGTTTCGCTATGTTGGCCAGGCTGGTCTCGAACTCCTGACCTCAGGTCATCTGCCCACCTCGGCCTCCCTAAGTGCTGGGATTACAGGCATAAGCCACTGCGCCCAGCCTATTTACAGTTTTTCTTTTGCAAATTCTCTTTAAAGTTATTTATCTTAACCATATCCTGGAAAAAAGAAAATAAAAAATGTTATTTATCAAAGATATTATATAGGTTGCAAATATTTTGTCCCATTTTATTAGTGTCTTAGTTTATTGTGGTAAAATATACGTAACATAGAATGTCCCATTTTAAGCATTTTCGTACGCACAGTTCAGTGTATTAAATACATTCACAGTGTTGCCAGGCGCAGTGGCTCGCTCCTGAATCCCAGCACTCTGGGAGGCCAAGGTGGGTGGATCACGAGCTCAGGAGATCAAGACCATCCTGGCTAACATGATGAAAACCCGTCTCTACTAAAAATACAAAAAATTAGCCGGGCGTGGTGGCGGGCTCCTGTAGTCCCAGCTACTCGGGAGGCTGAGGCAGGAGAATGGCGTGAACTGAGGCGGAGCTTGCAGTGAGCCGAGATTGCGCCACTGCACTCCAGCCTGGGCGACAGAGCGAGACTCTGTCTCAAAAACAAAATAAAAATAAAAAATAAAAATAAATAAATAAATACAGTCACAGTGTTGTGCAACCATCACCACAGCCTGTCTCCAGAACTCTTTCGCCATTCTGAATTGAAACTCTATACCCATCAAAAAACAACTCACGGCCAGAAGCGGTGGCTCACGCCTGTAATCCCAGCACTTCAGGATCCTGAGGTGGGCGGATCATGAGGTCAGGAGATTGAGACCATCCTGGCTAACACGGTGAAACCCCGTCTCTACTAAAAATACAAAAAATTAGCCAGGTGTGGTGGCCGGCGCCTATAGTCCCAGCTACTTGGGAGGCTGAGGCAGGAGAATGGCATGAACCCGGGAGGAGGAGTTTGCAGTGAGCTGAGATTGTGCCACTGCACTCCAGCCTGGGCAAAAGAGCGAGACTCCGTCTGAAAAAAAAAAAAACAACTGACAGCTGGGTATGGTGGATCACACTGTAATCCCAGCACTTTGGGAGGCTGAGACGGGTGGATTGCTTGAGCCCAGGAAATTGAGACCAGCCTGAGCAACATGGTGAAACCCCATCTCTATAAGAAGTATAAAAATGAGCTGGGCATGGTGGCGGGTGCCTATAGTCCCAGCTACTTGGGAAGCTGACGTGGGAGTATCACTTGAGCCCAGGGGGTCAAGGCTGCAGTGAGCCATGATCATGCCACTGCACTGCAGCCTGGATGACTGAGCATGACTCTTTTTTTTTTTTTTGAGACAGTCTCTTATATTTGGGGGAGATTTTTGGCTTTGACACCATCATGTAGTTTTTTATTTATTTATTTTTTTTGAGACAGGGTCTTACTCTGTCACCCAGACTGGAGTGCAGTGGCACAATCTCAGCTCACTGCAACCTCCGCCTCCTGGGTTTAAGTTATTCTCCCACCTCAGCCTCCCAAGTAGCTAGGACTGCAGCTGCATGCTGCTACCACGCCCGGCTAATTTTTGTTTTTATTTTTATTTTTGGTAGAGATGAGGTTTCACCATGTTGGCGAGGCTGGTCTTGAACTTCTGACCTCAAGTGATCCGCCTGCCCCAGCCTCCCAAAGTGTTAGGATTACAGGCGTGAGATGAGCCACTGCACCCAGCCCCATCATCGTGTAGATTTTTTTTTTTGAGACAGAGTCTTGCTCTGTTGCCCAGGCTGGAGTGCAGTGGCACGATCTTGGCTCACTGCAATCTCCGCCTCCCAGGTTCAAGCGATTCTCCTCCCTCAGCCTCCCAAGTAGCTGGGATTACAGGTGCACACCACCACACCCAGCTAATCATGTAGATTTTAACATGGGCCAGTTTGTATGTATATGTTTGGAGAAAAGGTTACTCCATAGACTTTGGAGAAAAGAAATAGTCGTGAATTTTATAATTATCTCTCTTTAGGAAGAAGGAGGAGGAGAAAAAACGAGAGGTGTTAAATAATCCAGTGAAAATGAAGAAAATCAAAGAATTGGTAAGTAGTATATCAGATAAGCACCAAGAGCATCTTTTAGCCATATAACGTGAGAACCTCTCTCCATTTACTCTCAGCTTACCAGGGGAAAAACAGAATGGGCTCTAAAATTTTGTCTTTTAGAGACCATGTTGTGGCTATTTTATGTAATCATTTTTTTGTTTTTGAGACGGAGTTTCAATCTTGTTGCCCAGGCTGGAGTGCAATGGCGTGATCTCAGCTCACCGCAACCTCCGCCTCCCAGGTTCAAGCGATTCTCCTGCCTCAGCCTCCCTAGTAGCTGGGATTACAGGCATGTGCCACCACGCCCGGCTAATTTTGTATTTTTAGTAGAGACGGGGTTTATTCATATTGGTCAGGTTGGTTATTTTATGTAATCTTAATTTATTAAGCTTAATTAAGCTTGATTTTAGTTGAAAGTCTTTTGGGTGGGAGAATGCACCATGTGATGTCGTTTTTCCAGAAAAAGAGTGTGGGCTAAGCCTGTGGAAAGCATTACCATGCAGTGTGTTCAGGAGGTCGGAGTATGCCCTTGGTCGTGGTATAAAGCTTCTAGGGGCCGGGTGCAGTGGCTTACGCCTATAATCCCAGCATTTTGGGAGGCCGAGGCAGGTGGATCACCTGAGGTCGGGAGTTCAAGACCAGCCTGACCAACATGGAGAAACCCTGTCTCTACTAAAAGTTCAAAATTAGCTGGGGTGGTGGTGCATGCCTGTAATCCCAGCTACTCGGGAGGATGAGGCAGGAGAATTGCTTGAACCCGGGAGACGGAGTTTGCGGTGAGCCAAGATTGTGCCATTGCACTCCAGCCTGGGCAATAAGAGCAAAACTCCGTCTCAAAAAAAAAAAAAAAAAGCTTCTAGGGCCCACTTACCATTCACACGACATATTATGTAATTGTGTCTCAGATCAGTTGGTAAGGAAAATTAAAGATTGACCTTGTAGTTCCTGACTGCTTTCAGTGGATGGGAGTTCCTTTGACACAGAATGGAAACTCCTAGGCAGTGGTTTTGGTGACTGTTTAAAAACACAAATTCTTAGTCTCACCTACCAGATACCAGTTCAGTAGTTGGGGTTGTTAGTGCATGGCCAGGGTTAAGACCCTTCCCCTGGTGTGTTGACAGGGAACCCCTGTAATGTCCTGGACTTCTGTAGACCCACAGGCATGGAGTCAGGCAGTTTGTGCATGAGCCACGCCCCTCAAAGGAGACTGACAGGTGGCTCAGTAATCTTTTTTTTTTTTGAGACGGAGTCTCGCTCTGTCGCCCAAGCTGGAGTGCAGTGGTGCAGCGGCACAATCTTAGCTCACTGCAAACTCCGCCTCCCAGGTTCATGCCATTCTCCTGCCTCAGCCTCCTGAGTGGCTGGGACTACAGGCGCCTGCTACCGTGCCCAGCTAATTTTTTGTATTTTTAGTAGTGATGGTGTTTCACCGTGTTAGCCAGGATGGTCTCCTTCTCCTGACGTTGTGATCTGCCTGCCTTGGCCTCCCAAAGTGCTGGGATTACAGGTATGAGCCACCCCGCCTGGGCTTTTTGTTTTTTTTTTAATGAGATGGAGTCTCACTCTGTCGCCAAGGCTGCTGGAGTGCAGTGGCGTGATCTCGGCTCACTGCAACCTCTGCCTCCTGGGTTCTAGCGATTCTTCTGCCTCAGCCTCCTGAGTAGCTGCAACTACAGGCACACACCACCACACCCAGCTAATTTTTGTATTTTTAGTAGAGATGGGCTTTCACCATATTGGCCAAGCTGGTCTCGAACTCCTGACCTTGTGATCCTCCCACCTCAGCCTCTCAAAGTGCTGGGATTACAGGCGTGAGCCACCATGCCCAGCCAGTAATTTTTTTTTTTTTTTGAGACACAGTTTCACTGTGTCACCCAGGCTAGAGTGCAGTGGCACAATCTCGGCCCACTGCAACCTCTGCCTCCTGGTTCAGGTGATTCTTGTATCTCAGCCTCTCAAGTAGCTGGTATTACAGGTGCCCACCACCACACCCAGCTAATTTTTGTATTTTTAGTAGAGATGGGGTTTGCCATGTCGGCCAGGCTAGTCTCGAACTCCGGACCTCAAGTGATGATCTGCTCCACTCAGCCTCCCAAAGTGCTGGGATTACAGGCATGAGCCACTGCACTGGCTGGTCTCAGTAATCTTGTGTGCTTGTGTTCTTGGCATTTTCCAGTTGCAAATGAGTCTGGAAAAAAAGGAGAAGAAGAAAAAGAAGGAGAAGAAAAAGAAGCACAAGAAACATAAGCACAGAAGCTCGAGTAGTGATCGTTCCAGCAGCGAGGATGAGCACAGTGCGGGGAGGTGAGCATGTGGCGACTGGCCTCCCTTCTCGTTGATTCACTTGCTCATTCACTCATTCATTCCACAGACATGAACACCTGCCCTGTGCTGGAAGCTGCCAGGTACTGGGCATTCAATGATGAACACTTGAACATGGGCCCTGTGCCCACAGAGCTTGCCATCTAATGCTAGAGTTCCTTGGAGATGCTAAATGTGAGTGGGTGTCTTGGTCATGCTGCTGGAGAGAGACCCTTAATAATGCTGACTTTAGCCTAGTAGGTTTTAGGTAGGTCAGACATCCTGGGGGTGACTCTGTTTCATCTCAGCTTAGGATTCCTTCAAGACTGAAGTGGGCTTTATATAGGCTTTTTTTAATGGACTGATGGCCGATGTGGGCCCATTCTGCATGTCTTCCCGTGGGAGCAGTCAGCTCCACCGCTGCTGAGTCACTATTTGTCCCTGGAATAGCAGCATGAAGTGAGAGGAGAAGGTGTTCAGGCGTTGGGGCTTAGAAGCGAGGCCCACAGTTTTTCACAGGAAAATTTGACTGTGCTGATGCATTTTTCGGCATAGACAGTCCAAATAGAGAAACGTACTGCCAGGTAACTGCTGGGAGGCGGAAAGGTCACATTGGAAGCAAGAAGCATAGTTCAGCATAAGGTATTTAAATTGGACCTATATGTATTTTCTTTTTCAATGAGTGTGTGTTTTAATCTCTTAGATCTCAGAAGAAGATGGCAAATTCCTCCCCTGTTTTGTCTAAAGTCCCTGGATATGGCTTACAGGTAGGGATGTGGGCTCCTTGAAAGGAGTGACTGTGGGACTGTGGGGTGTGCCAGTTGGACAATGTGGATAGCAGGAAGGTGGGCAGTGAAGCCTGGGCTGCTGGGAAATAGGCCTATTCTTATCCCTGAGCACCTTCTTGTGGCTGACGACCCTCTGAGCAGAGAGACTAAACCACCAATGGGGCATTGAGACATTAGACATTGTACCAATTCTTCTACAAATAATTTACATGAAAAGCACACATTTTAAGTGTATAGGTTTTTTTTTTTTTTTTTTTTTTTGAGACGGAGTCTCGCTTGTTACTCAGGCTAGAGTGCAGTGGCGCAATCTCGGCTCACTGCAACCTCTGCCTTCCAGGTTCAAGCTATTCTCCTGCCTTAGCCTCCTGAGTAGCTGGGATTACAGGCGCCCACCACCATGCCCGGCTAATTTTTGTATTTTTAGTAGAGACAGGGTTTCGTCATGTTGGCCAGGATGGTCTTGAACTCCTGACCTCAGGTGATCCCTCCGCCTCGGCCTTCCAAAGTGCTGGGATTACAGGTGTGAGCCACCATGCCTGGCCTAAGTGTATAGGTTGATGATTTTTGACAAATAGAAATCTGCTGGGTTTTGTTTTTTTTTTTTTGAGTAGCAGCGCATCATTATTTTGCCTAGGCTGGTCTCGAACTCCTGAGCTTAAGCAATCTTCTTAGTAGCTGGAAGTACAAGTTCAAGGCACCTGGCTTGACTTCTGTATTTCTGTATTTTTTTTTTTTTTTTGAGACGGAGTTTTGCTCTTGTTGCCCAGGCTAGAGTGCAATGGCGCGATCTCAGCTCACCACAACCTTGACCTCCTGGGTTCAAGCGATTCTCCTGCCTCAGCCTCCCAAGTAGCTGGGATTACAGGCATGCACCACCATGCCCGGCTAATTTTGTATTTTTAGTAGAGATGGGGTTTCTCCATGTCACCCAGGCTGGAGTGCAATGGCGCAATCTCAGCTCATTGCAACCTCCGCCTCCTGGGTTCAAGCGATTCTCCTGCCTCAGCCTCCTGAGTAGCTGGGATTACAGGCACCTGCCACCACGCCTGGCTAATTTTTGTATTTTTAGTAGAGACAGGGTTTCTCCATGTTCGTCAGGCTGGTCTCGAACTCTTGGCCTCAAGCTATCCGCCCGCCTTGGCCTCCCAAAGTGCTGGGATTACAGGCATGAGCCACCACGCCTGGCCTCGTATTTCTGTATTTTTAACCTTAGATCCTGTCCTCCATGCTTCTGTGTCTTGCTCTTCCTTAACCTATAGTGAAGAGCCAAGCCAGGTATATTCTTTTCTTTCTTTTTTTTTGAGAGGGAGTCTCGCTCTGTCGCCCAGGCTGGAGTGCAATGGTGCGATCTCAGCTCCCTGCAACCTCTGCCTCCTGCGTTCAAGTGATTCTCCTGCCTCAGCCTCTTGGGTGGCTGGGACTACAGGCACCCACCACCACACCTGGCTAATTTTTGTATTTTTATTAGAGAGGGGTTTCACCATATTGGCCAGGCTGGTCTCAAACTCCTGACCTTGTTGTGATCTGCCCGTCTCGGCCTCCCAAAGTGCTGGGATTACAGGTGTGAGCCATCGCACCCAGCCAAGCCAGGTATATTCTTTTCTTTCTTTTTTTTTTTTTTTTGAGACGGAGTCTCACTCTGTCGCCCAGGCTGGAATGCAGTGGCGCCATCTCGGCTCACTACAAGCTCCACCTCCTGGGTTCATGCCATTCTCCTGCCTCAGCTTCCCAAGTAGCTGGGACTACAGGCGCCCACCATGCCCAGCTAATTTTTTTATATTTTTAGTAGAGACGGTGTTTCACTATGTTAGCCAGGATGGTCTCGATCTCCTGGCCTTGTGATCTGCCTGCCTTTGCCTTCCAGAGTGCTGGGATTACAGGCGTGAACCACAGCGCCCAGCCATCTTTTTTTTTTTTTTGAGACAGCGTCTTTCTCTGTCATCCAAGCTGGAGTGCAGTGGTGTGATCCTGGCTCACTGCTGTCTCGACCTCTTAGGCTCAAGGGATCCTTCTGCCTCAGCCTCCTGTGTAGCTGGGACTACAGGAGTGTGCTGCCACACCCAGCTAATTTTTAAATATTTTGTGGAGACAAGGTCTCACTAGTTGCTCTGGGTGGTGTCAAACTCTTGACCTCAGGCAGTCCTCCTGCCTCTGTCTCCCAAAGTGTTGGGATTCAAGGTGTGAGCGACCGCACCTGGCTGACCAAAGGAGATTCTTTGAGGGGATTCTGCAGATAACTAAGTTTATACAGTTCTCTGTGATAATTCTATGTGATGATATTGGTGTGCCCAGTGAGCTCCTTATGTAACATTTCCTGTTTCACTGCCTTTTCTTTTTTTTTTTTTTGAGACAGAGTCTCACTCTGTCACCCAGGCTGGAGTGCAGTGGCGCGATCTCAGCTCACTGCAACCTCCGCCTCCTAAGTTCAAACAATTCTCCTGCCTCAGCCTCCCGAGTAGCTGGGATTACTGGTGCCCACCACCATGCCCGGCTAATTTTTTTATTTTTAGTAGAGACAGGGTTTCACCATGTTAGCCAGGCTGGTCTCAAACTCCTGACCTCAGGTGATCCCCCCGCCTCAGCCTCCCAAAGTGCTGGGATTACAGGTGTGAGCCACTGAGCCTGGCCGCGTTTTCTCCTGAATAGCTGGATTTTCCATGTGAATAATTTCTCTTTTCCTTAATGATGCAGGTCAGGAACTCTGACCGTAACCAGGGTCTTCAGGGTCCTCTGACAGCTAAGCAAAAGAGAGGGTATGGGATGAAGAACCATTCCAGATCCACAAGCTCCTCCCACTCACCCCCCAGACATGCCAGCAAGAAGAGCACCAGGGAAGCAGGGTCCCGGGACAGGAGGTCTCGATCCCTGGGCAGAAGGTCACGGTCCCCAAGACCCAGCAAACTGTGAGTGTGGGATTCACTGGGAAATAACCTGTGACTGTGGGGGCCTGGTCCCAGCAGGCATTTGTTTTTGCTTTTGGTGATGTCCGTCCATCAACTTTCCCAAATGTCTTTGCTTTGGTATTTCCTTTACATCATTTTTTTTTCCACCTCACTGTAAAGCTCAGGCATCCAAAGCCACATATCTGTAGGTGTATTCTGTGCTTTGGGAGCTCTGGGGTGAGTCTGACATCAAACTCTATACCTTTGTTTTTCTCACACTTGTGCCCTCTGCTTAGATTATACCTCTAAGACCATTAGCTCATCTTGCATTGTTTGAGGGATTCAATGTAAGCCCCTGGATTAAAAAGGCTTTTTCCTCTCTGCCTTCTGTGTCTGTTACAGGTACAACTCTAAGGTGAACAGGAGAGAGACAGGCCAAACTAGGAGCCCATCACCTAAAAAAGAGGTGTACCAAAGGCGACATGCTCCTGGATACACCAGGTGAGTCAGGAGCCCAGTTGATTAACTTCACATTCTGCAGGCCTGAATCTAGAAGGGGCTCAAACCAGGGCAAATGGATAATCCACCATTACCTTTTTGACAAACCAACTTGTATTTATCTTGCCAACCTGTTAAGGGTCTGCGTCCCCTACCTCCGGCCATGTGAGGCACATTGAAAGGACAAGGTAAGGCTGGGCGTGGTGGCTCACGCCTGTAATCCCAGCAGTTTGGGAGGCTGAGGTGGGTGGATCACCTGAGGTCAGGAGTTCAAGACCATCCTGACCAACATGGTGAAACCCCATCTCTACTAAAAATATAAAATTAGTTAGTCATGGTGGCACATGCCTGTAATCCCAGTTATTTGGGAGGCTGAGACAGGAGAACTGCTTGAACCCAGGGGTCAGAGGTTACAGTGAGCTGAGATCTCGCCACTGCACAGCAGCCCAGGCGACAGTGCAAGACTTTGTCTCAAAAAAAAAAAAAAAAAATCTCTTAACAAAAACCAAGCCAGATACAGTGGTCCATGCTTGTAATCTCAGCTCTTTGGGAGGCTAAGGCCTGGAGGATCACTTAAGGTCAAGGGATTAAGGTTGCAGTGAGCTACGATCAAGCCACTGCATTCTTGCTTGGGCGACAGAGCGAGACCCTGTCTCTTAAATTAAACCCTCTTAAAAAACCCCTCAATTATTCTTGCTGGGTGTGGTGGCTCATACCTGTAATCCTAGCAGTTTGAGAGGCCAAGGCAGGAGGATCGCTTGAGGCCAGGAGTTCCAGACCAGTCTGAACAACATAATAAGACACTATCTCTACAAAAAATTACTTTAAAAACATTAAAAAAAACAAAAGCTAGTAGTTCTTTGCCCTGCCTGACCCCACTTTTAGTCATGCTACCCAAAGGCAAATATTTTCAGCTTTTTCAGTAGTTTGTTTTCATAGCTACATATTCCTAAAAATACAAGTATGTTGTTGCCTCTTCATCCATTAATTTTAGATGTTAGATATTTTATTTTTTCTTTCTTTCTTTTTTTTGGAGACAGCATCTTGCTCTATCTCCCAGGCTGGAGTGCAGTACCACAATCTTGGCTCACTACAACCTCTGCCTCCTGGGTTCAAGTGATTCTCCTGTCCCAGCCTCCCGAGTAGCTGGGACTACAGGCACATGTTGTCACGCCCAGCTAATTTTTTTTTTTTTTTTTGAGATGGAGTTTCATTCTCGTTGCCCAGGCTGGAGTGCAGTGGCCCAATCTCAGCTAACCACAACCTCCGCCTCCTGGGCCCAAGTGATTCTCCTGCCTCAGCCTCCTAGGTGGCTGGGATTACAGGCATGCGCCACCACGCCCGGCTAATTTTTGTATTTTTAGTAGAGACAGGCTTTCTCCATGTTGGTCAGGCTGGTCTCGAACTCCCACCTTAGGTGATCTGCCTGCCTCGGCCTCCCAGAGTGCTGGGATTAGACATGAGCCACCACCCCCGGCCTTCTTTTTTTTTTTTTTTTTTGAGATGGAGTCTCGCTCTCGCTCTGTTGCCCAGGCTGCAGCGCAGTGGCTCAGTCTCGGCTCACTGCAACCTCTGCCTCCCGGGTTCCAGCGATTCTCCTGCCTCCAGCCTCCCGAGTAGCTGGGACTACAGGCGCATGCCACCATGCCCAGCTAATTTTTGTATATTTTAGTAGAGATGGGGTTTCACCATATTAGTCAGGCTGGTCTTGAACTCCTGAGGTCAGGTGATCTGCCCGCCTCAGCCTCCCAAAGTGTTCAGATTACAGGCGTGAGCCACAGCACAAAAATACAATTTTTGTATTTTTAGTATAGATGGGGTTTCAATGTGTTGTCCAGGCTGGTCTGGAACTCCTGAGCTCAGGCAATCCACCTGCCTTGGCCTCCCAAAGTGTTAGGATTACAGGTGTGAGCCACCGCGCCTGGCCAGATCTTAGATATTTTCTTACTGTTATAGTAAATAATCTCTTAGTGTAAATGAGCTCTCATACACTCCTAGTCCCATGTTTCTTCTATCCCTATCTTTCCAATATGGTTACATCAGAATTTTTGGTTCAATCAGTATGTGGATTCATACTTGTATGATATATAAATATTGTTTACTGATACTTTTCATTCCTAAGCCAAGTAGAATATGGAGGTTACATTTCCTTTCTTATATGATTTGTATATTTTTTCCTAGTGTCAGTATTTGCTTCCTGCAATCTAAACCATGTCTTTTGGGTTCCAGGAAATTTTCTTGTATTATTTCTTTGATAACTTGTTTATTCTCCCTACACGGTCTCACTCTGTTGCCTAGGTTGGAGTGCAGTGGGGCGATCATGGCTTACTGCAGCCTCACACTCCCAGTTTCAACTGATCCTCCTACCTCAGCCTTCCAAATAGTTGGGGCTACACGGGTGCCACCATGCCCAACTAATTAAAAATTTTTTTTTTTTTTTTTTTTTTGCAGAGATGGGAGGTCTCACTTTGTTGCCTAGGCTGGTCTTGAACTCTTGGACTCAAGCAACCCTCCTGCCTAAGCCTCCCAAAGTGCTGGGATTACGGGCTAGAGCCACTGTGCCTGGCAATCGTTTGTTTTTTTTTTTTAAGCCTCCTACTCTTATTTGAATGCTCTAATATCTTTCATTTATTATCTGAAGCAGATTTTTAATAGTAAATTGTTTTTTGTTTGGAGGTTTTTTTTTTTTTTTTGAGACAGAGACTCGCTCTGTCACCCAGGCTGGAGTGCAGTGGTGCGATCTTGGCTCACTGCAACCTACGCCTCCAAGGTTTGAGCGATTCTCCTGGCTCAGCCTCCCGAGTAGCTGGGATTACAGGCACACACCACCACACCCAGCTTATTTTTGTAATTTTAGTAGAGACAGGGTTTCCCCATGTTGGCCAGGCTGGTCTCAAACTCCTGATGTCAGGTGATCTGCCTGCCTCAGCCTCCCAAAGTGCTGGGATTACAGGCGTGAGCCACCATGCCTGGCCCTATTTATTATTTTCTGAGGCTAAGTTACTCCTTCAGCTTCTGGCTTCTAGCTTAGTCCTAAAGTAGTGTACTCATGGGCTGTGTCATGAATTTCTAGTCTCCAATGAGTAGTTAGATGGTAGATGTTAACAGTTACATGGATAACCTAGTCTTCTGTTCTTCTGTCAATTGTTGAGCAAACCATTGAGATATAATTGCTACAGGTTTAGGTTCCTGATGAGTTCCCAATTTATTTCATATTTCATATTTCAGAATAATCACTCTAGAGATTACTGAGTGAGATTATGGAATACTTTACTAAAAGCCTTTGAAATTTGGATGAAACTTCCTGACCAGGACGTTAGAAGGGAACTCAGGCTGGCCTTGCACTTGGAGAGAGCAGTGAACTGGAGAGCCTGGGGTCCCACCTGGCTTCTGTGCTTCTTGTGCTGCTTCTGGTTTTTTTGCTGGCAGAGACCTGATCGGATGGTTTCTGTGCTCAACAGAAAACTCTCCGCAGAGGAATTAGAGCGAAAACGGCAAGAGATGATGGAAAACGCCAAATGGAGGGAGGAGGAGAGACTGAACATCCTCAAGAGGCACGCTAAGGATGAGGAACGGGAGCAGAGGCTAGAGAAGCTGGACTCCCGGGATGGGAGGTTCATCCAGTGAGTGCATCTTCTTCCTGCCAGGGGCTTTCATGGGGAAGGTCTTAAGAGGCAGGCTGGCAGCTGGTTCCCGTTCCAGTGTTTCTGTGTTTGCACATGGAGCCCAGCCTTCAGACCACCTTGGCTACTCCTCCTCCTGTCTGACCACACAGTGGGATGTTTTTCATTTGAGGGGAGGAGAAGTGAATTTGATATTTTCTAAATCATTGAAATTCCTTGACCTTCCTTTTAAATAAGAATTCATGGCCCAGGAAGCCTTTTTCCAATGAGGCTTTGACTTATTTTCCAAAACAGATACATTTTCCCTTATGGACACTGGTTTAAAAACATTTGGTTCCAGGTGGAGTCACTTGAAAGTTATCTGTGGGGGCTTAAAAGAGGTTGTGTTTTTACAGCTGCTGTATGGCTAACAACCCATTTCGTCTGAAGCTGCCAGAATAGTTGACTGATTGAAAATGTTTTTGACTTGCATTTGCCTGTCTTCTCTTCCTAGCCGCATGAAGCTGGAGAGTGCATCTACTTCCTCCCTGGAGGATCGGGTGAAGCGGAATATCTACTCTTTACAGAGAACTTCGGTAGCTCTGGAGAAGAACTTTATGAAAAGATGAAAACTGTCCCCTCTCTTATTGGTTTTCCTGCATTTTCCAGGGAAGCTGCTGACCCCTTAATTCTCTTTATAAGAGTTCAAATGACTTCTTTCACAGATGTCAAACCACCATTGTTCAAAGTGACCCTGCTCCATCGAGTCCTGAAACAGCTCACTTCCTTTGAGAGCTAGTGTGACTTGCTTTGTGGGACACTCAGTAACTTTGGGTTTTGACTCTTTAACGGGTGAGCACTGGACCATCTTGGTGGGAGTGCTTGTGCCACTCTGGGAAGGCTATTCCCTGGGGTTGTGATGTTTATCATGCCGCTTCCTTCTTACCTGTGCCAACAGACCTATTTCACTGCCTCAGTGTACACCAGACCCTTCAGAAACCTCTCTGGTGTCACCCAGATAGATTGTGCTTACTGAGACAAATGAATGTTTACTTGATTTAGAAGATAATGTGACAGAATGATGTGAGGTTAGGTCAAAGCCAAGGGAGTGACAGAATCTGGAAAATCAAACAATACAAAAAGCCCTAAAGGAACTGTTAACTGTTTGATCTTTGGATGTAAAAGTGTAATGTGTATATGTACAAATGTACAATTTTTACATGCTTTTAAAAAAGGTTAGCTTTGTGAAAATACCTTGTTTTGTCAATGACTTTACTGGGTAATAGAACCACATTGAACCTTGATGGCAAGTAATACAATAAGGCAGCCCAGCTCGTTTTTCGCTCTGAATCTGGCTGGTTTAGGAGGAGCCTGGGTTTATCGACAAGATCTGGAGTATCTATTCTTTTCCACTGCTTGCAGTCTCCAATGTAGGCAGTGTAAAGGTATAGTAAAATGATTTTAGGAGTCAGAACCAAATTGCCAATATGCTCTATGGCTCCTAAAGGAAAATAAAATGGAAGCTTTTTATTTCGCGGCTTCATTTCTTACCGTGTAGTAACCTTACTACAATTACAGATTTTCAGGAGTTGTTTGCTAGTCTCTTTCAGTCAGGTACTAAAAAAAAACAAAAATAGGCTGGGCGCGGTGGCTCACACCTGTAATCCCAGCACTTTGGGAGGCCGAGGTGGGCGGATCACGAGGTCAGGAGATGGAGACCATCCTGGCTAACATGGTGAAACCCCCTCTCTACTAAAAAATACAAAAAGTTAGCCGGGCGTGGTGGCGGGCGCCTGTAGTCCCAGCTACTGGGGAGGCTGAGGCAGGAGAATGGCGTGAACCCAGAAGGCGGAGCTTGCAGTGAGCCGAGATTGTGCCACTGCACTCCAGCCTGGGTGACAGAGCGAGACTCCGTCTTAAAAAAACAACAGCAACAACAAAAAACAAAAACAAAAAAACCCTCGAGGGGCCACTCTTCTGTCTTTACTCCTTTTCCCTTCTCTATTCTTTCACCAGAAGCCCTCATTTGACCAGTGAACTCCTAGGCCCTCTTGACCCGCACATTAGCTGGGCGATTTCCTTGTTCTGCTAATTCCTAATTCTGCTTAAAATGTATTTGGATTTCTGTTTTTGAACACTTACGATGCCAGGCACTGTAATGTTTGAAACCCGATCTTTCCCTAGAGAATGTAACATACGTTTTTATTCATTTAATCACTTCATCATGTTTCATTATGCAGGGGTTAATTATGTTTATTTTATTAATTGGTAATAAAGGCCACATTTATTTTTGTAACTGTTTAAAGAGCGACCACCTGTGGAGTACCGTGTTTACGAATTTCCATACAGAAAGAACAACGTTGACCTGTGATTTGTGTCGAATATATGGAGATATCTCATCTGAGAATTATGTAACAAAGCGTGGGGCAGTTTACTCAAAGATTTTACGAAATGAGCCAGAGTAAGACGATTAGTGGGACAGGTGTCTGAAGGTGCTGGCGGCCTCTGAGCTCTGACCCTTTGCGGGGAGACCAGGCAGCAGGTGGGTGGGCGCGGGGCCCATTCATAAAAACCAGTGTTCCTGGCCTGCTTCTCTCATTGGCCCTGGGGGAAAGGGGCGTGCCCCGCGAGTGGAGGGCGCCCGAGGCCCAGCGGAGTGGGCAGATCCACGCTTGGGTGGAGCGAGGGGGCGTTCCTTGGCTCTCCAGGCTGGACTTCCTCTTCCCCTTGCTGCTTCCCTCCTCTCCCCCGGGGTGGGCATGGTACGTCCCACCCTCCTCGCATTCCCGCCCCTCCTTCCCTTCCGGAGCGGTGCCGTCGCCGCCATCTTGGCATTCGGGTTGAGGAAAAGAGCCAAACCCTGGCGTTGGGGGGCCCGGGCGGGGAGCCCCTCCCGCGGTCCACAGCGACGCCTGCCCAGCCCTCCTCCCCTTCCGGCTCCGGCGCTGGGCCCCGAGGCGTTCGGAGGCCAGGCGGGTTTCTGTCAGGCCCGGGGAGGAGGGGCGGGCGGGGCGGCCGCTGCCTCCCCGGGACGGGCCGTACCACGCGGGCGGGGAGGACGGGGCCAGGTGACTGCAGGGCGGCTGCACCGCCCGGGGGCGGGGTGCGGGGCAGGGTGCGGAGCGGGTCGGCCGGCTCCCCGGGGCGGGGCGGGAGGGCGGGGCGTGGGGCGGACGGAACCATCGGGGCGGGGTGGGAGGTAACGGGACGGGCGCGACCATGGCGCTGTAAGGGAGCGGGGGTGGGGATCGGTCCGGGGGAGGCCTGAGGCCGCTGGCTTGTGCGCTGTCTCCGCCGCCCCCCCCTTTCGCCGCCGCCGCCGCCGCCCCGGGCATGTCGTCCAACTGCACCAGCACCACGGCGGTGGCGGTGGCGCCGCTCAGCGCCAGCAAGACCAAGACCAAGAAGAAGCATTTCGTGTGCCAGAAAGTGAAGCTATTCCGGGCCAGCGAGCCGATCCTCAGCGTCCTGATGTGGGGGGTGAACCACACGGTAACCAGCTCCTCCGCGCCCCTCTGAGCGCGGCCCCGCGCTCTCCCACGCCCCCTGCAGCCCTGGGCCCTTGCCCCGCAGGCCCTGCCGGTGACGCCTGCCACCCCTCGCCAAGCCACTTGCACGCCCACCCCACCCTTGCACGCCGTTCGGCCCCGTGTGCACTCCCCGCACGCCACGCGAGGCCTGGTGTCTCTGTGGTCTGCCGTCGCCACCTCCCCTTCCCTCCAGCCCCTCTGGCTTCCTGCGTGTGGCGTGCTCGCTTGGGGCGGCCCCTGGAGCGCAAAGGCAAGGCCTGAGTGCAGTGGAGTCGCTTTCATCCCTGCTCCTCCTCCTCCCCCCTCACCCTGTTTGTTGCATGTATATTTCCCCTTGTTCCTTATAGCCGGCTGCCAGCTCTGTCAAGTAGCAGTGGTCTGCCCAAACAGTCCTTTCTTTCTGATCGTTTGGTTGTTGTGGCTGCTCAAATTCACCCATCCTCCAGGCCTCCTTACCCTTGAATATAGAACTCCACCCTGGGTTTCCTTTTTTTCCTCTTGAACAAGATGTATCAACTGGAGAAGCACAGGCTTCCTTGAACCAGACACTTTACCTGGGTCTCTCTGGGTTAGGGAGAAGAAAGAATGGCTATTAACCATTTGAGAGAAGAGGATGCCTGGTTATAAGGAGGGACTATTCATAGTAGAAATAATATGTCTTCCCATAGTTTTTGAAGGTGATCATTTCAAAGATGTTGACTTATCTGTTGTGTGGCTGCAAGGTTGTGATGATGCATAGTGATTATGGTCCTAGATAGGAGAGATAGGTCCCCTAGTCCTTAGGGTGCTTTGAGATTGTTCAACAGCCCCTGCCAGGAAGTCGGATCCTGACAGTGTTTAAGCTGGAAGACTGTTTATGTGGTGTTTGTTCAGGGTCTTTCTTCTCCCTCTTCCAACCACTTGCTCTTTGCCTTCTGACCATTTCTTTATGAATCCCCACACTAGGAATGAGCAGAGGAAGTAAAAGGACCCGAAATACCAACTTCACTAACTAGAATTTTGGAATAAGGAGGATCAAGCTTGGGTTTCCTGTGGATTTCAGTTCTTTAGGTTCACTTGTGAGTGCTTGAAATTGCTCACAAGACCAAGCGATGACAAAGAGGGCCAGCAAGACTTTGCATTGCTTTGGCAGAGGAGCTGAAGGTGCCTTTGGGTGGAGATCGATGAACCGTAATCTGAGCTAGGGTTTTAGATCTTGACCTGTCATTTAGAAAAGTGCGTGTGTAAATTGAGGTCTCTGTGGTTTCTTGGTCTTGGGCAGGTTACTGTTTTCACTGTCATCACTGGTGTTAGTGAGGGTCCTGCCAGGATAGCGAGTACCAGTGGCATAATGCCCAGACCTCTAGGAGCTGCTTTGGGCCAACAGTCCAGCCCAGTTTGTTACTTGGTCTTCCTGCTGCCCCAGGGGTCATCTGACAACATTTCTAGGGAAACTGGGTGATCAGAATATGAACCCCATGTCCCTTTCTGGAAGTCAGTCCTTGATTTTGTTCTGCATCCTGCTTCTCACTCTACCAGGCCTCTCTCTGCCTGTTCTGTTTCTCACAGAAAGCAACCTGTCTGTAGAGAACTGGTAGAGGCCTGAGAGTCAGGAGTATTACAGCTAGTTGCAAGGAACCTTGGGTCCCTTATTTTACACATGAAGAAAAGGAGGCCTCAGGTGGAGGATTAGCTTGCTTGTGGTCACAGCAAGTGATGTCGCTCATTGTCTAGCACCATGGGACTGTATCGGCCAAGGGTGGTGCCTGAGTGGCTGGTCTTGTTTTCTTTGCCTCCTGTTGCTTTTCCTCTCCCTCAGCCAAGTCTCAGGATAGATGGGAAGTACAGTCCGGTTAGAGAAGGTGAATGTGTAAGCTCTGGGTTATACGCCTATGCATGTCAGGTCCTGGGAGTGTGTGTGATGCATGGTGTTCAGATAGGCAGGCATGAGTCTGTCCAGATGTGGGTATGAAGTTTCTCAATAGCTGATGGTTAGATATCATGAGTCAGGAGTCCTGTGAGTCCTACTCTCTTGGACAAAGTGGTCATCTTTTTTCTTTGCTAACTTTAAGTTGAAAGTTTGTTTGAGGAACTAGTTGGAAAGGCATTGACTTTAAGCAAGATCTGTTCCTCTGGACATAATGAACAGGCACCTCATGGGAACTTCCCACCACTGCCCTGGACAGGCTAAGCTTCAGAGGCCAGTTAGTCCTAAGTTTTATTGCTTCATCCTGGTCTGCAGTAAGGTCTGGTACTTCAGTGTCACCATTTGGGAACTGAGACATCTGCCTAGAAGAAGAGTGTAATCTTGCACTCATCTAAGGGATCAGGACCACATTGCCCTTGGTGGACTGCTGCACTTTTTTGGAGATTTCCTCCCTTCAAAAAAAGCCTACTTTGTAACATTTTGTCATCTGAGATTTCAGATACCACCTTTTCTTTAGTTTCTCACCTGTTTAGGCATTTAGGCATGCTGGTCTGTGGCTAATGGTGTTTCAGATAGGAAGGATGGATATGTCTTTATCTACAGCAGAAGTTAGTTACCCTTTCATGAGGTGATTGGTTTACGTCTAGGTGGAAAAATAGAGGACTTTGAACTTGGTGTTGTCACAGGAGCTGCTCTCATGGACAAGAGCCCATGGATTTTGTGGAGGAAGAATGTGTAGGAAACAAGGAGAAAAATCAGAAGACTTTGCACCTGTCAGGGAAGAACTAGTGAAGAGCAAAAACCAGTGTTTTAGTGGATGAAATACAATTCCAAGGGTTTGGAATTAGGGAAGAGATGGCCTCAGAGAGGAGCACGGAGACCGTGGGAGGTAGACCTGGCTTGATACTTGTTGGCCATTTTAAGAACAAGGTATATGTGAAGCCTTACCACAGGGATCAGAGGAGCAGGAGCAGTTGATGGTAACTCTGTATTTAACCATTTGAGAAACTGCCAAACTGTTCTCTAAAGTGGCTGTACCATTTTACATGTCTACCAGCAGTGTGTAAGAGTTCCAGTATCTCTGCATCCTTGTCAACACTTGTTATTGTCTTTTTAAAGTTATTAAAGCCATTCTATTGGGTGTGAATTCGTATCTCATTGTGATTTTTTTTGTTTTGTTTTGTTTTGTTTTTGAGATGGAGTCTCACTCCGTCACACAGGCTGGAGTGCAGTGGTGCAATCTCGGCTCACCGCAACCTCCACCTCCCGGGTTCAAGCAATTCTGCTTCAGCCTCCTCAGTAGCTGGGATTACAGGCGCCTGCCACCACACATGGCTAATTTTTTTATTTTAGTAGAGATGAGGTTTCACCATGTCGGCCAGGCTGGTCTCAAACTCCTGACCTCAGGTGATCCACCTGCCTCGGCCTCCCAAAGTGCTGGGATTACAGGCATGAGCCATCACACCCAGCCTCCTTGTGACTTTGATTGGCATTTCTGTGATAACTAATGATGTTGAGCATTTTTGCATGTACTTATTGGCCATTTGTACATATTCTTTTCTTTTTTTTTTTCTTGAGACAGAGTCTTGCTCTGTCGCCCAGGCTGGAGTTTAGTGCCACGATCTCGGGTCACTGTAACCTCCGCCTCCTGGGTTCAAGCGATTCTCCTGCCTCAGCCTCCCAACTACCTCGGATTACAGGTGCCTGCCACCACACCCAGCTAGCTTTTGTATTCTTAGTAGATATGGAGTTTCACCATGTTGTCCAGGCTGGTCTCAAACTCCTAACCTCAGGTGATCCACGTGCCTTGGCTTCCCAGAGTGCTGGGATTACAGGCGTGAGCCACTGTGCCTGGCCTGTACATTTTCTTTTTGTTGTTGTTGTGGAGACAGAGTCTCGCTTTGTTGCCCAGGCTGGTCCTGAACTCCTGGCCTCAAGTGGTTCTCCCGCCTTGGCCTCCCAAAGGACTGGGATTGCAGGCATGAGCCACATCCCCAGCCTTCATTGGTATCTTTTCTTTGGAGAATGTCTATTAAATTTTTTGCCCATTTACAAAAATCTTTTTGCCCATTATTAAATTGGGTTGTCTTCTTATTATTGAGTTACAAGAATCCTTTTTATATTCTAGATACAGGTCCCTTATCAGATACATGATTTGCAAATATTTTATCCTATTCATTCAGTTGTCTTTTTCATTTTTCTTTTCTTTTTTTTTTTTTTTTTTTTGAGATGGAGTTTTGTTCTGTCGCCCTGGCTGGAGTGCAACGGCGCGATCTTGGCTCACTGCAACCTCTGCCTCCTGGGTTCAAGCGATTCTCCTGCCTCAGCCTCCTGAGTAACTGGGATTACAGGCGCCGCCACCACACAAGGCTAATTTTTGTATTTTTAGTAGAGACAGGGTTTTGCCATGATGGCCAGACTGGTCTCGAACTCCTGGCCTCAAGCAATCCCCCCGCCTCGGCCTCCCAAAGTGGTGGGATTACAGGCGTGAGCCACTGCACCTGGCCTGCCTTCTTCATTTTTCTTATGGTATCTTTTGAAGTTCAAGTTTTTAACTTTAATAAAGTCCAGTTTATCTTTTTTGTTGTTGTTGTGTGTGCTTTTGGTGTTATATCTAAGAAGACATTGCCTAACCCAAGGTCATGAAGATTTACTCCTTTGTTTTCTTGTTAAAGTTTTATAGTTTTAGCTCTTTTTTTTTTTTTTTTTTTAATGAATTGGGGTCTCTCTGTATTGCCCAGGATGTTCTCAAACTTCTGGCCTCAAGCAATCCTCCCAACTAGAATTTTAGCTCTTTCTTTCTTCTTTTTTTTTTTTTTTAATTTTATTGTGGTCAGAACATTTAACATAAGATGTACTCTCATGACAAAATTTTAAGTGTACGATTATGTTATTCATGACCATGGGAACAGTGTCATAGTGCAGCTCTCTAGAGTGTATTCGTCTCGCTTGAATGAAACTTTATGCCTACCAATTAACTCCCCGTTTCCCCCACCCCCAGCCCCTGGCAACCACCATTCCACTCTTTGTTTCTATGAATTCGACTGTTTTGAAACCTCATATAAGGAGAATCATGCAATATGTTTTTCTGTGACTAGCTGATCTCACTTAGCGTAAGGTGCTCAAGGTTCATCCATGTGGCACATAGTAGAATTTCCTTCTTTTATTAAGGCTGAATAGTATTCTGTTGTATATGTGTACCACATTTTCTTTATCGTCTGTTGATGGATTTGTTTTCACACCTTAGCTCTTGTGAATAGTGCTGGAGTATGTGTAGTTTTAGCTCTTACATTTAAGTCTAATCCATTTTGAGTTCACTTTTGGGTATGGTGTGAGGGACAGATTTATTCTTTAGACTGCTCAATTTCTCTCCTACATTCCACCCCAGTTCTGTTCTGTCCATACATTTTCTTTCTTTCTTGTTTTTTTTGGTTTTTTTTGTTTTTTTGAGGCAGGGTCTCACGCTTTTGCCCAGGCTGAAGTGCAGTGGCACAATCACTGCTCACTGAAGCCTCTATCTCCCCAGGCTCAGGTGATTCTCCTGCCTTAGCCACCTGAGTAGCTGGGACTACAGGCACATGCCACCACACCTAATATTTGTATTTTTTGAAGAGTCGGGGTTTTGCCATGTTGCCCAAGCTGGTCTCAAACTCCTGGGCTCAAACGATTTGCCCACCTCGGTCTTCCAAAGTGCTAGGATTACAGGCGTGAGCCACTGACCTCCTTTACCTGTCTTTTTCTCTTGCCCTACTGCTTTAAAAATCTTCAGAGGGGCCTGGCATGGTGGCTCCTGCCTGTAATCCCAGCACTTAGGGAGGCCAAGGCGGGCGGATCACCTGAGGTCAGGAGTTCAAGACCAGCCTGGCCAACATGGTGAAACCCCATCTCTACTAAAAATACAAAAATTAGTCGGGTATGGTGGCGCATGCCTGTAATCCCAGCTACTCGGGAGGCTGAGGCAGGAGAATCACTTGAACCCGGGAGATGGAGGTTGCAGTGAGCCAAGATCGCGCCATTGCACTTCAGCCTGGGTGACAAGAGTAAAACTCCGTCTCAAAAAAAAAAAAAAGAAAAAATCTACAGAGAAGGCTGGGAGCAGTGGCTTGCGCCTGTGATCCCAGCACTTTGGGAGGCCGAGGCAGGCGGATCACTTGAGGTCAGGAGTTTGACACCAGCCTGGCCAACGTGGCGAAACCCTGTCTCTACTAAAAATACAAAAATTTGCCGGGCGTGGTGGCATGTGCCTGTAATCCCAGCTACCGAAGAGGCTGAGACAGGAGAATGGCTTGAATCCCGGAGATGGAGATTGCAGTGAGCAGAGATCGCGCCATTGCACTCCAGCCTGGGCGACAGAGTGAGACTCCATTTCAAAAAAAAAAAAATCTTTAGAGAACATTCCTACTCAGGCCTTTGAATGAAGTTTCTTTTAGCAGGCCTTCCCACCTCACAGGGAACAGTGGGACTCAAACAGCAGGAGCAGGAGAAGGAGAAAGCAAGATATGGAAAGGAGGAGTAAACACCGGTAGATTTATTGGCTCCTGTGGCCCTCTCTTCCTCTCTGGAGTCGCAGTTCTTGCTTTGGACCTCCTCGGTCCTGTGAGTGTATTTCTAGCATGTCATGTTTTCTGATGGTGGCAGGTAACAAGTGATTGCTGGTGGTGGCCAGCCCACTGCTGAACCGACAACAGAGGACTGGAACACGTCAGGAAACCTGCATGCCTAGTCCAGGCCTCCTGGGTAACAATTCCTATGAAGGTCGCACAGGGAAGTGGAGGCTTCTGGACACAGAAGTTCACCAGACTAGAACTAGCTGCTGAATTTTCATCTCCATGTTGCATATTGCAGAATTTTCTTCTTTTTTCAAAGGCTGAATAGTATTCTGTTGTATATGTACAACAGAATCATACCTAGCACTTTGAGAGACTGAGGTGGGTGGATTGCTTGAGCCCAGGGCTTTGAAACCAGCCTGGGCAACATGGCGAAACTTCGTGTCTACTAGAAATACAAAAAATTAGCTGGGCATGATGACACACCTGTAGTCCCATCTACTAGGGAGGCTGAGATGGGAGAATCACCTGAGCTCAGGAAGTTGAGGCTGCAGTGAGCTGAGATCATACCACTGCACTCTAGCCTGGCCTATGGAAGTGAGACCCTGTCTCAATCAATCAATCAATCAATCAAGGAATTTTCATCTCCAGTAGATCAGCATAGAGTGAACTCATTGCTCTTTTCTTTTTTTTGAGACGGAGTCTCGTTCTGTCACCCAGGCTGGAGCACCGTGGCATGAACTCGGTTCAGTGCAAGCTCCGCCTCCTGGGTTCATGCCATTCTCCTGCCTCAGCCTCCCGAGTAGCTGGGACTACAGGTGCCCGCCATCATGCTCTGCTAATTTTTTTTTGTATTTTTTTTTAGTAGAGACGGGGTTTCACTGTGTTAGCCAGGATGGTCTCGATCTCCTGACCTCATGATCTGCCCGCCTCAGCCTCCCAAAGTGCTGGGATTACAGGCGTGAGCCACCGCGCTGGCCAACTCATTGCTCTTAAATTGTTTCTCACTGAGCTTGGTTAGACCCCTCATTATTTATGCTGATGGCTCATGGAATTAATCATGTGGATATTCCAAAAACCATTTAAGTGACCTGAGATACAACAGACTTACCTTCCTATTAAGTTGTATTTAGCGTGGTATTTGAATGAGTTAGCATTCCACAAGTGCACTCCTCCTGGAGGGGAAAGAGTCTGGCCCAGTGTGCTAGAGATAGAAAAGGAAAGGCACATCTTCCTAAAACATTGCTTTAGGAGCGTCTGTGCTTCAAAACCTTTAGTACTATACTCCCTTTTATCTACCAGATAAAGTTTATTCTTCTCTCCCTGGCATTTAAGACTCTACAGTCTGGTCATAGCTTCAGTAGCTCACCTTAATTAACCTAGCCCATCCTCCAGACCATGAGCCTTATGGCACAGGCACACCAGTCTTGCCATTTTCTTTTCTTCATTTATCCCGTTGTTAGCCATCCTTCAGTTCTCAACTCCCTCCTTTTTTCTATCCACACATTCCTCCAAACAACTACTATGTGCCAGTCATTGTGCCGGGGACACACAAATGGGTAAGATAGAGTCTCTTCCTTCAAGGGACTCACAGACTAGTTGAGAAACCAGACATGTAGACAAGTAATTACTTAAGTACATGTAATATTTAGGACATAAAGATACACAGAGACGGAAGTAGTTCATTCAACCTGGGTGAGACAAAAAACCTCTCCCAGAGGATGTGTCATTTAGCCAGCTCTTGGATGAACCTCTTAGCTTTGTCCCTTCTTCTGTTCCTACTGCTTGTTTTATTGTCTGTCACCTGAACTATTGTATTGGCCCCATAATGGTCTTGCTGCTTTTTTTCTTTCCCTTTTCCACTCCTTACTTTATCCCAGAATTACCTTTCTGTACCACTCGTCTGATTGTGTGGCTTCCCAGACTTAAACCAGAGAGTGTCGCATTGTCTTTATAGTCAAGTCCAAATTTATCATATTGTGGACAAACTTAAGTTCAAACCCAGACTCTGCCCCTTATTAGTATGCTTTGTAGCAGTAATTTTGTTTCACTAAGCTTCATTTTCATATCCTGTAAAGTGAGCATCACACTTTCCTTGAGGTGGTATTAGGATAGAGACAAGGAAGGGAAAATTCTACCTTAGGTAAGGTAGCCAGCCATAGGGAGGATTACACAGCACAGGATAAAGAGCCCAGGTTTTGGCACCAGACAGGCCTGGGATCAAATCCTGACTGCACATACTGTCTGTGTGACTTTCAGAAAGGTACCCTTTTCTCTGAACCTCTTTTCCAAAGTCAAATTAGTAATACTTTATGTGACTGTTAAGTATTACAAGTAATACCTTAAAATAGAATATATATTATGTATGTGTGATATATAATGGTATAAAGCACTGGCCACTTAACAGGCATTCAATAAATAGAAGCACCTATTCTATTTATTATACAATAATAAATATTTATTAATACTATATTTATACAATATTTATTAATGTGCTAGACTGATGACCTATCTTTCTGTATTACCTCCCTCCACTCATTATTTCCGTCCTATGATGCTGCCTTCTGTCCCCGGACCCATCCCTACAGACGCACTCACCATTTCTAAAATGGGCAGTGTACTTTCACAACTCAGGCTTGATTCTGACTTCCTATGGCCTGAGATTTCCTTCCTTTCATTTTTGGGAGAACTTCCATCCTAGGCCTTACTCAAGTGTGTTTCTCTGTAGCTTCCTCTAGCAACCATCTCCCTCTCACTCCCATGCAGAATCAATACTTAACTTTTTTTTTTTTTTGAGACAGAGTCTTGTTCTGTCACCTAGGCTGGAGTGCAGGGGCACAATCTCAGCTCACCTCAGCCTCCGCCTCCTGGGTTCAAGCAATCCTGCCTCAGCTTCCCGAGTAGCTGGGACTACAGGCACACGCCACCACGACTGGCTAATTTTTGTATTTTTAGTAGAGATAGGGTTTTGCCATATTGGCCAGTCTGGGCTTGAACTCCTGGCCTCAAGTGATCCGCCTGCTGTGGCCTCCCAAAGTGCTGGAATTATAGGCATGAGCCACCACGCCCAGCTCTGGAGATGTCTTTTTGTTTTTGTATCCCCAGCTCCTAGTGTATGGTAAGGCCCTTGATGCACTGAGTAGAAGTAAATTGAATAGAAATTTGGCAGTCTGGCTGGGCGCGGTGGCTCACGCCTGTAATCCCAGCACTTTGGGAGGCTGTGGGGGGGGGGGGTGGATCACCTAAGGTCGGGAGTTCGAGACCAGCCTGGCCAACATGGAGAAACCCCATCTCTACTAAAAATACAAAATTAGCCGGGCATGGCGGCGCATGCCTATAATCCTGGCTACTTAGGAGGTTGAGGCAGGAGAATTGCTTGAACCCAGAAGGCGGAGGTCGCGGTGAGCATGCCATTGCACTCCAGCCTGGGAAACAAGAGCAAAGCTCTATCTCAAAAAAAAAAAAAAAAAAAAATGGCAGTCTGAGCCAGATTAGGAAAGGCCTTGAATGCCAGGCTAAGCAGTTAAAACTTTACCCTGAGGTTGATGAGGAGCCATGGAAGATTTCTAACCGGGAGTGTAACATAATCTTGTAGATTCTTCTAATGTCAAGTGCTCTTGGTGCAATACCAGGAGAGGCATTAGGTGCCTTGTTTTTGGCCTGATGTTTGAGGACTGGGAACCTGACCCTCTGGCCATGCTAGCCTCATCATTCTCTGAGCCTCTGCTGTTCTTGATGTCTGTATCCCTGGATTCTCACTTAATTGTATACTGCTTTGACTTTGAGTTGTGTCAGGGGTTTTTGCATCTCCCTAATGAGATTATAAGCCTCCTGTTTCTTTTGCGTGTACAACACTTTCTCCCCTTGTGTTCTCCTTCTCCCACACACTTACCTAACAGAATGAAGCGCGTAGTAGATATTTCAATAGGAACAGTTCAATTGAATGGAATAGAACTCTCTGGGATATAAAATTTCACACAACTAAAAGAAATAATAATAATATGGCTAATCCTTACAGTGAATCATCTACATGTGGCCTAGTAGAAATGAGGGGTAAGTCTCCCCTAGTTGAGATATGGATTGTTCACCAATGTTAGCTGAGTTAAAAATTTCCTAGGCTGGGCCAGGTGCGGTAGCTCACGTCCGTAATCCCAGCACTTTGGGAGGCTGAGGCAGGCAGATCACGAGGTCAGGAGTTCGAGACCAGCCTGACCAACATGGTGAAACCCCATCTCTACTAAAAATACAAAAATTAGCAGGGCATGGTGACATGCGCCTCTAATCCCAGCTACTCAGGAGACTGAGGCAGGAGAATCGCTTGAACCCAGGAGGCAGAGGTTGCAGTGAGTGGAGATTCTGCCACTGCACTCCAGCCTGGGCAACAGAGCGAGACTCCATCTCCTGACCTCGTGATCCATCCCCCTCAGCCTCCCAAAGTGTTGGGATTATAGGCATGAGCCACTGCGCCCAGCCGAGCCCTGAACTCTTTGTCTCTGTTTTCCCTTTAAGTCTCAGAGCCAGTCTTGATATGCCAGGAAAAAGGAAATGGGACAGCCACCACGAATTGTTTCTGTTGGCAGAATAACAAGGAAGTGGAATGGTTTCCTCTGTAGGCACAGATTTGACAATCACATTCTCTTGTGAGCACCCCCTGGAATGGGAACTGGCATGACTCTTTTGGGGTTTTTTTTGGCTATTGGGAGGATTTAGCCAATGAAGGGTATCACAGAGCTGGATGCTGGGAATTTAAAAATCAACTTTATTGAGGAATAATTTATGTGTAATAAGTATGCGTATTTTAAGTATACAATTTGATGAATTTCAGCAAATGTATATACTCTTGTAACCATCACCCCAAACAACATATAAAACATTTCTGTCACCGTAGAATCACACTTCTCATGTCCCTTTATACTCAGCACCCCCCGCCCCCTGGCCAGGCAACTCATCTCATTTCTCTCATTATAGATGCCTGTTGTAGAATTTCATATAAATGGAATTATACAGGATACACTCTTGTGTCTATGCCAGTTTTTGCCAGCAGTTTACTGAGTGTCTGCTCCACTGCCAACTTATAAACTACCCCACCCCCAGCACCCCTCTCGAAGCACATGCATTCCTATGGCTTCCTTCACTTCTCCATGAGTAAACTGGGTTTTTTCCCAACTCTAGGAAGATGTGGTTCCCCAGCCCAGTTACTGCATTAACTTCAACTTCCTCCATTCTCTGACATTTCTAAATAAAAAAGGTTTGGAACATAAAAGGAGCAGCAAATTAAATGCCATTTCCCCCATTTATGCTCCTGGAGGAGTTCTAATGACGCTAGGTTAGCCCCTCACTGCCACCTGGGGCCTCATTGAGATAATAGGATTTGCAAGGAAAGTGTCTGGGAGACACAAGGCTGTGCCCCCTCCCCCCAGTCCATTAAGTCAGGACTAAGGTTTCCTCTGTAAATCCTGAATGCATTAGTGGCAGCTGGGTTGAGGGTCAAATGTCAAATACTCTGCTGTGATGGGAGAGGACATCTGTGGTTAATTAGACCACTAATTGGCTAAACTCAAGGTGGGGAAGGGCAGGATCTGCCCCCATCTCTGCACCAATGGAAAGCTAGCTCTCTGTCCAGGATCCAGCTCCCTGAAGGGATGAAAGACAGAAGGTTTGTTTGCAGTAGAGGCAAGGCATCCTGCCCCATCTACCCTAGTTTAGTGTATGGCAGGATTTGACATCAGGAACTGGCCCTGCTTTATTTTATTTTCTTTTTTGAGACAAGATCTCACTCTTGCACAGGCTAGAGCGCAGTGCAGTGGTGCAATCATAGCTCACTGTAACCTCAAACTCCTGGCCTGAAGCAGTCCTCCCACCTCAGCCTCCTGAGTAGCTAGGATGATAGGTGTACACGACTATGCCTGGCTAATGTGTTTAATTTTTTTTTTTTGAGACAGAGTCTCACTCTTGTTGCCCAGGCAGTGGTGTGATCTCGGCCCACTGTACCTTATGCCTCCTGGGTTCAAACGATTCTCCTGCCTCAGCCTCCCGAGTAGCTGGGATTACATGTGCCTTCCACCACGCCCAGCTAATTTTTTTGTATTTTTAGTAGAGACGGGGTTTCACCATGTTGGCCAGGCTGGTCTTGAACTCCTTACCTCAGGTGATCTGCCTGCCTCAGCTTCACGTTTAATTATTTTTTTAGAGATAGGGTCTTGCTGTGTTGCCCAGGCTGGTATAGAACTCCTGGCCTCAAGTGATCCTCCTGCCTTGGCCTTCCAAAGTACTGGGATTACAGGCATGAGCCACTGTGCCAGGCCTGGCCCTGCTTTTATCAGGAGGGTCCGAGTGGGGCAGTGGCCAGACATTTACTACTTCTGCTCACTTTAATCTATTACAGCCGGGCGCGGTGGCTCACGCCTGTAATCCCAGCACTTTGGGAGGCCGAGGTGGGTGGATCACGAGGTCAGGAGATCGAGACTATCCTGGCTAACATGGTGAAACCCTGTCTCTACTAAAAATACAAAAAATTAGCCAGGTGTGGTGGCGGGCGCCTGTAGTCCCAGCTACTCTGGGGGCTGAGGCAGGAGAATGGTGTGAACCCGGGAGGCGGAGCTTGCAGTAAGCTGAGATCGCACCACTGCACTCCAGCCTGGGCGGCACAGTGAGACTCTGTCTATAAATAAATAAATAAATAAATTTAATCTATTACCTTGGGGATACGAGTTACGTGTCCACACAAACCCATCCAGCTTTTTTTTTTCCTTGAGCTAATTTCTTGAGTGACCCACAATTTGTATGAAGATATTCAAAGGCCTTAATTAATACCCATGTAGGTTGGGAGACATTTATCTATTGATCATTTATTATTGCATATGACAAATATTTATTGAGTATCTGCCATATATGCTAGTAATGGTGCCAAGCACTGTGGTGCCCCCAAAGATTAGTAGGATTCTCTTTGGTTAGAAATATAATTAAAGCCGAGTGTGGTGGCTCACGCCTGTAATCCCAACACTTTGGGAGGCCAGGGCAGGCGGATCACCTGAGGTCAAGAGTTCAAGACCAGCCTGACCAACATGATGAAACCCTGTCTCTACTAAAAATACAAAAAAAAATTAGCTGGACATGGTGGCGCATGCCTGTAATCCCAGCTACTTGGGAGGCTGAGGGAGGAGAATTGCTTGAGCCCAGGAGGTAGAGATTGCAGTGAGCCAAGATCGTGCCATTGCACTCCAGCCTGGGCAACAACAGCAAAACTCCGTCTCAAAGAAAAAGAAAAAGAAATATAAATAATATAGTATTGCCTAGCTTAACGCTAGCAGGTGAGGTTTATAGGCATTAACTACAATATGAGACACTGTGAGATGGCCAGAAGACAGATACAAAGAAAACTTCAGGAATTCCAAGATGGGAAAGGGTATTTATGGTCTGGAGAATCTTGGAAGACTTCATGGAGGAGGTGCCTTTTGAGCTGGCCCTTATCAGGTGGAGAGTTTCAATAGGTAAAATAGGACAAGGTTGGGAACTTACTTGAAGAGAAGAACAGAAATAAAGACAGGGAGGGGCCGGGTGTGGTGGCTGACACCTGTAATCCCAATACTTTGGGAGGCCAAGGCCGGAGGATTGCTTGAGCTCAGGACAGTGAGACCTTGTCTCTACACAATACAAAAAAGTTAGCTGGGCATGGTGATGTGCACCTGTAGCTCCAGCTACTTGCGGGGCTGGGGTGGACAGATTGCTTGAGTCCAGGAGGTCAAGGCTGCAGTGAGCCATTGTCATGCCACTGCACTTCAGCCTGGGTGACAGAGTGAGACCCTGTCTCAAAAAACCAAAAAAAGACAGAGGGAAACTTGGACATGCTTTTAGCAAGATTGTGGCATCCACATTGTAGCTTAGTGTCTCTGAGGCAGGTGGCCTCCTGGCTGAGAGCCTTACGTTCTTCTTGTTTTCAGATCAATGAGCTGAGCAATGTCCCTGTTCCTGTCATGCTAATGCCAGATGACTTCAAAGCCTACAGCAAGATCAAGGTGGACAATCATCTCTTCAATAAGTAAGTTGTCTACTGAGTGGACTCAGGTTTTGTGGGCAGTCCTTTCCCTCAAGTCAGAGGCTTCTGAAGCCTCATGCATGGCGGGAGCCAAGGCAGCACCTGGCAGGGTGTGACAGCAGCACCTGGATCTCAGAGCTGACAAACTGGCCAGGAAAATGCATTCGTTATGTGCCTCTCATCCTAGTATTGTCGTCTCACTCCTTTATCAGCCTACCTCCGGTGGCCCTTGGGGCATGTGGCTGGGCCCATGGTGATTCATCTAGAGCCAGCTCAGGTGGCAGTGAGCTGCTCTGGAGCTAAGGTATCCAGTGTGAGGCTGTAGCAGTGGCCCCATCTTGATCTTAGTCTGAGGCAGGAGGTTTCCAGGCATGTTCTTGGTCTGGGATGCTGCCAGGCTCTTTTCTGTCTGGCTGGTGTATGAGTAACAGGCGGAGCATGGGGCTTGAGGGCACTACCCAGAGTAGCACTTCCCATTTTTGTCTGCTGTCACTTCTTGGATTAGCACCAGTGTCTGAAGGTTGTCTCAGATATTGTTGGAAACACTAGCGGCCACCTCACCTGGCACAGTTTTGGGCCTGCTTTAAGCCCTTTGGGGCCTGGATTTTCTGTCCCTCTGTGGAGCACCCCAGGACTATTTGCTGCTCACACTTTCTCCTTTCTGCATGTGAATCCTGGTTCTATTCTTCGTTGTCTCACAGTCCCCACCACCTCACTAGCTGGGTTCTGTCACCCCACCATTCCCAGACTGTTAGTCCAGAGGAGAAGATTGACTTGAGAACATCCCTTAGTGACCTCCCTCTGCCATAGTAAGTAATACCATCTTGTTCTAGAAGCCGTCTGTCTCCATAGATGCCACCTGTTAAGTGGCCACCTAAGGAGGGAGAGGCAGCCCTCAACTCAGAGGCCAGAAAGAAGGTTGTTCTGACCCAAAAGAAAGAAGGTTGTTCTGACTCAGAGGTCAGGGTTCTCGAAGTGGGCATTGCACCACTACCCACTTCAGGGTCCATGGCCTCTGATGAGGTGCTACCTCCTTGATATCTTGGCCTAAATCAGAGAACCCAATCTCTTATTTTCTTCTATCTTTATTCCTTTTGTCCTTCCAACAACTGTGTATGTGTTTTTGTTGTTGTTGTTGTTTTTGTTTTGAGACAGAGTTTCACTCTTGTTGCCCAGGCTGTAGTGCAGTGGCGCGATCTTGGCTCACTGCAACCTCTGCCTCCCGGGTTCAAGTGATTCTCCTGCCTCAGGCTCTCGAGTAGCTGGAATTACAGGCACCCACCACCATGCCTGGCTAATTTTTTTATATTTTTAGTAGAGATGGGGTTTCACCATGTTGGCCAGGCTGGTCTCGAACTCCTGACCTCAGTCAGGGTGATCCACCTGCCTCGGCCTCCCAAAGTACTGGGATTACAGGCGTGAGCCACCGTGCCCAGCCCTGTATGTGCTATTTATTAGATTCTAGTACTGTTTACTAGAAGACGGGCTAGATAAGGCAGATAGTCCACTTCCTTTCCAAGAAGACATTCCTTTTGATTTCCTTAATGCCTGTCATCCTGGAGTAGTCATTGGGACATATTTCTGAAAGGGGGTCCCTAAACAGGATAGCTGTTGTAAAGATAGAGGATTGGTAGGAGTCATCATTTCAAGGTGATTCTCTTTCCTCCTGGGAGTCTGTATTGATGAGGGAGTGGGAGGGTGGAGATTGGTGCCAGCAGCCAGCAGACAGGGCTCTGTGGTCCCACTCAGTTGACTGAGAACCTCTTTAACTCAGGCACTCTTTTCCTACGTCCCAGTGGAAGCCCAGGGCAGGGCATCCTGTAAGTGACCATCTTCAGGATGCTTCCACAGGAATATGGCCAGAGGAGAGGGGCCCTCTGATGAGAGAGGTTTTTCCCTGTAGCATTCAGGCTGATTTCACCTCACAGCAGATGTTCACATGCAGCTTCCCACTGTATTAAGCACAGTGCTTGTAGTGCTTGTGAGGTGGAGCCTGCACTGAGGCTCATGGCCCAGCGGGTGAGAGTTTTTTTCTTTAATGTATGTTTTATTGAAGGGCAGCACACACATAGAAAAGTGCACAAATCCCAGATATACTGCTGGATTAGTTTTACAAAGTGAACACAAGATGTAAAGTGTTTAAACTTTTACATGCTCAGAATCACCTGGAGTGTTTGTTTTTCGACTCAACTCCAGAATTCCTAAGAGCCTAGAAACCTACATGTTAAGTGTGGCAGATGTTCAGATCCAGGCAATCTGTGGACCACACTTTGAAGAGTTCTGAAGTCAGAATATAGATGAGGCTGGGCGTGGTGGCTCATGCCTGTAATCCCAGCACTTTGGGAGGCTGAGGTGGGAGGATCGCTTGAAGCCAGGAGTTCAAGACCAGTCTGGGCAACATAGCAAGACTCTGTCTTTATTACAAAAAATAATAATAATAATAACAGAATTAAGATGAGCAAGGGGCAGTTCACAAAGACATGTCTCTGCTTTTCCCTAGGGAGAACCTGCCCAGCCGCTTTAAGTTTAAGGAGTATTGCCCCATGGTGTTCCGAAACCTTCGGGAGAGGTTTGGGATTGATGATCAGGATTACCAGGTACGGAGGCTCCTGGCAACATCAGAGGATTAGGGAATGGAATGGGGTCAGGAAGCCACAGGACAGGTAGAGAATCAAAATGTGTTGGCTGTTTTTGTGCTGTGTCTCCCTGTCATGCCTTGCACCAGCCCAGGCGGTCTCTCCCCCAGCACTGGGGGCCCCTTGGAGGGCGAGGGCCTTAGAAATGCTTCTGAGGATGCTGCACACACTCAGGTTCCTCTCCCTCAGAGGGAGAGCAGCAGGAGGGAGAGGGGTCTGTGGAAGCACCTTTATTTTAGTCTGACATTCCCAGTCTAGGCTGAAGAACCCTTCTCATTCGTAGTTTGACTTCAAAGAGAGAGAATTGGGTGGGGCATGGTGGCTCATGCCTGTAATCCCAGCACTTTGGGAGGCCAAGGCAGGTAGGTCACCTGAGGTCAGGAGTTCGAGACCAGCCTGGCCAACATGGTGAAACCGTGTCTTTACTAAAAAATACAAAATTAGACGGGCATGGTGATGTGCGCCTATAGTCCCAGCTACTCGGGAGGCTGAGCCAGGAGAATCGCTTGAACCTGGGAGGCGGAGGTTGCAGCGAGCTGAGATGATGCCATTGCACTCCAGCCTAGGCGACAAAAGTGAAACTCAGTCTCAAAAAAAAAAAAGAGAGAGAGAATTGTTGTCAGCGAGAGATGAGGCCTCTTAAAGCAGATGAACCAGATTAGAAAAGGAAGACTTCAAGGGTAGTGTAACCTCTTGCCAGGTATGAGTGTCACCTCCTAAACTTGTGCCCTATCCTGGTGGTGGGAGGGGGGAGTTGGTCTGCCAGGGCACGTGCCCCCTTCAGGGGGTGACAGTGTTGTAGAGGCCATTGGCCTTTTGGGAGGAATCAATCCCAGTGTCAGGGACATTAGAATCTGACTCGTAGTCCATGGTTTCTGTCTCTTCTTCTCTTAGCATGTCTCCTTGGATCTTCCTTGGCAGACAGCCTTGTGAAGGTGGGCGAATTTTCCACTTCACCTTTATAGCTATAAGAAATAAAGCTGACTTTTTTTTTTTTTTTGAGATGGAGTTTCACTCCTGTCGTCCAGGCTGGAATGCAATGGTGTGATCTCGGCTCACTGCAACCTCTGCCTCCCAGGTTCAAGCGATTCTCCTGCCTCAGCCTCCCGAGTAGCTGGGATTACAGGTGCCCACCACCACACCCGGCTAATTTTTTGCATATTTTTTTTTTTTTAGTAGAGACAGGGTTTCACTATGTTGGCCACGCTGGTCTCAAACTCCTGACCTTGTGATCTGCCTGCCTCAGCCTCCCAAAGTGCTGGGATTACAGGTGTGAGCCACCGCACCTGACCTGAAATATAGCTGACTTTCATTCATCTATGGAGAAAACTTTTCCCCATAGCACAGTGAAACCTAATGTATACCACAGTGAAACCTAGTGTATAGCACAGTGAAACCTAGAATGGATGCCCAAATCTTTTCTAATACTCTAGTTCCTCCCACCCCACCCCTTTGACAGAGTAGTTCACAGCAGCAGAATGGGCCTTGGGTTAGAGTCTCCTCCCCTCTCTCCTCCTCTCTGGAGGGCTTGCATGCAAAGAAAAGTATCTTGAGGGGGGAGGGGGGAGGGATAGCATTAGGAGATATACCTAATGCTAAATGGCGAGTTAATGGGTGCAGCACACCAGCATGGCACATGTATACATATGTAACTAACCTGCACATTGTGCACATGTACCCTAAAACTTAAAGTATAATAATAATTAAAAAAAAAAAAAAAAAAAAAGAAAAGTATCTTGAAGAAGAGGGTGAGGGGTTTGTGAGAGGAAGAGGAGATGCCTCGGGCTTGAATGCCCAGGAATGCCCACATCTAAGAGGTACTGGGAGGTTCCTCCAGCCCACTGTTATGATTGAACCCTGAACTCAATCATGACTTGACTGGGGCTGGAGGTTTTCTGGAAACTTCTTGCCATTGTTGCAACCCCAAGTTGCTCAGATGGATTCCCTCCATTGTTCTTTGGTGAGGGGTTCCTTTCCCTCCCCTGGGCTGTCTACACCACATCCTCTCAGTGTCTGCATTTTGCCCGTAGTAGCCTTGTGGGCGCATGCCCATGCTCAAGACTGAAATGAGGGCAGGGAGGATGGTGCTCAGGGAGGGGACCCTATATTCTTGGACTACCAGCCACTTAGAGTCAGGAGATGCTGCCTCTACCTCCCAACTAGGCTTGCAGCCTGTAAGTCTTTTTTTTTTTTTTTTTTTTTGAGACAGAGTTTCACTCCGTCACCCAGGCTGGAGTGCAGTGGCATGATCTTGGCTCACTACAAGCCCCACTTCCTGGGTTCACGCCATTCTCCTACCTCAGCCTCCCAAGTAGCTGGGACTACAGGTACCCGCCACCATGCCCAGCTAATTTTTTGTATTTTTTTTAGTAGAGATGGGCTTTCACTGTGTTAGCGAGGATGGTCTCCATCTCCTGACCTCGTGATCCGCCCGCCTCAGCCTCCCAAAGTGCTGGGATTACAGGCGTGAGCCACCGCGCCCGGCCACAGCCTGTAAGTCTTATGGTAGAAAGGCCAGGCTGGGAGGAAGAGGCACTCAGTCACAGAGTCTACTCAACCTTTCTGTAAAGGGAACACCCTGTTTTTTGGGGTGCTACTTTAGCACCTTTGCTGAGGAACTCCCAGAGCTGCTTACCACCTCTGACTAGTTTTCCCCATGAAGGTGGTCCTCACTTCTCCACCAGGGTTTTCTGAGGAGGTATTAGGGGAAAGTAAAGAGTAGGATCCTGATCAGCCAGGCATGGTGGTGCATGCCTATAGTCCTAGCTGCTCAGGAGGCCGAGGCGGGAGGATCCCTTGAGTCCAGGAGTTCAAGGCTGCAGTGAGCTATGATCGCGCCACTACATTCCAGTTTGGGTGACAGCAAAACACCATTTAAAAAAAAAAAAAAGGCTGGGCATGGTGGCTCACACCTGTAATCCTAGTACTTTGCGAGGCTGAGGCAGGAGGATTGCTTGAGCTCAGGAGTTCTAGACCAGCCTGGGAAACATGGCAAAACCCCATCTCTACAAAAACTACAAAAATAAGCCAGGCATGGTGGTGCACACCTGTAGTCCCAGCTACTTGGTAGGCTGAGGCGGGAGGATCACTTGAGCCCAGGAGGTAGAGGCTGCAGTGAGCTGAGATCTCACCACTGTACTCCAGCTTGGGTGACAGAGTGAGACCCTATCTCTACAAAAATAATAATAATAACAGGATCCTCATTAAGAGATGGGGAAAGGGCTTGGAGAGGAGACATTTCTGTGACATGATCCCCATGTATGTTTTCTTGGGAACAGGGACACGGGATCTCCCCTCAGCCTTGCTTCCCAAAGGTCCCTTGGCATCTGCTTGGTGAACATATCCCTTTGGTTGACTCACGCCTTTCCACACCCTCCCTCTTAAGGCTTCTACTGCTCTCTGATCCTACTGGGAGTAGGGCCTTGAGGAGGAGCAGGGATACAGCTAGGAAAGCTCCCCAAAACTGCCTCCCAGCCCTGCATAGACAAGCAGGAGGTTGAGGCAAGGGGAAAGGTGTCAGGCTCAGAGATGAGGATCAGCTTCCTGCTTTGGGGAAGGTTTTTCATCATGAGGGTAGATCCAGGGACAAGAGACGAATGGGCATTGCTTCTTTGTGCTAGACCCCTTGAAGACAGTATTTCCTAAGCTTCATCTTTGCCACCCCCAAGAGACTGGGAGAATCAGCTCAGTCTGCATTTTTGTGTTCCTGATGAGGAAATGCAGGGGTAGAGAAGTTAAATGGCTCACCCAAGGTCATAGTGCATGTGAGAGTCCAGATTAGACTCAGCCCCCTCCATCAGAGGCAGAATTTTAGTTGGTAGGATAGCTATCTGGGATCAGGATGGAAACTTTCACAGTCAGTCCTCTTCCCATCCTAGACTGGGATGAAGGGCAGGTGGTAAGGAACAATTCTTGTCACTTTGGAGGAAGACTTAGGGAGGAATGTGAACACCCTGTGAGAAAAGGGGCGGGTAAACTCCCATTTGGGCGTCCCTCTGTCTCAGTGTTGGCTTTCAAGCAGTCCAGCCCCTGAGGGAAGACTCAGCGAAAGTCAGAATTCTGTTCCCCTGCCAAGCCCAGCCTGCTTTTGTCTCAATTATCAGAATTCAGTGACGCGCAGCGCCCCCATCAACAGTGACAGCCAGGGCCGGTGTGGCACGCGTTTCCTCACCACCTACGACCGGCGCTTTGTCATCAAGACTGTGTCCAGCGAGGACGTGGCAGAGATGCACAACATCTTAAAGAAATACCACCAGGTATGGTGAGTCCCAAGCCTGGGCTGCAGAGGATGGGTTGGAAGAGGGAGAAGAGAGCCCTAGGGGAGCTTCTTAGGGAGGAGTTGGTCCTCTCTGGTAATGGCAGCTGCTTCTGATCACCAAGCAGTGGGACTCTCCTGCAACCGTATTTCTGTGAGCTGAAATGCCTACTTTAAAAAAGAAAAAGGAGCCATGAAAGCTCATCGCTGACTGAGTCCCAGTTGGAAAGTGTTCACGCTCTGGCATCCACCCCGTTTCTTCTGAAAGAGGCCCCCTCGGCTCAGCAGGCTTGTTTCTTTTCCCGTCCCATCTCTCCACTCATCTGGAACTTGTCCACGAGGAAGGCAGGGAGCCCCGTGGCACCATCTGTGTGTCCGTCCTCAGCCTACTTGGGTCTTCATTTCTGGGGTACCTGAGAAGGGCTAAAGGGAGCTTCTGGTCTTTCGGGAGTTATGGCAGAAACCCTGGGGCATGGCAAGGATAAGAGCTTTGGATATGGAGCTGTTCTCTTCTCCCAGATGGCTGGATCCCTGGCCTGCCTCTGCATCCTGTCTCTTCCCTGTGGCTTTCCCATATCAGGCTGGCAGAAGAGACACAAGGTGTGGATCAGGGATTTTCCTGTGGTAGAATCCTATTTTAAACAAAATCTTAGGTGAGATACTAATAATATGAACCCACAGGGGCTCTGAGCCACCTGCTCAGCTTGCCTCTCCCTCTGCCATGCCAACAGGAGGCTGGAGGTGGCTGTTGCCCGTTTTAAGCCTGAGAAACCCCTGTTACTTCATAGAACCCAGCTGGAGAACTACTGGTCTAGAGGTTAGAATCCCAGGGAGCCAGGGAGCATTTTAGTCTGGGGTGAGCCCCATCCATCCCTGGCACTGCCTGTTCCTTAGTCCTCTCTCTTATTCCTTTCCATTCTAGTTTATAGTGGAGTGTCATGGCAACACCCTTTTGCCACAGTTCCTGGGCATGTACCGCCTGACCGTGGATGGTGTGGAAACCTACATGGTGGTTACCAGGAACGTGTTCAGCCATCGGCTCACTGTGCATCGCAAGTATGACCTCAAGGTAAAGGGCTCTGTGTTTGCCAGAGCTGTGCCTCCCCTCTATCTGAGCCCCGAAGGGGCTACTACTCCAACTTCCATATAATTGGGAAGCTGGAGCCTATGTGTTGTCATGGACAGGGAACTCTGGAGTGGATATGCCTGATTCTTGTGGACCAAAGGCTGTTTGAAGTCCAGGTGACAGTAACAGATTATTTAAGCCCTAAATGTGCCATACTTATGCAGCAGTTGATGTTCTTGTCTGTGGAATGTGCACAGCGAGGGAGGCCGTGCTGATGCACGCACTTTAGCATCCATCAAGCCCCCATGGACTGCCAGCACAAGTGCATCTCTAGACACTGAGGACACACTTGTGGCTGTGAACTAGGGTGCTCCGTGTTCTTGAACCTGGCTTCTGACTTCTGTCACCTTATGCCGCCATTCCTTCCCTCTGTGCTGCAACTGCGCTGGTTTCCTCTGCGTTCCTGCAGTGCCTGTGCTCCTCCCAGGATTTCACATCTGCTGTCTGGAATAGTCTCCTTCTCTCTCTCCACCCCCTCCTTCCCCAACCTAATTGCTTCCTCCTTACCTTTCTGAGCTCAGCCCAAATACTACTTCCAGGAAGTACATAGGCCCTGGCCATTGTCCCTCCTCAGGCCGGACCTGTGTGGTATGTGGTTTCAGAGTGTCCTGTCTCCTCCCTGTACCACTGAGCACCATCATAGTGAATGAACTAATGACTTGTGGAACCACTGCTGAATATCTGTCTCCCCTGTTAGAAGGAAAGTAGCTCAAGGGCAGGGACTGAGCTTCTCCAGTGCAGTCCTGTTTGTTGAGCACCTAATAAGTGTCTTGCACATAGAGCTCTATAAGTGGGCTTGACACAGTAAATGAACAAGGTGCTGCCTCCTGGCTCCTCTAGGACTCTAACCAGCCTACTTGAGTTCACCTGCTGGCTCTCCCACGTTTGCTCATGCAGTCGACTTTGCCTCAGCTGGACTTCCCCTGATGGCTCTTATCCTTTCAGGGTTCTACGGTTGCCAGAGAAGCGAGCGACAAAGAGAAGGTATGCTGGTGCTGAGCAGGAATGGAAGGGTTGCTTGGAGTCAGAAACAACTGTCGGCCATCCTGTCCCTCGCCCACCCCAGCCCCTAGCCCAGCTCCCAGACATGCCGTCTGTCAACATGAAATGCCCTGTGTCATGAATCACCTGCCTGTCCTTGTGCTAGGCCTAGACCTTGGTCTCTGGTCTTTTACCGCTGCCCTCACTACGTTCTTCATAGTCCTGCTGGGATGGCAGACATTTCTATCTCATAGTCCACCCTGAGTCAAGTCAGTGGCTGCCTGAGCCCTGAGCTGGTCCAGGCTCAACAGGAAAGAATCCTTTAGTCATTCCTTATCTTTCATGTATTTGCCATGTATTTGCCTTCCCTGCCCGCCCAAAGCCTGGGACTAGAGGCTCCTGCACTGTTGATTTAGCAGGTTGAGTGTCGGTACACTGAAAACCCCTCCTTCCCCTTTCTGTATAGTTGCTCCCAGCAGAACAGTTGGGTGTCCCTGGGGTGAATGAACCAGGCTTCCCCAGCCTAACTGCTGTTGCTCTCCTAGGCCAAGGACTTGCCAACATTCAAAGACAATGACTTCCTCAATGAAGGGCAGAAGCTGCACGTGGGAGAGGAGAGTAAAAAGAACTTCTTGGAGAAACTGAAGCGGGATGTTGAGGTACTTACTAACCTTCATTTTCACCTGCCGGACTCCTTCTGTACCTAGAGTAGGAGCCTCTTAAACCTTAAGAAGAATGGAATTCAGTACTTTTCAGGAGTATGGACAAAAGGGTGGTGATTTGAGCAGCGTGGGCACTTATGGGCACCTAAAGGAAGTGCAAATGATCGTTCCACCTGATGGAGCATAGTTGGCGCCAGTAGGACCTTTGTAATTTAGTTTAGGATGCTTTTCCTTTTCACTAATTCATTCCAACACCTTTTTCAAACTCCCTTCTGCTGTTGTCCCTACAGTGGAGAGGGCATCTGGCCATCAGAGCTGTAGGAACCCAGCTATTAAGGTCCTGTAACCCCAACATTTTGGGAGTCTGAGGTGGGAGGATCGCTTGAGCTCTGCAGTTCAATACCAGCCTAGGCAACATAGCAAGACCTCATCTCTACTAAAAATTAAAAAATTTAGCCAGGCGTAGGGGCACACACCTGTAGTCCCAGCTACTTGGGAGGCTGAGGTGAAAGGATTGTTTGAGCCCGGGAGATGAGGCTGCAGTGAGCTGTGGTCTCACCACTACACTCCAGCCTGGGCAACAGAGCGAGACATTGTCTCAAAACAAAAACCAAAAAAGTTGGCTAAGCATGGCGGCTCACTCTTGTAATCCCAGCACCTTGGAAGGGTGAGGCGGGAGGATCACTGGAGCCTAGCAGATCAAGGCAACATGAGCTGTGATCGTGCCACTGCGCTCCAGCCTGGGTGACAGAGCAAGACCCTGTCTCAAAAAACAAAAATCCACCAATCAGGTTCTTCTCTGGCTCTGGCTCTGATTCTCCACTTACCCAGCAAACTTCTGTTTGTAATCCAGGCAGGACAGGTGCTAAATAGTGAAAATGTTATCTGGACCACTTGATAACTCAGTGTCTCCTTCTCTTTTAATAAATTGAGAGGCCGCTCGTTAAAACCAAACCCTACAAACAAACGTGGGAAAAAAAAATTTTCTTTAATTGTGGTAAAATACATATAATAGGTTTTTTATTTTATATTATTTTTTTGGGGGGGGGAGATTCTCGCTCTGTCCCCAGGCTGCAGTGCAGTGCAGTGGCACGATCTCGGCTCACTGCAACCTCCACCTCCTGGGTTCAAGTGATTCTCCTACCTCAGCCTCCCAAGTAGCTGGGACTACAGGCACGCACCTTAAGCATTTTGATATATAGTTGAGTGGCATTAAGTATATTCACATTGTTATGCAACCAGCACTACCATTCATCTCTGAACTTTTATCTTTCCCAGCTGAAACTCTACACCCATTAAACACCAATTCCCAATTCCCCCTCCCTAACCCCTGGCAATCAGTATTCTATTTTCTGCCCCTATGAAGTTGACAACTCTAAGAACTTCACATAAGAGGAAGCAAACAGCCGAGCGAGGTGGCTCACGCCTGTAATCCCAGCACTTTGGGAGGCTGAGGTGGGTGGATCTCCTGAGGTCAGGAGTTTGAGGTCACCAGCCTGACCAACGTGGAGAAACCCGGTCTCTACTAAAAATACAAAATTAGCCGGGCATGGTGGTGCACGCCTGTAATCCCAGCTACTTGGGAGGCTGAGGCAGGAGAATCGCTTGAACCCAGGAGGCAGAGGTTGCAGTGACCCTCCAGCTTGGGCAACATGTTATGAAGGAAGCTCCGTCTCAAAAAAAAAAAAAAAAAAGGAAGCAAACAGCAGTTGTCCTTTTGTGACTCTCTTATTTCGCTTAGCATAATGTCTTCAGGGTTCATCCATATTGTATCATATCTCAGGATTTTTTTCTTTTTATTATTTATTTATTATTTACTTATTTGTTTTGAGACAGAGTCTCGCTCTGTCACCAGGCTGGAGTGCAGTGGTGTGATCTCAGCTCACTGCAACCTCCTCCTCCCGGGTTCAAGTGATTCTCCGGCTTCAGCCTCCCGAGTAGCTGGGACTACAGGCACGTGCTGCCATGCCCAGCTAATTTTTGTATTTTTTTAGTGGAGACGGGGTTTCACCATGTTGACCAGGATGGTCTCGATTTCCTGACCTCGTGATCTGCCCGCCTCTGCCTCCCAAAGTGCTGGGATTACAGGCGTGAGCCACCACACCTGGCCAGAATTTCTTTCTTTTTAAAGCTGAATAAGGCTGAGCATGATGGTTCACACCTGTAATCCCAGCAACTCAGGAGGCTGAGGCAGAAGGACTGCTTGAGGCCAGAAGTTGGAGACCTGGGCAATTTACTGAGATGCTGTCTCTACAAAAAATTAAAAACTAGCTGGGTGTGGTGACATGTGCCTGTAGTCCTAGCTATTCAGGAGGCTGGGTGGGAGGATCCCTTGTGCCTAGGAGTTCACGGTTGTGGTGAGCTATGATCATGCCACTGTGCATCAGCCTGAACTAGAGAGTAAGACCCCGTCTCTTTAAAACAAACAAACAAACAAAAGCCAGGCGCGGTGGCTCACACCTGTAATCCCAGCACTTTGGGAGGCCAAGGCGGGCGGATCACGAGGTCAGGAGATCGAGACTATCCTGGCTAACATGGTGAAACCCCATCTCTACTAAAAATACAAAAACAAAATTAGGCAGGTGTGGTGGTGGGCGCCTGTAGTCCCAGCTACTCGGGAGGCTGAGGCAGGAGAATGGCATGAACGCGGGAGGTGGAGCTTGCAGTGAGCCAAGATCGCGCCACTGCACTCCAGCCTGGGCGACAGAATGAGACCTCATCTCAAAAAAAAAAAAAAAAAAAACCACACACACACAAAAACTGATTAATATTCCATTGTATGGATGTATTACATTTTGTTTATTCATCAGTTAATGGACACGTGTTATATCAGTTGGGGTTCTCCAGAGAAACAAAACCTATAGGATGTTTTGTAAATCTCTTTATACCAAGATATTTATTTTTTATTTATTTATTTTTTTGAGATGGAGTCTCGCTCTGTCGCCCAGGCTGGAGTACAGTGGTGTGATCTCAGCTCACTGCAAGCTCCGCCTCCCGGGTTCACGCCATTCTCCTGCCTCAGCCTCCCGAGTAGCTGGGACTACAGGCGCCCGCCACCATGCCCAGCTAGTTTTTTTTTGTATTTTTAGTAGACACGGGGTTTCACCATGTTAGCCAGCATGGTCTCGGTCTCCTGACCTCATGATCTGCCTGCCTTGGCCTCCCAAAGTGCTGGGATTACAGGTGTGAGCCACTGCACCCGGCCCCAAGAGATTTATTTTAAGGAATTGGTTCATGGGATTATGGAAACCAACGAGATCTGTAGTCAGCAAGCTGGAGGCCCAGGAGAGCTGGTGGTGTGGTTTTATTCTACAGGCCATCAGGCCGCTAGGCAGAAGGAGTTCCCTCTTCCTCACCGGAGGGTCACGACCCTTTTTCTTCTCTTCAGGCCTTCTGCTGATTGGATGATGCCCATCCACACTGGGGAGGGCCATCTGCTTTACTCAGTCCACCAGTTCAATGCTCATTTCACCCAGAAACCCTCACAGACACACCCAGAATAATGCTTTACCAAGTGTCTGGGCACTCAGGCCCAGTCCAGCTGGCATATACAGTTAGCCATCACAATTAGGTTGCTTCCATCTTGTAGCTGTTGGGAATAATGCTACTGTGTACATGGGTGTCATAAACTTCGTTTTGCTAGGAAGTGTTTCCTTAATCACCCCCAACTATGTTCTTTCCTTATTCTGCCTTTCATCATCTGACCTTATTTGTCCTGAGTCTTTGTCCTTCTCCCTTTTCTACCCTCTCCCCGTACTGTGGTTCTAAGAAGAATTTAATGCAGTTTACTTAGTGCATTTGTTTTCAATGCATGTTGCTTTATAAATGTTCTCAGGTGGGTGGAGGGCATAGTGCATGGACCCTCTTTTTCCTGGGACCCCAGCCCCTTCTTCCTGGGCCTTGAGAAGGCTTTGTCTAGAAGTGCTCAGAGTGGCGTCCCTCCCACCGTTCCTCTTCCAAGGAGATCCTGCTGGGCTCCCATCTTTAGGGCTCCTTGTCCTTAGTTGTGTTCTGGGCCTGTGCATAGAGCCGCTCTGCTTCCATGATGATTCTCCTCCTAGTTCTTTCTCTGTTAGGGCCTAACATGGTGGTCAGTCTAACAGTCTCCTAGTGACCACTGTATGATGGTGACTGCACTCTTGCCTCATTATTAGCTAAACTGGAATGCTAGCTGGCCATTTCCATCCTGTATCATTCTATACTTTGTCTTGAAATCCTAGATAAAATACTTGAACCACCACCCTGCCCACAGCACCCATTATATAGATGAGAAAACTAAGGCTTGGCAAGGGGAGTCACATGATGCTAGGGGAGGACCCCAGAACTTTCCCCCAGCACCACACAGCCTCTTTTGACCTTCGGGGAATGGGTTGAGAATATTGGTTGGTTCTGGCTGCCATTCTTGTGTGGTTTTGTGTTCCCTTTTCCTTTTTTTTCTATTTTTACCTGGGCTGATAAGTCGATGACGTAGTTTTTTCAGACTTTGTCTCTGAGGCCAGCTAGAAGTATATTTTACCTTGCAACCCAATGGATACACACAACTGAAACACTGTCTACCCTTATTTTCTGTCATGTATTCTGATATTTTCTATTCTATTTTATTATACAGTAGTCCCCCCTTATCAGCAGGGGACATGTTCCAAGATCTCCAGTGGATGCCTGAAGCCACAGATAGTACTGAACCCTATATATATTATGCATGAATTTTTTTCCTTCTTCACAATTTCACGGATAGAAGATTTGTTCTTACAGGAGATCTTAGCAACCTCAGCATGCAATTTATTTTCTTTTTAAGTCAAGAGCTTTCACCTTTTCACTTAAAGCTGGCCAGGTGCAGTGGCTCACACCTGTAATCCCAGCACTTTGGGAGGCTGAGGCAGGTGGATCACTTGAGGTCAGGAGCTGGAGACCAGCCTGGCCAACAGGATGAAACTGTGTCTCTACTAAAAATACAAAAATTAGCTGAGTGTGGTGATGCACGCCTGAAGTCCCAGTTACTTGGGAGGCTGAGGCAGGAGAATCACTTGAACCTGGGAGGCAGAGGTTGCAGTGAGCCAAGATTGCACCAGTGCACTCTAGCCTGAGTGACAGAACAAGACTCTGTCTCAAAAAAAGAAAGCACTTTATGGCTTCTCTTTGGCATATCTGAATTTCCAACATCACTACTCTTGCTCTTTGGAGTCATAATGAAGTCAAATATGGGTTACTTGAATACAAGCACTGTGATACAACTATAGTGAACTGATAACCAAGACAGCTACTGACAGCTACTGAAAGACTAATGGGATGTTAGTGCGTACAGTGTGGATATACTGGACAAAGGGATAATCTGCATCCTGGGCAGCACTGAATGGGACATAGCAAGATTTTATCACGCTACTCAGAATGGTGCACTATTTAAAAACTTATGAATTATTTCTGGAATTTTCCATTTAATATTTTTGGACTGTAGTTGACCACAGGTAACTGAAACCATTGTGGATAAGGGTGGACTACTGCATTTAATTTAAAGAAATCCTAGTTCCAGCCCACTACATTGGGTTTAGGACTCATAATGGGTTGAAATTTTGATCTGAAATATATTGTTGTGTTGCATTCATCTCTCCATCCTCTTCCATAGTATATCATTTCATTATTTCTTTCCTCAAACTTGGCCATGGCCTCTTTTTTAAATAAGAGACAGGGTCTCACTCTGTTCCCCAGGCTTGAGTGCAGTAGTGCCGTCATAGCTTACTGCAGCCTTAAATTCCTGGGCTCAAGCGATCCTCCCACTTGAGCCTCCCAAGTAGGTAGGACTACAGGTGTGCACTGCCACGTCCAGCTAATTTTTAAATTTTTTTGTAGAGATGGGGTCTCACCACATTGCTGAGGCTAGTCTCAAACTCCTGGCCTCAAGTGATCCTCCTTAATTGGCCTCCCAAAGTTCTGGGATTACAGGCATGAGCCACCGTGCCCAGCCACCATGGCCTCTCTTGATCCCAAACCGTCATGGGCTGTTCCCTCTTCCTGCAGCGCTCATTCTATCTTTAACCTGCAGTACTTGCCTCACTGACTCCTCTTCATCCTTCAGCCTTGGCCTCAACTCCTTTCTTCAGGGAGGGTCTTGCTCACCCCTCACTGTAAACTCCTACAGCTCCTTGCTTTTTTTTTTTTTTTTTTTTTGAGACCATCTCCCTCTGTTACCCAGCTAGAGTGCAGTGGTGTGATCGCAGCTCACTGCAGCCTTGACCTCCTGCCTTTCCCCTGCTGAATGACTGTCTTCCCCATTAGACTTAGAGAGCTCGCGAGGGCGGGTTCTCTGATGCCTTACTCTCTGTTGAATTTCAAAACTGTCTGTAGAATTGAGTTGAAAGGAATGCCTTTCCCCCCTTGCTGGATGTCACTGGGATGTCCTGTGTAACCTCTTCTTCCTTCCATCTTTCCATCCTTGGCCTTCCTAGTTCTTGGCACAGCTGAAGATCATGGACTACAGCCTGCTGGTGGGCATCCACGACGTGGACCGGGCAGAGCAGGAGGAGATGGAGGTGGAGGAGCGGGCAGAGGACGAGGAGTGTGAGAATGATGGGGTGGGCGGCAACCTACTCTGCTCCTATGGCACACCTCCGGACAGCCCTGGCAACCTCCTCAGCTTTCCTCGGTTCTTTGGTCCTGGGGAATTCGACCCCTCTGTTGATGTCTATGCCATGAAAAGCCATGAAAGTAAGTCAGAGCCTGTGCCTGCTCTGCACAGCCCTGCCCTCACCCTACCCCCTCAGCTCATTGTTTAGATCCTTCTAGGGGCATCTGGACCTCCACCTCATTCATTGCTGCCTTTGACCTCTTTCTGCCTCCAGACTCCCATCCAGGGTCATCACCTGAACCTGGGGCTCCTTCTCTGCCAGGCTTTCCTGTACTTCCCTGTTTGTCCTGGCTGACTGAAGAGTGGTTCTGCTCTGGTTCGTGGGATGAACCAAACTTTATTCATACTGTCCTGTCAGCCCCACAGAGTGACTGTGAAGATCCAATAAGATAAGAGCTATGAAAGCTGGAAAGGACTCCGCTGGTCCTTTTCTCAGCCCCAACATGATAAGGATGGAGCTGAGCCTTGTGTCTGGGGGTTGTAGCAGTGCCCAGCTGCTGTCTGCCCTTCTCCTGCCCCCTCTTCCTTCTTCCCTGTTCTCCTTGTCCTTCCAGGTTCCCCCAAGAAGGAGGTGTATTTCATGGCCATCATCGATATCCTCACGCCATACGATACGAAGAAGAAAGCTGCACATGCTGCCAAAACGGTGAAGCATGGGGTGAGTCCTCTCCATCTTCATCCAGGGCCCAGCTGGGTCGGTGTGTCTGTGCTTGCCCTCAGACCCCAGGGAGGGCAGTCTCAAGCCTCCTGCTCCAAGGAACACACTCCTGTCCCCTTTTTCCCAGGAGAGCAGACTGGAAGAGCAGCCTGCCTGCCTTGCCATGTTCCCTGCCTTCACCCACCCGCTCCCTGCCAGGCTGGGCCCAGTTTGTTTATCCCCCAGTTCTCCAGCCCTCGGGGCCAAGCCCGCCAGCGTCTTTCCCCAGGGCCTGCTGGGCCTGTTGTGCATCTTGTTGAAGGGCGAGTAACAGCTTTGTTTCCATGCCCATACTGCTCCCCACAGGCCTGTTTCCCTGTGGTCCTGAAGCCCTGTTCTCCGTGTAGTGGCCCCCACAGAGATCCAGAGCCGCTTTGCCACCTCCCCACTGCCTTTCTTCTACTTCGGTGCAGGCCTGGGGTTATAAATCACAGGAGTGGGGCCAGGACAGTTCAGGACTTGTATGCCACTTCCTGAGGTGGTCTGCTCAGTCTTGGTGGGGTCGGGGGTGGTATTCAGCTCTGATACTGAGTAAGAAGCTTCTGAATACCCTGGCTCCTCCCAGGTACAGCCTCCTGATTGGGTCACAGGAACTCAACCTGAATCAGCCTCTTGTGTATTACAGGCAGGGGCCGAGATCTCGACTGTGAACCCTGAGCAGTACTCCAAACGCTTCAACGAGTTTATGTCCAACATCCTGACGTAGTTCTCTTCTACCTTCAGCCAGAGCCAGAGAGCTGGATATGGGGTCGGGGATCGGGAGTTAGGGAGAAGTGTGTATTTGGGCCAGATGGGAGGGTGGGAGCAAAGTCGGGTTTGGGAGGGCTTTAGCAATGAGACTGCAGCCTGTGACACCGAAAGAGACTTTAGCTGAAGAGGAGGGGGATGTGCTGTGTGTGCACCTGCTCACAGGATGTAACCCCACCTTCTGCTTACCCTTGATTTTTTCTCCCCATTTGACACCCAGGTTAAAAAGGGGTTCCCTTTTTGGTACTTTGTAACCTTTTAAGATAACCTTGGGGCTAGAGATGACTTCGTGGGTTTATTTGGGTTTTGTTTCTGAAATTTCATTGCTCCAGGTTTGCTATTTATAATCATATTTCATCAGCCTACCCACCCTCCCCATCTTTGCTGAGCTCTCAGTTCCCTTCAATTAAAGAGATACCCAGTAGACCCAGCACAAGGGTCCTTCCAGAGCCAAGTGCTATGATGCCATATTGGAGAGGTCAGACACCTCGCCCTGCTGCATTTGCTCTTGTCTGGATTAACTTTGTAATTTTATGCAGTATTGTGCACGACTTCCTCCACCTTTCCCTTGGATTCAAGTGAAAAATGTTGCATTATTCCTCCATCCTGTCTGGAACACACCAGGTCAACATCAGAGATCTCAGATCAGAATCAGAGATCTCAGAGGGGAATAAGTTCATCCTCATGGGATGGTGAGGGGCAGGAAAGCGGCTGGGCTCTCGGACACCTGGTTCTCAGAGAACCCTGTGATGATCACCCAAGCCCCAGGCTCTCTTAGCCCCTGGAGTTCAGAAGTCCTCTCTGTAAAGCCTGCCTCCCACTAAGTCAAGAGGAACTAGAGTACCTTTGGATTTATCAGGACCCTCATGTTTAAATGGTTATTTCCCTTTGGGAAAACCTCAGAAACTGATGTATCAAATGAGGCCCTGTGCCCTCGATCTATTTCCTTCTTCCTTCTGACCTCCTCCTAGGCACTCTCACTTCTAGCCGAGCTCCTAGCTCTGGGCAGATCTCCAAGCGCCTGGAGTGCTTTTTAGCAGAGACACCTCCTTAAGCTCCAGGATGACCTTGTAGGAGATCTGTCTCCCTGTGCCTGGAGAGTTATAGCCAGCAAGGTGCCCCCATCTTAGAGTGTGGTGTCCAAACATGAGGTGGCTTCCTAGTTACATGAGGATGTGATCCAGGAAATCCAGTTTGGAGGCTTGATGTGGGTTTTGACCTGGCCCCAGCCTTGGGGCTGTTTTTCCTTGTTGCCCCGCTCTAGACTTTTAGCAGATCTGCAGCCCACGGGCTTTTTTGGAAGGAGTGGCTTCCTGCAGGTGTTCTACCTGCCTTCGGAGCCTGCCCCCCAGGCCCTCAGAACTGAGCCACAGGCTGCTCTGGCCAGGAGAGAAACAGCCCTGTTGTTCTGCATTGGGGGAGGTACATTCCTGCATCCTCTCACCCCCTCAACCAGGAACTGGGGATTTGGAGTGAGATATGGTCAAACTTGCAGATAACCCCAAAGACGTGAAGATCGCTTGTGAAACCATTTTGAATGAGTAGACTGGTTTCCTGTGGCTCCCTCCAGACCTGGCCAAGCCCAGCTTCCGAAGCAGGAACCAGCACTGTCTCTGTGCCTGACTCACAGCACACAGGTCAGGAAGGCATGGAGACGGCATTCTTGGACTTCACTGGGGCTGCTGGATTGGATGGGAAACCTTCTGGAAGAGGCAGATGGGGGTCAAACCACTGCCTTGGCCCCAGGAAGGGGCCATAGGTAGGTCTGAACAACTGCCGCAAGACCACTACATGACTTAGGGAATTTGAAACCAACTGGCTCACGGAGAAAACAAATTTGACTTGGGAAAGGGATTATGTAGGAATAATGTTTGGACTTGATTTCCCCACGTCATAACGAAGAATGGAAGTTTGGATCTGCTCCTCATCAGGCGCAGCATCTCTGAAGCTTGGAAAGCTGTCTTCCAGCAGCCTCCGTGGCCTCGGGCTCCTACCGGCTTCTCTGCGTTTGGTCTGCTGATCATGTTGCCATAATGTGTATGGAAAGTGTAACACATTCTTACCGGTTAGAGACGACTACCAGGTATCTAACTTGTTTAACATTGAGTTTGTGTGTGTGTGTGTATGTGTGTGTGTTTTGTATATTGTTTACATTTTGAGAGGTAGCATTCTGTTTCAAATGCTTTTTGTTTTTCTGACAGTATTGTTGACTGGGTCACAACATTTTGAGCTGTGGTTTGGTGGATTTTCAATTTTTTTTTTAAAGGTCATTCGCTGTGCTATCTTCAAAACCTTGAGTTTGGCCCCCAATTTTTGGCATTCAAATGTTTAAAAGCTATTTATCTTGGTTTATGCAAGTTTCCTTTCTCTTCTTTTTGTCATGGTATTCTGTTCGGTCTGCAGTTTGAATGTAGAGAAAGTGGACTGATCCCCCAAGCATTGTCTGCCCCCACTCTTTCCTCCTTGGGTCCCACCATTCTTTTACTGGGCAGTCGAAGGCATCGGAGCGGAAGTGACTACCCTCAGCCTCACTCCCTGGGGCCATGAAGAAAAGCTAAACAGTCTCGTGGCATCTCAGAATAATGTTGGGTCTCCCAAGAAGAAAGGTGTTAAGAATAAGGACATGGCTGATTAGGCGAGGCCAGGATAGGGCTAAGGCCAGGATTCCTGGCTGGCATCCAGTCACCCCTTCTCCCATCCTTCCCCCCCTTTTTCCACAAATCCGCAGCCGAGACACTGTAGTCTCCCAGCCACAGTGATGAGTGCCCTGGAGACTCCACTGACCTCTAGATGAAGGCCCCTGGCCCTGGTTCCTGTTAATTAACCACTGGGTCTTTTTGTCCCCCAGCACAAACTCCTTTCCTGTACCCTGTGGCTTGGGGGTCACAGGGCATGCTGGGAAGCCACAGCTGAGGGGCGCAGACTGAAGCAGTGCTCCACCTCTCCTTTCTCTAGCTCAGGGGTTGCTGGTCTGTGGCAAGCGCCACGAGTGGCCCCTGTGGCTGTTCTCAGTGGCAGTCTCTTAAGTTCCCACCACAGGCAGCTCTTTATCCCCTCTCCCTACTTCACTCTTTCTCTTGCCTGTGCTTTTGGCCTCAAACAGGCCTGCTGGTAGCGCTCAGGGCATGAGGCTACGCTCCTGCCCTGCCTTTCCTGTCTTCGTGGTCTGCCAGGGCATACCTTGGGGAGGTGGACCAAAGACCCAGGACTTTGCTCAGTAGCCAGTCCAACCCCCCAGTTGTCTTTTTACCAATTCAGGGTGGGAGAGAAAACTGCAGCACCCCAGCATGTGAGTTACTCAGGTGTTGGGGGCTGGAAGGGACAGTGCATTTAAACAACACTCAGAGCTCTGGCCTTAAACCTGTGGCCCCCCAAGTCTAGGAGCCTCATCTCTTTCTGGCAGTCGTGCGGGCAGGAGGTCCTGAAAGGGAAAACCCATTTCAGACAACTGTTCCCCAATCTACCAGCCATCTGCAGGGGGCAGTGACGTGGCCCTCTCCCTCCTCTAGAATGTGCCACTTATGAAGAGTGCCCCATGGGGAAAAGGAGACTCAGCTGTCCCTTGGCAGCTTGTGCCAGTATCCCAGGGCAGAAGTTTCCACAGGAGCCTCTTGCCCTTGCGCAGAGCCGCTGTGTGAGGCGGTGGAAGCCAACACCCTTGGGGGAGGGGGCAGTACTGCTCGGCACACCCCAGCATCAGGTCAGATCATTGAAATTAAAAAATGTGAATGAAGTTCATATCCACCTTTTGGGGAAGCCCGACAAACCACCACCCCACCAAGTGTGTGACTTCTCCATATCCCACTGCAGTTTCCATTTTTTAAATAGGAATTTTCAATCCCCTGTGCTTGTCTAACGTCTGCTTTAAACAGTTTGAGACCCTGTTACTGTTTGAAAATGCATGCATGTTACGATGAATCTCCAACCTGAGGAAAAAATAAAACTCAAAAAGCTTTCTGTACATCTTTTATGTGTGAGTCCTTGGGAAACGAACCTTTTTTTTTCTTTCCAGAATTAAAAAGTTTTGGTCCTAGCTTTAGAGGCAGCTTCGGCTAAATCAATGTATGGCTTGAGTTTGGAGAAAGAATATGGTCAATGACATCCCACTTTCAGATGCAATTAATAAACAGTGGTTAAAAGCACAGCACCACTGGCTGGGTTTGGTGGCTCATGCCCAGTACTTGGGGAGGCCAAGGCAGGAGGATCACTTGAGCCCAGGAGTTCGGTACCAGTCTGGGTAACATAGTGAGACCCCATCTCTACAAAACAAGAATTAGCTGGATGTGATGGCACATGTCTGTAGTCCCAGCTACTCAGGAGGCTGAGGCAGGAGGATCACTTGAGCTTGGGAGGTTGAGGCTGCAGTTAGCCATGATTGCACCACAGCACTCCAGCCCGGGCAACAATGAGACTCTTAAGGAAAAAATAAACAAAACACCACAGCACCAGGGCCGATCTGCCTGTTAGCTGTTACTACCATGCACATGGAAGAATGGACAACCCCTGCCCCTCCGCCAACTGTGCAGAACAAACTCTGGCTAGGAGCCACTCACCTGACATAACTTTGAACATGTCACCTCTGTGCACCTCATCTACTCCATCTGGGCACTTAGCTTAAAACCCAGTAGTTCTCAAAGTGTGGTCTTGGACCAGCAGTGTCATTAGCACCTGGGAGTCAGAAATGCAAATTCTCAGGTTCCAACCCAGATCTACTGAATCAAACTTTTAATGAGCCCTCCAGGTGATTCCGATGGGGGCTAATGTTTGGGAACCACTCTGCTATGCAAACTTTCTACTTGCTTATTAGGCCATCTATGTACTGCAGATTGCAAGCTGGAATCACTTGGGGAATTCTGGAACAGACAGGTACCCAGGCCCCTAAAAGGCCAATTGGAATCTCAAGGGGTGGGATCAAGGTATGTGTTTTAGGAATTCCACAGGTGACTAATGTGCTGGCCAGGTTAAGAAACACTAATATAGACTACTTATGGGTACTTGGCCAAATTTCTACTTGAAGCAATAAAAGATGTAAGGGTTTTCCCATAGAGTTTGAGTGAAAAGGATTCTAAGCTCTGGAGTCAATGGAACATGAGTTTATGTCTTTGCTTTATCACTTATTAAAGTAGACTTGGGTAAGTTATTTAACTGTCCTTCTTCTCCAAACAAGGATAATCTCAACTACCTTGAGTCATCATGATGAATAAATTCTAGACCGTGTAAAGCACTTGTGTGGGGCCTAGCACACAGGGAGCATGCAGCAAGTGACATGTGGATTGTCCCCACTGGCACGCACTGATGGAGTAGAGCACGAGACAGAAAGCAAGCCGAGGGCCAGGCCACGCACACTGAGTGGCTGGCTGTAGCTGCCCAGCTAGGGCAGAGATCTGCAGGAAAGCATCAAAGACAAAAGCAGGAGTGAAAGACAGACTATTTTATTTCAAAAAAAGAAAAAAAAGTGGGCTCTGGGAACAGGGTTAGTCCATTCGGGCCTTCAGTGTCCTGGTGGTGATTTTGTCCTTCTCGCTGCAGAGGGAGAAAATCACAAGAAAACATCTCTACCCATCTGGACCGTGACTGTGACTAGCTCTCCTGGCCCTCAGCACCAAGCCCTGAAGCCCTGCGGCAAGGGAGCAGAACAAATGACTGCCCGCTGCCTCTAGGTGTAACTATCCTGCTCTAGTTCATTCCTGCTAGCTCATCTCCTCCGCCTGTGGTGAGGAAGGAGGGATAGGAACAGAGACCTGAGCTGACTGACTTTCCACAGGTGCAACCACCTCGGGGAGGCTTTCCCAGAAAATGATTCAGGGCCAGACTTCACAGCTCTCCAAAGAAGGGAAGGAGCTTGGCCGGGCGCGGTGGCTCATGCCTGCAATCCCAGCACTTTGGGAGGCTGAGGCAGGTGGATCATGAGGTCAGGAGTTCAAAACCAGCCTGACCAACATGGTGAAACCCCGTCTCTACTAAAAATACAAAAATTAGCTGGGCATGGTGGCACGTGCCTGTAATCCTAGCTACTCAAGAGGCTGAGGCAGGAGAATCGCTTGAACCCAGGAGGCAGAGGTTTGCAGTGAGCTGAGGGCCATTGCACTCCAGCCTGGGCGACAGAGCGAGACTCCATCTCAAAAAAAAAAAAAAAAAAGGGGGGGGAAGGAGCTCCTCCAAGCCTAGAGAACAAACCACTTAGGAAGGAGAAGGTGTGGTGTGTTTCACCCCAAAGAACATAAAAAAACCTTCGGTGGTAAATTCTGTTTTTTGGGTTTTTTGTTTTTGTTTTTGTTTTTTTAAACAGAGTCTCCACCCGGCTAATTTTTGTATTTTAGTAGAGACGGGGTTTCACCATGTTGGCCAGGCTGGTCTCGAACTCCTGACCTTGTGATCCGCCTGCCTCAGCCTCCCAAAGTGCTGGGATTACAGGTGTGAGCCAACGCGCCCGGCCAAATACTATTTCACGGTAATTAAGCAGGCTATCCCCCAAAAGGGTCCAAATGCTTATCCTGAAATGTAGGAAAGTGGTTGGAAGGATACCTCCTACTCTATCCAATCAGGTTCCTGGTGATGGCCCCAAACAAGTAAAAGGACAAGGAGGATGGCACTTAGGGAGTTGGCTGGGGCTTGGAAATTGGTCCCTAGAGCTCAGAACATCATACAGATCTGGGCTGGAGAGAGGATGTGAGCCACCTAGAATTTCAATCCATCTGCAGTAGCTTTGTTGTGGCTCACCCCAACACAGATCCCTGAGACTTTAGAGACATTGTTAAGGAAGAAATGTCTCTTGTGAGCACGGGGTCACAGAACCTCACTTGACAGAGGCCAGAGGAAGCTGGGTAGGCTGCCAGCTACCAGCCATAGGGAGGCATGGACTTTTGCTCACCCAGGACTGCCAAAAGCACCTTTCTTATCTCACACCTGACCAGGGGGCTGGGAAAATGGGGTGTATGCTTGTGGAGAAGGGAGAGAGGCAGGGTGTCTGCAGAGCTTCTAGACTTCTCCCAGCCCATACTCACATGATGTGGACAATGACTCCCATGCCTGACACTGCATCCCGGTCCACAGCATTCAGCATGGCTTGGGAGATGGTTTCAAACAGGTGTTCCGGATCCTGCCAACAGAGTGGAACCCCTTCAAACCACAGCCTGTGGCTCTGATTTGGTCTGGTCCCTTAACTCTCTTTTTTCTAGGCTCAAGATTCCCAGCTCGGGCCCCAAGACATGCCTGAAGTAAGGGATGATCCCCAGGATGTTGGAAGCCCCTCTCAGCTCCTTCCTTGGAAGGAAGCAGAATTATGTAAAGGAAAGTGAAAGAGACTTCAAGCCCTGAATTTCTTTTACTAATCAGCAGCGTGACATTGGGCAAATAGTATGTCTCTTCACTGAGCCTCAGTTTCTCCTCTGTAAAATAGGGAGAAGAATCCCTATTTAGCTCCAGTGTGCTTTAGCAGCTGTCTGATGGGCTCTGATCCTGGATATCTTAACAGGTACCTCAAAACCCAAGCTGTCCAACCACAAACCCACTTCCCCCAAACCTGTTCCTTCTACATTCTGTCTTGGCTAGCCTAGCTGGAGAACCCAGCCATCCTGTCTCTACCTCCTTCGCTTCTGTTTTAAGTGACTAAGTCCCCTTGACAGCTGCCTTCCTGCCTCCCCACTGCCACTGTCTTTGCTCAGGACCTCAGCGCCTCCTGCAGGCGGTAACAGCCTGTCACATCCACCTAAAGGCACCTGATTCCCTAGGTTCCTTATGGCAGAGGACAGAGTTCAAACTCCTTGGCACGGCATTCAAGGCCCTTTGAGGTCTCATCTCAGTCTCCAGCATCATTTCCCCCCATGTTTAATCCACACTCCAGCCAGGCTCAGCTCTCTCCAGTCACTGAGCATACCTGCCCCTTCCTGTACCTTTGCCCCCAGACCCTTTCTTTCCTCCTCTTCCCAACAAACTGCAGTTTAACAGGTATTTGGATGTGTCTTGCTTCACTGGACTGCAGTGGGCCCTTGAAAGCAGACTGTACCTGCTTTCCCCAATGCCCGGAAGAGCTGGCATTCAATAACGACAGCCGACCCTCACTGTCAAGCACTATCTCATCTCTTCTCACTTGTTTTTGGGCTCGCTTCAGCAGCACATATACTCATTTGTTTTCCTCAGCACCACGTTTTTTTTTTGTTTGTTTTGTTTTTTTTTTTGAGATGGAGTTTAGCTCTTGTTGCCTAGGCTGGAGTGCAATGGCACGATCTTGGTTCACCGCAACCTCCGCCTCCCAGGCTCAAGCGATTCTCCTCAGCCTCCCGAGTAGCTGGGATTACAGGCATGCACCACCATGCCCGGCTAATTTAACATTTTTTTTAGTAGAGACGGGGTTTCTCCATGTTGGTCAGGCTGGTCTTGAACTCTAAACCTCAGGTGATCTGCTTGCCTCAGCCTCCCAAAGTGCTGGGATTACAGGCGTGAGAACCGCGCCCGGCTTCCTCAGCACCACTTCTAAGGTAGACTTTATTATCCCCATTTTACAGTCAAGGTAGTGGAGGCAGAGGGGTAAACTGGCTTCTCCAAGAACAGTAACTAAGGTGGTGGGTGGATCCAGGTTTCCAACCCAGACAACCTGGTTCCAAAGCCCATTCTGTTGAGCTGCCTCTAACTCTACACTGAGTTAAATGTTTGCTCGGTGAATGGATGCGAGAACCCTGTAAACCCAATGTAAGGAATTCTTACTGCTGTGGCAAATATCTAACTGTGGTCTCCTAACAGAAGATACTCTCCTCTGGAGCCAGCCAGCCAGCCTGGCAGATGGAATTTCTGGATACCCTTCCAAGGAGCAGCAGCTGTGGCTTTCTCTCCCACCTGCTCCATTCTTCCCATTACCTGCCACATGAACACACTTTTTTCCTAATGACCAAGGGTGGGTACCTCAGAGCTCAACCCCACTCCATGCCACCAACGTACCATGTTGGGCTCCCAGAGGGACTCACACATTCCGTACATTTGTTCGGCGCAGGTGCCACTGACCACAAAGTCGTCAGTCACCATGGGGCACCCGATGAGGTCTAGAGAGCAAATGAAGGGCTTAAAGGTCTTCGGGTCCAACCCGGCAATGACTGGCTCAGTGTAGTAGGGGCCAAACCTGTAGGGGCCAGCATCAGAGAGAGAAACCAGAACTCAAGAACACTCGCTTTCATGTTCAAGCCTATTCAGACAAGGCCCCAGCCTAGACCCAGACCCAAAGGGAAATGGAGGACCTGTTTAGGAAGATCACCTTTCCCTGAGGCCAGCTCCTTCTCCCTTCTCCTGCCAGCTAGAAATATTCTAAGACTTTTCCACTTTCTTTTCTTCAACACTTTACCTTTCTATCCTTCTCACCTCTGACCCTCTTGTCCTCCTCCTTTCTTTCAGGATTGTTTTCTTCTAATCCTCCCTCTCCTCACCCAAGGTCCTGCCATCACTGAGTCCTCTATGTGTATGTTTATGCCTCTACTCCTTCAGAGAAAAGATTGGAGGCAGTTTATATGAAAAACACTGAAAAATAAAACTAAACCATTAAAACAAAATACACGATAACTCAGACTGAACACAAAGTTTTGTTTTGAGCCCCCTAGCAGGCAAGGCAAAGAGGGATACTCAGTGGCTGGGTTACTCTCATTGTCTGTCAAAAGGAAATGGCAGCTCATCAGAAACTTGTTCTAGACACTGATCTTTAAGAAAAATCAGTCTTGGGCCAGGCGTGGTGGCTCACGCCTGTAATCCCAGCACTTTGGGAGGCCGAGGCAGGCGGATCACCAGGTCAGGAGATCGAGACCGTCCTGGCTAACACGGTGAAACCCCGTCACTACTAAATATACAAAAAAAAATTAGCTGGGCGTGGTGGCGGGTGACTATAGTCCCAGCTACTTGGGAGGCTGAGGCAGGAGAATGGCATGAACCCGGGAGGCGGAGCTTGCAATGAGCCGAGATTGCGCCACCGCACTCTAGCCTGGGCGACAGAGCGAGACTCCGTCTCAGAAAAAAAAAAAGAAAAGAAAAAAAAAAGAAAAATCAGTCTTAGGGATCTTTATGTACAGATGATGGTCCCTGACTTATGATGGTTCAACTTAAAATTTTTCAACTTTACGATGGTGCAAAAGTAACAGGCATTCAGTGGAAACTACGCGTTGAAATTTGATCTTTTCCCAGGCTAGCAATATGTGGTACCAAACCCACTCCTGATGCTGGACAGTGGCAATGAGCCGCAGCTCCCAGTCAGCCACACAATCACGAGAGGAAACAACAGATACTTTACGCTGTTCTGCTGTGAGCAATTTTTGGATATAGTGTTTTGTGTATTTGCATCCTATGTCTACAAAATACCCATTTCAACTTACAATATTTTAAACTTATAACAGGTTATAAGGTAAGGAATATCTGTATAAAATACCAAATAACAAATGGCCAATATCCTCAATAGAAGGAGTCAGTAAAAGAGACGTTATCCATATGTCTTACTGGATCACAGTCATTTCTTTCTTTTTTTTTTTTTTTTTGAGACAGAGTCTCGCTCTGTCGCCCAGGCTGGAGTGCAGTGGCGCAATCTTGGCTCACTGCAAGCTCCACCTCCCGGGTTCAAGCCATTCTCCTGCCTCAGCCTCCTGAGTAGCTGGGACTACAGGCGCCCGCCACCATGCCCAGCTAATGTTATGTATTTTTAGTAGAGACGGGGTTTCACCGTGTTAGCCAGGATGGTCTTGATCTCCCGACCTCGTGATCCGCCCGCCTCGGCCTCCCAAAGTGCTGGGATTACAGGCGTGAGCCACCGCTCCAGGCCTGGATCACAGTAATTTCTAAGGGCATGATCTTCAGTTATAGCTCTAAATAGAAACACACACACACACACACACACACACACAGAGTTCGAGATTACAGGCGTGAGCCACCGCTCCAGGCCTGGATCACAGTAATTTCTAAGGGCATGATCTTCAGTTATAGCTCTAAATAGAAACACACACACACACACACACACAGAGTTCGAGATTACAGGCGTGAGCCACCGCTCCAGGCCTGGATCACAGTAATTTCTAAGGGCATGATCTTCAGTTATAGCTCTAAATAGAAACACACACACACACACACACACAGAGTTCGAGATTACAGGCGTGAGCCACCACTCCAGGCCTGGATCACAGTAATTTCTAAGGGCATGATCTTCAGTTATAGCTCTAAATAGAAACACACACACACACACACACACACACACACACACACACACACACAGAGTTCGAGATTACAGGCGTGAGCCACCGCTCCAGGCCTGGATCACAGTAATTTCTAAGGGCATGATCTTCAGTTATAGCTCTAAATAGAAACACACACACACACACACACACACACACACACAGAGTTCGAGATTACAGGCGTGAACCACCGCTCCAGGCCTGGATCACAGTAATTTCTAAGGGCATGATCTTCAGTTATAGCTCTAAATAGAAACACACACACACACACACACAGAGTTCGAGATTACAGGCGTGAGCCACCGCTCCAGGCCTGGATCACAGTAATTTCTAAGGGCATGATCTTCAGTTATAGCTCTAAATAGAAACACACACACACACACACACACACAGAGTTTGAGATTACAGGCGTGAGCCACTGCTCCAGGCCTGGATCACAGTAATTTCTAAGGGCATGATCTTCAGTTATAGCTCTAAATAGAAACACACACACACACACACACACACAGAGTTCGAGATTACAGGCGTGAGCCACCGCTCCAGGCCTGGATTACAGTAATTTCTAAGGGCATGATCTTCAGTTATAGCTCTAAATAGAAACACACACACACACACACACACAGAGTTCGAGATTACAGGCGTGAGCCACCGCTCCAGGCCTGGATCACAGTAATTTCTAAGGGCATGATCTTCAGTTATAGCTCTAAATAGAAACACACACACACACACACACACACACACACACACACAGAGTTCGAGATTACAGGCGTGAGCCACCGCTCCAGGCCTGGATCACAGTAATTTCTAAGGGCATGATCTTCAGTTATAGCTCTAAATAGAAACACACACACACACACACACACACACACACAGAGTTCGAGATTACAGGCATAAGCCACCATGAAAATAACTTTTTTAGGCCAGGCACGATGGCTCACGTTTGTAATCTCGGCACTTAGGGAGGAGGCCAAGGCTGGAGGACTGCTTGAGCCCAGGCATTCAAGACCAACCTGGGCAACAAAGTGAGACCCCTGTCTCTACAAAAAAAACTTAAAAGTAGCCAGGCGTGGTGGCATGTACCTATGGTCCCAGCTACTCGGGAGGCTGAGGCAGGATTGCTTGCACCCAGGAGGCAAAGGTTGCAGTGAGCCATGATCGCACCACTGCACTCCAGCCTGGGCGAAAGAGTGAGACTCCATCTCAAAAAAATAATAATAAAATAAAAAATAAAAATAATAAAATAAATGACTTACTCTTATTGAAAAGAAAAAAAATACATTAGGTGACCTGAAAAATTCTGGATTCTTAGCTACTATTGCTGGGAGCTTCCTCTATGAGCCCATCTGAAATCAGTGATTTTTCTGGCAGGACAGGCTGAGGCATTGATCTGCAAACTTGAGCAATGTCCAGACCCTTTTTAAAATCTGGACCCCAGAGATACCATCTACACACCTCTGTCTGAAACACTGCAGTAAAAGTTACTTCAGATGGTAACTCGGCATCAGCATAATAGGAAGTTCAAACACAGGCCCTGAGCTGTGTTATAGTATTTGGTTTTAAGGTTCTTATCTAGATAATCCCAGATATTATTAACTTTTTTTTTCGTTGGCTGGGTGCAGTGGTTCATGCTTGTAATCCCAGCACTTTGGGAGGCTGACGTGGGCGGATCATGAGGTCAGGAGTTTGAGACCAGCCTGGCCAACATGATGAAACCTCGTCTCTACTAAAAATAAAAAAATTAGCCAGGCGCAGTGGCAGGCGCCTGTAATCCCAGCTACTCAGGAGGCTGAGGCACGTTGCTCACAGCAACCTCCACCTCCCAGGTTCAAGCGATTCTCCTGCCTCAGCTTCCCAAGTAGCTGGGATTACCGGTGTGTGCCACCATGCCCAGCTAATTTTTGCATTTTTATTAGAGACGGGGTTTCACCATGTTGACCAGGATGGTCTTGATCTCCTGACCTCGTGATCCGCCCATCTTGGCCTCCCAAAGTGCCAGGATTACAGGCATGAGCCACCACGCCCGGCCTATTTTTTATTTCTTTTGAGACTAAGTCTCACTCTGTCACCAAGGCTGGAGTACAGTGGCATGATCTTGGCTCACTACAACCTCTGCCTCCCAGGTTCAACAATTCTCATGCCTCAGCTTCCTGAGTGGCTGGGATTACAGGCATGCACCACCACACCCAGCTAATTTTTGTATTTTTAGTAGAGATGAGGTTTCACCATGTTGACCAGGCTGGTCTCGAACTCCTGACCTCAAGTGATCCACCTGCTTTGGCCTCCCAAAGTACTGGGATTACAGGCATGAGCCACCGCGCCCAGCAAGCCATTTAATATATATCCAATATGAGTTAATTGTTACAACTTTATAAGACTTTTTGCTGGGTGCAGTGGCTCATGCCTGTAATCCCAGCACTTTGAGAAGCTGAGGCAGTAGATCAATTGAGGTCAGGAGTTCAAGACCAGCCTGACCAGCATGGTGAAACCCCGTCTCTACTAAAAAAAAAAAAAAGTTAGCTAGGTGTGATGGCACACAGCTGTAATCCCAGTTACTCAGGAGGCTGAGGCAGGAAAATCACTTGGACCCGGGAGGTGGAGATTGCAGTGAGCCGTGATTGCACACCAGGGCGACAGAGCAAGACTCCATCTCAAAAAAAAGAAAAAAAAAAAGAAAAAGTTTTTGAAAGCTAAAGGGTATTTTTACAAATTACAAAAATTACTTCAAAATAAAAAGTTAAAAGAAAAGAAAAGAAAAAAAAAGAGATCAGGCCGGGCGTAGTGGCTCACGCCTATAATAGGACTTTGGGAGGCCAAGGCAGGTGGATCACCCGAGGTCAGGAGTTCGAGACCAGCCTGACCCACATGTTGAAACGCCGTCTCTACTGAAAATACAAAAATTAGCCGGGTGTGGTGATATGGACCTGTAGTCCCAGCTACGTGCAAGGCTGAGGCAGAAGAATTGATTGAACCCGGGAGGTGGAGGTTGCAGTGAGCCGAGATCACGCCACTGCACTCCAGCCTGGGCGACAGAGCAAGACTCTGTCTCAAAAAAAAAAAAAAGAAAAAGAGAGCTCAACTTGTATTCTGGCCACCCAGTTTTGCCCAGAGGTAGAAAGCACCCACAGGGTTTCCTTTCAATTCCATCCTAGATTTCTGCACTGAATTCTACAGTTAGGCCCCTTGTTTTTCACCATAAAGCCCTCAAAGAGAACGGACAAAAATGAACACCCCATTCCTAGGCTCCCTGCTATTCCCAAGAAGCCAGTGCTGACAGAATAGCTCTAGGGTAAGGGTGGCTCCTGCTGGGAGACCCCAGAACACTCTGGTGGGACTAACTCTTTTGCCTAGATGCAAATTTATCTGCTATGTGCATTCCTTGCCTTCTTCCAACGTAAGTATTTTCTTTCCTATTTGGTTGTCAGACAGGCCCAAAGAAAACACACCCATAAAATAAGGATATTATCCTGCAAATAAGAGATGGAAAAACAAGGAGAGTCCTCTTCCTCACTACCTACTCCATACTCCATTCAAAGATGTCTGCATTCCCTCAGTGCTAGCTGCACTTCACTCACCGTTTCTCATACAAGAGGTTGGCCACCAGGCTCATGAGGGTATAAGGTTTGATCTGCCGACCTTCCTTCAACTCATACAGGTTCAGCCGGAACTTGAGGCGCTGGGCACTGAGGTAGGAGAAAAGTGAGGTAGTAAGTCATTATTGAATGTTCCTGAGTGTCTACCCTGTTGAGGTCAGGGGAACATAAGGAGACATCTCATCTCAGTCCCTGCCCAGGGAAAACTGCAGTCTTACTTGTGTTAGGAAGTAGCAACTGGTGCTCACTTTGGCAGCACATGTGTGTATATATATACATTTTTTTTTTTTTTGAGACAGAGTCTCACTTGTCGCCCAGGCTGGAGTGCAGTGGCGCAGTCAGTCTTGGCTCACTGCAAGCTCCGCCACCCGGGTTCACGCCATTCTCCTGCCTCAGCCTCCCAAGTAGCTAGGACTACAGGCGCCCGCCACCACTCCCAGCTAACTTTTTGTATTTTTAGTAGAGATGGGGTTTCATGCTGTTAGCCAGGATGGTCTCGATCTCCTGACTTCGTGATCTGCCCGCCTCGGCCTCCCAAAGTGCTGGGATTACAGGCGTGAGCCACTATGCCTGGCCAGCAGCACATATATTAAAACTGGAATAATACAGAGAAGATTAGCAGAAGGATGACATGCAAATTTGTGAAGCGTTCCATATTAAAAATGTTTAGGCTGGGCGTAGTGGGTCACACCTGTAATTCCAGCACTTTGGGAGACTGAGGCGGAAGGATTGCTTGAGCTCAGGAGTTCAGCTCTGGGCAACATAGCGAAACCTTGTCTCTTACAAAAACTACAAAAATTAGCTGGGCATGGTGGCACACACCTGTAGTCCCAGCTACTTGGTAGGGTGAGGTGGGAGGATCACTTGAGCCTTGGAGGCAGAGGTTGCAGTGAGTTAAGTTTATGTCACCAGCCTGGGTGACAAAAAAAAAAAAAAAAAAAAAGGGCAGCACCAACTGCTGTGCTATGTGCTAACAGACTTGAAAGGTGCCTTAGAAAAAGGCCATTTGGCAGCCCTGGTGAAAAAAGGAAAAAAGGTCACAGCTTGCCAGTTCCATCTCAGAGCCCCAGGATAGGCCCCTGCATAGAGCAGACCAATGCCACACCTGCTGGAGGAAAAGCAATGAGTCTCAGGACACCAGAGCAAAGAGCCTTAGAAATGACTTGAGCTTCATCTTCCAGGTAAGGAAACCGAGGCCTAGTGAAATGAGAAGTTATTGCCCAGAAGGAAGCAAACGCAGTGAGAAAAGCCCTCTGAAGAAAAGGAAATGGTGTGAGAACAGCAGTGACTGCAGAGGGGAAGGCTCACGGGAGACTTCACACTGACAGGAACCCCAGGATGTCATTCTCTGACTCTACCAGGACAGGAAAAAAGGGCAGGCTGGGTGAGATCTCAGTAAGTGTTATGTTCCTAAGACTCAGGGAGTTTTAAGAGAAATGAGAACATTTTCTTTTTTTCTTTCTTTCTTTTTTTTTTTTTGAGACAGAGTCGCGCTCTGTTGCCCAGGCTAGAGTGCAGTGGCACAATCTCAGCTCACCGCAAGGTCCGTCTGTCAGGTTCAAGCAATTCTCCAGCCTCAGTCTCCCGAGTAGCTGGGATTACAGGTGCCCACCACCCAGCCTGGCTAATTTTTGTATTTTTAGTAGAGACAGGGTTTCACCATGTTGGCCAGGCTGGTCTGGAACTCCTGATCTCAAGATATCCGCCCGCCTCGGCCTCCCAAAGTGTTGGGATTACAGGCGTGAGCCACCGCGCCCAGCCAAAATGAGAACATTTTCTGACAGGCATCCACCCACACTTGTGAGCTAGTCTCTCCACCTTCTAGGAAACAAATCCAGGACCTGCTGCTCCTCAGGCCACCAGTACCCTGCAGCACCTGCCCCCTGTGACCACGTATTCCCTCCTGAAAACCTGTCACTGTTCTTTTCCTCTCTTATTCTTCTCTGGCTTCTCTTCTCCCCTCACTGCTAAATGTAAGGTTCAGCTCCCAAACTGCTGCTCATTATTTCCCTCCCTACAGACTGTGTCTCTCCAGAATCTGCTCCCATAGATTTGGCACATTGCCAATGCTTCCCCAACCCTGAGATGTAATATCAAAACCCCAACTGCTTGCAAGATGTTTCTATTGGGCTTGTCTTGTCTGCTCAAAATTGTTGTCAAAATCAAAAGTCAGGCCAGGTGCGGTGGCTCAGGCCTGTAATCCCAGCACTTTGGGAGGCTGAGGCAGGTGGATCACTTGAGGTCAGGAGCTGGAGACCAGCCTGGCCAACATGGTGATACCCTGTCTCTACTAAAAATACAAAAATTAGCCAGGCATGGTGGCGCGCGCCTGTAGTCCCAGCTACTTAGGAGGCTGAGGCACGAGAATCGCTTGAGCCTGGGAGGTGGAGGTTGCAGTGAGCCGAGATCATGCCACTGAGCTCCAGCCTGGGTGACAGAGCAAGTCCCTGTCTAAAAAAAAAAAAAAGAAAGAAAAAAGAAAGGGAAGGACATGTTTTTGGAGGCAGCAAAGTCTCAAACTCACTGGTGGTGTGTGGTAGATGACTGACACCTTCACCGGTGAAGACGCCGGGGTTGGATGGTCCAAGAGGCCTGGTTGTGGGCGGGGACCCTTGAAACTTACACTGTCTGGACGTCAGTGGCGAGCCCGGCCAGACCGATGTACAGCCGGTCACCCATGGGAAAGATCTTCTGGAAGTCCGTGGTCACCATCTGGGCCTGGATCCCGAAGCGCCTGTCTGCAGCGATGGCCACACAGTTCTTCCCCTTCATGGCCATGACGGCCCCTCCGTTATAGGACATAATAGACTAGGACAGACAGAGTGGAGGGATCAAAGCGGGGGGGTCAAACGCTGCCACAGCGCCCGGCTCAGCTCCTGATGCGGAGGCTCCTGTACTCCCGTTCTCCATTCCGGAGGCGTCTGAACCCCTGGTTCTCCAGCTGGGATGAGCACTGTGTGGCGGCGATGAGCCGCACTCACGCTCTTGGTCCTCACCGGGGCCCGCTCCCCTCGAACTGAAACCGCTGCCTTCCATCGACCCTAGGCCCTTTTCGTCCCCAAGCCTCTCCTGACCCCCTCCGCTTCTCAATCCTTCCCCATGCCCCTTTGCTTTAACTCCCCATCTCACCATGATTGCGGTGTACTAGGACCCCTCGATCGCCGGAGCAATTCCAGTAAACCGGGTCTAGCCTTCACTGCGCAACCGCTCTCACTGCTGTCTCTTCATTGGCTGATAGGCGGACTCTTCCTGGACATCTGGGCTTCCTATTGGTCGCACTTCCCTGTCGGTCACCAGCACAGGTAGTTTGGTTGCAAAGTCAAAACGGAGGCGGGAAAAGCGGAAGTGAAAAGTCACTGTGGGTGCGGAAGAGGCTTGCGACACGGTGCATAGTGGGATCTCGGCGGACCTCGACTCGGGACCTCAGGGACTGGGGGCGGAGCCTGCGCGCACGTGGGCTGGTGAAACTGGGTTTAGGAGGCGGCGGCCCCAGCTGAAGGGGCACCGTGAAGCTTATCAACGTGGTGTATGAGTTCGTCGTATTAGTCGTGCTAGCTTATTTATTCCCTCCAGAAATCCTACGTTTACTCTGTATCAGGCACGTGCCTAGGCTCGGAATATTCACTGGCCCACAACAGTGCCTAGTATATAGGAGGCGCCCATTAAATGGAAATTTAATGATGCAGGTGGGAAGGGGAAGGCGTCGCGGGTATTCTGCGGCTGCAGGGGTTCAGCTGTGAAGGGGAGTTTGGAAGCCGAAGCTTGTTCTGATTTGGGGGACTTCCTGCGGGCCGACTTCACGTATCCTCAATCTCAGGTCACCCTAAAAAGGGAGTTTCCGCGCCTCTCCACATTTGAGGTAGAACCTGAGGATAGCCAGAGTCGACCTCTCGCCCTTCCAATGGAGGAAGGGCGTGCACGTCCCGCGTCCTCTCCTCCCAAGCTCTTTCGCCCCCCTCCCTCATCAGGATCCTTCCCTTTCTCCCCCGGGTTCTACTTATTTCGCCCGATGGCGGCATCTCTTACGGCGTCTGCGCCGTCCAGGCTCGCTCCCATTGACTCGGCTCACTACTACACTAGCAATCGATTCGGTCTCTGTGGCGCAATCGGTTAGCGCGTTCGGCTGTTAACCGAAAGGTTGGTGGTTCGAGCCCACCCAGGGACGCTGTGACCTTTTGTCTTTTGGGTTTTTTTTTCCTCCCCGGAAGATAAAAACCTAAGCCTTTTACTCAAAAGCCAAATTTTGCATTGAAATGGCAGCAGCAATACTTTTTCTAGGAGAATCACTGTTCTTGAAAATTCTTTGCTGCTCAGTCAATAATGGGATAATTTCTCCAGCACTTCCCTCCACACCCCCCCACCCCGCCTCCAAGCTGGATCGCAGGAAACCTAAAGACAGAGGTTTTTGTCTCACTGTGCATGCAACACGTTTCAGGATGCATTTTTTCATAGGATTAAGAATGAATTTACAGTGGAGGTTCGACAGTTTTCTATTGTCTGCCTCAATCGATGTTACAATCTCCAAATACTACATTTGGAAGGGAAGAGAATGAGAGAGACACAGAGAGAGAAACAGGTATGAAGAGAAACAAAGGTGAGAAAGGGAGAACATTGTTGTGATACAGGGAAAGAAGGGACATGACAGAGAACTAGGCAGGGTGAGTGGGGAAGACCTCGAGACAATGGAGAGTGGGAAAATAGACGCATTTAATATAAGAAGCATCAGAAAAAAAGGAAAACAACACATTTTTTCCCCCTAGAACTACACAGAGAAGTGGGGGAGGAAGATGGGGAAATAGAAGGAGAAACTGACCAAGGACCTTGTTTGGGGGAGATAAAAGGTATAAAGGACACAGAGGTAAAGACGTTCCGGAAAGCTCTAGAGGAGCCGCCCTCTCCTGCCTCCTGTCACCATTTTTAAAGGGATCTGATCCTCGCAATAGCTCTTGGTATATGCTGGAGGTAATTGCCCAGATTTCCCGCGTTCCTGTCCTCTGCGAGCCTCTAGCCTGTGACAGACACTGTGACTCTTCTGATGCATTTGTCAGCTAGAGGACCGCGTGAGATGCAAACACAAAATCAAGGGGCGCCTAATGTCTGACGAGGCGCATTCCTTGGCGCAGTGGGAGCCTCGACCTTTGTGGAGGAGAGTGTGCGAAGCACTCTTAAGCAGTTCTCATAGACACTTGGTCTCTGCAGATTCGGCTCAAAGGAGGCTTCTTCTGGAAGCCCACCCCAGTACTCACCCACCCTTGGCGGGAGCTCACACCAGAAGCGGTGGGCGCTAAAGGGACAGAAGGGACAGGCCGTGTGTCCTTCAGGGTTTGCACCCACCGGCCTGTGAGCGCCCTGCGCAAAAGCCAGGCTCCTGTGCCTTGAGTTCCCAGTTCCTAGCGCAGTATTTGACACTGGCACATGACAGGTGCTTTCTATGTCGGCTAGTAGTAGAATAAAAGACTAGGAAACTCTTCCGATGTGGGAAGAGTTGGGTCAGAAGGTTCTCCTGAGAAACCAGAAAGGCCAGGAATGTGGAGGCTAGTCATCCAGGACGCAAAAGATGAAAATGGAGTTTTAGTGGGTAATGGGGTCTTAGCACACTCCTCTCTAGCGGTTCTCTCCTGTCTGGCGCTTAACAACCGAGGAATAAGTGGATGGACCCCGGTGGCCCCTCGGGCAGCCCTCCAGGATTCATGGGCCGCAGAGGAACGTCAACCCCCTTCCCACTGGCTGATAATGCCCCGAGGGGCAGCCCCCCAGGTGCCCATGTGGTTGGTGGGTGGGATCCAGATCTCCGCAGAGCCCCTGTTACAGGTTTCTCTTGTTCGGGGTCTTGTAGCCAGAGAGGGGCGGCTGACTGGGAGTCCCTCCCGCGCTCCCCTCCCTGCAGAGCGAGTGGATGCGCGTCTTCCCTGGCAGAGTCCAGGATGCCGGCGACACATTTGCATGGGAACACTGGGAGGGTCCCCTTTCCTCCGGGGCCGGTGAACTACTCGCCTCTCCGCCTGCAGGCTCGGGAGCAGGTGACCGGATCTTCCCTTGGCCCTTCTCCCGCCGGTTCTCGGACCACTCCCTCTGGAAGGAAGTCTCTCCGCCCTTCCTCTTCCTCCCCGCCCCCGTCCCGCTGGTGTGGCTGCAGGCTCCAGCTGGGGTCACTCGGCGGCCAGTGTGCGCAGGTCTCCTGGTCGCCGGCCAGAGGGCGAAAGCATTCACCCGAGGCCCCCAGCTTCGCGGCTGCCTTGGCTGCGAGCAACGAGGGAAGAGGAGGCAGGCGCTCCAAAACTGGGCGAAGATTCCTTTCCTAATTTCTAACTCGAGCCTCCCACCGTCAGTGCGCTTAATGGCGCTGCTGGCCGGATGGATAATCGAGCTCTGGAGGGACAGACGCAGCCGCCATCCCTAATAAATCGTGAATAACGAATGAGGGAATCGACCGTCCTCATGAGGCCCACGGACGTCCAGTAACGCAGTATCGATTCGCTTCCCCGGCGTCGGCCTCACCGCTCCTCCCGGCGTTTCCAAGCCTCCCTCCTCATTCTCTCCCTCCTGCTGGAGCCACTGGGGACCGGAGCCCCAGCGCCAGGTGGAGCCAGGGCGCCTGTGGGAGTCAGGCCCAGCCGTCTTGGCGCTCGCCCGACTCTCCCGCCCGCGCGCCGAGGGAGGCGCACAGGCAGCGCGCAGCGCAGGGCGCGAGCGAAAAATGCGGGAATCAGCACCAGGCAGGAGAAAAGGCGCGGGCCCACCTTACAGCCCGGTGCCTCGTTTCCTAGTCCAGTGTGGCCTCTCGCCTTCGGCCGGATTATTGTGTCCCAGGCCCGGAGCCTGAGTTCCCGTCCTCAGCGGGCCTCCGTTCTTCTCTGCCCGAGCACGCCGGGGGCGCAGCCTCCGCCAGAGCAACCCGATCCCCCCGCGGCGTGGCCCCCCACCCGGCTTCACCCCGCACCTCCACTCCCCTCTCGCGATTGCTCCCTGCCAGGCGCCCAGGCTGGATCCTGGTGCGCCGCTTTTCGGGGCCAGCGCCCCTGCCGCCGAGGGGGCAAGGGGAGCGAGGAGGACACACTGGCCTTCCCAGATGCAGTTATTAATTTTAAGGGAGTGTCACTTGGAGTGAATAAAAATCGCTCGGACGCCTGGCTGAAGGCGTCGCGTCCCCCGCCGGAGCCCCGCGCCCTTTGGTCTAGGCCGGGGCGTGGAGGACCGCGGGCCACCTTTCAGCCCAGTCCCCATTTTACCATTATCCAGGCGCCCCAGTTAGGGATGGGCATCACAGGGTCAGTAGGGGGAACCCATATTTTGAAGGGAGGGGGCTAACTGCGGAAGGTAACATAAGAGAATCCATCATCCGGGGTCGGGGCGGCCGCATGGGAAGGGAGGGGTCTCGTCCTGGCTAGGGGCCCGGCACCCGGTGGCGGGGAGCGGCGGCGCCAGCCTCCCCCTCCTCTTCCCCTCTCTGCCAGCATCCTGAAGGAATGAGGTCACGTGGGTGAGTGGTGGGCGGGACCTACTCTTGTCTGGAGGAAAAAAGCCATTTTGTCTCCCCCCCGCCACTCCGGTCCCTCCCCTCCCCCCTCGGTCCCCTCCCCTCCCCTCTCTCCCTCCCACCCCAAGCCGCTTTCACAAACTCCTTTCTTACCGTAGGTTTCTCCCCTCCCGCCGCCCGGGCGAGCGACACGGCTGCGACTCCCCTCCCCTCCCTTCCCTCCCTCCCTCCCATCCCCCCCTCCCCGAGACCCACCGGACCCCGAACCCAGGTAAGCGGAGCGGACTCCCCCTTCCTTTCCCTCTCCTGGCCTATAACCCTCTGGGGATTGGGATGGGGGCCGGCCGTTCTTTGCAAGCCTCGGTGGGAGGGGGAGGCTCTGAACCGATCCTGCCCTCGCACCCCCCGCGCCCCGTCAGTCCCTAGCCCAGCTTGCCCCGTCCGCCTTTCTTTCTCCCTTTTTTCTGTCCCTTTTTCCCTTTCCTCTCTTCCAAGATGGCCGAAACGGGCTCCCCCTCTTAAAGATTTGGCGTCTCCCTCGACCACCACCTCTTTGTGCAGCAGCCCCCGGGCAGACCCTGTTCCGAGGTAGCGAGGGGGAAGGTCCTGGGCAGCCGGGAGGGCTTGCGGGATGCGCGCTGGGTTGGGTCGCCGCTCCCCACGAGCCAAAGCTGCCCCTTGCTCTGCCCGATTTGCCCCCTTTTCCATCTGGGCAGGGGTCGCTCTCTCGTGGGCACAGGGGCGCCGTGGACGCGCGGGGACTTGGGGCCGGCAGAAGGGGATGTGCTTTGGGGCGGCCGCGAGGCCGGGGGAGGGCGCCCTTCCCCGCCGGGGTCCGGGTCCTCTCGGGCACCTCCCCCAGCCGGTCCCCGCTCCCCGTCCCGGCGCCGGCGCCCCGCCTCCTCCCTGAACCACCTCAGCAGAGCCTCCCTCCGGAACACCCCTCCCGGGGCCCCACCGAAAGTTTGGCTCTAGGGAAGGTGGGAGCGGCCACCCGGTAACTGGGGTCCCTGATCCCTGGACATGGGCTCCTGGGGAAGCCCGGGCGGAGGGGGGTAGAATGGGGATGGAGGGAAATTTCTCGCAATATTTCCCATGGCCAGCGGAAGTAGGGGAGTCTGCTAAACTGGCCCCCTTTCCCCTGGGACGCCCAGCCACCCCACCCTCCGCACGCCCTCCTGCTGCTAGCTCTGAGGGCGTGGGACCCCCGGGCAAGCAGACACCCCCTGCCTGTCTCCACGGTGGGCCCGGGCATGCCCCTCGCCCTCCCCCACTGCCCCTGTCTGCCCGTAATCGCTCCGGTTGGCTTGAGGTGGGAGGAGGCGGCATGGAGGCGGGTGAATTTGCCAGTGAATATTGTGGAAGTGTTACCCAGCGCTTCCCGAGATCTTTGTCCCTCAGTGTCCCCCACGCTGCCTCAGTCTCCCCAGAAGTCTCTGTCTCGAGGGGAGGGCTGTCTCCTGGTTGTCCCCTCCCCGCTCTGTTCTGATGCCTCCTCCTCTGGGACCTCTGGCAGTTTCTGTTCCTGAAACTCTTTAATTTCTCTCCTCCCTCCCCCCTCCACTCTGGTCCAAGGTGTTATTACTGGGAGCATAAAGCCAGCTCTGTTGCAGCTTTTTGGTGGGAAGGTTTTCCCACGGGCTCCCCTGGTTGGGGGTTGGGGGATTGAGGCTTTAGAACTGTCTTTGGAATGAAGCAGGAAACCAACCCCAGGATCCAGACCATGTGTAGCTAGGTAGGGTTCAAGTTGAAGTCTTGGGGGTTGGGCAGGAAGGGGGACTCTGCTGCCCCTGGCCTTGCCTGAGAGGTCTTGGTTGATGGAGCTGTTGTCATGGGAATGGAGAGAGCCCGAACAGGAAGAGGGTACAGCTTTGTGCAGGTCACATGCCCACTGCAGCCCTCCAGCCTCTGGTCCCCAGAGCGGACTTTGGAAGCTGAACTGCTTTTGTTACTGGAAGACTTATGTTATAATTTACCCTGGGTGGACCAGGGGCGTACAGAAGGTTAGTGTGTGTTTGCAGGGTCTGGTTCCAGGCAGGGATGTCAGGCTGTGTGCTTCTAGGTGGGGGGTGGATGTGGATGGCTTCTGCATGTAGTGAGGGTGGGCCTGGCTCTGGTCTGGCTGTGATTGTGTGTGTGTGTGGCGCAGGGTGGGGGAGGGTCGTGTCGTGTCTATCTGGCCTTGTGTGTAGTGAGTGTGAGAGGTGGAGGGGGGTGTGTCTGGCTGTATGTGTGTGTATCTGGCAATGTGTATATTTTGGGGTTTTGCCTTTGTTTGATCTTAGGGAGTTGAGAGGTGGGAGAGGGAGGAAGGGAGGGTTGAGTAAGCCCAGCTTCAGGAGGCCCTTTTCAATGCATGGTGGGGACAGGGTAGCAGATCTTTGTGCCATTGTCAAGGATTGGGGAAAGTTGGGAGGTTCACACTGTCCCTAGGCAGACCCTCACGGCCCCAAACACAAATACAAGGGGCTTGCACAGTTGGACCTACGAAGCTGGGAGAGGAACAGAGTCATAAAACCCCTGGTCTGAGTCTTGATGCTGTACTCTGGCTGGCTGTTCTTCCCTGCAGCCTCTGTTTCCCTATGTGTAGGAAGTGGGATAAGGCGATTAACATGTGCCTCCTCTTCCTGCCTCAAGGCAGGAGTCTATGCTGATGGTCATGTTTGGGCCAGACTGACTCCCTCCCAGTCGGCGGCCCACTGAGTGGTTTTCCCGCCACTCCAGGGAGCTGCTCTTTTTCCCTCCCACCTGCTGGGATGAAGCCGGGCTTTACTGCTTTAAATGAGTGAGGAGCCTGGCCAGGTGCCAGGATGTTAAAAGCACTGGGGTGGGAGTCAGGCACTTTCTTGTCGTAGGACTGCCACTGCTTTGCTTTGTGACCTTAGACAAGTCACATCTGAGTGTGCTCATCTGTAAAATGAAAGGATTGAACAGGTGCTTCTTTTTCTTTTTTTCTTTTTTTTTTTTTTTTTTTTGAGATGGAGTTTCACTTTGTGGCCCAGCTTGGAGTGCAGTGGCACGATGTCCGCTCACTGCAACCTCTGCCTCCTGGGTTCAAGCAATTCTCTGGCTCAGCCTCCTGAGTAGCTGGGATTACAGGCACGTGCCACCACACCCAACTAATGTTTTGTATTTTTAGTAGAGATGGGGTTTCACCACGTTAGCCAGGATGGTCTCGATCTCCTGACCTCATGATCTGCCCGTCTTGGCCTCCCGAAGTGCTGGGATTCCAGGCATGAGCCACCGTGTATTTTTAGTAGAGATGGGGTTTCACCATCTTTGCCAGCCTGGTTTTGAACTCCTGACCTCATGATCCATCCGCCTTGGCCTCTCAAAGTGTTGGGATTACAGGTGTGAGCCACCACGCTCATCCGAACAAGGTGCTTTCTAAGAGCCCTTTCACCTCTGCAGTTCTAGACATCTGGATGTGACCTTGAGTGACTTTTCCCAAGACCTGGAGACATTCTAGTGAGGGAGTGGGGCTGATTTCATTTGGAGGCAGGGAGGGCAGAGAGAGCTATGGCATCAGAGAAGCACAGGGGCCTTGGGGCTGGGAGACCCACTGTTTCCACAGGGGACCATGAAGAAGTGAAAGAGGCCTAAATTGCAGGGTGGCTTCCAGAAAGACACTGGTTAAAATGGAGAGATGGGTCTGGGTGTGGTGGCTCATGCCTGTAATCCCAGCAGTTTGGGAGACCAAGGCGGGCGGATCACTTGAGGTCAGGAGTTGGAAACCAGCCTGGCCAACATGGTGAAACCCTGTCTCTACTAAAAATACAAAAATTAGCCAGGTGTGCTGGCACGCGCCTGTATACCCAGCTACTTGGGAGGTTGAGGCAGGAGAATCGCTTCAATCCAGGAGGTGGAGGTTGCAGTGAGCCGAGATCTCGCCACTGCACTCCAGCTTGGGAGACAGAGTGAGACTCCATCTCAAAAAAAAAAAAAAGAGAGAGAGAGAGAGATGGTGGTGTTTTCTTAGCAGGGGTCTTTAAGGATTGAGAAAGACAAGTGCCAGGCTTCAATGGCAAGGAGGGGTTGGGGTTGGATGCTGGGTGCTGAGCAAGCTCCCTTCCTGCCACAGTAGCAATAGCCAGACCCAGGGCTTCAGGGGCCCAGAAGGTGGGCTGCCTAAGGGTCACACACACCCTTGCAAAGACAATGGCAGAAGACACTGAAGGGCTTGGCTTCTGCTTGGGGAAAAGTGGTGTTAGAGGTGGAGACAGTGCTCAAGTCCACAGAGGGGTGGACACACAGTTGGGACTGACCTGTTAAAGCCCCTGAGCTCTGCAGAGGCCACTTCCAATGGCACTTGGCCTCCCATTTCTGTTTCTTGGGATCTGTGTCTCCCACTCTTTCTCCCTCAAGTTCTTCCCATCTCCCAGCCTCTTCCTCAAAGTAACGACAGCTGGATTTCCAGCCACCCATCACCCCTTTTCCCTCACCTTCCCACAGCACACCAGCCAGTGCAGCGGGGGAGGAACTGGGTGTCAGGAATTCGGGGCCTGGGGCCTCCCGGGGTGGGGAGATGGGGAAAGGGTGCTCTAGGGAGACAGAGCTCCTATTTACATTGCTCTTGGCACCTGCTGGCAGGGCCCTGCAGGTAACCATGGCAATCAGGTGAGGAGCCAATCAGTGCTTCTCCCCACCCCCAGCCCCAGAGGTAACAGTCAGAACCTGTGGGGATGGAATGGGGGGAGCAGGGAGTGTGGCAAGGGGCTTATTTTCTTAAACTGGAGAAGGAGCAGCATTTCATTCAATCAGCACCACTTTGGGCCTCGTGTCTAGAAAGGGTCCAGAGGAATAGGCTGGGGCTGAATTCTCAGAAATGCTCGGGGAAGTGATTGGGTGAGGGGCACAGCCATTCGCAATGTGGGGCTCTTGGCTGTGGGGTTCTTAAGAGCAAGTGTCAGCCGGGTGTGGTGGCTCACACCTGTAATCCCAACACTTTGGGAGGCGGAGGGGGGCGGATCACTTGAGGCCAGGAGTTCAAGACCAGGCTGGCTGACATGGTGAAACCCCATCTCTGTTTAAAAAAAAACCACAAAAATTAGCCAGTGTGGTGGCATGCACCTGTAATTCCAGCTACTCAGAAGGCTGAGGCACGAGAATCACTTGAACCCGGGAGGTGGAGGCTGCAGTGAGCCAAGATCACACCACTGTACTTCAGCCTGGGCAATAGAGCAAGACTATCTCAAAAAAAAAAAAAAAAAAAAGAGCAAGTGTCTGCTTTGAAAACACAGTGAATGTGTGAATGAGGTGGCTCGGGCGGTGTGAAGTGTGCGGAGCCTATGTGTGTATGTGTATGTGTGTGTACGCGTGCACGTGTATATGAGGGTGAATAGGAGAAAGATGAGGGCATGCGATTTACCCCAGCAACAGAGACCCCAGGTGTTATCAGAGCTCAGCATCAGCAAGTTTGTTGGTGGCTCTGCACACACACATAGATGCATCTGGAGACACACATGACTGACAGGCAGTCACAGGAAGTACCTTTGGAGGCCCAGATGGTACGTACACAGGATGGATATTACACACGCTCAGAGAGACAGCCACTTGGATTGTTCTCTCCTCTGGATGGTTGTAATAATATTTGGGCATCTTGCCAGGGACAGGGTTACTATGGAAACGACCAAACAGTGGAGTATCCAGCAGCTTTCTGCGTAATTGCAAAGGGGGGACCCATGCAGGGAGGGCTGGCCGAGGCCACCCTGTTTGGGGTGGGAACCGCTCTCCCGTCTCAGATCCCCGTGGCCGCCACCTCTCCATCATGTCTCTGGGCTTGCTGTAGGACTGGCTTGTTCCCCTCTGTCTGCCCTGTAACCTGGTGTCTCTCCCACGTGTGGCCTTTGTGTCTCTGCATCTCTTTCGGTCTCTGGCCAGGTTCCCTGAGCCTCTGTTTGCTGTCTGGGTCCTGGCCAGACTCATCCTGGGGTCTCTATAGAAACTGCTGATCCCGGCTGTGAATTTCTTGTCCTAGAAAACTCAGTGTGGTGGCTTTAGAAATCTTTCTGGAAAGGAGAGAAGGGTGTGAATATGTTGTAAAGGAGCTGTTGGGGCTTGGCCACCCTCCCAAGCCCCACCCCTGGGCTTTTACTCTGGGAAAGAGGAGGGAGGGGCTGTCCCTTCCAGGTGCAGGTTTGGTTTCATTTCTTTACCAAGAAGGAAGCACGGTGGCCAATCCAGAGCCGGACTTTTCACCTCTCTGGACCCTGCCCGGGCCTGGCTGGTGTTGGGCAGGCGGTCTGGGGACAGAGCACTTTCTGCCCAGCTTTGGCAGGCATCTGTGAGAGCCTGTGGTTTGTCACTGGACAGCCTGTGAACAGGTGGCAGAGGCGTCACCAGGGCAGGAGACAGTGGGAGAGTAACAGTGACCATGTGGGGGGAATTCCTGCAGTGTGCATGAAAGGGGGGTTCTGGACCCTGTGTGCTTGCGGGCAGGGAGCACTCATGCAGGGGGCTGTCCATCAGGGGCACTGGGAGGGATTCCTGTGGCAGGGGTATAGCCTTTTTGCCTAAACTCTTTGAGTCCAGGGCTAGGGCTGGAGCTGCACGTTCCCAACTTCAGGCATTTAAGGACCCTCTCTGTTTCCTGCCTGAGTCTCAGGCCTGGAAGCCAAATGGTTAGCGTATGGTGGATTTTCTGGGAGCAGCTATATTTGGCAGACTTTAGAGAAGGGAGGTGCTCCAAAGCTTAGGCTGGATGCAGAGCCAGAAGCACAAGTGATGGCTGCGGCCTTCTAACTTAGGGTAGCCTGTGTCAATGGTGTTTCCAGGGAAGCCTTCCTGGAGGAGGAGTGAATGGATGGAGTAGATAGGAGGCTGGGACGTAGTGGAAGGATCAAGTCTGAGGCCCTGCACCTGGGTGGAGGGGTTGAGGGAGTAAGGATAAATTATTTTTCCCTTCTTCTATTCCTTGAAGTTTCAGGCCAGTGGCTGATTTATCTAAATTTCCTCCTAGTTCCTAGGATGCTTTAAATGTGGACCATGTGAGTGAATACGGATTGGGATTGGAGAGTTTTGTTTTTGTTTTTCTTTTTTAGACAGAGTCTCCCTCTGTCACCCAGGCTTGAGTGCAGTGGCATAATCACGGCTCACTGCAGCCTCGACCACCCAGACTCAAGGGATCACGTGAGGCAGGAGGACCCTCCTGCCACAGCCTCCCAAAATGCTGGGATTACAGACATGAGCGACTGTGCCCGACCTGGGATTGGCGAGAGTTTTAAAAACCCTCTTCTCTTCCATTTTCCTGCCTCCTCACATTCTCTGGGGAGTTGGGCAGTACATCCTGTGGCCTAACTTCAGTCTTTCCTCCTCCTCCTCAGAGGAAGCCTGACCTTGTTGCTCAAGGCTGTGTGACTCTCCAGAGCCTGGGCACCCAATGAACTCTCAGAGGGGGCCAGAAAGAACCAGCCACATGTACACCCCCAGCCCACCCTGAAGGCAGAGAAGGGTCTTGGGCTCAGGGAGAGATGTGCTGGGAGGTGTGGAGTGAAGCGTAGGAGGGGCTGCCGAGGCTCTGGGTTTCTTTTTTTTTCTTTTTTGAGACGGAGTCTTGCTCCGTTGCCCAGGCTGGAGTGCAGTGACGCGATCTCGGCTCACTGCAAGCTCCGCCTCCCGGGTTCACGACATTCTCCTGCCTCAGCCTCCCCAGTAGCTGGGACTACAGGCGCCCACCACCACGCCTGGCTGATTTTCCGTATTTTTAGTAGAGACGGGGTTTCGCCATGTTAGCCAAGATGGTCTCGATCTCCTGACCTCGTGATCCGCCCACCTGGGCCTCCCAAAGTGCTGGGATTACAGGCGTGAACCACCACGCCTGGCCAGCTCTGGGTTTCTGATTCCACTTCCGTTTCCCAGGGCAACGCTCCCCAGTCCCCCCACCCCCGACCCCGGAATCATGCATCGGACTACACGGATCAAAATCACAGAGCTGAACCCCCACCTCATGTGTGCCCTCTGCGGGGGGTACTTCATTGACGCCACCACTATTGTGGAGTGCCTGCATTCCTGTGAGTTGGGGGGAGGGGAGCTGCTCAGGGTGGGCAGCCTCTGTGCCCAGACTGGGGTGGGCACGGCCTGAGGAAGGTAGCACACAAACCCTTACCCTGAAGAGCCAACGCGCCCACATGTCTGCTGGGAATCCTCAGGTCACAGACGGCCTACCTCGCAGGGGTGACTGGGCACGGGGCATCAGCCCAGAAGTTCATTTCAAGGACTCACATCTGAAATCTCAGTTATTTCTTGAAATGGCTGAAATGTTATGCCCTGAAGACGCAGACACCCCTTGTTTGCACTGTGGGCTTGGCAGCAGTGGGGTGGGACCCAGTGGCATCTTGAACACGCTGGCTTTTGTCCCCCATTCCATCGGGGAGCTTGGGACTCAGGGCTGACCTTCTGTGTTGTATATGACACTGGCCTGTCTCACCCAAGATCCAGCTTCCCTCAACAATGCACAAGGACAGGTACCACACGTGCAAAACACACATCGCCACATTGGGCCTCAGAGCAGGGACAGGGTGGAGGAGAAGGGATATCTGAGTCTGAGCAGAGGGCGGGGAGGCTGGTCCTGGGGTCAGAAGGCGGCTCTGACTCTCCTCTCTCTCCACACCCCCAAGTCTGCAAAACCTGCATCGTGCGCTACCTGGAGACCAACAAATACTGCCCCATGTGTGACGTGCAGGTCCATAAAACCCGGCCGCTGCTGAGCATCAGGTGGGCTTGGCACCGCACCTCCTGTCCCCGCGATCCTCTGGGTCAGGCTCCCCCATCCCTCCCACACTCCGTGCTTCCTTCAGCCAAGGCGGCAGGTGTGGGAGAGGCATGGGGTGTGGACCTGGGCTACTCCCCTCCCTTGGGGTCACATTTGGCTCATCATAGGCTGAGGCATACTAGAGGGGCAAAGACCAGACCCACAGGGATCCTAATGCCTGGGCACCGGTCTCAGGAAGAGGGTGGGGAGAGGGGTCCCCTGGCTGGGAGAGCAGGGTGAGGTCAGAGCGGTTCTCTGGAGGGCAGTTCTCTGGAGAGCGCATTGCTGATAAGCCCTGTCCATTTTTCCCCAGGTCTGACAAAACTCTTCAAGACATTGTCTACAAATTGGTTCCTGGGCTTTTTAAAGGTATCTGCATACCATTCCTCCTCCACTGACCCCATTTCCCAACCCATGGCCCTGTCCTCATCCTGCTGCCTTCTTCCAGATGAGATGAAACGGCGGCGGGATTTCTATGCAGCGTACCCGCTGACGGAGGGTGAGTGTGCTCGCGTTTGTGTGTGCACGGTCGTGCCTGGGACCATGTAGGTGTGTAGCGCTACCACTCACCCTCTGACCTCCTCCGCGCACACCTCCCCAGAAGGTGGCTGGGCTCACCTGGCTGAGTTCATGATCCCTGGGTCCTTGGCGGGCTCCCTTCCTACATCCTCCGCCAACCCGAGAGCTCTCTCCTTCTGCAGTCCCCAACGGCTCCAATGAGGACCGAGGCGAGGTCTTGGAGCAGGAGAAGGGGGCTCTGAGTGATGATGAGATTGTCAGCCTCTCCATCGAATTCTACGAAGGTGCCAGGCAAGTCTCGCCCAGGCTGGCCCCTTCTGGGTTCCTAGGCTGGGTCACCCCTTCTCCCACCCAGGACCCTCTGGATGTGTCCATTGAGGGATCATCCTCCTGGGTCTCCTGGTTCTTCCTGGGTCTTCCTAGCTTCATTCTTTCTCCGTCCCCAGGGACCGGGACGAGAAGAAGGGCCCCCTGGAGAATGGGGATGGGGACAAAGAGAAAGTGAGTGCTGGGGCCTGCCTGGGACTGGAATGTGGGCTGGGAGGGAGTGGCCTGGGGTGGATCCCCTACCATGGGTGCCTGTGCCCCAGCAGACAGGGGTGCGCTTCCTGCGATGCCCAGCAGCCATGACCGTCATGCATCTTGCCAAGTTTCTCCGCAACAAGATGGATGTGCCCAGCAAGTACAAGGTGGGTCCCTGGGCCTTTCAAAAAATGAGTGTCTGTGTATGGGTGTGTCAGACAGTCTGTGCACCCCAGCCATTGGTCAGAGCTGGCTAGGTGTCACCCAGGGCTTGCGTGGTTAACTGAGCCCATGTGTTAACAGAAGGGTGGTTGAAACCAAGATTAGGGGGCAGTCTAGGGGTGTTGAAGTCAGTGTGCAGTGGTGCATGGGACCACGGTGGTGTGTATGTGTGCATGTTGCACACTCAGAACTGTGGCAGAGGTGAGTGCAAAAACACAGGGCCTCCTCTGGGGCTGGTTGGCTGTGGGAAGGCTAGTCTGAAATTCCAACGGAGCTCCAGGACATAGCTTTTCAAGCTTGAATGTATACATGTCCCCTGGAGAGCTTGTTTAATGCAGATTCTGATTTAGTAGATTCCATATTTCGGTTTTTTTTTTTTTTTTTTTTTGAGATGGAGTCTTGCTCTGTCACCAGGCTGGAGTGCAGTGGAGCGATCTCGGCTCACTGCAACCTGCAACCTCCGCCTCCCGGGTTCAAGTGATTCTCCTGCCTCAGCCTCCCGAGTAGCTGGGATTACAGGCGCCTGCAACCACACCTGGCTAATTTTTGTAGTTTTAGTAGAGATGGGGTTTCACCATGTTGGCCAGGCTGGTCTTAAACTCCTGACCTCGTGATCCACCCCCCCTTGGCCTCCCAAAGTACTGCGATTACAGGCATGAGCCACGGCACCCGGCCAGATTCCATATTTCTAACAAGCTCCTAGGTACTGAAGGTCCACGGATCACACTCTGGGACAGTGAATCCTAAACTGTTGCCTGTTAAATCTCATGAGTTAACTCACATCTTACCAGTTAAGTCAGAATTTCTGGGGGTAAGATGCAGGCATTGATTTTTTGTTTTTGCTTTTTTTTTTGTTCCCCTTTGTCACCCAGGTTGGAGTGCAGTGGCATCATCTTGGCTCACTGCAACCTCCGCCTCCTGGTTTAAAGTGATTCTTGTGCCTCAGCCTCCCAAGTAGCTGGGACTACAGGTACATGCCACCACACCTGGCTAATTTTTGTATTTTTAGTATAGACAGGGTTTCACCATGTTGGCCAGGCTGGTCTCCAACTCCTGGCCTCAAGTGACCCACCTGCTTCAGCCTCCCAAAACTCTGGGATTACAGGTGTGAGCCACCGCACCTAGCCAGGCATTGGTGGGTTTTTTGTTTTTTGTTTGTTTTTTGAGACAGAGTCTCGCTCTTGTTGTCCAGGCTGGAGTGCAGTGGCAGGATCTTGGCTCACTGCAACCTCTGACCCCCCGGGCTCACCTTAGCCTCCTGAGTAGCTGGGATACAGGCATGCGGCATCACACCCGGCTAATTCTGAATTTTTAGTGGAGAAAGGGTTTCTCCATGTTGGTTAGGCTGGTCTTGAACTCTGGGCCTCCCAAAGCTCTGGGATTATAGGCTTGAGCCACCGCACTCGGCCTAGGCATTGGTGTTTGTGTGTTTTTTTGTTTTGCTTTGAGACGGAGTCTCGCTCTGTCGCCTAGGCTGGAGTTCAGTGACACTATCTCCGCTCACTGCAAGCTCCGCCTCCCGGGTTCACGCCATTCTCCTGCCTCAGCCTCCCAAGTAGCTGGGACTACAGGCGCCCGCCAGCACACCCGGCTAATTTTTTGTATTTTTAGTAGAGACAGGGTTTCATCATGTTAGCCAGGATGGTCTTGATCTCCTGACCTTGTGATCCGCCCGCCTCGGCCTCCCAAAGTGCTGGGATTACAGGCGTGAGCCACCGCGCCCGGCCACATTGGTGTTTTTTAAAGCTCCCTGGGTGATTCCATTTTGCAGCTGGGGGTGAGAGCCAGAGTTCCAGGAGATCCCCCTGAGCCTTTTCAGCTCCTCTGGGAGACCTGCCAGAGATAGGAGACCCAGACAGCTGTGTGCATGGTGGGACCAGGGGCTGCTATAGGACCCTATAGGGGAATAGGGGAATCTTCTCTGGACCCCTTCCTGCCTGGTGGTCAGGAGTTATGTTGGAACAACTCTGACAGGGAAGTCAAATCCACAGTGAAACCCCGGAGAAATAAGGGACCATCTGTAAATCCACCCTTCCCATTGCCCCGCCTCCCAGTCCCCCACATTCCCAGCCTGGAGTCCCAAGCTGGCCAGAGTCATGGTGTCCTCCGCTTCCCTCCCCCAGGTGGAGGTTCTGTACGAGGACGAGCCACTGAAGGATTACTACACCCTCATGGACATCGCCTACATCTACCCCTGGCGGCGGGTGAGCCAGCAAGTGGGGCGGGCAGGGAGCAGACTCCCGCAGGGTCTGGCATTGGTCTCTGGCCACACAGGCCACCCTTCTCTAATCAGAGACAGTCCATCCCTTGTCCCATGAGCTGCATGTCCAGGGTGGCTTGCCACAGCAGGTCAGCCTCTGGGCCATCTCTTGCAGATGACTTTCCGCTCAGGAGACAAGGCTCCTTGGGCAGATGGTGTCCCCCAATTTGGAGGCAGAAATAGGTGCTGGCAGCTGCCGTGTGTTTGCCTCCCTCTCTCCTCTCTGACAGAGTCTCTGCTCTTAGAGCTTTTGCCTCTCTGGGTCTTCATGCGCCCTGTATCCTTGTCTCTCTCCTCTCCAAGGCCCCATCCCATCCCTTTTTTCGAGTTTGGACACTGTGGGGTGGAGCTGGTGGCCCCTCTCTCCTGATGCCTTCCCCTTCCCTGTGTCTCTCCTCTCCACTCTCCCCGCAGAACGGGCCTCTCCCCCTCAAGTACCGTGTCCAGCCAGCCTGCAAGCGGCTCACCCTAGCCGCGGTGCCCACCCCCTCCGAGGGCACCAACACCAGCGGGGCGTCCGAGTGTGAGTCAGTCAGCGACAAGGCTCCCAGCCCTGCCACCCTGCCAGCCACCTCCTCCTCCCTGCCCAGCCCAGCCACCCCATCCCATGGCTCTCCCAGTTCCCATGGGCCTCCAGCCACCCACCCTACCTCCCCCACTCCCCCTTCGACAGCCAGTGGGGCCACCACAGCTGCCAACGGGGGTAGCTCGAACTGCCTGCAGACACCATCCTCCACCAGCAGGGGGCGCAAGATGACTGTCAACGGCGCTCCCGTGCCCCCCTTAACTTGAGGCCAGGGACCCTCTCCCTTCTTCCAGCCAAGCCTCTCCACTCCTTCCACTTTTTCTGGGCCCTTTTTTCCACCTCTTCTACTTTCCCCAGCTCTTCCCACCTTGGGGGTGGGGGGGCGGGTTTTATAAATAAATCTATATATATATGTACATAGGAAAAACCAAATATACATACTTATTTTCTATGGACCAACCAGATTAATTTAAATGCCACAGGAAACAAACTTTATGTGTGTGTGTATGTGTGGAAATTGGTGTTCATTTTTGGGGGGTCTTGTGTAATTTGCTCTTTTTGGGGGTGCCTGGAGATGAACTGGATGGGCCACTGGAGGCTCAGTAAAGCTCTGCACCGTCCTCGCTATTTCCCAAGGCAGATGGTGTGTCGGGGGCCCCTTCAGACCCAAAGCTTTAGACACAATTCCAACTGGCTGCATATAGGAGTCAGTTAGAATTGTTTCTTTCTCTCCCCGTTTCTCTCCCCATCTTGGCTGCTGTCCTGCCTCTGACCAGTGGCCGCCCCCCGCATTGTTGAATGTCCAGAAATTGCTAAGAACAGTGCCTTTTACAAATGCAGTTTATCCCTGGTTCTGAGGAGCAAGTGCAGGGTGGAGGTGGCACCTACATCACCTCCTCCTCTTGCAGTGGAAACTTTGTGCAAAGAATAGATAGTTCTGCCTTTTTTTTTTTTCTTCCTGTGTGTGTGGCCTTTGCATCATTTATCTTGTGGAAAAGAAGATTCAGGCCCTGAGAGGTCTCAGCCCTTGGAGTTCCACTGTGGCTTTAGTATTGTGAAGCACTGCACCCCCACTGACCTTACCCTCACCGGGGAACCCTCACTAGCAGGACTGGTGGTGGAGTCTCACCTGGGGCCTAGAGTGGATGTGGGGGTGGGTTAACCTCACACAAGCACAGACCCCAGACTTTGCCAAAGGCAAACAGCCTTCCAATTGCCCCTCCACCCCCAGCTGAGGCCCGGTCACCTGGTCAGGACAGAGCAACTGCATCTAAAAGCACAAGAAGACAGAAACCTGTAAGCTCTGACCCCACCCCCACCCCTTGAGAGGTCAGCGGACCACCTCCTTAGGGACAGAACCTGGCAGGTCGCTGCCCACCGAGATTTCCTCAAGTGTGCATAGATCTGAGGAGTCGGGAGTCGAGACTCCAGATTCCATCAAAGTCTAGGTGTGTGGGGTTGGGAGCCCCGATGGGCTTGTCTGTGTTTGCACCTTGTCCTGTGTCTGAGGTCCTGTGACTGTACCCTCCTTTGCCCTGGGACATCTGTATCTCTTGGCTTTGTAATAAATGCTGCATACTTTCTGGAGCCTGTAGTTCTTTGGGGTGGAGGGAAGAAGGGAAGGGTGCCTCTCATCTCTGGGTTTAGCCTGGCTTGGGGAACCCATACGGAATGAATCTGAACTGTCCTCTCCTGTAGCTGGTCAGGTGCCCCCAGTCCACAGACAGGTTAAAATCTGGAGCAGGAGGCAGCACGTGGGCCTCATAGCAGTGACTGCAGGACTACCAGTCTGGTTGGGCAGGCTTGTTTTTGCCGTCTTCTCCATCAGCAAACATTGAACCAGGGCCCACTCCCACCTGCCCCAGACTGGAGACTTTTAGGTTATAAGGAATAATTCTTCCTTCATGAGCCAGCTGTGGGCACCAGAATCTCTTTCTTGGGCTCAGCACCTGTTTCCTTTCCCACAGAAGGGGGTGCCTGTCAGAGGCCTGGAGCCAAGGCCACCTGTGGCTGGACAGCAGCAGCCCCCTCAGAGTGGGGAGCCCACTTCTGCCTTCTGCACGCGCTCACTCCTGTGGGTGCCATCGCAGTACGGGGGCCTCTGCGTGGCCTTGCAGGTACAGAGTGCCACCGTGCGGGTCTCTTGGGCCTTGAACTTGAGTGGAGATAGGCCAGTGCGTTGGAAGAAGTGGGAGCCGTCACAGAAGGGCTGGTGGGGGAAAGACAGGAGTCAAAGACCTGACCCCACCTGCTGGGGCAGGGCAGGGCAGGGCAGGCTGCAGGAGCTCGGGGGGAGTGGAGTGCAGTGGTTAGGGTGCAGGCTCCAGAGCGAGCCTGCCGGGGCTCACTGAGTGACCTCTCTTATCTGTAATGTGGGGGTGATAAGAGTAGAGTTGCATGAGAAAATAAAATAATGATCGTGATGCACTTTGCCTATAGTAAGTGTCTGGTAAGTATTTACAGAGTCTTTATAGCATTAGTCTCTGGGACACCCAGAGAGCCAGAACACTAACAGATTGTGTGTGTGTGTGTGTGTGTGTGTGTGTGTGTGTGTTAGAATGGCTCTGAGTCTCCAATGGATCATGAAATTCATTTCCTTCCCATGTTCCTGGGTTAAAACTTCTTTGGGCTGGAGAGTACACTGTGGTAGCAATTTTGTTTGGCTCCAGAGAATAACTGGGCACGTGACAGGGAGTGAAGGTTACAGGGGGGAGGGGATGCCCCATAGCAAACTGGCTGGCTGGCACAGGAGTGTACTCCCCATCCCAGAAGCCACTCAAGCAGAGACTGGGTAATGGAAACAGGCCCAGAGAGGTGACATGCCTTGCTAGCTGAAGGCAGAACTGGTGCCAAGGCCTTTTTTTTTGACAGGGTCTCACTCTGTTGCCCAGGCTGGAGTGCAGTGATGCAAACACGGCTCACTGTAGCCTCAACCTCCTGGGCTCAAGCGGTCCCCCTTCCTCAGCCTCCAGTATGGCTGGGAACACAGGCCCGCCTCCATGCTAGTCTTTGGTGGGGGTAGAGGCATTTGTAGAAGCGGGGTCTCAACTTTGTTGCCCAGACTGTTCTTGAACTCCTGGACTCAAAAGATCCTTCTGCCTTGGCCTCCCAAAGTGCTGGGATTACAGGTGAGCCACCTTGCCTGGCTGAACCAAGGCCTCTTGACATTGGAGTTAGGGTGGGATGGAAGAGAGATGAGAGAAGAGTGCAAATAGAAACCAGCAACTTGTCTTAGAGGGCTTGAGGTGCATGGACCTAAGTGGGACTCAAGGACCCTGGGCTGCTGACACCATGCCACACAGCTTGAAGGAACACCAGTCAGAGCTCTGATCAGGAAGGAAAGGGGCCAGGGAGGCAAACAATATGGGCAGGTTCCTGCTGGGATGAAAGGCTCCTGGGCAGAAGGGGAAGCAAGTGGGGCAGGCAGTGCAGCTGAGAAGACAGCAAACTGTGGCAAGCGGCCAGGAAGTCCCATAAACTGAGAAGGAAGAGTTTTCTGGAAGAAGAGTGGAGAGGGGCACAGGGGAAGGCTGGGAGGCTTTGGAGGCAGGAGAGCCTGAGCAGAATCTCTTCCCAATGTGTCTATGGCCATACCACCCTGAATGTGCCCCATCTCATCTGATCTCGGAAGCTAAGCAGGGTCAGGCCTGGTTAGTACTTGGATGGAACACCGCCAGGAAATACCAGGTGCTGTAGGCTTTCGGGGTTCAAGGCCTGGGAACTTGTGGCCCAGGTGCTTCCTGGAAGGAGACAGGGAAGGGCCAGGTGAGCTTCGCCATGCAGTGCACCTCTGAGAAACAAACAGCTCCAGAAGAGCCCACTGGAAGCCTGGCCACACCAGGCTGGCTGCGTGACTGAGTTTCTGTCTCTGGCTTCATTGCAAGGGGTAGATGCAGTGAGCTTAAGGTTGCTGGTGGCACTGGCCTTTTGTCCCCAAGCCCCCTTGGTGTCCCTCAGGTATGTGTGGGAAGAATAAGATCATCCTGGGTGGGAACTCACTGGAGACACCAGGCTGTTCCTAGCCAGAGGTATCAGTAGGAAGGCAGGTAGGGGTCTCACCTGCTTCTTGCTGCGGCCACACACACACCACCTGTAGGTTTTCCCTGCCACCAGCTCCACCTTGATGGGGGTTTTCAGGGCCACCACGGACCTGGCTGGGGTTCTAGGGAACCACCGGGCCTGTGGCCAGGGAAGATGAGGGGCTCAGGGTTAGCTCAAGCCCTGGAAGCACCTTCCGGCCTGCGACCCTTCCCAGTTTCCCACTGGCCTGTGTGTGTGGCAGGTTTCCTCTACAAGAGGCTGATCTGATGCCACCCAACAAGACCGTTCCCCAGGACACCATAGGACCGTGAGCTTTGGACAGGGAAGAGATTTCAGAGCCATGCGGGCACTCAGGTTTTAGGGTCCAGCTGCCTTCCCTCAAACGCTGGCTCCCACCTGGGTGCTAGGGAAGGCGGGCTGGGATCCTTCCAGCCTACGGCAGGGCCACCCACACTGGGGCTTGGTTCATTAGGTGCTGCTGTCCTCAGCACAGAAGACTGGCGCCCTGCCCAGTGCCCTCTGGTCCGCCCCACCTCCCTGAGAGCCATAGGCTAACTCCAGGGAATAGGGCTGTATCCTTCCTGGCTCCATGCCTTTGAGATCTCCGTGCCTGGGGGTCTTGTGCGAGGAGGAGGGGAGGATGGGGGTACTTACCAGCCAGGAGGAGATGTCCCGCCGCGGGTTCAGGTCCTGCAAGGTACGCAAGCATGGCAGGCATCACAAGACGGTGGTTTGGAAACGGAAAAATAAAATCAGTGGAAAGGGAAGGACACGGGAGGCCATCTGGGAAGGAGGAGGTGACAGGGCTGAAGGGGCGAGGGAGGAACGAGAGGGTAAGAAAAAGATCGCTAGAGAAGGTGCTGGCTGGGGAGGTCCTGGCAGGGACTGGCGCTCGGGAAAAGCCTGTGAGCTGAGGCAAGCCAGACACCGGCGGGGCGGGCCGGGAGCTCCGGATGCTCGGCCTGGCCGGGCCGGGGCTGGAGTGGGGGCTGGCAGAGGCCCGGCTGGGGTTCGGGATGGGGGCCGGTGCGGGGCAGGGGTGCTCACCCGGGCGCCACGCGCCGCCGGCCGCAGGATCGCCCCCACGCCGCGCATGGTCGCCTCCCGCGCCGCGCCCGCCCGCCGGCTCCGCCCCCGCCGGGTCACCTCCCCGCCCCCTCGATCCCCGGCCCGCCAGGCCCCAGAAGACGCCGCGGCGTTCTGCGAGGGCGGAGGCCAGGGGCGGGCGGGGTACGGAAGCCCGACCGCGGCGCCCGCCCAGCGGCCTCCTCGGCGCGCTGGGAGTGAGCGGTCGGTCCCGGCGCCCCCTGCCGGGCGGGCCTGGCAGTGGAACGCCCCGCGCGCAGCCTCGGCGCCTGGGGCACCCCCGAGGGCGCGGGACCCTCCCAGGAGTCGCTGTTGCTGGCCGAGCCTCGGCCGCGCTTCTGGGAGCGAGCGCGCGGGCGTCGCGTCACCTCGGGACGGCCAGAGTCCCGACGGCCGGGGCCCACGGACTGATGCACCCTGCGGGGTGGGCTGGGGTGTGCTGAGCGTCTGTGCGCGCTCTGCCGCTGAGTGCCGACAGAAGGGCCGCAGCCCACGCCCTCCTACCCTCCCGCAGTTGGCACCCACCTCCTGTCCCCTTCCATAAAGCGAGACTACGCAGGGGCTCTTCGGATTTTTTTTTTTTTTTTTTTTTTTTGCAAAACATTCTTTTATTAAAAGAACAAGTGCTGTTTACGAACTGCCCTTCGTACAAATAACATCCGTTATACAAAGATACAAGATCCGGGTTATGCACAATTCCAGGCTTGGAGGTGGCAGGGGAGCATCGCCTTTGGGCTGAGGATATCAAGGTTTTAGAAAGAATGAAAAAGGAGCCCCTGGGTTTGCAATCTGTGGCTTCCCCTCCCTGCTCCCTAGGAAGGGTCTGCTACATGGAAACAGGTTGGGATAGAAAGGGGGCGAGACGGGAGCAGGGGTGGGGTCTCCAGTCCCACCACCCAAGTCCCAAGTTGAGCTGGAGAAAGTGGACAAAGGGGAATGAAGGCACCCCTCAGTTCCCAACTTTTCAGTAGGTCAAGACAAAGTGGTCGGGAGCTAGACACACTCTCAATCCTGATGGACACGGCGGGAGAGAGCCAAGGCTACTTGCCCACCTTCCTTGGAATTCCCAGTTGAAGTTACCTGAATCCCTCTAGGCACCTCTCCCCAGGAAAATAAGTTGAGATAAAGGAGAACTGGGTGCAAGCTGCCTACCCCTAACTGGCCCATTGCACACCAAGGAAGATCCTAGAAGCTGGCAGGGGGAGCCTGTGCCTTTGAAAACCTGTCTTCATTTCCAGTTTGGGAAAGAGAAGCGTGGAGGTTACCCTTTCTCGGAGCTGGCCCCTGGCTTGGGCTCCTCTCATTCCTCTAGACCCTTCCTAAGAGTCTGGGGTGAGCACCTCCCTAGAACTCAGTATGGGGGGAACGGGCAGGGGTCCCCTCATCAGCCTCAAGGTCAGGACACCTTGAGGCAGCAGCAGACCCAGGAGCCGGAGGGGGAAAAAACCCCACAAATAGGAAAAACAAACCAAGACAATCCTTAAAGTGTCATTGTCCATGGAGAGGATCCACCAGCTCTGAGCTAAGACAGTCAGTGCCATATAGACACCCTCCCACCCCGGGCACAGCCCTGCACTCACACCGTGTGTCACACACACAGGGACAGCCAGCCAGCCATGTGGAGACCATGCCGTGGGACAGGGGAACCAAGGGCCAGGAGGCCACAGTCCTGACGGCTGGTCCCGGCCCTGTCACTGAGCCCCTTCTAGGCTTGGAGCTGTCATCTGTGATGGGAGAAGCTGGCTGAAATGACCCCTTAAAGACAGGTCCCTTCAGCGCTGGCATGCACCAGTTGTGATCCCACAGCAGGCACTGCCTCTATATGCACCCCCACTCACACCTCCTCACTGAGGGTGGGAACACCTGACTCCACATGCTCACCCACTCACACCTCCTCACTGAGGGTGGGAACACACGAAGCTCTGCTCTCATGCGTTTCCAAACTCTGCTTCCGCTCTGCAAACCACATCCTTCCCCTCCCCACAAAGAGATCTACAAATCTGGGTCCCTTCCCACCCTCCACCATCCAAATTCACGCTCAAAAAAGGGACTGAGGTTAGGAGAGGGTGAGATCGTTACAGCCATCCCCCTGCGTTGGTATTCTGCTCCTCCTGAAGCTTTCGAGACCTTTCCTGTTGAAGCTCCCTGAGAAGGAAATGCCACTACCTCTCTCACGAGGGACAGGGGGAAGAGGAGAAGAGGGCTGCACCCGTTCATACCCAGCCTGGGCCCTGTCTTCAAATCTAACCTAACCGCCACAGTAGCCCAGTCTGGGGAATGCAAGCGGCTTGGGAAAGTTGGAGAACAGACACTTGGAGATGAGAACCCCAGGCTTTGGGTTGGGTTGAGGGAGGGAAGAAGTGTTCTGGGTGGGGGTGGGGGGTGGGGTGTCTTGGTTTCAATGCACAGAATCACCTGGACCTCTCACTCTTCAACATGGCAACCTCGGGGTAGACTTCCCTTCCCATCCAGACAAAAGTTAAGTTTCGCTCTAAGTGGGCCAGCCTCGGGCAAGGGCGTGGGTGTGAATGAGCAACTCTTCTAAGAATCTCTGAAGGTTACTTTTCTTTTTTTTCTTTTTTGAGACAGAGTCTCACTCTCTCACACAGGCTGGAGTGCAATGGCACAATCTCGGCTCACTGCAGCCTCAGCCTCCCGGGTTCAAGCAATTCTCGTGCCTTAGCCTCCCAAGTAGCTGGGATTACAGGCACGTGCCACCACGCCCGGCTAATTTTTATATTTTTGATAGAGACGGGGTTTCACCATGTTGGCCAGGCTGGTCTTGAACTCCTGACCTTAGGTGATCCGCCCGCCTCAGCCTCCCAAAGTGTTGGGATTACAAGCATGAGCCACCGCGCCTGGCCTGAAGGTTACTTTTCTTTTCAGTGGTTTGGGGCAGGGAGTTACACAGCTTAATAGATTAAGATGAATAAAATGCTGAATTCTATCATTTCTTTCTAACATATTTAGCATTAATAAAAAGTGAGTATTTCTGAGGTCATCACAACTGCCTCCCCCTCCCCCAAGCCCTTGCAAGTGCCTAAGAAATTGCCTTTGAAGGATTCCCACCCCCCTCCATTATCAGCTCCCTAACATCTTACAAAGTCTTATCAACAGGAATATTAATATTATTTTCAGTATCAGAAAAAAAAAAACAGTTGAGCAGCACAGGCAAAAATATATCTGCACTACGTTTCTGTCGTTGCCAAAAATATACACATCTTCTTTTCTTTATTAAAAAAAAACAAAAAAAAAAAAACCCAACAACAAAAACCCAAACAGAAACACACACAGAAAAATCCACACATGCAAAGAGACTGACAAGGCCGGAGCCTGGGGAAGCTGGAAACCCCTACCCTGGGCTCCAACCCCAGTGCAACTGAAACAGGGACAACAGGCTTCGCCTTGCCTCTCGCCTCTCTCCTGACTGTCCACTCAGCCTCTGTGCCAAGGGCCTGGGCAGGCAGGGACTCTCTGAAGGTGAGAATTGCCCACTCTACCCTGGGGAAATAGCTGGTGGGTGAGGGGACAGTTGTTAGTCAGCTTAGTGACTCCCCTGGTTGGTGGGGGTGGGGTGCAGGAGGCAAGCTGGCTAATTCTGAGAGGGAGGCTTTTGCTAAAAGCAGTGGCATGTCCCCCCACCTTACGCCCTCCCCCAAGCCCTGGGGCTCCCTTTGTGCCAGAGAAGAAGGAGGAAGCTATCAGTGGGGTAGGGGGCCCTAAGGGGGCCCTGAGACCATGTGGGGTCAGGGGAGGAAAGGCAGGACATTACCCTGATTCAAAGCCCCGTGCCCCCAGTGACTCTCCAATATTGGAGTACTGCTCTGATGTTTGTTAACCATTCATGCCCCCAGAGAGGGACCAAAGTTGGTGAGGTGGGGAGGGTGCAAATAAGAGCTGGGAGGTCCCCTCTCTGGCGCTGCTTCATCTGACCACTGCGCCTATCCCTGCCCTTGGCTGCCCTGGGTCCAGGGGGAGAGAGACAGGCAGACAGACACATACACACACACACACACACACACAGGCACGCACACACACACTCACACACTGAGTCGGGCAGCTCCATCTCCCCACCCTCGGCACTCCTAAGTCCAATAGTGCAAACAAAGGGCGGGGCATCAAGGAAGGCCGGAGCCTCCCTGCACCTGCCCTCTCCTCCCCATCACGGGGCCCCAAGAGGTTGAGGAGGCTGGGGCTGAGTGTGATGCTCTCCTGCCCCTTCTCCAGCCCCCAACATCTGTGGGCTTTTACAAGCTCAGCTTGTGCCCTGCGCTGGGGGGAGGGATGGCGAGAAAAAGTCCAAGGGGTCCCTTCTGCCATCTGCCCGAGCTGGGAAGAAACTGCAGGTAAAGTGGGTCCAGCCCTTCTTCCATAAAAGATTTCCCCGCAGGGACAGGCCCAGGGCCTCTCCCTCCACTTCTCCCCATTTAAGTGCTGATCCATTTCATGCGACAGGTCCAACCGACCCCCTACTTCTGCCATGGCCCACTCTGCTCTCGGGGGGAACCTTCAAAACATTTGCTGGGGGTGGACCTCCTAGGCGGGCTTGCAGACTGTCCTTCCTCTGAGCCTCACAAAGCGGACAGTGCGGAAAGGGAAGGGGGCCAGATGGAGGGGGCTCCCCTCTCAGTCTCAGTCCTCGACACCAGGAGCTCCCCACACTCCCTGGACCTCAGCACAGGCTCTGGGTCAAGGCTCTCCAGGGTCTGGGCGCAGGCGCCTGCTCCAGGCTAGGACCCCTCAGGCCAGGATCTGTTCCCTCCACTTGGGGGGTCATGAGGGGTAAGGGTGGATTTAGCCTTTTTCCTGGTTGGCTGAGGCTCCTTTGTCAGCGGTCTGGAAAGACAGGGAGGGAGGCCGGGGGTGTGGAAAGTGTCAGGTCCTAACCCCCAGATAAGAACAGCTTCCTGGGCCAAGAAAGCTGCTGTGGGGTGCTGAAACGGGGCCAATGGAAGCCTCTGGCCTGGGCTCTGAGGGGTGCGCACCAGAGCCGATGTGCAGGGGTGTGAAACCACCCTGCAGAAGAGCACCGGGCTGCGTGGGCATGTGCGAGCTAAGGCCGTGTGCCCTCAGGAGAGGGAGAGAGGGCCTTTCTGACATTGGCCTACCCAGAGGGTCATCTTTTTCTAATTGGTCAGCTGAGAAACAAAATGGCTTTTTCTAATTGGTCCTCCCGGAGGAAGGCTGTTTTCTAATTGGTCCTTTTCCTCTGAGCCCATGCTCAGATGGGATCTTTCTTGGCCCTGCAGGAGGGCACCCATGTGCAAGCAGAGGCCCTGGGGTCTGAGGCAGGGTACTTTGCTGACCTAGGGGTTGCTTCCTTCCCCCTGCTGAGGTACCTGATGATAAGCCTTCTGACAATCCATCTCTACCCATCCCTCAGAGGGGAGGCAGGAAGGCCCCGGGCCCCTTACTCACCCCTCCCTTGGGGCCACCGCCACTGCCGTCTGCTCCCGACAGGCTGAGGAAGGGGTTGGTCTGGGCAGTGAGGACTGGGGGTCCGCCTGCTGCTGCCACTGCTGCAGCTGCAGCTGCTGCGGCCATGAGACTTGTGTTGTTGCCAAGCGAGGGAGCCACTAGGGCTCCAGCGGGCAGCAGGGGTGGAGCAGACGCTGTGGGCAGCAGGCCAGGGGTACCCGCAGACAGCAGCGGGGTGGAGCTTCCTGCCAGCAGGCTGGCCATGGGCAGCTGGGAGCCCCCAGCCATCTGCAGGCGCTGCAGCTCCCGTTTCTGCTGGATCTGCTGGATCATCTGGTAGACAACAGTCTGGTGTTCCTGCAAGGGGGCCAGACTGCTTGTTGGCCAACAGTCTCGGGGGTCTCTTCCCTGCTGCCTGCCTGCCCTGCCTGGCCAGGCCCCACCCCATCACACTGGAACTAGGAGGCAAGAGGACTGTGAGACAGTCAAGGTACTGTCTCGCATTTCCCACTTAGCCTCGGTCTCCCCATCTAGACAAGAAAATGGTTGCATGCCATTGGTATTTGCCAGCTGCAGCACTGCCGGCCAACAGCAGGGTATTTAATATCTCTGGCCCTGCCCACAGAATCACCCCTCAGCTCCTAAGACAACCACAGATGCCCCCAAGTTGAAAAACACTAAACTAGGTCAATAGTTTTCTTTTCTTTTCTTTTCTTTTTGTGAGACGGAGTCTTGCTCTATCACCCAGGTGGAGTACAGTGGTGCGATATTGGCTGACTGCAACCTCCACCTCCTTGGTTCAAGCGATTCTCCTGCCTCAGCCTCCCAGGTAGCTGGATTACAGGGGCCTGCCACCATATCCGGCTAATTTTTGTATTTTTAGTAGAGACGGGGTTTCGCCAAAACTATTGACTAGGTCAATAGTTTTCAATTCGCCGGACGCAGTGGCTCACGCCTATAATCCCAGCACTTTGGGAGGCTGAGGCCGGTGGATCACTTGAGGTCAGGAGTTCGAGACCAGCCTGGCCAACATGGTGAAACCCCATCTCTACTAAAGATACAAAAATTAGCTGGGCATGGTGGCATGCACCTGTAATCCCAGCTACTTGGGAGGCTGAGGCGAGAGAATCCCTTGAACCCGGGAGGCAGAGGTTGCAGTGAGCCAAGATCATGCCATTGCACTCCAGCCTGGGCAACAAGAGTGAAACTCTGTCTCAAAAAAAAAAAAAAAAAAAAAAAAAGTTTTCAATTTCCTTTCTCTTTTGTTTTATTTGCTTCTATCATTTAAGATTCATTTATTTTGCTTTGAATAGTCAAAGCATTCTTAATGTCCCAGAAACCAAAATAATATATCAAAGTTTACCTTAAGAACTTACTCCTCTTGCTCCCATCTGGTCCCTACAGGCAGCCAGCTGAATTGGTTTCCTGTCTAATATTTCTTTATATGAAAATGTTTATTTCTCTTATTTTTTTCAACTCCCTGTTTTGTTTTTGAGACAAGGTCTCATTCTGTCACCCAGGCTGGAGTGTATTGGCGCCATCTCAGCTCACTGCAGCCTCTACCTCCCCGGTTCAAGCGATTCTCCTGCCTCAGGCTCCCGAGTAGCTGGGACTGCAGGCATACACCACCACGCCCAGCTAATTTTTTGTAGAGACTCAGTTTCGCCAAGTTGCCCAGGCTGATCTCGAACTCCTGAGCTCAAGCGATCTGCCTGCCTCAGTCTCCCGTGCTTGGATTACAGACATGAGCCACCACGCCCGGCTGCTTCCCTCATTTTTAAAAAGTAAAACTCCTTTTCTCCAAAGGTAGTTTCAGCCAACCCAACAGGAGACAGACCCAAAGAAGCTGCTGTGGTTGAGGGTGGTGTCACCTGCACAGCCACTTAGACCCTGGAGTTTCCCCTGAATGCCTTTGGGGCTGGGACTGAAACGCTCAATAACTGAGGACTTGCTGCCTTCCAGAGTCTCTCACCAGGATGCGACCTGGGGCTATTACGGCAGCCCTTTCTCAATGCCCAGGGGACCCTGGGCATGATCTTATCCCCCTTACCTGCCATGGATGCTCCACAGGGCCCAGCCCCAGTCCCACAGGCCCAGCCTAGAGCTTCCCCTCCCTCTGCCTGCTCCTGCCCTCTCCTGGCTGGCCCTGATCTTCTGAGATGTGCCCTTCCAGGCAGACCAAAGGGCCCCTGAGGCAGGGAAGGGAGGGGCATTACCGGGGTCAGCTGCGGGGAGGCCAGAAGCTGCTGGAGTTGCTGGAGCTGCTGCTCTTGCTGCTGAAGGAGATGTCTCTGCTGCTCCGTAAGGCTGAGGTGGGGGGGGGGGGGCGGGGGGACAATACACAGATCATGGGGGAGGGCCAGGGAAACACTCCTGCTTCCAATCTCAAGCCCCCAGACTCCCTCAGACCCAGGGGAAGCAAGGCAGGGATGTGCGATCTTAGAGCACTGTGCTCATAGGGTGCAGCAGGAGGGATGCAGGTCTGATTTAGAAGAACTGTCCCAGAAGGAAATCCTAGAGTGTAGGACAGGAAGTCAACAATTCTTTTGTCCCTGGGGAGCTACCGTCCAGAGGACACACATGTCTAACAGTCTGTGGAGTCCCTAGAGGCCAAGAGGTGACTAGGATTATATACCCTGTGAGACCAGAGGCCATTTTTCCTTTTAGGGATTGTGGGTATTTTGGGGAAAATCCCTCCCTTCCCAGAGCCAGCCCCCCACCCTGTTCCCCTTCCCAGGGCTGAGCTCTCCCTCACCTGTTGAGACAGCCTGGCAGCTGCAGCGTGGGGGCCCCGCCAGCCTGGCTCAAGCTTGCGGGGTTGGGGGCAGCGGCCCCATTCAACCCCCCAAGGAGCCCATTGAGGGGCAGGCCCCCACTGCCTGCCAGCCCCCCCAACAGCCCCTCAGCCATGGGCATGGCCCCCAGCCCCGCTGCCCCGGGTGCCCGGCCCAACCCGTTCTGCGGCTGGGGCGGGAGTGGGGCAGGGGCCCCAGGCAGGGCCAGGGGCAGAGTGGCAGGGCTCTGCTGGAGCAGGGGCAGCGGTGGGGGCGTGCTGTGGAAGGACAGCGACGAGCTGCTGCGGCTCGGGCAGCCTGAGTGTGGGTCCTGGGGAGGGAGGGGGAAGGGAGGGGTCAGAGGACCAGCATGACTTTTCTGGCCCCTGGCCCAGCACCCACCAGCATTCTCACAGAGCACAGCAACCCCCACTTCACCCCCAGGCACCCTGGAAGAAGCAAGGTCCGGGGATGAGGGCTAAGAATCCAAATTGTCTTCACGAATCATGTTTCCTGACCCCTTCCTGGGAGCCCAGCGCCCCTCGTCATCCTCATTTAATAATGGACAGTGATGATGGTGGTGACCATCTGGTGAACCAGATTCTGGGCTGAGGGCTTGACCTGTGCTATCTCGCTATTCTCATTTTATGGGTGAAGCCATTGATTCTTGCACAGGTTAAGTAACTCTGCACGCAAAAGCACTACAGCTGAAGTGAAAGGCTCAGGTTCGAATCCTATGTCCACAATCCAATGGCTTGGGTGACCTTGGGTTCAACGTGTCTTAGTTTACTCACTCATAAGCTAGGGGGTAATAGTAGTACCTATTCCATAGGCTTACCATGAAGACTAAATGAATGCTTTAAAAAATCTTAGCATAGGGCATGACAAAGGGCAAGTGTGCAATTAATGCTGGTTATTATTATAACTGCCCAAGTCACACAGTTAATAAATGGCAGAGAGAGAACAAGAACCCAGTTTGTTGGATTCTAGTAATAACCACAACACAATAGCAACTGCTATTCCAACCGCCACCAGTTACACAGGAATTATTTTGTGTGAGGCGCTATAATAAACCCTTCACAAATACTTCTCAAAGAGGCCTTCCCTAACCACTTTCTATCCACAGAAGCAGCCCTCCCCCGTTCTCTCTCTCAGCCCTCAATTTCTCTCCACCCTAACATGTCTCCCAGTTTGTGATTACTCCTTCTTTGCTTGGGGTAGCCTATCTTCAGAAGCAGCGCTGTGCCGGTTTTGCTCACTGATTGCTTAGCCAATGCCTGGCACTAAGTGGGCACCTCATAAATATTACTTGATTAAGGGAGGACTGAATGGATCAATCAATTGCTCAGTCAGTCATTTCACTGCCCAGCCTCCAATAGCTGCGGGGAAGAGATGGGACCAGGAGAGCCTTGAGTCTCCCCCTCCTTCCTGCCCCGCTCCTCGTAGCGCCCACCTCAGAAGAAGTAGACAGCGAGTTGTCCAGGCCGAGGCTGCTCTTTCCCGGAGGGCTCTTGCTGGTGCTCAAGGAGTCGCTGCTGCCGGCTGTGGGAGGGATGTCACAGGCTGCAGTCAGGGCCACTCCGGACTTCAGGGCGGGGGCCTCTCTCCCGGGCTGGGCGGGATCCCCTCACCTTGGGGAGGCAGGCCATAGGGCCCAGGGACAGGGCCGTTGGCGGCAGGCAGGGCAGCAGGCAGGGCAGGGAAGGGCACAGAGAGCTGCACGTTGAGAATCTGCAGCCGCTCCTTTTTGGCCGTCAGGCTCAGGATCTGCTCTTGCAGCCGCTGGTTCTCCTTCTGCAGCGCGTGCAGCGCCTTCAGCATCTCCACGACTGCGGAGAGAGCGAGGAACCTGAGGGCGGGGCGAGGAGCGGCGGAGGCGGGACCGGGGGCGGGGCCTGGAGGCGAACCAGGGCTCAGCACTTAAAAAGGAGGTGCCATCCTAAGGAGGGACACAGGTGAGTTCTGAGAAGAGAGGCGGGACTTGGGGAGCCACAGGTGTGAAGACCTGGGGCGGAGCCTGAGGCTGGGGTCGAGGCCACAGGGGTCAGGAGAGAAGGGCGGAAGTTGTGGTTTGGTAAGGTCGGGGCCCGGAGGCCACGAGGGCCAAAGGTGGGGCGCTGAGGGCCCAGGGCCGGTAGTGTGGCCCGGCAGGGATGGGAGGTGAGGCTCGGGGTGGCCGAGAGTCAAGGCTGGGGCGGGGCCTAAGGGCGGAACCTTAAAGAAGCTTGGGGACCTCGGGGAGAAAGGTGACTGTTGGGGCCCTGGGGCAGTTGTCCCGACCGGCGCCACCCCTCCTCACTGTTGACGCCGGCCTCCCCGTCGCCCTGCTTCTCCAGAAGCTGCTCCATGTTAGTCGTCCCTGGGGCCGCCGGGTCTAACTGGCCGCCCCCACAGGGTGCAGAGGCTGTCTGGTCGAAGAGCGCGGGGAGGCTGCTGATGGGGGACCTGCGGCCAGAGGGAACCTGGGTTCAGTCGACCCGACCACTCCAGGCTCCTCTGGCCATTCCCCCGTATCCCCCAGGGGTTCCAGCCCGCGCTGGTCTCTCCGTCCCTCCTCCCTCGGGTGTCCCTCCTGCCCCCAGCCCCTCCTCCAGGCTGCCCCTTCCCTCACATGGAAGACAGACTCTCCTGAGGGGAGGTCCCCCGACACCGGAAGCTGCAGTCCTCCAGGTCTGGCTCTTGGAAGAAGGGAAGGCTGGGATCAGCGTGGAGGAGTGGTCGCTGCCTCAGGGTCCCCGCCACCGAGGTGGATATGGGATTGGGACCTCACCGCAGATCCCTTTCCCCAGGAATCCCCAACCCCAGACTGGCAGTTCAAGGCCAGCGCTGAGGGCCCTGGCTTGGAAACCCTGCCCCTGGGAGGCAAACCCCGAGCATCTGCTCTCTTCCTCCTCTGGGCTGAGGGCTCCACTGTCTGGCTTCTTTCAGATCCACCGCCCAATTCCTTTCCTGGGATCTTCAGAGTTATAGAAATTTGAGGTCAAGACAGACCTGGATTGAACTTAAACCTGACATCAACTTTTGTGACCTTGGGCTCCTAACCAGCCTCTCTGAAGTGACTGTTATTAAGATTAAAAGAAAGTAATAGATGTGAAGTGTTTACCTGAAGGGTTTAGCTGGCATGTAGCAAGCCCTTAATGACTGCAGCTATTATCATAATTAGCTCTGTATGACTTTTTACATTCATCAGATCCCTAATCAGAAGGCAAAACTAAAACTCCTCCTTGGGCCACAGAATCCTGATCTGAGTTTTAACAAATATATCACCCTACTCTTTCGTTCTTAAACGTGGAATCATATTTGTCCCCTTTAAGGCTTACCTGAGTCGGCAGCCTGGCTGTAGGCCCCGCCTCCCAGCCTGACAGGTGGTCTCCCTGCACCAATCAGCTTCCTGGGGCTGGGCTGACTCTCCAGGGAGAGGGCGGGGAGCTTGTGACCCGCCCCCTTAACTCGTAAATACCCGGAGAGGTTGAGACCTCCGTAAGCGCTGATCTCAAGGACGCACTACGAAGCCAAGGGGGTGAAAGCACTGGGCTTGGAGTCAGGAGAACAGAATCTGAGCTTTAGGTCTGCCATTTCCTGCCTTGAGGAAGTCTTCCATCTCTGCCTTTTTCTTCTGTGAGATGGAGCAGTAACTGCCCTGCCCTGCCTTCTCGCTGGGTTCTAACGTGAAAGTGTACCCTGGTTTGCTGTGTGTGTGGATTTTTTTTTTTTTTTTTTAAGAGACAGGTTCTCCCTATGTTGCCCAGGCTAGTCTCCTGAGTAGCTGGGATTACAGACGGGAGCCACCGCGCTGGGATTTTGTTTGTTTTGAGAAGGAGTTTTGCTCTTATCGCCCAGGCTGGAGTGCAATGGCGCGATCTCGGCTCACTGCAACCTCCGCCTCCCAGGTTCAAGCAATTCTCCTGCCTCGGCCTCCTGAGTAGCTGGGATTACAGGCGCCCACCACCACGCCCAGCTAATTTTTGTATTTTTAGTAGAGACGGGGGTTTCACCATGTTGGCCAGGCTAGTCTCGAACTCCTGATCTCAGGTGATCCACCCGCCTCGGCCTCCCAAAGTGCTGGGATTACAGGCATGAGCCACCACACCCGACCTGTTTGTTTTTGCAGGGAGGGCAATGGCCAGAGGGAGGGGGCAGCCAGAAAGTTCTCCCATTCTTTCTGGGGTCCCATGCAGGTGATGGGTGTCAGACCTTTAGGAAGAAAGGGGAGAGGGGGTCAGATATTCACATACCTGTGTGGCTGCTCTCAGCTTGGGCGAGGAGGGGATTAACGGCACCCATGGGGGTTCCAAAGATGTGGGTAGAAGGGAGGCTAAAGGTAGAGCCAGCCAGAGAAAACACCTAAGGGAGGGAGGTAGAATCCCCTGGCGGTTATTCTTGGATCTAGAGCACAACTGTGTGTACCCGGGTGAAGGGGGCTGGGTGTGCTGGGGAGCAGAGGGGACCAGAGCCCGGAGGGAGGTCTGATCGCAACTCAGCCCAGTTGCTCCAATTCCCATGGAAGGCTGGGGTCATCTGTCAGTCTGTCCCCAACCTGCCCAGGAAAGGAGGAGCCCAGGAGCCAGGTCTCACCTGAGTGGTGGAGATAGAAGCAGAAGAGGAGGGGAGGGTGCTGGTGAATGGGGAGCGGCTGAGGCGGGGCAGGGCCGAGGTCCCTGGGGGCCCCAGGAGGCTGGAGGAGAGAGGGGTGCTGCAGACAGCCCGCAGCATCCCACCACTGTGGGAGATGGGGTCCTTATTACTGGTGTAGATGCCTGCAGGCACAAGGACAGAGGGAAGCACGTGGTTACCCTCCACCCCAGACTCCTGCTCAGCCAGGTGGCTGTGACAGCCCCTCCCTAGCTCGAGTGCTCCCTGGGATCTGGCTACATGCCCCAGTCTAACCCTCTTGCTGCAAAGATGTCACTTCCTGCCTGGGTGACATCTGCTTGCTGCGCCTGCTTGTTAAACTGCCCTGCCAAGGACTAGGGAATTCCTAGCTTTTCTAATCTCCCTCCCAAAACTTGGTAAAACCTTCTGACAATCTGCCCCCAATCCTTTTCACTCCAGGCATGCAGAGGGGGATGTCCTGAAGGTGACTGTCTCCTCCATGCTCTATCTTTTGGAGCAGTATCCATCCCATTTCCTTCTAAGTGCATGTGTAAGCTCTGTTCCTCACTAGACTGGCTGGGCCCTGAAATGCCCTCTGTCCCCAGGGGTCACTAACCTGCCCCTAGTAAGGGGGACTCCAGGCTCAGGCTGGGCAAGCTCCCAGAAGGCCCAAAGGTTCGGGAGGCCAGACCTCCCAGGCCGGAGCTGACCAGGGAACCTCCAGAGAAGGGTGAGGCAGCAGTGGCGGTAAAGCCAGCCAGCTGGGCACTGGGCAAGGATGGGGCAGCTGGGCCCCCAGTGCCTTCCTTGTTCCGGCTGCCCTTGGGACGGCCTGGCCCATGGCGGCTCCTCTTGCTGGCTTTGTGCTTCTTCTCCTTCAGGCCTGTCTCAGGGGTCTCATCAGCAGGCACAGGGGTGGCACTCAGTGCGGGCATCCGTTTGTGGGTGCCTGCCGAGGCCCCAGACCCCGTGACGTGGGGAGACTTATAGTCCCCAGGGGAGGGCGCCCGGGCCCGGCCTGAGCTGGAGGTGGTGGTGGAGAAGCGCATGATGGGCCCAAAGCCAGAGAAGACCACCTTCTGCTCAAAAAGGTCAGCCTTGGGGGGCTCGGGGGCTGAGGGAGAAGGAGGGGCTGAAGGGGCAGGGGCTGTGGGCTTGGAGTACTTGTCCTCCTCTGGCTGCTCCAGCTTGGGGAATGCAGAGAAGTCAGGGGAGCTCTGCAGGGACGAGACTGTGCACAGAGGGAAAACGGTTACAGCTGGACCCCAGATCCCCGCACTCCCTCCCACTCCCGCGTGTACTGGTGGGAGAGAGCTCTGGTCCACGAATGGGGATGCCTGGTTTCCTGTCTCAGCTCTGCCACTGTCTGTGTCCTGGGATGAGTACCCCCGACCCCTCCAGCTTTCCCACCTGCAATATAACGGGGGAAAGTAACTCGCACCCTACTGGCCTCACCAGATGACTGTAGCGATTCTAGGACATAATGTTAACAGGGGTTCTTGCAAAATTGTACCTTGCAGCGCAAATGTAAGGGATAAGGAATACTGTTATGAGGTTGGTGGGGTGGCCCCTGAAGGGGAGAGGAGAAGAGTTCTGGTTCAAGAAGGAAGGGTTTAGGGGCAGGTTTGGAGAGGAGGGGATTCCCCATCTTTATCCTGAACCAATGGAAAAGTAAATGAGATGCAAAACCAATATGCAAAGTCCCTTGCCAGAAAAGCTCAGGACAAAAGGCTGTCCCTGCTCCCAGCTTCCTCCCGGATGCCCACTCACCTGCAGGCTGGAAGGGCCCCCCGGAGGAGGAGGAAGAGGAGGAGGAAGAGGAGGAGGCGGAGGTAAAACTGCTCACACCTTTCCCACTGCTCAGTTTCTTCCCTTTATGACTCAGGCTATGGCTGGAAGACTTTTTCCCCTTTGAGTCCCTGCTGCTCTCAGAGGTCTCCTGCGTGCTGGCCTCGTGGTGGGAGGAAGAGGAAGCCGAGGAGGAGACCTGAAGGAGAGGAGAGAGGAAGGTTCAACACCAGCTGCCTGGGCCTGTGCTGATCCTGATGTGGGAGTGAAGCAGGAGGGCACAGGACCTCGCTCAACTGGGAGAGCCCACAGCTAGTTTCATGAAGGACTTCCGGGCAGGGAGTGGCCGGGAGCTCCTAGACCAGGGATATGGGGAGGCAGCTGTGGCACTCTTGGGTGTAAGGCAGAGGGGAATTCATTGAACCCAAGAAGGTGTCTGTCTTTCACCTTAGGCAGGGAAGATGGAAGCTGAGAGGGAGATGGAAACAGTCCCAGAGTCTGAAGAGATTTACTCATTGGTCCATTCATTCATTGAATACTTAGGACGCCTAAGAAGGCTGGACCTATGCTGGAAGTGGCAAGGCAGAGAAGAGGACCCACAGGAGAATGGGCTTCTCTGGTGCCATCCTGGAGCCCTCCAGCTACTACCCCAAACTTCAGCCCCCTGGCTTTCCACGCATTCTCTGACCACCCCATGCTCTTCCTAGACAACCTGAGATTGCACACACTAAGCGTTTGCCAGGGCAGCCTATCCTTACTCTTCCTGGGAAATTTCTCATCCTTTAAAATCCAGCTTAGAAGTCCCCCTTCCCTGAAGCCTCCCTAAATACTTCAGGTTGAACAAGACATTCTGTCCCCTTATTTCCAGAGAACTGTGCACACATGACCACATGTCAACAGCTGCCACTCTGCACTGAAATGTTCTGTCCTATCTGAGGCACCAGAAACCAAAGAGAGCGGCAGGGTGGTGGTTGAAGGAGCGTGGGCTCTAAGTCGGGCAGAGCAAGGATGAGCCTGGTGGGCTCTGCCCTTCACCACCATGTTTTTGTTTTTTCTTAATTTATTTTTGAGATGGAGTTTCACTCTTGTTGCACAGGCTGGAGTGCAATGGTGCGATCTCGGCTCACTGCAACCTTCAATCACCTCCCATGTTCAAGTGATTCTCCTGCCTCAGCCTCCCAAGTAGCTGGGATTACAGGCACCAGCCACCACACCCGGCTAATTTTGTGTATTTTTAATAGAGGCAGGGTTTCACCATGTTGGCCAGGCTGATCTTGAACCCCTGACCTCAGGTAATCCACCTGCCTCGGACTCCCAAAGTGCTGGGACTACAGGCGTGAGCCACCGTGCCTGGCCTCACCGCCATGTTATACTGTGCAAAGTCTCAGCGTTGATGAGTGTCAGTGTCTTTACAGGGAGCACTATGCATATGTGGTGAGTTGGAAGCAGCATGATGCCAGATACATGGTATAGGGTCAATAAATGATGAGATGTCCAATGGCAGCAGCTGCAGAGACAGTGCTGTGGGCAGGTGAAGAGCACAAGCCTTCAAGCTAGACTGCATTGGAATCTCAGCTCTACCACTTTACTAGCTGTGTGCTTTTAGGCAAATTACTTAACCTCCCTGTGCCCCATCGTCTTCATATATTAAATGGGGTTCGTAAATTTCCAACCTAATTGGATTATTTTGAGTATTAAATGGACTAATCTCCATATGCCCTTCCATCTCCTGGTTCTAGAACACAGCCTGGCATGCTGTGCATTGGTTCGTGCTTCAGGCTGCTGCCAGGGAAGGCCCTTTTCCTCCTAGTAGCGACCAGGTATTCAGTTAATCGTGCTGAACAGATAAATGCTGAATGCAGGCTGGACCGGAAACGAGAGCCACCCTGCACTGCCCCTCCCGGGCGGAGTCCTGGTCTCTGTCTTCCTCTTTGTTCTTTTCAACAGCTGGAGTTCTGAAGGGAGCCAGATGTGGTTCTGAGAGCAAGGGAAGAGGGGCTGGGGGGAAGGGTAGCCGAAGTGCTGGGGCGAGTGGAGGGGGATGGGCAGAGTTCTCTGGCATGTCCAAGGGACATCCAGTTACTGGAAAAACTCCCAGATCCCTGGCCATTTCTTGCCACCTGCCTGCAGGCCCCTGGAAAGGTCAGAGGGCATGAATGACAAGCTCTCCAGGTGAGCCCTGGGAAGCAGGGGAGAGGTTTACTGGGGCAGTTGCCACAGCAACATCACCCTGGAAACCTGATACCTGAACCTCCTGCTAAGGTGCCCGGAGCTCTGCCAACCGTCTGAGGTGGGGTGGAGGTGAATGGGCAATAATGGTGACAGGAGGTAGCAGTTTCTCCATCTCCCCCAACCCTCCCAGGTTCTCCTCCCATGGGGAGGGCAGGTTGTAGGGAGCAGGGAGGGCTGTTCCAGCTTGGATTAGTAATTCCCTGGCCTAGGGTAGGGCCTGCCTATGGCTCATCCAGATGTTGCCCATTTCTGGAGACAGGCCTGACATACCATGCCCTGCTGGGAATGGTGGGATGAGTGGGAGTTTCGGGATACTGTCCAGGGGCCTGCCCCCCATGCCACCTTGGTCACAACTTTCAGCCCCTCCAACCTGCACGGAGTGGGATTTGGGTTGGGTGACAAGTTTTGGGTGTCCTCCTGATGGGGCACAGGGGACGTCCTCTACCGATCTCTGGGGACACGGGCCCTAGAACTTGAAGAGCAGGCCTGAGTGCCGTCCCCCACTCTCTGCAGACAAGAGCCCAGGGCTGAGGCCCTCTGGACAGAGGCAGATGGGAGTATCTGGCAGCCAGCACCCCAAACCCCCAATCCCATGGTTGGTCAGTGATTGGTGGCCCCTTCTAGGCTGGAAGAAGGAGTAGAGGGTATGGGGTGGGAGGGGAGTGGCATTAACTTGAAGTTGTGGGGAGGGTGCCCAGGTCCCTGGCTCACCAACCTCTCGCCCCCGCCTCCCTCCCTCTGCCACCCCAGACCCACACACCATCCCTCCTGAAGGTGGGCAGTAGTACCTTGTCAGCAGTGGGGACCACAGGCGGGGTGAGGATGCTGGGGGGTGACTCAGGCCGCTTCTTGTGCTTCTGCTTAAGGCGTTCTTTGTCCTTTCGACTCTGGAGAGGGAGAGGTGACTAGATATTGTGCTGGGGGGCTGTCTGGGCGAGGACAAACATGACATGTGGGTGTGGGGAGCTGACACCCTCTCAGGGATGGGGTTTTGTGGGCACCATCTCTCCCTGAGGAGGGCTGGATAATGGGCTGGGCAGGAGCAATTCAGGCAAGTTCCTATGAGAGCCAACAGCCCTTCCCCCGGCCCCGCCTGCTAAAAATAGCCTGTCCCATTATCACGCCAGTGCTACAGAGCACCACGCGCGCGAACACACACACCTGCAAGGGTGTCCACCTGGGACACAGCTGCACAGAGGGACAGGAGCAGGGCACGCTGTGCTATGTGGCGCGAGGGAACGCAGGCATGAGCACTTACACACTAGGCGGCACATGGCTGGACTGCAGAGACGTGTGCAACGTGCAGAGCCATGTGTCTGGGGCTTGGGGGACACTGTGATGTCATGGGGAGGACCCAGAGGAACCACTAACACAGCCACAGGGAAGCCAAGCTCCCACCTCACCTCCCCCGTTTCACTTCAGCCCCCTCCTGCCCTCAGTGGCCTCAGAGGAAGGAAGAAGGCAGGGCCAAGACCTTAAGGGCACCTCATGATGGCTTCTTGAGCCATGTTTGTGAGTCTCCGAGTCCCTGTGCGGGAGTGATGGCAGGTGGGGGAGGGCTTCTACCTTCTTCTGGCCCCTCTCATGGTGGGTGGGGTGCTTCTCCTGCTGCGTGGATGGTGAGGCTGACCGGCTTCTCCTCCCAGAGATGAAACCACTGCCACCTCCCCCCATGCTGCCGCCTCCTCCTCCAGCGCTTCCTCCGCCTCCCCCGCTGCTGTGCCGGGATGTCTTCTGGGGGAGAGATTTGAGAGAAATTGCAAACCCTCCTCTCACGGGCTTAGGGAACGCTTCCAGAAGGTTAGAGGATCCTGATCCTGGGGGTCAGCCCCATGTGCCCCGTCTGTCACTAAGAGGACCTCATGTCCTCTATGATGCTCTGCTCAGCAGAAGGGCGTTCCCCAGCCTGAAAATCCTAGAGCATTCCAGCTGGCTCGTCCAATGTGCAGAGTCAACCACTGAGGCCCAGAAGAGGCAAGGATGCGTCTGGGCCCCAGCAAGGCCCAGGTGGAGGTGAGACTGGGGCCCGGGTCTTTCATTCTCTCCATGGTGCCCTCCTGGCTGACTGAGCCACGGCCCGTTTCTACCTCCTTCCCTGGAGCAGAGGGCGTGCAGGGGACCCTCGTGGGGAGTCTGTGCTCCCCTGCACTCCATATCCAATCCTCCCTCCAGACACTTGGCTCAGCTATCACCCCCTTCTCCTTTTTCCTGGCCCCTCCCCTCCACCAAACACAGTGGTTCCTCCTGTCCCAAAGGATATGCTGCCCTTAACTTGAAGAAAGGGGGGAAGTTAAACATCAACACAACCCAAACAACCCACATGCTGCGTCTCCTCCCAGCCAGGGCCTGCCTCCCCCATCCCCTTCACTACAGACCCAGCCTGATGGCTCCACCCTCCCCGGGGTTACAGCTGCTCCCTCTAAGGTCACCAGCTACCTCCCAACTGCCAAACCCAAGGGCTAATTTCAGGCCTTATCTGACCAGTGGGCAGCTCCCCAGTGTTGGACACAGCTCCTACCTGCAGAGCCCCATACCCTGCAAGGCCCCCTCTTTTGTGGCCCACCTGATCTATCCTTGTGGACAACCTGGGATTACAGCCCCAGCCTTATAAGCCTGGAGCTGCCACTACACCCTGCCCAGGAGTCTGACATCCACCAAATCTAAATGTCTCCACATGGTGCCTCCTGCAAACCAAACCAAGCTCACTACCTTGTCCTAAGTTATCATCAAACCCTGAAACCAAGGTGACCATGTAACTTATGATCCAAACCTGGACACTTTCAAAAATGAAACAGGGGAACTAATAATTACACCAGGACAACAGGTATAAACTGGGACTGTCTGGCGCAAATCAGGACATGTGTTCCCCCTACAGAAGCCAGCTGTACCCCTTGTTCATGGCACCCCCAGGTATTCAAGCTCCATTTACCCAGTGTCTAGAGCCTAGATCCTAAATGTCACCCCCAACTCCTACTTCTCAGCCACTCCCACGATTAGGCAAGTCTCCCTAGAAATGGTTCTAGCATTCAGCCTTACCCCTCCATCCCCCTTCTTGCAGCTGTCTCCCGGCCACCAGCCTCAGCCCTTCTGATCTAGCCTCACAGCGGCTGCCAGGGTAATCTTCCTAAAAAACAAATCTGATCATGTTACTCTCCTGCTTACAGGCCTGACAAGCCTGTGGCTCGGGGGTAGATCCAAGCTGCAGCCAACTGCTCCAGAATACCTCACAGCTTCTGGGACACACAAGTCTCTCCACAAACACAGACACAGAGTAGCACCCTTTCCAGCCTCCCCCTGGACCCCTGAAGCCTGGCGCAGAGGCAAGCCCAGCTCGGGCCCTGCTTTCTCACTTCATCTCCTGCCTCTTCCCCACCAAACACCCCATTCTCCCGCCGCTCACCCATGCCCTTCCTCATCTCAGGACTTTGTCCACGCTAGTCCCTCTGCCTGGGACTCGTTTCTCTGTTTGGCAGGCTCCTGAGGGCTTTTCAAATTAGGCTGCCCGTTCTAAATCCCATCTACCAGCTGCAAGATAAGTTATATGACCTCAGTGAGCCTTAGTTTACTCACCTGTAAAATGTGGAAAATATAGCACACCTAGTTCTTAGGGTTGGTGGGGGGACCACACAAAATAACACATGGCAGGAACTTTGTCCTAAGGCGGAGGCATAGTAAATGCTGCCTCCCACACAAATGTTGGTTCTTACTTTGATTTCCACCTCCACTCAGCTTAAATGCTACCTCTTCCTTGAAGCCTCCTAGACTCTGACAGGCAGGGTCTGAGCTTTGTCTTTTGGGACAGACTGCTTGGTCCAGCTCTGATCCACACACCTGAAGCTGTACTTTATTCCTCATCGAATGAAGAGCTCCTCTTGGGCAGGGACTGGTTTTTTTCCCTCTCTGTCCTCCTAGCACCAGGCACTGGCCTGGCCCAGAGCCCATGCCCTCTAACCATCTCACCACAGCTGACTGACCCGCTCATGCGCTGGCTGCCGGGACTCACCATCTTGCTGAAGTGGTATTTGCAGTAGCCGCAGTACTTGACGTTGTCCACCTCCAGCACTTCTTCCTCACACAGCAAGCCTGCCATTTGGGCACTAACCAGAGAGGGCAGCCTGAGACGGCTGAGGCCACAGATCAGATGAGCCCCCTTCCTCCCACCCTCCCAGCCCCCTGCTGAGGCGAAGCCAAGACCATCCAAAGCATTGCCACCACCATCAAAGGGACAGCAGCTAGGATGAGCCTGATCAGTGGCCATCCAGGACAAACCCAGGGGGCGGGGGGTGGGACGGGGGTCTCACCAGGTGACGTGGAAAGCTTGTCGACATCCATGGCGGTTACAGGTCATGCAGGCTCCCGAGGCCGCCTTGCTCTCCCGGCCCTGCTCCTCGCAGATGTAACAGGTCTGCAGGACACAGTGCAATCGTCCCCTCCTCCAGGGAGCCCCTGTTCTACTGATGGTCCTTAGGCCACCCCCTCCATTCCATTTGCTCTCTACAGTCTTAGATCAGTGCTATCCCACAGAACTGTCTGCAGTGATGAAAACGCTCTACGGTCTGCGCCGTCCAAGACAAATGCCACCCGTCACATGGGCTATAAGCACTTGAACTACGCCTAGCGTGACTGAGGAACTAGATTCTAAATTGTATTTAATTTTTGTTTATTTTTATTTATTTATTTATTTGAGACGGAGTCTCCCTGTCGCCCAGGTTGGAGTGCAGTGGCACGATCTCGGCTCACTGCAACCTCCTCTGCCTCCTGGGTTCAAGGGATTCTCCTGCCTCAGCCTCCCGAGTAGCTGGGACTGCAGGTGCCCGCCACCATGCCCAGCTAATTTTTGTATTTTTCTAGAGATGGGGTCTCATCATGTTGGCCAGGCTGGTCTCAAACTCCTGACCTCAGGTGATCCACCCCCCTCAGCCTCCCAAAGTGCTGGGATTACAGGTGTGAGCCACCACACCCGGCCTGCTTTTAATTTTGATTAATTTATGTAGCCACGTGTGGCTGACGGCTACTATGCTGGGTAGCACAGTCCTTGGATGGTGAGCTCTGAAAGGCCAAGGCCTTTGTCTGTCTTGCTCACTAGGGAGCTTATGCCCACCTCTGTGCCTCTGCCCAGGCTTTCTTCTGCCTGGAACCTGGGGGCCCTCACCCTCCTGGAAGCTGGCTCCTTCTCATGCCCCAGGTCTCAGCCTAAATGTCTCCTTCCTTTACCATCTGGTCTAAAGTAAGCCCCCACCAGGTCTTTATTTTAGTGTCTTATTTTCTTCACAGCATTTATCACAAATTGCATTTACTTTGCCTTTTTACTGATATTTATAGTCTTTGCATGCAAGAACTTGCGTTCCATTGAGCGGGCAGCACACCTGTCTTGATCAGCACCAAACAGCGTGTGCCACCTACCTTGCACCAGGTCTGGCACATAGTAGGCACTTAATAAAATGTATCCAGCGAATGAATGAATGAAGTACCTGCAAAGGTCTACCCTCTGGCAGAACTACTGCAGGGGAGCCTACTATTTCACCTGAGTGCCAGAGCATGAGTGTGTCTGTCAACAGAAGGGTGGTTCACTGGTAGGTACCTACCCACCTCCCAAGTTCCCTTTCAGTGCTGGTTGGACAGAATCAAATGACACTGGATAAAGAGAGCGCTGGAGGAACCCATGGATGGGAGGGAACTGGTAGGGGACACGGCGGGGGGCCGCTGACCTTGTTGAAGCGATCATGAGGCACGTACTGCAGCACGATGGGCTCCATGGTGAGCACGTTGGCAAATTGCACCTCGGGGATGTAGAGGGCACACACCACATGTGCCCAGCCTGGGGCAGTGTGGGGGTGGCCTCAGCTGCATATGGCAAGCTGGAGACTCCACCCCTTATGACCCCATGCTGCAGACTGTTCCCTCCTCCACAGCCTTCCCATCAGATTCCAGCGCCAGCCAGGGAAAGGAAACCCGGCCTCCACCCCAACCCAGTCCATTCCTGCCTTCCCAGACCCTGCTCAGGGGGCCTTGCTGACCTCAGCAGACGAGCCCACCTCACCTCCATTATCAGTCCTCTTCAATGCCCCGTCTTTGTGTGGGCACAGCTCACACCTCTGCCAATGCAAGAGTGCACAGGGGTTGGGGGATCTGCTGAGCTGGGCCCTCCCTGAACACGTTCAAGGGGTCCCAGGCTGAAATGCTAAGCTCTAGGGTGGATGGATGGGGCTACAGTGGAAACAGGATTGGCCGTGAGTTGGTAACTGTTGAAAATGAGGAAGGGGACATGAGATTCATTATAGTTTTCCCTCTACTTTCATATGAGTAGGAAACTTCCCATAATAAAAAAGTTCAAACAGACAAAAACCAAAGCCCCATGCCTGAGGTGGGGCAGAGGGAGGGATGAGCGTGAGGCAGAGATGGGGTTGGAGGTAGGTGTGCAGGAAACAGGAAGTCTGTGTGACAGAGTTAATCCCACCCCAGCCTCGGCATCAGAGTCCCCTAGCTCAACCTGAGACGCTCAGGTGTGTGGGAGGGGCAGGGGAGTGGAGAGGGGCAGTCTGGAACTCACCACCCTGGCTGCTCGCTCCTGAGATTCACATTTCCGGCAGAACCAGGGTCCCGTTGGCACCTGAACGATGCCATAGCAAGCTGAGGATGGGGAGGACAGTCGCTGAGCAAAGCTGTCAGCCAGTGGCTTTTTCCCAGGGTAACTGGGGGAAGGCGGTGACTCCAAAGGACTAGAGCCAGTTCCAGCAGTGGGGGCTGCTCCCCAGTCTAGGGGTCACTCACTCAACAGCAGGACTGCCCAACCGCACAACACCAGCCTTCAACCACACAATTAAGCACTTCAAACAAGGCGGGAAGTCTGAGTCTTTGACCTTAAACTTCTAGAAGATCCTCCCCCCCACGCCCTTTCTGGACTTGTTTCCCAGCTCCTTCCCCGGACCAGCCATCAGCATCAAGAATAGAGAAAACCAGAGGGGACAACAGTCACGACCGTCAAACACGTTTTGTTGTTGTGGGCGGGGGGATTTCTTAAAGGGCCAGTGAGGGACGAGGCGGAGAAGTAGGGGGTCTAGGGACCTCATCTTCTACCTCTAAGTATCACAGAGTCAGGTTAAAAGTCAAGGCTGAGGGCAGGTGCGGTGCTGGGAACCGAGAGGAGCGTGGCGGGAAGAGCCCCGGGCCACAGCATTCAGGGATGTCCCAGGAAGGGGGGCCCGGCTGCCTGTGCCAGGCAGGCGGGAGATGCCAGCCTGCGCCCTCGGCAAGATTCCTCAAGGAGTTAACTCCCGAACCATGTGCTGCTGGGGGAAACTCCAAGCCTCCCTCTTCTCGATTCCGGCCCCCTGCACAACCTCTCTCCTATCCTTAGCTCTTCCCCGGCGGATTTTAGGAGTCCCTTCTCCCCTGGGACCCTTCTCTTCCCTTTCCAAGTCCGCTCCTCCCATTATCCGGAAGCGAGGGGGGATGACGCCCCCCCCTTGACCTCTTCCTCCCGGAGCCGGGACCAAAATAACCGGGCGGGAGGGGACACCTCGCAGGTAAACATTCCCCGGGCAGCCCCGACACCGGCGGTGTGGGGCGTGGGGAGTTCACTCATTGCTCCCTAGACTCTCCCCAAACTCCCTCAACTTAGGGTGGGGGGCGCGGAACTGGAACAATAGGCAAGAAAACAATGCCTGACCCGGTCTTCCAGGACCGGGCGGGGGGAGCTCCCCCTACGCCTCCCTTCCCTTCAGGTGGGGTGGGGGAGGGGCGCGCGAGCCCCAGGAGGTCTCCGGAGGGCGCGGCCGGGGGCGCCCCGCGCACGCCGCCCCCGGGGTCCCGCCGCCCCCCGCGGGCCACCCCCGTACCTTGGTGGACGGCCACGCTGCACGCGTGCCCATCGCAGTAGACCAGCGGGTTCTCGGCCCAGCCCCTCTCGTCCGAACATACGCAGCAGCCTCCTACCATCTCCTTCATACTCCCATAAGCTCCCTCCGGGGCTGGGGCGGGGGGCCGGCCGGCGGGGGTCGGGGGTCAGGGGGGAGGGAGGGAGCGGGGGGCCGCGCGCCTCCTCGCCCCCTCCTCCTCTTCCTCCGCCGCCGCCGCTTCTTTTCTTTGCCTCCTCCTTCCTCCTCCTCCGCGTCCTCCTCCTCCTCCTCCTCGCTCGCTCTGTCTGGCCGCCCCCCCCGCCGTGCTCTCGCCCTCATGCCCCGACGGGCCCCCCCCACAACAATGAGACTCGCACGCCGGGCTCGCCCCCTCCGCGCCGCTCGCCCGGCTCCTAGGGCCGCCCCGCCGCCGCGTAGCCCGGGCCCGGCGGGGGAGGCGCCGAGTGGCACATCGCGGGCGCCCGCCCGCCCCGCGCCGCCCCGCGCCACCCGCTCACGCGCCGCCCCCCCGGCCCCCCTGCCCGGCCGCGGCAGCCATGGCCGCGCGCCTCCGCTCGCTCGCTCCCGGCCCGCCCGCCGCCAGCCGCCGGGTAAAGTCTTAGGTTCAGGGAACAAAGCCTGGCTTGGTAGGGAGCTTTTCGCTCTTTCGCTCCTTGCTGCTTTGCCTGCTTTCTTTTTCGTTTTACGGCTCTGGGTCGTCGCTCCCGAGCCCTCCCTCTGCCCGCCCTCCCGTCTCGAGCCCCGGGTCCCCGAGTCTCCAGCCCCCTCCGCCAAGTCTTCGTCTCTGGGTGGATTCTTCAGCCCCAGGGAAACTTCGGAGTGGAGACCGGAGGAAGGGGCGCTAGGAGGAATGGGAGCGACGCGGGCCGTTCGCCCCCGCCCCACCCCGTGTCTGGGGGTCTTTGGTTGGCCGCCCTCGGGCTCTTTCCTCGGAGGCCACTCTGGAGGGCAGACGCTCTCACACGCAGACATTTATTCATTCAACAGATATTTATTAAACGCTCGTTGCCAGTCGCTGGGATCGAGTAGAGAGCAAAACATATTCCTGCCCTCGGGGAGCTTCCTGTCGGGTTCACAGACACACACGCACGCACAGGGACTCAGAGCCCCAGAGACACACACCGAGGCACCCACAGACACGAGCTAACTCCCAGCTTCAGTCACACCACTGACCCTCCCAGAGACACGAACCTCCGCTCTAACCCCGCGGGTGCGCTTAGAGACCCACGAGAGTTAGAGACCCGCAACCACGAGGTGCTCACGAACACCAGTTACACTTGACCTCTAGGCACGCACACAGACACACAAGGTAACTCACACGCAGCACTCCAGAGGACTAAAGTCCCTGCAATTGGGTCTGGGGGAGAAGTGAGGGGCGTCGGCCCAAAGGCTTCTTCCCAAGACCTGTGTGGGCAAAGGGGGGGGTGAGATCTGACCCCCAAAAACTTCCTAAAGGAGGGCGACTCCCGTGGGGACTAAAGGTCACCCGCCCCCTACAGCGGGAGTTCGGGTGGCGTAGGAGAGAAGGCAGCCCTGGGGACTTCAACGACACTTCAAAGACCTCGCGGCCAGGAACGCTTCCTGCGGGGGAGGGGCAAACAGAGGAGAAGGGAAGACGGGCCCGGGGACTGGGGGTGGAGGAGGCCGCCTCTCCTTCGGCGCACTGCCCCCTGGCAGACTCTTCCGCCGGGTCCGCCTCCTTTTCACCAGCACCTGTTCAACCGGAACATCAAGGGCCTGGGGCCCGCCGCGGCCCCCCGTCGGCTCTTTAGTACCTTTCATCCGGGAAGGGAGGTGAATCCCCGCCCAGGAGGGGGGAGTAGGGCGGGGGAGAACTTGTCCTTGACCCGGTCTTTGGCGTCAGGGATTTACTCCCTTAATCCCGGAGAGGCGGGAGTTTGGGGAGGTCCGGGAAACTGAGTTCTGGGCTGCAGCCCCACACCTCCCCTCGCTCCGGTGGACACAGGGAATCTCGGAGGGCTGTCAGGACGAAGAGGCTACATCTACACAGGGCGGTGTAGGGGAAGCCCGTCTCTTCGACCTCCGTGCCTGGGAGTAGGGGCCGAGAGCCAGATTATTGCGATGACCGGAATCCCGGCGAGGACGGCCGCGCTCCGGTTCCTTGGTCAAATTTGTGAATTTCGCTAACACGAAAAGTTAAACAAGACACAGAGGAGAAACTGCACTTAGGGGGTTCTAACGAATTACCTTTACTAGCAAGAATAAAACTGCAAGAAAATTAAACGTAAAAATGTCAGTCCTAAATCATGCACGAGTTTCAGAATATTTGAATATTTCCTGTTGGGGCCCACCGCTGCCAAGGTGGCCGCAGTTTCGGGTTTCGCCTGACAGGGCTCACTAAAAGGTGCCTACGCCACAGGGGTGGACGACCTGGAAACAGGGGCCGGGAAACCTTTGTCTCAGGTCACCCTGCTCCGGGTTTGTCGCCTAAGTTTATGGGATGGACGGGAGACAACACTTGTAAGTTTAGCGTTTTGAGAACGTTGTTTCGTTTAATCCTCCCCACACCATTTTAGGATGGGTGTTCATGTCTCCCATTTTGTGGATGGAGCAACTGAGGTTTCGACGGGAAAAAGTGACTCGCCCAAAGTCACTCAGCCTGAAATCGGCAGAGTCGGGACTTGAACCCAGTCTGTGCCTCGCTCCGACAGGGGTTCCGCTACCACGCGTTGGTCGAGTGCGGGTGCGGAGCTGGGATGTCCGAGCATCCTCTACCAACCCATCCGCAAATGTTCCCTGCGAGGTCTGGAGAAACCCGGTGCCCCGCGGGCTGGGCTGGATTCGTGGCGGGTACCCAGGGTCGAGCTGTCAAGTTCAATCTCAAGCTTCCAACATTTATTTTCCTGAGCGCCCACTATGTGCCGATCCGCAAAAAACGAGCAAGAGCAGGAACCAGCCAACAAGTGGTTCAAGTTCATCGCGCTCTCCCCGGAGTAACTGAACACTGCTTTGGGGTGTCACGCAGACCCTGGCGGTGCGACTTTAGGCGAGTGACTTCACCTCTCCGAAATCCGGCTTGTCCCTCTGTAAATGGGGCATCAGTACCCCTGGGCAGGGGCTGCAGTGAACACCGAACGAAAATCCTTTTGTAAAGCGTGAAGGCACACAGTAGGTGCTCAATCCCTGCTCGTGCCCTCTCCGCCGCCCTATGCGTGCCAGGGCCGCGCGCTCCCGCTCCTGCTTCCCGCTTCCCGCATCTTCTCCCGTCTCGCGCGTCCCGCGGCGAAGGGACTGGGGCAGAGACGACCAAACAGAAAATTATTTCCGCCCGCTCGCCCCGCCCCGCCCGTCCCCGGAGCCAGAAGGGGATTGTGGGGCCGCCGCGGCCGCCGCCGGAGCCGAGCGGGGCGGAAGCGCGCGTCGCGCTGCTGCTCGGGCCCGACCGCGCCGGCCCGCACCTCCCGGCCCGGAGCTGCGGGCTGCGGTCAGGGCGGTCCCGGGGCTGTAGGCGGCTGCCGCCAGGCAAGTTTCCGCGAAGCCTGGCTCGCCGGTTCCGGGAACCAAGCGGGGGAGGCTGGAGGGTGTTGAGGTTTCGTTTCTGCCAGCCGACCGGGCGCTTGGTTTCGCAGGTGCCAGGGATCGGGGGTGCGACCTCTCCCTCTGGGCCATTAGACAGACCGGGGCTCGGGGAAGAGGCTGCGCCGACGCCCGAGGGTTTGCGTTTCCTTCGCGTCTCGTTTGCACACCATTTTATCCCCCAAAAGCAAAGCTTCTGACCTTCTGGGGGTTCGAAGAGGTTAAGTCACTTTCCCCCAGGTAATCCAGCCAGCGAAAGGCTTCAGCTGGGAGGGCCTCCCGCCTGGGCGGGGACCCGCTAGAGTCAGGCAGACCTAAGTTCGAGTCCCAGCCCTGCTACTTTCTTGCTTTGACCATGGATTAGTAGTGACTTATCTGGGACCCTCCGTTTCCCCATCGCAGACTGTAGTACCAACCTCAGGGCTGATGTGAGCAGTGACGATGTCAAGTGCCTGGCACAAAGAAGGGTGATTTCCCCATTAAAGGGTATGATTCGGAGGTGATCTATCTAGTAGGCCTGGGTGGCTTAGGAGGGTGGGTGTACAGTTTGTTTCCTAAGTCAGACACCCTGTGCAAGATGGAGGGAGGCTCTGTTTCAGGAGGAACTGGTGGGAGTGAGGGGATTTCCCTGACATTAGGAAGTCAGCAGTCATGATTATTGTAAATAGTGACTCTGCATATGTGGGAGTTTGGGCTTCTCAGGTCTTTCTACAGGAAGAACACAGTACTCAATATCAAATCTTGCCCTCTGCGGTTAGCTAGCTGCCTCAGTTTGCCAATCTCTAATATGGTGATAGTTGAATCCCCCTGCCTCCAGTCTACAGGATTTTGGTAACTCCACCTGGCCAAGGTCCCAGCAAGTGCTTTAAGAGCTGTGAGTGAGCCCAGGTAGTTCCCTGACTATGTTAGGGCATCAGGGACCTCCTTTGGGGAGCTAGAATGGGTAGGAAGGGAAGAAGTTCATGGGGTGAGATAGCATCTGCCCAAACTTTTTCCAGAGCTACGTGGACTCTAGCCCCAGCCCTGCCCCTAACCAGCAGTGTGACCTTGGGCAAAGCAGTTACCCTCTCTGGTATTTGGTCAGATGACCAGATCTTGAAAGTCCCCTTGGTGGTAACATTCTGTAAGTTGATGACTCCGCTTCTGGGGAAATTTCCAGGGTAAGCAATGACAGATGACTAGCACATTTGCCCTGCTGTGTTCCACTTTACCAGTTCCTCTTACAGCCTAATCTTTTTTTTTTTTTTGAGACAGAGTCTTGCTGTGTTGCCCAGGCTGGAGTGCAATGATGTGATCTCGGCCCACTGCAACCTCCGCCTTCTGGGTTCAAGTGATTCTCCTGCCTCAGCCTCCCAAGTAGCTGGGACCACAGGCACCCACCACCACGCACGGCTAATATTTTGTATTTTTAGTAGAGACGGGGTTTCACCATGTTAGCCAGGATGGTCTTGATTTCCTGACCTCGTGATCCCCCTGCTTGAGCCTCCCAAAGTGCTGGGATTACAGGTGTGAGCCACTGCACCTGGCCTTACAGCCTAATCTTCATCCCTCCTCTTATAGTTACCATCAGGACAGAAGTTTAAAAAGTTTAATTATTCAGTCTTTCAGCAGACACTCACTGAATCATCATGGGCTGGCCATGGGAGATACACAGATAGCACCTGGGGATGACAGACATAGGAAAGTATTAACAGATACATGGAGATACATGGTAGGTACACAGATAGCTAGTGGGGGTGACAGACATAGGGAATTATTAACTTCAGGATGAAAAGGGCTATGACAGTGCTATGAATGGTGCTGATACTGCAGGGAGGAAGTAACTGAGTTTATGGGGTCAGGGAGGGCCTGAACTGGGACCAAGTGGGTGAGGGAGAGTTTGCAGGCAGTTAAGGGGCAGAAGAGCATTCCAGGCAGGGGGAACAGCATGTTCAAAGGCGCAGAGGCGGCCGGGCATGGTGGCTCACGCCTGTAATCCCAGCACTTTGGGAGGCTGAGGCAGGTGGATCATGAGGTCAGGAGTTCAAGACCAGCCTGGCCAAGATGGTAAAACCCCATCTTTACTAAAAATACAAAAATCAGCTGGGCATAGTGGCAGGTGCCTGTAATCCCAGCTACTTGGGAGGCTGAGGCAGAGAATTTCTTGAACCCAGGAGGCAAAGGTTGTAGTGACCCAAGATCGCGCCACTGCACTCCCTGGATGACAAGAGTGAAACTCCGTCTCAAGAAAAAAAATAGAAAAATTAGCAGGGCGTGGTGGCGCATGCCTGTAATTCCAGCTACTCAAGAATCTCCTGAGGCAGGAGAATCGCTTGAACCCAGGAAGCGGAGGTTGCAGTGAGCTGAGATCACATCACTGCACTGTAGCCTGGGTGACAGAGCGAGACTCCATCTCAAAAAAAAAAAAAGGTGGGATGTTAAGAAGGATGTTCAGATGAACCCCATCCACTGAATCCATCCCCTAGGCTGTACCTCTGGGAGTCCTCCCCTCAGTCTTGCCTGGTGCAGCCAGGGTATTTGGTGGACGGGGCTGTCTGTACACTGAACAGTAGAACCCAGGAGCGGGGCAGGGTGATGGAGCTGGTAACAAACTGCTTTGGACGTGCTGACGTTGGGTGCCTATGGCAGTAGGCAGTTGACTATTTGTGTCTGGATCAGCAGAGAGGGTGAGAGGGAGAGCCGGATGTCCTGAGCAGCAGGAGAGTTTATGTTATAGAAGTCAAGGACATTTAAGGAGGAAGCAGTGCTAGGGTCACATGCCATTGAGAGGTTGAGGGAAGGAAGGGTTCTACAAGGAGGAGGTCCCTGGTGACCTCAGCCTGGAAGGTTCCAGGCACTGGTGGTGGTGGACGCTGACTGCAGTGGGCCAAACATGAATTGGGAGGGGAGAAGGGAGGAAATCATGGATTGGGAGGAAAGGGAGGAAATAGTGGAGAATAGCGCTAGGGGGATGGGAGGATCAGGAGGCAAGGAGCTTGGATGCAAGGATGGACACCTATGATGATGATGATGATGACAATAGCACCGATAACAGCAACAGCTCCTATTCGATGAGAATTTATTATGTGCCAAGCAATGTGCTAAGCATGTAGTATACTCCCTGCAACAAGATTGAGATAGGTTCTATTCTTGTTCCCATTTTCCAGAGCTACTCTAGTCCCAGCCCTGCCCCAACCAGCAGTGTGACCTTGGGCAAAGCGGTTACCCTCTCTGGTATTTGGTCAGGTGACCAGATCTTGAAAGTCCCCTTGGTGTTAACATTCTGTAGGTTGATGACTGTGCTCCTGTGGAAATTTCTAGGGCAAGGAAAGAGCAGTAGGTGCAAAAGTAGGATTTGCACCTCACTTTTTTTTTTTTTTTGAGACAGAGTTTCACTCTTGTTGCCCAGGCTGAAGTGCAATGGTGTGATCTCAGCTCACTGCAACCTCCACTTCCCGGGTTCAAGCGATTCTCCTACCTCAACCTCCTGAGTAGCTGGGATTACAGGCATGTGCCACCACGCCTGGCTAATTTTGTATTTTTAGTAGAGACGGGGTTTCTCCATGTTGGTCAGACTGGTCTCAAACTCCCGACCTCAGGTGATCCGCCCGCCTCGGCCTCCCAAAGTGCTGGGATTACAGGCACGAGCCACCGCGCCCGCCCTGGCTAATTTTTTTGTATTTATTTATTTTTTTTAGTAGAGATGGGGTTTCACTATGTTGGCCATGCTGGTCTTGAACTCCTAACCTCGTGATCTGCCCACCTTGGCCGCCCAAAGTGCTGGGATTACAGGCATAAACCATCGCGCCTGGCTTGGGCTGATCTTGACTCAGGTCAGGCAATCCTCCTGCCTCAGCCTCCCAAAGTGCTAGGATTACAGGTGTAAGCCACCATGCCCTGCTAGTACCCCCCCTTTTAACTAGGTGTCCATGGGGTTGGTCTAAATTATCAATCAGGGAGGTGTTCTGAGGCTAATTCAGAACTCATGTTTCCCTGCTCGCCAAGACTCTCCCTATCTGTGTGACACTACTGTTAATCCACTGTCATCTATGTAATCAGTTACCATTTGTTGACCCCCCTGACTATGTGCCGGATAATGGGCCAGGCACTGATGCTGCAGGAAGGATAAAAGCAGTTCTGGTCCTGCAAGTGCTTGGGGTTGAAGGGAATGCCGCTGGACAGGCAGTACAATATGCCTTATATTCAGGGATGGACCACCTGCAGAGGGAGTCTACCATGTTTAGAGGGTACAAGTGTTTGGTGGGGGAGGAAGGGAAGATGAGAGAAGACAGGAGGAAGGGGATCAGGACACCTCACACATGGCCCAGGCTTGATCCCAGGAGGATGAAATCCCATGGAAGATGCTGAGCAGCTGCACATGTGGTGACTTTTGCTGTGGCCACAGCAGAGTGGGCAGTTAGAGGGGTTAGAATGAAAGATGGAGCCGCTTTTGAAATTACTGCAAGTGCTAGAAGGGAAGCTGTGTAGGGCACTGATTTTTATGTGTTGTGTTCGAGCATCGGGATCAGTGTCTGGCACAGAGTAGGTGCTCAGCTAATACTTATTGAATGAATGAATGCTTGAACCTCTCTGGGAATGTCCGTGGGGGTGGAGAAGGGGGAGTTTTAGAGGGTGAAATCAAGAGAAGGGGATAATTGACAATTGGTGGTCATGGAGTAAGAGGGTGACTCCCAGGTTTCTGCCTGAAGCTGGAATCCTGAGGAAGGGAGGAAGAGCAGGGCTGGCAAAGGGCTGATGAGTTCAGTTTGGGGCTTGCTGAGCCTGAGGTCCAGTGGACTGTGACAGAAGGGGGTTGAGTATACGTATCATATTAAAAATTGTAAACAGCTTCTGAAGCATGTGTCATATATCCTGTGTCTACCTCTTCTGCCATATCCTTGATACTCTGAAAAAAATATTCAGAGGTATCTTTGAGCATTGTCAGCAATAGATGGTAACCGAAGCCCTGGAGCAGGTGAGATCATGATGGGAGGCTGTGCAGGTGCAGAGCGGAAAGCAGAAGGCCAGGTCAAGCGGCCCATGGAATGCCTGCACTGAAGAGGTGTCAGAGGGAGAGGAGCTGGGCTGGGAGCATGAGGAGTATCCAGACATGGAGGGAGAGCCTGAAACTCTCCCTCCATCGCTGGATACAAGCAAGTGGGGTCCTAGGAACCTGAGAGAAGACAGAAAGGAGAGAAGGAGTGTCTCTGCAGGGCAGGTGTCTCAGAGACGGGTGACCGATCCAGCATGGTGAAGGGGAATATAGCCCATCCTTCCTAGGGGCTGGGCTGTAAGGACAGCAGGGGAGATGGATGCAAGGTCAGAGGAAGGGTGGCATGAGTTTTTTTTAGGGGGAACAGTCTCAGGCATGATAGCTTGCATGGACAAGAGGAGGCGCTCTGCCATGCCAGAGAGAAGGGAGGAAGCAAAGCATGTGGACAGATGGGCGTGTGTGTATGTGTGAGATGAGCGTGTGTGTGTGTGTGTGTGTGTGTGTGTGTGTGTGTGTGTAGGATTTTTCTGCTTGATAGACTGTTATTTTATCTTTAAAAACAATTTTTTAGGCCGGGTGTGGTGGCTCACGCCTGTAATCCCAGCACTTTGGGAGGCCGAGGCAGGTGGATCACGAGGTCAGGAGTTCGAGACCAGCCTGGCCAAGATGGTGAAACCCCGTCTCTACTAAAAATACAAAAATTAGTTGGGTGTGGTGGCACATGCCTGTAGTCCCAGCTACTTGGGAGGCTGAGGCAGGAGAATCGCTTGAACCCGGGAGGTGGAGGTTGCAGTGAGCTGAGATCACACCATTGCACTCCAGCCTGGGTGACAAGAGCAAGACTCTGTCTCAAAAAAAAAAAAAAACATGCTTAGCCAGGATATGTTTCAGGTCCCTGGTGTCAGGGAAGTGCTCTGTAGCCTCAAAGCACAAATGTGGGACGCATTACACAGGCTGCCCAGTGGGAACTGTGTGCCCTGGTGAAGAAGGGGAATCAAAGAACAGAAAGGGAGTGGGAAGGAAGAACTGTGGTCACAGAGGGGCCACACAGCCCCAACTTTCTTAGTGGCCCCACCTGCCTCTGCTCTCAGGCTGGTTCCTTGGTGGCCCTGTAGATTCTGGGCCTGTGAGTGAACCATCCCCTCTTCCACCTGGAATGCCTCCCAGCTGTCCCTTGTCTCACTTCTTCCAAGGGAGCCTCTCAGACCTCCCAGCCCTGCTCTAGTCTCACTTCTTCCAAGGGGGCCTCTCAGACCCACCCTCTTTTTTTTTTTTTTCAGACGGAGTTTTGCTCTGTCTCCCAGGCTGGAGTGCAGTGACGAGATCTCAGCTCACTGCAACCTCCGCCTCCCAGGTTCAAGCGATTCTCCTGCCTCAGATTCCTAAGTAGCTGGGACTACAGGCGCCTGCCACCACACCTGGCTAATTTTTGTATTTTTAGTCGAGACGGAGTTTCACCATATGGGCCAGGCTGGTCTCCTGACCTTGTGATCTGCCTGCCTCAGCCTCGCAAAGTGTTGAGATTACAGGTGTGAGCCAACCACCACGCCCGGCCCTAAAAAAATTTTTTAAGGCCAGGCATGGTGCTTCATGCCTGTAATCTCAGCTCTTTTGGAGGCCGAGGCAGGTGGATCACTTGAGGCCAAGAGTTCGAGACCAGCCTGGCCAACATGGTGAAACCTTGTCTGTACTAAAAATACAAAAATTAGCTGGGTGTGGTGGTGCACCTCTGTAATCCCAGCTACTCGGGAGGCTGAGGCACGAGAATTGCTTGAACTTGGGAGGCGGAAGTTGTAGTGAGCTGAGATCGCGCCACTGCACTCCAGCCTAGGCAACAGAACAAGACTCAGTCTAAAAAAAAAAAAAATTTTTTTTTCTTTTTTTTAGGCCAGGTACTTTGAGAGCACAGGGCAGGAGGAAATACTTGAGCCCAGGAGTTTGAGAACAGCCTGGGCAACATAATGAGACCCTGTCTCTACAAAAAATTTAAAAATTAGCTGGGCATGGTGGTAGGTACTTGTAGTCCCAGCTACTTGGGAGGCTGAGGTGGAAGGATCTCTTGAACCTGGGAGGTCAAGTCTGCAGTGAGTCATGATCCTACTGCTGCACTCCAGCCTGGGTGACAGGGTGAGACCCTGTCTCAAAAAAATATTTTGTTCTCTATTTTTAAAATCAACTTTATTAGGCTGGGCTCGGTGGCTCATGCCTGTAATCCCAGCACTTTGGGAGGCTGAGGTGGGTGGATCACCTGAGGTCAGGAGTTCGGGACCAGCCTGACCAATATGATGAAACCCCATGTCTACTAAAAATACAAAAATTAGCCGGGTGTGGTGGCATGCACCTGTAATCCCAGCTACTCGGGAGGCTGAGGCAGGAGAATCATTTGAACCCGGGAGGCAGAGGTTTCAATGAGCCGAGATCATGCCATTGCACTCCAGCCTGGGCAATAAGAGTGAAACTCTGTCTCAAAAAAAATTAAAATGAAATAAAATAAACTTTATCATGGTATAATTTATGTATAATAAAATGCACACATTTTCAATGTACAGGTGATGACGTTTGACCAGTGTATACAGCTGTGTAACCACCACCCCTTAGAGATATAGAACGTTTCCATATCTTTGGAAAGTTTCTTCCTATCCCACTGCAATCAGTCCCTTGGCTCTAGACAGCACTGATCTGATTTCTATCACTGTAGGTCACAGTAGGTGAGTGTCACTGCTTCTAGAACCTCCTAAGAGTGTATTATGTGTACTCTTTTGTGCTCAGCTTCCCCCGCTCAGCACTGTGTTTCTCTTTGAGACAGAAAGCAAAGCCATTGCTGAGATGGGGGCTCTGGTGGAGGGCAGGAGAAGGAGACACATCACCGGGCTGTGGGATAGAGGGGCCAAAGGGCATTGGAATCAGCAAGTGAACAGTGTCCTCTGATTGTGGCCTGCAACAAAAGCAGAGAAAGCAGTGGTGTGGATTTAGAATCAGGTATGGGGCCGTGCTCAGAGAACTGAGGACTCCAGGGTGCAGCAGGCTTTGGTAAACCTGGACTTAGAGGGGGACAGAGGCCTTCAGGACGCTGGCAGGAGTTGGGATTCAAAATCTTGGAGTTGCGCCTGACTCCTCCCACTCTCCAGCAGCTTCCTGGCCATCTCTGCTGCGCAAATGTCTCTGGATCCTTTCCCCCTGCTCCCTGACGCTGGTCCAGGCCCTCAGTGCCTTGAGCCTGACCCTGTGCTTTTGCAGCCAAGCCTTGGCTGGGATCCATCTCTCCTCCCTCTTGTGGAGACTCTTTATCCTGATCTGCACTCTCTCCCTCTCCTGCCTCTTCCCAGCAGCCTCCACATGGGCTCAGGCCACCACCCTCTGTGCCTCCCAGATCCCCCTGCTCTGCTTCGTAAGTCAGGAGACCAAGCGCGGCCTCCACATGCGCAGCACACTTAGCTCTGTGGTTCCTTCTCACCCTGCTGGAATTGCTCTGCCGCAGGTCACCAGGAACCACCTGTCCTGGGCATTTGCCGGAAGTTGTGGCTGTCTGTTGTCCCCTTTCCTAGGTCAGGGGAGTGCTCCATTGGGTGATCTGCCCTGGAACCCTGGATCTACTCTTGCCACCCCCTTCCCACCCCACACCTACCGCTTCGTCCACAGCCTCTTCCTTCTCAACTGATGGCAATTCCATCTTTCTTGTTGTTCAGGCTGAAAACCTTAGGATCATTCCTGACTCCTCTCCCACATCCATTCTGTCAGCAAATCCTGTCGGCTCTACCTTCAAAATATGTGCAGAATATGATGACTTGCCACCATCTCCCCTATCATTTTCTCCCCTGGATTACTGTGGTCACCTCCTAACTGGTCTCCCTGCCTCCATCCTTGGCCCTGCCATTTATTCCCTACACAGTGGCCAGAGTGATCCTATTAAGCTGTAAGATAATCAGGTCACCTCTGGGCTCAGAGTCCCCCAGGTGTTCTCATGGCATTCAAACGGAAGCCTGAGGTCCGGGCGCGGTGGCTCACGCCTGTAATCCCAGCACTTTGGGAGGCCAAGGCAGGCAGATCACTTGAGGTCAGGAGTTCGAGATCAGCCTGGGCAACATGATGAAACCCTGTCTCTACTAAAAATACAAAAATTAGCCGGGCATGGTAGCACACACCTGTAATCCCAGCTACTTGGGAGGCTGAGGTAGGAGGATCCCTTGAACCTTGGAGGCGGAGGTTGTAGTGATCCAAGATCACACCACTGCACTCTAACCTGGGTAACAGAGCGAGACTCCGTCAAAAAAACAAACAAAAAAACCAAAGAGAAGCCCAAGTCCTTCCAGGGGCCTACAAGGTCCTATGCAACCTACTGTCCCAATCCCTCCAGCCTCTTCTCCATTCCACCCCAACCCCCATCCTCTGGTCACCAACTTCCTTGCTGTTTCCTGGCATGCTCCTCCCTTCCTGATTAGGCTTTTCTGGACCATCCTATTTATTTATTAATTTTTAGTGAATTAATTTTTTTGAGACAGGGTCTTACTCTGTCACCCACACTTGAGTGCAGTGGCACAATCTTGGCTCACTGCAGCCTTGACCTCCCTGGGCTCAGGTGATCCTCCCAGCTCAGCCCCTTGAGTAGTTGGGATTATAGGCATGTGCCACCATGCCAGGCTAATTTTTTTTTGCGTTTTTTGTAGAGACAGGGTTTCACCATATTGCCCAGCTGGTCTTGAACTCCTGGGCTCAAACGATCCACCCACCTCAGCCTCCCAAAGTGCTGGGATTACAGGTGTGAGCCACCAAGTCCTGCAGGACCACCCTATTTAAAACTGCACCCTGGGCCGGGCACGGTGGCTCATCTCTGTAATCCCAGCACTTTGAGAGGCCGAGGTGGGTGGATCACCTGAAGTCAGGAGTTTGAGACCAGCCTGGCCAACATGGTGAAACCCCATCTCTACTAAAAATACGAGGAGATTAGCTGGCGCCTGTAGTCCCAACTACTTGGGAGGCTGGGGCAGGAGAATCTATTGAACTTGGGAGGCAGAGGTTTCAGTGACCCAAGATCACGTCATTGCACTCCAGCCTGGGCAACAAGGGTGAAACGCCGTCTCAAAAGAAACAAACAAACAAAAAAACTGCACCCTGTTCCCCTGCTGCCCCCATACTCCCCATCTTCCTTATACTTTCCTTTTGTCCTTCAGCTTTTCCATTATTTCCACATTTATGTCTGTGGGTTGCTGTCATTCTTTCCCCTCGGGTGCGTGTGCCGTGTAGACAGGGATGTTTGTGGATTTCGCTGCTGCATTCCAGGGCCTAGAACTGTGCCTGGCGCATTCTAGGTTCTCAGTAAATATTTACAGAAAGAACTGAAGGAAGGAATTCTGAGCCTCTGTCTTCAAGCGCTAGGCAGCCAAGATGTGGACATATGGCCCAAGCTGTGCCAGTCTGATGCCCTCCTGATCTATTCTGAGGAGCAAGTAGCCAGAGGCTAGCAGGGGTCACTCAGTGGCTACACTGGTAGCACCCACCGGGTGCTGTTTCCTGTGCTTATTCGGGGCTGAGAGACAATTGTATTATACTTTCTGCTTCTTGGCCCACAGGGCTCTGACACCAAGTGAGTCCTCTTGTTTCTCTGTTTTTGCTGAGAAGCTGGAGTCTCCTAAGGCTTCAGAATCACTAAGATCAGTAGCTCCTCAAACACTGTCCTGCTTACCCTGTCCATGGCATTTGGTCCCCATGACCATCCCCCTCCTCTGAAAACTCCCTTTCCCTTGCCCTCAAGTCTCACTCTCTTCCTTTCCCAGCCACCTTTGCGAGGGTCCTTTTGCCCTGCCCCTCCCAAAGGGGCCCACTTCTGGATCCGCTTGGCTTCCCCTGGAAGAGCTTATCCACGTCTGTGACTTTAACCTTGACCTGTGTGCCTGTGACCTGGTCCTCACCTCTCCAGTCCCAGGCCTCCTTTTCCAGGTCTCCTCTGGCCACTCCCTGAGTCCAAAACTAAGCTCTGCCTCTCCCCACCCCAGACCCGCCCTTCCTCTTCCAGGTCCCGCCTCAGCTACTAGCCTCCACTTTCTCTGGAGACAAAGACATGGGGGCCTTCTCAACTCTGTCTTCTTCACTCCTTCTCTGAATCAGCCATTCAGTCCCACAGAATCTACCTGGTCAATGTGTCCTAACCCAGAAGCATTCCCATTTCCCCTGAGCACAGCCCTGTTCAGCCTGAAGCATCTTGGTTGTAGTCCTCCGCACTGCCTCCCAGGAGATCTATCCCCCATCTTCCTGGTCACTGCCTCCTTCACGCACCTCTTGGAAACCAATCTCTGGGCCAAACTCCTGCTAGGCATTGAATGTGCAGGTCTCAGCACCCCCCACACCCTGTCCGAGGGGGAGCCCACACCTTCAAGCCCCAGAGACAGACTTGAGCCCAGTGAGCAGACACTTCAACCAGCCCCCCAACTTCAGTCTCCAGCCCACTTCAGTCAAAAGAGACAGAGGCACAGCTCTCAGTTCACACTTACCCTGGAACACTCACAGAAGGCAGGCCTCATCAGAATGAATGGAAGAGTGTCCTTGCTTTGAATAAAATGCCAATGAGGGATAACTTAAGCTAATTATCGAGTCATGCCGGAAGCCAAATTATAGACATTGTCATGTTATAAACACCATTTCCCTAGAGAGTGGCTTGGAGACATCTGGGAAACCTGGAGCCTGAGCTCATTACCTTCCCCCCAAGTTGCTCTGTCTCCTCATGTCCCACCTGAGATGTGAGGGAAGTCTCTGCTTCTGCCAGGGCTTCTGATTCCCTCCCCAACACAGCCAGTTGTTTGCAGATGCTGCTGATTCTCCTTTGAAAACCTGTCCATTCCTGTGGCCACTGCCTTCCTTTAGGTCTTAACCATCTCTTGCTGCTTTCTGGGGCGAGTGACTGAATGAGGCAGAGCCTCTGTTTTCCTCATCTGTAAAATAGGAGTTTTCTTCTGTTCATTAATTTTTTTTAGAGACAGTCTCACTCTGTCGCCCAGGCTGGAGTGCAGTGGCACGATCTCAGCTCACTGCAAACCTCCGCCTCCCAGGTTTAAGAGATTCTCCTGCCTCGGCCTCCTGAGTAGCTGGGACTACAGGTGCATGCCACCACGCCCAGCTAATTTTTGGATTTTTGGTAGAGATGGGGTTTCACCATGTTGGCCAGGCTGGTCTCAAACTCCTGACCTCAAGTGATCCACCGGCCTCGGCCTCCCAAAGTGCTGAGATTACAGGCGTGAGCCACCCCGCCCAGCCAAAAAATGCAATTTCCTGATAGAAGGATTGGCTATTGCCAAGGAGAGCAACTGATCAATATTATATCACTAACAGTGAAACTCAGGCATCAGGGACACCCCCAGGGAAAGCAATATGTTGGAGGAAGCTTCTCCCACAAAGTGTTTTTGTCAGCATAGTCAACCTGAAGCTAATCAAGCCTGGAGATCTAATTTCCAGTTTACAGAAAATACGGGATAAACAACACCATGAGGAAGCAATCAGAGAAATCTAGAAGGTGGGACATGATGTCTGTAATTTACTTAAAATACTTTAGCAGTTCACCAAGTCAATGGCAAAGGGGGAAAAAGTTATTCTAGATTTAAATGAGACTTAAGGGACATAGCGAAACGCAGTGCGCAGACCATATTTAGATTTTGGTTGGAGCTAGGCACAGTGTCTCATGCCTGTAATCCCAGCACTTTTGGAGGCCCAGGGAGGAGGATTGCTTGAGCCCAGGAGTTCAAGACCAGCCTGGGCAACTCAGCAAGAGCCTATCTCTACCAAAATAAATAAATAAATAAATAAATAAGATATACCTAATGTAAATGACGAGTTAATGGATGCAGCACACCAACATGGCACATGTATACATATGTAACAAACCTGCACGTTGTGCACATGTACCCTAGAACTTAAAGTATAATAAAATAAATAAATAAATAAATAAATAAATAAATAAATTAGCTGGGTATGGTGGCACGCATCTGTGGTCCCAGCTACTCAGGAGGCTGAGGCCTGGAGGTTGAGGTTGCTGTGAGCTGTGATTGTGCCAGAAGCATAGGCGACAAAGCAAGACCCAGTCCCAAAAAATAAATAAGTAAATAAAGATCTTGGTTGGAACAAATCAAATACAAAAAAAGCATTTTGGAGGACAAGTTGGTAAATTTGAATATGGGCTACATATTGGATGATATTAAGGAATGGGTAATTTTCTGAGGTATGATCATTTTATATATAAACATATATATATATATATATATATATATATTTTTTTTTTTTTTTTTAAGACCGAGTCTCGCTGTGTTGCCCAGGCTGGAGTGCAGTGGAGAGATCTTGGCTCACTGTAGCCTCTGCCTCCCGGGTTCAAGCGATTCTCCTGCCTCAGCCTTCTGAGTAGCTGGGATTTGAGGCGCACCACTATGCCTGGCTAGTTTTTGTATTTTTAGTAGAGACAGGGTTTCACTATGTTGGCCAGGCTATTCTTGAACTCCTGGCCTTAGGTGACCCGCCCACCTTGGCCTTCCAAAGTGTTCGGATTAAAGTGTGGCCACCGCACACAGCCTATGATCGTAATATTGTAGTAAGAAAACTTCCTGAAGTATTTAGGGGTAAACTTCTATGAAAACTTTAAATCACTTTTAGCAAATGTTGGCTGTGAGCAGTGGCTCATGCCTGTAATCTCAGCGCTTTGGGAGGCTGAGGAGGGAGGATTGCTTGAGGCCCAGAGTTTGAGATTGCAGTGAGCTATGATCATGCCACTGTACTCTATATTCTAGCCTAGGTGACAGATGGAGACCCTGTCTCTTAAAAAAAAAAAAAAAAGTATTTGGTGGCCAGGTGTGGTGGCTCACACCTGTAATCCTAGCAGTTTGGGAGGATCATGAGGTCAGGAGATCATGAGGTCAGGAGATCAAGACCATCCTGGCTAACACAGTGAAACCTTGTCTCTACTGAAAAAAAAAAAAAAAATTAGCCAGGCGTGGTGGCCGGTGCCTGTAATCCCAGCTACTCAGGAGGCTGAGGCAGGAGAATGGCATGAACCCAGAAGGCACAGCTTGCAGTGAGCTGAGATTGCACCACTGCACTCCAGCCTGGGCGACAGAGTGAGGCTCCGTCTCAAAAAAATATATATATATATATATATTGGGTTGCCAACTCTGTGCCAATCACTAAGCTACTGCAAAATTCAATGTGGTCCCTGTCCCCATGAAACAGAGTGGCAGAGGACAGGGAGGAGAGATGGATAATCAGATACACTAGTAGATGAATAGTGATTAGCAGATGGAAATCTTTTTTTTTTTTTGAGACAGAGTCTTGCTCTGTTGCCTGGGTTGAAGTACAATGGCACCATCTCAGCTTACTGCAACCTCTGTCTCTTGGATTCAAGCGATTCTCCTGCCTCAGCCACCCGAGTAGCTGAGACTACAGGCACGTGCCACCACACCTGGCTAATTTTTGTATTTTTAGTAGAAAGCAGGTTTCACTGTGTTGGCCAGGCTGGTCTCGAACTCCTGACTTCAGGTGATCTGCCTGTCTTGGCCTCCCAAAGTGCTGGGATTACAGGCGTGAGCCACCACGCCTGGCCAATGGAAATCTTTGAAGGAAATATACACAGCTCTTGAAGTGGGGATACTGTGGAAACTGACCTGGGCATCATCTGGAAGGGCGAAGAAGGTTTTCTTAGAGGAAGGGATGACTCAGTGGAGCTCTGAGTAGGAGCAGGCGTTGGCCGGGAGAAGCAATGTGGGGGGAAAGTTTACAGTCTGAAGGAACAGCAAGTGCTTAGGGAGAGAGAGGAAGGAGCTTATTGCTTTAGGCCTAAAGAAGACATGAGTGGCTGAAGGAAGAGGCAAGGGAACTGTCCCCTTCCCTAAGAAGACCTGTGTGTGGCATTGCTAGAGTTAAGTAACACTACCTGTGAGCCAAATTAAGAGTTTAGTCTTTTAGGCCGGGCTTGGTGGCTCACGCCTGTAATCCCAGCACTTTGGGAGGCCAAGGTGGGCAGATTACTTGAGGTTAGGAGTTTGAGACCAGCGTGGCCAACATGGTGAAACCTCTTCTCTACTAAAAATACAAAAATTAGCTGGGTGTGGTGGTGCACAACTGTAATCCCAGCTACTCAGGAGGCTGAGGCAGGAGAATCGCTTGAACCTGGGAAACGGAGGTTGCAGTGAGCCAAGATTATGCCACTGCACTCCAGCCTGGGCAGCAGAGTGCGACTCCATCTCAAAAAGAAAAAAAAAACCAAAGTTTAGTCTTTCTCCTGAAAGCAATAGGAAACCATTAACAGATTTTTGTTTTTTTATAGGGATGGATCTCGAACTCCTGGGCTCAAGCGATCCTTCCACCTTGGCCTCTCAAGTAGCTGGGACCACATTTGCTCACCAGCTGGCCCAAGACCAGACTGGGCAACATGGTGAGACCCCGAGTCTACAAAAAATTTTTTTTTTTTGAGACAGAGTTTTGCCCTTGTTGTCCAGGCTGGAGTGCAATGGCGCAATCTTGGCTCACGGCAACTCCGCCTCCCAGGTTCAAGAGATTCTCCTGCCTCAGCCTCCCGAGTAGCTGGGATTACAGGGACCTGCCACCACACCTGGCTAATTTTGTATTTTTAGTAGAGATGGGGTTTCTCCATGTTGGTCAGGCTGGTCTCAAACTCCCAACTTCAGGTGATCCGCCCGCCTCAGCCTCCTAGAGTGTTGGGATTACAGGTGTGAGCCACCGGGCCTGGCCCCCCAAAAATTTTTAAAAATTAGCTGGGTGTGGTGGCACATACGTGTAGTCCCAGCTACTTGGGAGGCTGAGGTGGGAGGATCAGTTGAGCCTAGGAAGTTGAGGCTACAGTGAGCTGTGATTGTGCCACTGCACTCCAGCCTGGGTGACAGAGCGAGACCCTGTCTCAAAAAAAAAGAAAAAAGGTTTTGAGTAGGGGCGTAACAGTCAGATTTGTGGCTTTGGAAAGATGGCTGTGGGGTGCAATGATGAGGCTTGCTGAGGCATTGACTTGGAGGGCTGGAGGTGTCGGGATGAGGACTGGGTTTCTGGCTATGGAAGTGAATAGATAGGGGAGCCACACCTCAGGATAGGTTTCCTGGGAAGAGGGGGTGGAGTGGGTGCTGATGGTTTGGGATGGCTGAGTTTGAGGGGCTTTTGAAATGTCCGAGGTGGACTGAGTGGGCAGTGTGGTGCCTGGGCCAGACCTGAGAGGAGAGGGCCAGGCTGAACCCCGGGGCTCCGATGCTGACTGCAAAGTGAGCAGGGAAGAGTGTCCGGAGAGAGAAGAGAGTTCTGGACAAAGCCTTGAGGAGCCCTGACATTTTGGGCTGAAAAGGGGAGAGTGAGCCTGCACTGAAGAGCAAGAGGGAGCAGCCCCAGAGGCAGGAGGACAGCAAGGGAGTTCGGTGCCCAGAAAGAAGGGGACTGGGAATGTCTCGGAGGAGGAAGTGGCCAGCCAAGCGGGCTGCCCCGAGAGGTCAGGGAGGCTGACAAGTGCCTGCCAGTTTCGATGAGATGGAGGCCACCGAGACCTCAGCAAGAGCTATTCCGGTGGCGGGCGAGGGTGGAAGCAGATGGAAGCGGGTTGGGGAGCAAGTGGGAAGTGAGAAAAGGAAGACTACGTGCGTAGACAGCTCTCGGGGGAGCTTGGCTGTGAAGGGAAGAAAGGGATAGGGCTGTAGCCTCTGGGGTCATGGAAGATTTAGCTTTTTAATAGGAGAGACCTCCTGATGGCGAGAGTGATTGGCTGTGCAAGGGAGATGAGATGACTCTAGGAGGGTGGATGAGAAAGGCCAAGGCCAGGGCACCCTGCTACTTAACAGAGGGGTGGTACGCTGATGGCTGGAAGTTGGCAGCACGTGGGGCAGGCACTTGCTTGCCTTGGTTCGTTGCTCATATTCCTCTGCAGGTGGAATTCTTCTCTCTTCTCTCCTGCCTCCTTTGTTTTTTTTTTCTTTTTCTTTTTGTTGAGATGGAGTCTCTCATTCTGTCGCCCAGGCTGGAGTGCAGTGGTGCAGTCTCGGCTCACGGCAACTCCCACCTCTCAGGTTCAAAGTGATTCTCCTGCCTCAGCCTCCTGCGTAGCTGGGACTACAGGCATGCACCACCACACATGGCTAATTTTTGTATTTTTAGTAAAGACGGTGTTTCACCATGTTGGCAGGCTGGTCTCAGGTGATCTGAGGTGACCTCAGGTGATCCATCTGCCTTGGCCTCCCAAAGTGCTGGGATTACAGGCATGAGCCACCATGCCCAGCCCTGCCTCCTTTGTATACTCCTGTTCAGCCTGTAGACATAGGAGGAAGATTACGTTCTCTGAAAAGACCTCCTTCCTCTTCCTCTAGGGTCATCCTCCTCTAAGATTCCAGGACCATGATCATCCCTCTATTGCTACTTCTTAGATCAGCTTGTAATGTCCATCTCCCCCACCAGACTGTGTCTCCAGCATCTCTGAGTCCCCAGGGCCTGGCCTGGGGCTTGCTACATGGTGGGTGCTCAGTAACTGTGGGGTAAATAAATGAATGAATTAACCATGGTCATATGGAGGAAGTACTGCAGGAGGAGGCAAGTCTGGAATAATTCCTAAGTGAATGCAGAGAGGGATGGGACAAGGAAAGAAAGGAGGAAAGGGAAAAGGCAGCCTAAGCTACTGCCAAAGGCACTTACATTGATCATGAACTTCTATGCACCAAGCATTAATACGTGACTTTCTCATTTTTTATTTTTTATTTTTTCCCGAGACGGAGTCTTGCTCTGTCACCCATGCTGGAGTGCAATGGCGTGATCACGGCTCACTGTAACCTCTGCCTCCTGGGTTCAAGCAATTCTCCTGCCTCAGTCTCCCGAGTAGCTGGGATTACAGGTGCCCACCACCTAGCCCAGCTAATTTTTGTATTTTTAGTAGAGACGGGTTTCACCATGTTGGCCAGGCTGGTCTTGAACTCCTGACCTCAAGTGATCCGCTCACCTTGGCTTCCCAAAGTCCTGGGATTACAGGAGTGAGCCACGGCGCCCGGCCATGTTTTTTCTTACCTATGGATAATAATTATTTTATTTTTTTTGAGACAGGGTGTTGCTCTGTCACCCAGGCTAGAGTGCAGTGGTGTGACCAAAGCTCACTGCATCCTCAAACTTTTGGGATTAAGGGATCTTCCTGTCTCAGCCTCCCAAGTAGCTGGGGACACAGGCATGCACCACCATGCCCAGCTAATTTTTACATTTTTTGCAGAGATGGAGTCTTGCTGTGTTGCTGCTCAGGCTGGTCTTGAACTCTTGTTGGACTCAAGTGATCGTCTTTCCTTTGTCTCTCAAAGTGCTAGGATTACAGGCATGAGCCACCTTGCCTAGGCTAGGTTTCTTCTTTAATCCTCACAATATCTTCAGAAGCAATATTGTTTGCCTGTGCATTAGCTGGCTTCCCGAGTCTACTAGAATACAAACTCCTTGTGGTGGGGGTTGTCTGTCTTGCTGCTGTGTCCCCAGTGCTAGAATAGCACCTGGCACATAGAGTTGCCAGATAAAACACTGTCAAATCTGAATTATAGATAAACAATAAGTAAATTTTTTAGTATAAATAAATATGTTCTGTATATTTTGTGCTAAATTTTTTTTTTTTTTTTGAGACGGAGTTTTGCTCTATTTCCCAGGCTGGAGTGCAGTGGCGCGATCTCAGCTCTCTGCAACTTCTGCTTCAAGGGTTTAAGTGATTCTCTTGTCTCAGCCTCCCTTACAAGAGCCTCCTCTCTTGTAAGCTGGGATTACAGGCACTCGCCACCACACTCGGCTAATTTTTGTATTTTTAGTAGAGATGGGGTTTCATCATGTAGGCCAGGCTGGACTCAAAACTCCTGGCCTCAAGTGATCACCCGCCTTCGCCTCCCAAAGTGCTGAGATTACAGGTGTGAGCCAGCGCGCCCAGCTCTGTGCTAAATTTGACAATACTATACATAGTAGGTCCTTAACAAATATTGTTCCATAAATGTTGTTTGATTAAACCTCACCGTGGGAATGTAGCCAGTAAATTCCAGACTATGGGAAGTCTAGAAGACAATCGTAGTATTTCCAATGACTAAATTGCAAAGAGGAAAAAAAAAAGAGAGAGAGAGAGAGATAAAGGGGGAATTTATAGATAAAAAGAGAGACATATTAACCACTTGAAATCCTTCTTTGGCTCCTAATTCAAATAAACTAAAAATTGTAAAGAAAAAATATTATAAGATAATTAGAAATTTGAACACTGACTGGCTATTTGATGAAGTTAAAGTGTGATTGTTAATTCTTTTTTTTTTTTGACATGGAGTCCCACTCTATCACCCAGGCTGGAGTGCAGTGGTGTGATCTCAGCTCATTGCAACCTGTGCCTCCCAGGTTCAAGCAATTCTTCCATCTCAGTCTCCTGAGTTTCTGGGACTACAGGTGCATGCCACCATGCTCAGCTGATTATTTTTTGTATTTTTAGTAGAGACAGGGTTTCACCATATTGATCAGGCTGGTCTCGAACTCCTGACCTCGGGTGATCCACCCGCCTCGGCCTCCCAAAGTGCTGGGATTACAGGCATAAGCCACCGTTCCCGGCCAATTGTTAATTTTTTTTAGGTTTGATAATAATGTTGGGGTTATGTTTACTTTTAAAGGGTCCTTATAGAAGTATGTATTGAAATATTTAGGAATGAAATTATGTGATGTCTTGGATTTGCCTAAAAATAACATGGGGTTTGTTCTAGGTTGGGCACAGTGGCTCGTACCTGTAATCCCAACAGTTTCGGAGGCCGAGGCAGGAGGATTGTTTGAGCCCAGGAGTTTGAGACCAGCCTGGGCAACATAGTGAAACCCTATATGTACAAAAAAATACAAAAATTAGCTGTGCGTGATGGCACACGTTTGTAGTCTCAGCTACTCAGTTGGCTAAGGCATGAGAACACTTGAACCCAGAAGGCAGAGGTTGCAGTGAGCCGAGATCGCATCACCGCACTCCAGTCTGGGCAACAGAGCAAGACCTGTCTCTAAAAAACAAAACAAAGCAAAACAAAATAATATGGGATTTGTTCTATATCTTATATTTTTCTTTCTTTCTTTTTTTTTTTTAGACGGAGTCTTGCTCTGTTGCCCAGGCTGGAGTGCAGTGGCGTGATCTCGGCTCACTGCAATCTCCGCCTCACAGGTTCAAGCAGTTCTCCCACCTCAGCCTCCTGAGTAGCTGGGACTACAGGCACGCACCACGCTTGGACAATTTTTTTTGTATTTTTAGTAGAGATGGGGTTTCACCATGTTGCCCAGGCTGGTCTTGAACTCCTGACCTCAAGTGATCCACCCACCTTTGCCTCTCAAAGTGCTGGGATTACAGGCATAAGCAACTGCGCGGCCTTTTTTTTTTTTTTTTAGACGGAGTGTTGTTCTGTCACCCAGGCTGGAGTGCAGTGGCACAATCTCAGCTCATTACAATCTCTGCCTACCGGGTTCAAGTTATTCTCCCACCTCAGCCTCCCAAGTAGCTGGAATTACAGGCACGAGCCACCACATCCAGCTAATTTTTTTGTATTTTTAGTAGACATGGGGTTTCACCATGTTGGCCAGGCTGGTCTCGAACTCCTGACCTCAAGTGATCCACCTGCTTCGGCCTCCCAAAGTGCTGGGATTGATTACAGGCATGAGCCACCATGCCTGGCCATTGTTCTGTAATACATCTTTTTTTTTTTTTTTTTTTTTTATTGGGACAAAGTCTCGCTCTGTCGCCCAGGCCGGAGTGCAGTGGCGCAATTGCGGCTCACTGCAAGCTCTGCCTCCCGGGTTCACGCCATTCTCCTGCCTCAGCCTCTCCGAGCAGCTGGGACTACAGGTGCCCGCCACCACACCCAGCTAATTTTTCGTATTTTTAGTAGAGACGGGGTTTCACCGTGGTCTCGATCTCCTGACCTCGTGATCCACCCGCCTCGGCCTCCCAAAGTGCTGGGATTACAAGCGTCAGCCACCGCGCCCGGCTATAATACATCTTAATTGTGGTGGTAACATGGGCATATTCCTTTGGCAAAACTATTTGAACTGTACACTTAAAATGTGCATTTTATTACATAAATCATACCTAAATAAAATTGTGTTGTTGTTGTTGTTTTTTGAGACACGGTCTCGCTCTGTCACCCGGGCTGGAGTGCAGTGGTGATTGCAGGTCACTGCAGCCTGAATCTCCCAGGCTCAAGGGATCCTTCCACCTGAGTCAGCTGAGTAGCTGGGACTAGCTAATTTATGTGTTGTTGTTTTTGTTTGTTTTGGTAGAGATGGGGTTTCGCCATGTTGCCCAGGCTGGTCTTAAACTCCTGGCTCTAACGATCTGCCAGCCTCAGCCTCCCAAAATGCTGGCATTACGGGTGTTAGCCATCATACTGGCCAATTTGATTTTTTTTTTAAAGTGAGGAAGTGGGTGGGTAAGAATGAAACAAAATTGACCATGAGTTGGTAAGTGTTGAAGCTGGATATTGGGTACTCGGAGGTTAATTGTATTTATTTACTTTTGTGTAGGTTTGAAATTTTCCATCATATAATACCTTTTTAATTGCATGAGGAAAGATGCTAGTCTTGTTCTACAAATAAGGAAACTAAAGCTTCCTGAGGTTAAGTAATTGCCCTAAAGTCACAAAGCTAGTAAAATGATGAGTCTGGAATGTGAACGGACACATCTGAGCCCAGAACTTAAGCTATTAACCCTGGGTGCAAATTCCCAGAGGAGGTAGAGGAACATGGGGGTTTATGCTAGGGGGTGATGCAGACCTGCTGACTTAGGGAATTCTGGGACCAAGAAAGGTTAAAATGATGGTGGCCGGGTGTGGCAGGGTGGAGAAATGGCTTCCCTCTTGGATTCATTGTTGTGGGGTAGCCTCGTGGTTACCAGAGCTAACTTAGGACTCAACTACCTGGGTTTGGGTTCTGGCTCTGCCACTTGCTAGTGGTGTAACTTGGGCAAGTCAGTTATCTCCCTCAATGTCCTCATTTATACCATGGATTTTTTATTTATTTATTTATTGAGACAGAGTCTTGTTCTGTCACTCAGGCTGGAGTACAGTCGTGCAATCTTGGCTCACCGCAACCTCTGCCTCCTGGGTTCAAGCGATTCTTGTGTCTCAGCCTCCCGAGAATCTGGGCAGCTGGGATTACAGGCGTGCACCACTACACCTGGCTAATTTTTTAATTTTTATTTATTTATTTATTTATTTATTTATTTATTTATTTACAGACAGAGTCTCGCTCTGTCACCAGACTGGGGTGCAGTGGCGCAACCTCGGCTTACTGCAACCTCCGTCTCCTGGGTTCAAGCAATTCTCCTACCTCAGCCTACCTAGTAGATGCGATTGCAGGCACCCGCCACCACGTGCAGCTAATTTTTATATTTTTAGTAGAGACGGGGTTTCACCACGTTGGCCAGATGGTCTTGATCTTTTGACCTTGTGATCTGCTCGCCTTGGGCTTCCAAAGTGCTGAGATTACAGGTGTTAGCCACTGCGCCCAGCCTATTTTTAAATTTTTTTAGTAGAGACAGGGTTTCGCCATGATGGCCAGGCTGGTCTTGAACTCCTGACCTCAGGTGATCTGCCCACCTCGGCCTCCCAAAGTGCTGGGATTACAGGCGTGAGCCACCGTGCCCAGCCTATATCATGGATACTAATAGGAATGTAAAATGGTATAGCCAGTTTGGAAAACAGCTTTGCAGTTTTTAGTTGTTTTTTTTTTTTGAGACAGGGTCTCACTCTGCCGCCCAGGCACAGAGTGGCATGAATGTGGCTCACTGCAGCCTTGACCTGCTGGGCTCAAGCAATTCTCCACCCTCAGCCTCCTGAGTAGCTGAGACTACAGGCACATGCCACTACTCCCGGCTAATTTTTGTATTTTGTAGAGATGGAGTTTCATCATGTTGCCCAGGCTGGTCTCAAACTCCTGGCCTCAAGCCATCAGCCTGCCTTGGCCTCCCAAAGTGCTGAGACTACAGGTGTGAGCTACCATGCCCAACCCTGGCAGTTTTTAAAAGAGTTAAACACAGCTGGGCATGGTGGCTCATGCCTGTAATCCCAGCCCTTTGTGAGGCTGAGGCAGGAGGATCCCTTGAGCTGAGGAGTTTGAGACCAGCCTGGGGAATATAGCGAGACCCTGTCTCACAAAAAAAAATTTAAAAAGAAATTCGCTGGGCATGGTGGGTCAGGCTTGTGGTCCCAGCCACACTGGAGGCTGAGGCAGAGGATCTCTTGAGCCCAGGAGGTCAAGGCTGCGGTGAGCCCTGACTGCGCCACTACACTCCAGCCTGAGTGAGACTGTGAGACCCTGTCTCAAAAAAAAAAAAAAAAAAAAAAAGGTTAAACATAAATGTAGCATATGACCCAGCAATTTCACCCTTAAATGTCTACTTAGGAGAAATAAAAACATATTCACAAAAGACGTGTATAGCAAATGTTCATAACAGCATTATAGATAATAGCCAAAAAGTGAAAACCACCCAAATGTGATTGGATAAACAAAATGTGGCATATCCCTACAACGGACTACTACTCAGCAATAAAAAGGAACAGGCCGGGCACAGTGGCTCATCCCTGTAATCCCAGCACTTTGGGAGGCCGAAGTGGGCAGATCACCTGAGGTCGAGAATTCAAGACCAGCCTGACCAACATGGAGAAACCCCGTCTCTACTAAAAACACAAAATTTGCCAGGCGTGGTGGCGGGTGCCTGTAATCCCAGGTACTTGGGAGGCTGAGGCAGGAGAATCGCTTGAGCCCAGGAGGCGGAGGTTGCAGTAAGCTGAGATTGCGCCATTGTACTCCAGCTTGGGCAACAAGAGCAAAACTCTATCTCAAAAGACAAAAAAAAAAAAGGAACAGATTACCAATACACGCTACAACACAGGTAAACCTCAAAAACATTATGCTTTTGTGAAGCCAGATGCAAAAGACCACATATTGCATGATTCCATTTATATAAAATATCCAAAAAAGGGAACTAGAGACAGAAAGATTAGTCACCCAGGGCTGGGGATGGGAAGGGAGAGCTACAAGTGGGGAGGAGGAGTCTTATAAGCAATGTTCTAAAACTGGATTATGGGGCCGGGCATGGTGGCTCATGCCTATAATTCCAGCACTTTGGGAGGCCGAGGTGGGCGGATCACCTGAGGTCAGGAGTTCAAGACCAGCCTGGCCAACAGGGTGAAACCCTGTCTCTACTAAAAATACAAAAATTAGCCGGGCGTGGTAGCATCTGCCTGTAATCCCAGCTACTTGGGAGGCTGAGGCACAAGAATCGCTTGAATCTGAGAGGCGGAGGTTGCAGTGAACTGAGATCGAGCACTCCAGCCTGGGCAACAGAGTGAGACTGTCTCAAAAAAAAAAAAAAAAAAAAAATTTAGCTGGGCGTGGTGGTGGGCGCCTGTAGTCTCGGCTACTTGGGAGGTTGAGGCAGGACAATTGCTTGAACCCGGGGGGCGAAGCCTGCAGTGAGCTGAGATTGTGCCACTGCACTCCAGCCTGGAAGACAAAGTGAAACTCTGTCTCAAAAAAAAACCCCAAAACTGGACTATGATGATGGTTGCATAACTGTAAATTTACTAAAAATCATTGAATTGGACACTTAAAATGGGTTATGTGTGGTATGTTCATTTTTAAAAATAGTGTCGTCCGGGCGCAGTGGCTCACACCTGTAATCCCACCACTTTGGGAGGCCAAGGCAGGCGTATCACGAGGTCAAGAGCTCGAGACCATCCTGGCCAACATGGTGAAACCCCGTCTCTACTAAAAATACAAAAATTAGCTGGGCGTGGTGGGGCGCGCCTGTAGTCCCGACTACTCAAGAGGCTGAGACAGGAGAATGGCTTGAACCCAGGAGGCAGAGGTTGCAGTGAGCCGAGATCGCGCCACTGCACTTCAGTCTGGGCGACCGAGTGAGACCCTGTCTCAAAAAAAAAAAAAGTCTATTTCATAGGCTGTTATGGGGATTAAGTGACATCCAGTTCTTAGAACAGAGACTGGCATGCAGTAAGTACTACAGAAGTTACTATGGGGTTGGACGCCTGGGGTGCAGTTCCCCAAAAGGGGCAACCGGGCAGGTCTCCTGCTCCCAAATCCTTGAACACAGTCCTTACTGCCCCAGGTGAGATTTAGATGGGCCAAGGAAAGGGAAGGGCTGGCTTCTGGATCCAGAGGGGCCCTTTCTAGCCTTCACTCTGGAAGTGTTAGATGGGACCCGGCATCCAGCCTTGTCCCTCTTTTTCTCCTATGAAGAGGAGAGGTTCCTGAGAAGGGTGTTGCCGCCCTCATCGCAGGCTGAGGATGGGGTCGAGTGTCCTCTACCGGAGGAAATGGTAATTGCAGCAGCTGGGCCTGCCCACGTGAGTTCTGGTGACTGCTCACATCATGTTTCAACCCTCCCAACAATGTGAGGAAGCCACTGTTGTCCCCTTTTCACCGATAAGGACATTGAGACCTAGAGTGTCTAGGTGACCTGCCCAGGGTTGCACAGCGCCACCCCCGCCCCCATCCAGGCTATAAAGGGTGGTTTGATGATCTCCTTTCAGCTGGAGAGGCACTCACACTATTCTCCTACTGTTTGTAGAGTGATTCCATCCCTGAGTCCATATTCTGGGGTGCCTGATGAGAGCAAGGGGAAGTAGGGAAAGTGGAGGCAGAGAGAAGGACTCACAATCGTAATGACCCCTCAATAAAGCCCCCAAACTCACATGGGGAAGGGGGAGCTGGCAGCTTTTGGAGGCAGAGAAAGAAGAGGCCATTGATCTGCACTGTTATGTAATATTCACTCATTTATTCATACTAATCATTTTCTTGGGCATTCTCTCCTTGTGTCTACACTGTGCTAGGCACAGGAGTGCAAGTAGGCACTGTTGTTGAGGATGAGTCGTCAGCACTGTCCTGCAGAAGAGAAAGCCATGAAGATCATCCTTCCAGAACTTTCCGTGTGTGTGTGTGTGTGTGTGTGTGTGTGTGTGTGTGTGTGTGTGTGTGTAGAGGTGGGCTTTTCCAGCAATTATGAGCCCTGGAGTCTAGACCCAGCTCAGCTTCATGACTTGGCAGGACCCCAGGATCCCCCTCATGACAACTGCCCTGGAGAGCTCTTCTGCAGGAGATGTTAGAGGGTGAGTGTTTTGGGCAATGGAACACCACACCTCCTCCTTCCTCAAACCCTCGCCCCACCTAGGGACTTTACCTCTGGACTTTGCGAGTGGGGGAGGCAGATCCTCCTTACCTCTGTCCTCCCAGATGTTATTTGATGACACATAGGGAAACTACACCTCTGTTGTCACTGCTAGAAGGGCCCGGAGGCAAGCTGCATCATTTGTCCCCTTTCTGAAACCGTCTCTTGTCCTGGCCCCAGAATAAGATATTTATCTGTGGGGCCGCCCCCAACATTCTTCCACATCTTTACCCCAAATCATCATACCAATCTCTATATTTCCACAGATAGGAAACGGCAGTATTCCAATAATCTGATTTTTATTAAGAGAGAAATATCCCAGGGATTCATTCATTCACTCACTTGCTCATTCATTCATTCACACATATTGATTGAGCACCTATTATATCTTGGCCACTGTTCTAGGCAGTGGGGGATGCACCGATGATCAAGACAGAGTTCTCGTCAACTCATTTCCAGACTAATGGGAGAGACAGACACTAAAGAATAAATCCATTTACAGACTTTTATGTAACAATAAGCTATGCAGAAATTAAAGAAGGTTAAGGGGATAGAACAGGGTGGGGGGGTGTGCTGCATTATCAGAATTTGTACTGGGAATTCACTTTTTCTTTATTTTCCTTGGGTCAGATGAGAGTGAGGGTCTGCGCGTGCCCTCCTCTGGCCTCTTCAACCTGTTTGGCAGATCAAACCTCAGAGGGGGGCATCCTGGGATTGGGGGTCAGGGGTTGCAGAGCCAGCAAATTAGTTGAGCAAATTTAGTTGAGGCGGAGTATTTAGATACTGCATCAGAGAAATGGAAATAGATACTGAGCCTATTTATCGGCTTCCATGGGTGTAATAACACTCCCACCCTTCCAAATTTATTTTTTTTGTTCATCTTGCATACAAGTACTGAATTATTAACTACTTATACATTACAGCATTTTTTGAGCCTACTGTGTGCCACGCACTGTTTTAGGGGCCATTCACGGCCCGCTAGAATCCCTGCTGTGCAAAGCTTGTAAACAACCATTGCCTCATTTCATCTTTCCTCTAAACATTATTTCTGAGATTCATCTACGTTGATTCACATAGCTCTTTTAGTCCCAAGAGGGCAGATATGAACCGTCCCATTTTACAGATGCAAAACCGTGACTGCTCGGGAAAAAACGAGTGGCTTTGCGACGACGAAATCCCAGGACGCCACCGGGCCACGTGCGGCAGCGCGTCTGGCCCCTCGCGATCCCACCCGCGCACGCTCCCTCCCGCGCTCCCTCCCAGCCGCCGCCGCGCCGGGTCCACGTGTGTGTGTCTGTGTGCGGAATGGGGACGGGGGCGGCGCCGCCGGAGGGGTGGGGTCCGGGCTAACGTCACGGGCGGTGCGGCCCAATCAGCGGCGGGCTCGCGGCCCCGGCGCTGGTATTGGGGCAGCGAGGGGGCAGTTCTCTATAGCGCGGTCTCCGGGAGCCAGCGGGGAAGAAAGAAACCGAGCGGGCGGAAGGCGCCCTCCCCGCCGCCTGGGCCCGGGCACCGGGTGCCGGGCCCGGGGTCCTTCCCGCCTCCCGCGGCCGCCAGCCGCTTTGTTTCCCCTGCCTCTGCGCTTCGGGCGACTCGAGAGGGTCTCCCGCCGGGGCTGCGAAGGGGACGCGGCGGCAGAAGGGCGGCCGACCCCGCCGGGACTCACAGGGACCCAGGAGTCCGGCCGCCGGGAGGGCCGCGTGAGGAGAGCGAAGAGGGAGCCCGAGCTCTGCGGCCCCGGGTGGCGGGCCGGGGGCGCCCGTGAGCAGAGACCTCCCCGTCGACGGGGGGCGATGTTCCCCTCGCCCGTGGGCTCTTCGGGCAGCCAGGGCATCCCGCCGCTGGGACCTGGACCCCCTCAGTGGGCACCCCTCAGGCTGCTCCATGGAGACCCTGTGCCCCGCGCCCCGCCTGGCAGTGCCGGCGTCCCCGCGAGGGTCGCCCTGCTCCCCCACGCCCCGGAAGCCGTGTCGGGGGACCCAGGAATTCTCTCCGCTGTGCCTGCGTGCCCTCGCCTTCTGCGCCCTTGCCAAGCCCCGGGCGTCGTCTCTGGGCCCGGGGCCTGGGGAGCTGGCGGCGCGGTCCCCAGTGCTGCGGGGCCCTCAGGCCCCCCTGCGCCCTGGCGGCTGGGCCCCGGATGGCCTGAAGCACCTCTGGGCACCGACCGGGCGGCCCGGCGTTCCTAACACCGCGGCCGGCGAGGATGCGGACGTCGCAGCGTGCCCCCGCCGCGGAGAGGAGGAAGAGGGCGGAGGCGGTTTCCCGCACTTCGGCGTTCGCTGCTGTGCACCTCCGGGCAGCTGCCCTGCGCCCCCGTACCCTCGGGAATCTACGACCGGCTTCGCCTCGGCCCCGCCTCGCCCGGCCCCGGGTCTCGAGCCTCAGCGTGGCCCAGCCGCCAGCCCGCCTCAGGAGCCCAGTTCCCGGCCTCCGTCGCCACCTGCGGGCCTCTCCACCGAGCCCGCGGGTCCCGCGGCGGCGCCGGGGCCGTTCCTGCCCGGCCAGCCTGCCGAAGTCGATGGAAACCCCCCGCCGGCAGCCCCCGAGGCTCCAGCAGCCAGCCCCTCGACGGCCAGCCCGGCGCCGGCCGCACCCGGAGATCTCCGCCAGGAACATTTCGATCGTCTGATCCGCAGGTCGAAACTTTGGTGTTACGCGAAGGGCTTCGCCTTGGACACTCCGAGTTTGCGCCGGGGGCCAGAGCGGCCGCCTGCGAAAGGGCCGGCTCGGGGAGCCGCCAAGAAACGCCGGCGGCCGGCGCCCCCTCCGCGCACCGCGCAGCCCCGCCGCCCTGCACCGACGCTCCCCACCACGAGCACCTTCAGCCTCCTCAACTGCTTCCCCTGCCCCCCGGCCCTGGTAGTGGGGGAAGACGGAGACCTAAAGCCGGCGTCCTCGCTTCGCCTCCAGGGAGACTCTAAGCCCCCGCCCGCCCACCCGCTGTGGAGGTGGCAGATGGGGGGTCCCGCTGTCCCTGAGCCCCCTGGCCTCAAATTCTGGGGGATCAACATGGATGAAAGCTGACCGTGGGACTTCTGCCAAAGGGGAAAAGTTGGGACCATGGCCAAACCGCGGGCTTGAGGAGGGAGCCCCGTTTCTCACATTTGTCCCCTTCCTTTACATTTTAGGAGCTGTGGGCAGAGGGACCTAAATAACAGTGATCTTCATTCATGCACCTAAGTTTTCGGGGTGACAGTCCCTCCCCCTCATCCTTTGCAGAGGAACCCAGGGCTGGAGTCGGGAGAAGGCTGATGACATAGATTCCAATCCCTGCCCCTTCCATCTCGGACCGTTGGAGGCAGGGCCTGCACCCCAGTGGGAGCAAAGGAGGGCCACTGCTCAAAGACACCCCCCCCCAAAAAAAGGGGAGAGGAGAGAGACCTCGGTGATGGACAAACCGGTTGTTACTGTGTCTGTGGGCGAGCCTGGGGTGCGGGGGCTGTGGTGGGGGTGGGGAGATGATTGGCAGCTCCCTGGGGGCATCCCCCACCCCCACTGTCCAGGCCTTTAACCCTTTGCTCCCCTCAGGCCTTCCCTAACGCTCCAAGCACCGCTGGAACCTTTAATGGGTGAGGGAGCTTGGGTAAGAGGAAGATCACCCCCTTCCTGTCCCCTTTCTAGGCCCCCTCAAGTGCAGGTGACCCTTAATTGGTGAGATCTTCAGCCTCAGCCGCCCACCTTTCCCTTTTGTCCAGTTTTGGAGTTCCCGTTTTTTCCTTGTTTGCTTTCCGAGTATAAGGTCTGGCCGGTGAGAAAGATTCCCCCCAACCTTGATTAATCAGCCCCCTCCCCCAACGTACTTCCCTTAGGACGGGTAGGGCTGAGGGACCTCCTCTCCTGGAAAGTGCTTAGTTTGCCTGGGGAAGGGGCTAGACACTGTCCCAGGGAAAGTAATAGAAGGTGGAAGAAATCAATAAAATCAGACCAAACAAGTCGCCTTTCGAGGGCCTCCACGGATTTATGGATGAGACGGGGTGGAGGTGGAAGGCAGGCCCAAGTCCATTCTTTGGACGCCCAAACTCAGCCCCCTTAAAGAGTGGAAACAAAACAAGCTGCACTTTGCAGAGGTGGTAAATGAAAGGACTCTTGGCCTAACTGCAAGAGTCCCCTGGGGTTTGAAGGGGCAAAGTTTGAGTCTGGATGGAACCTGGGCTGAGGTACCTTAAGCTTCCCCCCGCAACACCCCAGCCTCAGGCATTGCGGGAGTTGTCAGAGATCTGATGGATCCGAAGGGGGCAGGGCCAGGGGATTAGTTTTGGGGTCAGAGGTTCTGTTTTCCAGGGGAGGGGTGAGATAGGCCTGGATCACGCCCTCTGCCATGCCCTCCAGCTAGGAGGATCTTGAGTCAGAGAGGATTGGAAGTGATTTCTCCTCCACCCAGGTGAGGTCAGGGGAGCTTAGGTCTTAGGGAGATGGCAAGTTGAGGTGTGAAGGGAAGCTGGGGCTTTTGGAGCTGCCGAACAACTGAGGGACCCAGTGCCCCTTCCGCCCCGCACTAGTGAATAGCGCCCCCTCTTCCCCCGAAAACGAGGTGAGAGAGGAACAATTCCCACGCTGGGGAAGGACTTGTCTCCTTTTCTGTGAAAATGCTTTGTAAAAAGTTGTTATTGTTTGCATAGAGCAGATTCTTGAGAAAAACTGTTTTGGACCATAAAAGTTTTGTTTGTTTTAAAAACTGTCTCCTTTCATTTTTCTTCCCTTGGGGGTGAGGGTGGGGGTGGGGTGGGTGGGCGTGGGGTGGGCACTTCTCTCTTTCTCCTTCACATCTGGCCTCTGTGAACCCTGCTGACCTCCCCTCCCCCTCCAGCTGTGTTGTGGGAGGAGGAGGAAGAAGGGGTGGGGGAGTGCCTTCCACCCTGTGCTTCGGAGGTCTCCATCTCATTTTGCCCCCCAAGAATGGAGAACGGGAGGAAGAAGACAGACACAAGGGGTGGGGAGAGAATCGCCGTGAAGAGGGGGGCTGTTAGGAGAAGTCTGGAAAGGCAGACTCCCTGATTTTCAAAGGCCCCTTGGTTTTAGTAACGCGCTCCGGGTCAGTGTCTGCCCCACCCGCCTGCCTGGAGCCGGGCACGGGATGATGGTGTGAGCTCTGGGTGAAGGAGAAGGGCTGGTGGGCATGAAATACTCTTCTTGGACTTTCCTCCTCTTCGGGGCAGGAGGAGATGCTGTTAATTTAGGTTCTTTCCTCCCTACACCACCTGCCCCAACCCTCACTCCCCCACCCCCACCCTGCAAGTGAAAGGGTTACAACTCAACCTGGAAGGGGGTAGGGTGGAGAGTTAAAAAACACACCTTTTGGCCAAATAAGATTTAATTCTAGTTATTTTACAGAATAGGGAACTACGTTAGTTTCCAGGGCTGCCATGACAAATCACAAGAAACTTGGTGGCTTAAAAGACAGATATTTAAGCGGCCAGGTACGGTGGCTCACGCCTGTAATCCCAGCATTTTGGGAGGCTGAGGCGGGCGGATCACAAGGTCAGGAGATCGAGACCATCCTGGCCAACATGGTGAAACCCCGTCTCTACTAAAAATACAAAAACTAGCTGGGCTTGGTGGCGTGTGCCTGTAATACCAGCTAGTCCAGAGGCTGAGGCAGGAGAATCGCTTGAACCCGGGAGTTACTGCACTCCAGCCTGGCGACAGAGTGAGACTCTGTCTCAAACAACAACAACAACAAACCCAGATATTTCTTCTCTTCCATTTACTGGGACCAGAGGTCCAAAACCAAGGCATTGCAGGGCTGAACTCCCTCCGAAGGCTCTCGGGAAGGGCCCCCTCCGTGCCTCTTCCAGCTTCTGTGGCCCCAGGTGTTCCTTGGCTTGTGGCTGCAGAGTTCCCATTCTCTCATTGTATGGCCCTCCCCTCTCCTGTCTGTCACAAGGACACTTGTCATTGGCTTTAGGGCCCACCAGACAATCCAGGATGATCTCGTCTTGACATCTTTAATTAAGTTACATTTACAAAGACCCTTTTTCCAAATGAAGTCACATTCACAGGCTCTGGGGGAGTGGGGGCTGGGGATTAGGACTTGGACGCATCTTTTTGGGTGCCACCATTCAGCCCACCCCAGAAACTGAGTCCCAGAAAAGAAAGAAACTTGCCCAGACTTCTGGGGGAAGCAAAGAGGTACTGAGTATTTGGGGTTGGAATAGGGAAAAGCGTGCTTCCAAGCGAGGGCCACATGTTTCTCCGAATAGGAGCAGCCTGGGGAAAGGAGAAAGGGGAAAGGGACCCCTGGCTTTCCCCAGGCTCTGAGCTACCGGGGATCTGGGACTCCCTCTCCCATGCCAATACGCTGGAGCCCTAGGGGGTCTGAGGAAGTCTGCTCTCCCTCCCAGGTGTCTTCAGCCCCTGCTTCTACCCCTCCCCTCCTCCAGTCCCGTGTCCTCTAGGGCTGGTGGCCACCTTGGTTTGTCAGGGATGTGGTTGTCATAGTCTTATTTCTGTCTGCGTCTCTAAGCTTTTACAGCATCACCTGTTTTCCTTCTGTCTGAAAGGGTCTCAGAAGGTCTCCTCTCCATGTGCCTCTGGGTCTCTACCCTCCTCTTCAGGGTCTGGCAGGACCCCCAGAGTAAGCCCTTGCTCACCTCCCCCTAGCCCAGCCCTTCTTCCCGGGAGCATCAGCCGCCTCCAGCCCCTCTGCCTCTCACCTCTTAGACCTTTGCAGCCTGACTTCTGCCCCTGAAACCGCTTTTGCCAAGGTCAGCCAGGACAGCCCCCAACCTCAAATTCAACAGTTGCCTCCCCGCCACCACTCCTGGACTTCTGCACAGCCTGTGACACTGCTGGACACTCACAAGGGTCTCTGTCCCCAAAGGTCCCACCTCTGTCTTTTTCCATCTCCTCCTTCTCTTGCCCCCCTCCCCCGGAAGCTTTAAAAAGACCGAGTCCCACGAAGTCCGGTGGCGCCTGTCCTCCACCCTATCTCCCCACAGGATTCTGTTTTCCTCCCCTAGGTCATCAGCTTGCACCTATATGGGTAAATGACTCCCACTTGACTGTCCCTGCCTCCTCTCCCTCCAGCACCCCTCCTGAGCCTTGGTCCCGCATCTCCACAGGGACAATGGCAACTCATATGCCCCTGTCAAAGACCAAGATCCTGGTCCCTGCCCACAGCTCCCTGCCCACAGCAGTCTCCCTGGTCAAGTCCACATTCTGGTTACAGCTCTGCCTTTCTCCCCATTACTTCCCCTGGACTCAGCACCTTGAATTCTCAGCTGGGTCCTCCCATTTGACCCACAGCTATCTATTTCCAAGCCTCCCCCTGCCTCTCCCCTCCCAAGGATCTCACAATTGTGTCTCTAATCTCCACTCCATCATGGTGCAGTGTCCCCTACCTCTAGGCTGGACTATGACAGTAGCCACCTAATTATTAATAGTTTCTGGATGTCTGGTTTTTCTCTGATCCCCTCAGATCAGTTTACCTTCTTACTCAGTGGGTCCCCTGATTGTATTAAATGCAGCCTCCTTGGCCTGTCATTTGGAACCCTCTGTGATTTGGCCTTAACCCCCAGCTCCCTCATCCAACTTGGTTCCCATTACTTCGCTTTATACCAGTGAAGGTATACCTGGTCTACTCGGCTGGAATGCACTTCCTTCCCCAGAGCCCCCAGCATGCCCCTCCCTGCTTTCTTTACCTTCATTCTCCAATGCAAAATGTCATCTCTCCCATGAAGTCTTTTTTGATTCCCCCAGTTAGATGTGCTCCATGCCACCTCTAGACCCTCTTCACTCTTCTGTGTCTGGTAGGAAGGGACTGTGGAGTGTGGAGGGCGAGTGCGGCTTTGGGGCCAGACACTCCCGCTCCCCTCTTTCTATGGAGAACCTGGGTAAGGGGACCCGAGGCAGAACCTTCCTGCCCTAAGCTTTCATTTTATTGCCTTGGCCTTAACTGAGAGTCATTGACATGTAACAACCACTTCAAAAAATAATCACCCCTGCAATTGTAAAAACTTCCTGAGAAGGCTGGCAAGGTAGCTTGTGTCTGTAATCCCAGCACTTTGGGAGGCCAAGGCGGGGAGAATCACTTGAGCCCAGGAGTTTGAGCCAGCCTGGACAACATAGGGAGAACTTGATGCTACCAAAAACAAACAAACAAAAACAAAAAACAAGCTGGGTGTGGTGGCGTGCACCTGTAGTCCCAACTACTCTGGAGGCTGAAGTGGGACGATTGCTCAGCCACTTCAGGGAGATCAAGGCTGCAGTGAGCTGTGATCACTCTACTGCACTCCAGCCTGGGTGACAAAACAAGACCCTGTCTCAAAAACAAAAACAAAAAACACTTCCTGAGAAGACACTGTCCAGTGTGCCAAGTCCCCCTACGCTGTTTTCACATTTTCTCTAAGATAGAAAGTTAGGGTATTGATGACAAAGTTATAATTATTTGTGATTTTTCTTGTGTCCTTCTACAGTGATCTTGTATCTCTTGCTTCATTTTTTAAGGTCCTGGATCAGTGCCTTGAACACAGCAGGCACCTAATGAATACTTGCCCAATGCATTTCACCCCACCTCCGTTCCTCCTGACCCCTCCACCCTTGTCCAAAGCATTTTTAAAAAGCCTCATTTAAATGACTGCACAGCAGCTTGGTGAGTGACCCTTGGCCAGAATGCAGTTCCAGAGCTTGTCCACTAGATGCTGCTGTCTGCTAGCACCAGAAGGAGGACGGCGAGCCAGAGAAGGGTGGCTGGGGAAGGGATTCGTTCTCCCAAGCCATGGAGTGAGAGCCCTGTGCTAGAGCCTGAGGGAGATTGATGTGCAAGACGTGGTCTCTGCACACAAGGAACTTAAGCAGGTGTCAGGTGTTTTACAGGCGTTATTTTGCTTTCATAACAATAGATAAGTACTATTTGTTTAGCAGATGAGGAAATGGGACTCAGAGAGGTTAATTAACTTGCCTGAGGTCACACAGCCAGTGGAGGAGCAAAGTAGCTCTGGTCTGTCTGACTAGGTTTCCTCCTGAGTGGTTATCATAGCAAGCACTGTAATAGCATTTCCTTGGAACCAGGCCTTGTTATATTACGCTTAGTTGCTCATGTAATCCTCAGGACACAATATGAGGTAGGTACTATTATTTATTTATTTATTTATTTATTTATTTATTTATTTTTGAGACAGAGTCTCACTCTGTTGCCCAGGCTGGAATGCAGTGGCACAATCTTGGCTCACTGCAACCTCTACCTTCTGGGTTCAAGTGATTCTCATGCCTCAACCTCCCTAGTAGCTGGGACTACAGGCGTGGGCCACCATGCCTGGCTAATTTTTGTATTTTTTAATAGAGACGGGGTTTCACTATGTTGGCCAGGCTGGTCTCGAACTCCTGACCTCAAATGATCTGCCCATCTTGGCCTCCCAATGTCCTGGGATTACAGGTGTGAGCCACCACACCCAACCATGGTACTATTAGCTCCATTTTGCAGATGAGAAAACTGGGGTTCACAGAGGTTAAGCCCATACAGCTACAGAATTGTGTCCTTTGAGTTTGCGCTCTAAATGACCACACTGCTGCCATGTTTCACCACCCAGCAGCAACCTGTTATGGGATGGGAGTAGCCCCCATCAATATGTAGAGGTCCCAGAGCTCTGTTCCAGAGACACAAAGACACAGAGCCTGCCCCCAAGGTCCCTAGAGTGGCATGGGGAAAGCAGGACATGCAGTCCCCTCCTTAGGGTGTGGACTCTCCACAGATGTGCTGAGCAACTCAAGCTGAGTGTTGAGTGTTTTACCCTCTCTAGGCCTCAATGTCATCACCTAAAATCAGGGGACTCTGTAACAGAAAGTGCCTCTCAAATGCAGACTTGCCATCCATGGTGATTTTTTTTAATTTTTTTTTTGAAACAGGCTCTGACTCTGTCACCCAGGCTGAGTACAGTGGTGCGATCTTGGCTCACCGCAGCCTTGATCTCCCAGGCTCAAGAGATCGTCCCATATCAGCCTCTCGAGTAGCTGTGACCACAGACACGTGCCACCATGCGCAGCTAATTCTGTTTATTTTATTTTATTTTTTTTGAGATGGAGTCTTGCCCTGTTGCCCAGGCTGGATTGCAGTGGTGCAATCTTGGCTCACTGCAACCTCTGCCTCCTGAGTTCAAGCAATTCTCCTGCCTCAGCCTCCTGAGTAGCTGGGATTACAGGGGCCTACTACCATGCCTGGCTAATTTTTGTATTTTTAGTAGAGGCGGGGTTTAACCCTGTTGGCCAGGCTGGTCTCGAACTCCTGACCTTGTGATCCACCTGCCTCGGCCTCCCAAAGGGCTGGGATTACAGGTGTGAGCCACCGCACCTGGCCAATTTTTTTTTTTTTTTTTTTTTTTTTTTTGAGATGGAATCTCGCTCTGTCACCCAGGCTAGAGTGCAGTGGCACAATCTTGGCTCACTGCAACCTCCACCTCCCAGGCTTAAGCAATTCTCCTGCCTCAGCCTCCTGAGAAGGTGGGACTATAGGCGCGTACCACCATGCCCGGCTAATTTTTTTTTTCTATTTTTTTAGTAGAGACAGGGTTTTGCCATGTTGGCCAGACTGGTCTAGAACTCCTGACCTCAAGTGATCTGCCCGCCTTGGCCTCCCAAAGTGCTGGGATTACAGGCGTGAGCTCTGTTTATTTTTTGTAGAGATGGGGGTCTCATTATGCTACTCAGGCTGATCTTGAACTTCTGATCTCAAGGGATCCTCCTGACTCGGCCTCCCAAAGTGCTGAGATTACAGGTATGAGCCACTGTACCCAGCTGCCACGATGATTTATTACAAAATCATAGCACTTAAACAAATAGAGGGGAAGTTACCTACTCTAAAATGCACCAAAATTTCAGCTTGATGATCATTACACATGTACATTACCTGTGTGATCGTCACCCAGACCTAGATAAGCAACACTTCCAGCCTTTGGGAGGCTGTGTGAGGCCTGCTCCCAGTTGATCTCCCGACCCGGAGATGACCACCATGCCGGCCTCTGTCACCGAAGATCCGTTCGGCTTGTTTTTGACCCTCATAAGAATGGAAGGTACGTTTTTGGGTCTGGCTTCTTTTGTTCAACATTATGCATATGGGATTCATTCATGCTGTTCTATGAAGCCGTAGTTAACTCATTTTATCACCATGTAGTATTTGATTGAATGAATAGTCTGCAATGTATATGTTTTCCTGTTGATAGATGTTTGGGCTGTTTCCAGATTTTAGTTTTATGTATAAAGCTACGTGTTACAGTTTTTGTTGTTGTTGTTTGTTTGTTTGAGACAGAGTCTCGCTCTGTTGCCCAGGCTGGAGTGCAGTGGAGTGATCTCAGCTCATTGCAACCTCTGCCTCCCAGGTTCAAGCAATTGTCCTGCCTCAGCCTCCCGAGTAGCTGGAATTACAGGTGTGAGCCATCACGCCTGGCTAATTTTTGTATTTTTAGTAGAGACAGGGTTCTGCCATGTTGACCAAGCTGGTCTCGAACTCCTGACCTCTGGTGATCCACCCGCTTTGGCCTCTCAAAGTGCTGGGATTACAGACGTGAGCTTCTGTGCCCAGCCTTTGTGTCACAGTTTTAAAGAAGAGAAAGGAGCTAACATTTCTCAAGCGTTAAGCGTTAACTGTCTCCAACAATGGGCTAAGGACTGGAGATGAGAAATAACTAAAACCTCATATTGCTCTCCCACAGCTCACCACCTAGCAGGGGAGAGAGGTAAGTGAGCAAGCAGGACAGGACAGGCATAGAGGTGGAGACTGGTGAGGTTGAGGGAACAGTGGAGCATGTGGGAAGAGCACCAGGGCGTCAGAGGGGGCTTCTCAGAGAAGGAACTCTCTGAATTCAGTCTTCAAGGATATAGGAATCCCTCAAGTGAAGGCCTGGAGGCACTGGGGTGGAGCACGTACAAAAGTGTCAAGGTTTGAGTGGCTGGAGCACAGGGTACATGTGACAAGAGATGAAGTAGACCGAGGTCAGATCACAAAAGGTCTTACATGTTAGGGTAAGGAGTTGATTCTGAAGACAAGAGGGAGCCCCTGAAGGGTGACCCAATCAGACTGTGAGAGAAGAGGGCTCAGGATCAGGCAGGGTGAATACTCACATTTCATGATTCATGGGAGGCTGGTGTGGAGTGCTTGGGGGAGGGCAGAGGCAGGGGGCAGGGGTGGAGGCTGTGAGAACCCATTTGGGGTCGCAGTCGGCGGGGAGAAGGAGAGGACAGTCTCGGTGGGGGGGCCCTTACAAGGTAGACTCGCCAGCTTTGGTGACAGATTGAATGTGGGGTGAGGCAGAGGAGGAGTGTGGCTTGAGTCCCAGATTTGGCCCTGGTGCCTGTGTGGGTTTGTGGCTGAGAGAGGCCTGAGCTGGAGGTAGGGAGGTTTTAGGGCATCAGACAGGATTGGACGGGAATGGCCAAGGCATGCACGTAGGGTGAGAAAAGGGCCAAGAACAGAGCCCTGGGGCACAGTGACGAAGGGGAGCCAAGTGCCGTGGCAGCTCACGCCTGTAATCCCAGCACTTTGGGAGGGCAAGGAGGGCGGATCGCTTGAGCCCAGGAGTTTGAGACCAGCCTGGTCAACACAGTCAGATTTTGTCTCTACTAAAAATTAAAAAAAAAAAAAAAAAAATTAGCTGGGCGTGGTGGTTCGTGCCTGTAGTCCCAGCTTTTTGGGAGGTTGAGGTGGATCACGTGAGCCCAGGAGGTCGAGGAAGCAGTGAGCCATGATCATGCCACTGCACTCCAGCCTGTGGTGGGCAAAAGAGGGAGGCTTTGTCTCAAAAAAAAAAAGGCGGGGGCTGGGGAGGAATGGCCAGGGAGAGAGTGGGGAGAGAGAGAGGGGAGAGGAGGGAGACAGGGGGAGGCTCTGGGGGCTCTGGTGACCACTGCTCATTGTCCACCCAAATCTGCGCTCCCCGTGCCACCTGGGTAGGCACATTTCCCAGCCCCTTTGCAGTCAGGTACGACTATGTGATTTCATTCCCACCACTGGGGTGCGAAGGGGAAGGGGTGTGTGCCTCTCCCAGCCCGGGCTTTAAGACCCTCGGCCTGCCCGCTCCACACTCCGTTGTCCTTCCTGCTGGCTGGAACCCGGCATGGCAGTCACTCAGCTTCGGTCCTGAGTCACTGGCAGGGCCCTAGGGGGCAGCACAGCAGCACATGGAAGGAGCCTGTTTCCCGAATGGCTGTGAGAGCTCCCTGCTGACCTGGAGTGTTCACCTGCAACACAGGAAAGAAGCAAATTTTACATTCTTCAAGCCATCTTCTTTTTTTGGATCTCTTTGTTCTAGGAGTTTAGCCTAACCAGTACAACTTAGTCTAAGCTAAACAGTTTAGCATAGCCCAAATAATACAGAGAATTAACCTAACTAATGAAAAAATAATTAGCCAAATTAATACAATGGAAAATTAAAACATAGTAAAATAAAATATTGGCCTAACGAACACAACTTACCCTAACTCATCCAAGAATCAAAGGAGGAGAGTATCAAGAAAGGAGGAAAACAGGGTGAAATGTCACACAAAGATGGGATAGAGCCGGGCACGGTGGCTCATGCCTGTAATCCCAGCACTTTGGGAGGCCGAGGCGGGTGGATCACTTGAGATCAGGAGTTTGAGACCAGCCTGGGCAACATGGTGAAACCCCGTCTCTACTAAAAATACAAAAATTAGCTGGTGTGGTGGCGCAAACCATAGTCCCAGCTACTTAAGAGGCCAAGGTGGGAGGATCACTTGAACCTGGGGAGGTGGAGGTTGAAGTGAGCCGTGATTGCACCACTGCACTCCAGCCTGGGTGGCAGAGTGAGACCCTGTCTTAAAAATAAAAACAAGATCAGATACAGGATGAGGAAGGTCCACTGGCCTTGGCAAGCAGGAGATCACCAGTGACTCTAGTGAGATCTTCCTGGGGAGTAGGGATGAAACGGGAGGGAAAGAAGCAGATCCAGTCCATGCATCTCTTTTGAGGAACTTGGATGAGGAAGGGCAGAGATGAGGAAGGCTCTAGAACGAACCCAGGATCCAGCATGATTACAGTATGTTAGGAGAGAGGGAGGGGTTGGGGACACCGGAAAGAAGAGAGGAAGGCCTCTGTGGAGGGCAGGTGCTGGGCCCCAGAGCTCAGGTGGACAGGGAGGGACAAGCGTGTTCCCAAACGGGCTCAGACTCCTGCTCCTATGCACACGCACACACACACGCATGTGCACGCACACATGAACACACATGCACACACACCTGACACAAGAGCCTGGAGACAGCCTGGGTACAGTGGCTCATGCCTGTAATCCCAGCACTTTGGGAGGCCGAGGCGAGTGGATCACTTGAGGTCAGGAGTTTGAGACCAGCCTGGCCAACATGGTGAAACCCCGTCTCTACTAAAAATAAAAACAATTAGCTGGGGACGGTGGCAGGTGCCTGTAGTCCCAGCTACTTGGGAGGCTGAGGCAGGAGAATTGCTTGAACCCAGGAGACGGAGGTTGCAGTGAGCCGAGATTGTGCCATTGCCCTCTAGCCTAGATGACAGGGCAAGACTCTGTCTCAAAAAACAAAAAACAAAAAAAAGAAGAAGAGGGGCTGGGTGTGGTGGCTCACACCTATAATCCCAGCATTCTGGGAGGCCAAGGAGGGAGGATTGCTTGAGGCCAGGAGTTCGAGACCAGCCTGGGCAACATAGTGAGTCCCCCTATCTACAAAAAATAAAAAATTAGCTGGGTGTGGTGACGCATACCTGTAGTCTCAGATGCTCAGGAGTCTGAGGTGAGAGGATTGCTTGAGCCTGGGAGGTCAGGGCTTCAGTGAGCTGTGATTGCACCACCACATTCCACCCAGACAGACAGAGCGAAACCCTGTCTCCAAAAATAAAAGTAAATAAACAAATATATTAAAAAATTAGCCAGGCACAGTGACATGTGCCTATTGTCCCAGCTACTCAGGAGGCTGAGACAAGAGGATCACTTTAGCCTAGGAGTTTGAGGCCGCAGTGAGCTATGATCGCACCACTGCACTGCAGCCTGGGTGACAGAGTGAGACCTTATCTAAAAAAAAAAAACCACTTTGGGAGGCCGAAGTGGGTGGATCACGAGGTCAGGAGTTCAGGACCCGCCTGGCCAACGTAGTGAAACCCCGTCTCTACTAAAAATACAAAAATTAGCCAGGGGTGGTGGTGGGCGCCTGTAATCCCAGCTACTCGGGAGGCTGAGGGAGAATCACTTGAATCCAGGAGGCAGAGGTTTCAATGAGCCAAGATTGCACCATTGCACTCCAGCCTCGGCAGCAGAGAGACTCTATCTCAAAAAAAAAAAAAAAAAAAGACTGGGTGCAGTGGCTCAAGCCTGTAATTCCACCACTTTGAGAGGCCGAGGTGGGTGGATCACCTGAGGTCAGGAGTTTGAGAACAGCCTGGCCAACATGGCAAAACCCCACCTCTACTGAAAATACAAAAATTAGCCAGGCGTGGTGGTGCACTCCTATAGTCCCAGCTACTCGGAAGGCTGAGGCAGGAGAATCGCTTGAACCCGGGAGGCGGAGGTTGCAGTGAGCTGAGATCACTCCACTGCAATCCAGCCTGGGCGACAGTCTCAAAACAAACAAACAAAAAAACCAGAAGGGAAGTAGGGAAGTGAAGTGTCTTCCACCCTTGGTCCCTCCCACAGAGAGACTTGTCCTGGGGAAATAAGCACTGCAGTTCCAAAAGGCAGGAGCTTATGGAGAGAAGAAGGGAGACTGGGGATCCATTCCCAGGGTTGCGGTGATCCTTGATCCCATGGCCCTAGTAGTGAGGCAGCAGGGCTGCCTTTGCTGTTTTCGTGGCCCAGAAGGTGGGGACCTGGGAGCAGGAGCTGGATAGAGAGTAGGGAACCCCTGTGGGGAATCACATCTATGGCTTATGAGGTCCATATGTGTCTGTGTGGCCCTGTGAACAGGGAGCTCTATGTGTGTGTCTGCTGGGGGGGTCCTTGGGTTTGTTCGTGAGTCAGGAAGGAGTCTCTGGATATGCATGTGTGTGCACCGGCCTCGAGTGTGCGATCTCCTGCATTCGTCTATCCCACGTGCATGCGTGTGCATCTCTTTGGCTCTGCACAGCTCTGTGTCTAGGAGTGTGTAACATGTGTCCCCCCAGCCTTGAAACAGAAACTAGGTCAGCCTGGAGATGTGTGGGCAGGAGTGGAGTTAGGGATGGATTCTTCAGCGGTACTAGGCTGGATGGGGAGCGTCATCCAGCTCCCCATTCAAATTGGCCAGGTGCAGTGGCTCACTCCTGTAATTCTAGCACTTTGGGAGGCAGAGGTGGGAGGATTGCTTGAGGCCAGGAGTTCGAGACCAGCCTGGGAAACATAGGGAGACTCTGTAAACAAATTTTTTTTTTTTTTTTTTTGAGATGGAGTCTCGCTCTGTCACCCAGGCTGGAGTGCAGTGGCGGGATCTCAGCTCACTGCAAGCTCCGCCTCCCAGGTTCACGCCATTCTCCTGCCTCAGCCTCCTCAGCAGCTGGGACTACAGGCACACGCCAGCACGCCTGGCTAATTTTTTGTATTTTTAGTAGAGACGGGGTTTCACCGTGTTAGCCAGGATGGTCTCGATCTCCTGACCTTGTGATCTGCCTGCCTCGGCCTCCCAAAGTGCTGGGATTACAGGCATAAGCCACCGCACCCAGCCCAACAAATTTTTAAAAATTGGCTAGGTGTGGTGGCTTGTGCTTGTAGTCCCAGCTCAGCTACTCAGGAGGCTGAAGGGGGAGGATTTCTTGAGCCCAAGAGATCAAGGCTGCAGTGAGCTATGATCGTGCTGATGCACTTCAGTCTGGGTGAGAGAGCAAGATCTTGTCTCAAAAAATAAATTCATAGTAACATCCCTCCCTCCATCCCTTCCTCCTCTACATTAACCTTGGCACAAAGAGAAGCTGCAGGTAGCCTCTGAGGGGCTTCTCCCCTTGGTAGGGACAAGGACTGAGAGGCATCTGACCAGAAGCGGGAAGGAGGGCTGGGTTTAGTTAAGACAAAGGTGTGGGCACCTATTTCTAGATCTTGCCAGGGATGTGGGAAGGGGCAGCCTGCATTGTTTTCTTCATTCCTCTGGGCAAGGACACAATAGGGCCAGGGCACTCTGCCTAGGGACCTGGCAGCATCAAAAGGACCTCCAGTGCCAGGAGGGAGAATCCTTCCTCCTCTGGACCCTGAGTGCTCCATTCAGGGAGACATCAGTTTGTCTGTTCCCCCAGCGCTGAATGCTCCTTGATCCGGGGTCAGTAAGTCTCAGCCCCATAACCCACCGCATCGCCCATGTGTAATGAGAGCGGGGAGTGTAAATGCCAGGATCCAGATAGGGCAGTGGGCCAGCCCCCATGCCAAGCCTCTTTGGGGGAGGACGTGCTCTCCCCACCCCAGCCTCGCGTCCACCCTGCCTCCAGCTTCCCACTTCCTCCTCCATCTGAGCCTTGCAGCAGCAGCACCTCCTCTCTGGGGCCCAGCCAAGTAGCACTCAGCCCACGGCAGGCGGGCTCACAGCAGCCGCAGAGCAGCCTTGCTCCCCGGCGCCTGCTCCTCCCCTCTCCCGGCCTCCTCCGGCCCCTCCCTTCCTGTCTTCTGCAACCTGGAGTTTGCATGGAGAGCCCCCTGTCATGTCTGGGGCTCTGTGTTGGGTGCCTGGTTGGTCTAGTTGGTCCAGTTGGTCCAAGTCCTGATGAGCTCTATGTCACCCTGAGCCAATGTGGCCGTCACCTCTGTTAGTCCTTTCTGAGTTCCAAGTCAGTCCAGACCCCTGTGGCCACTGTGGGTTCCATGTCACTCTGGACCAAAACGGGCACCACTTCAGTCTAATCCCTGTGGTCACTGTGATTTCCTGAAGCAACATGGGCGCCCTATCATTCAGTCCCACCCCACCAGGCTCCATGTCACTCCAGGCCCTGTGAGCCGTGTCTCAGTGTGGGCTGCTATAGGCTCCCTGACACCCTGGGCTGGGTTCTGTGTTAGTTTGGGCCAAGTTAGGTGTCCTATAGTTCTAATTCCATGACAGGCTGGACACTGTGGACAGACACCATCTTGATCAGCACCGTGGACCTCCCCTTAGGCCGGGCGCCTTTGGGCTTAGCCTCTGAGCCCACTCTGGACTCTTGTGGGTCCTGTGTTTGTCTGAGCCAAAGGGAGCTCCATGTTGCTCTAGTTCCTTGTAGTCCCTCACCACTTGATGGGGGCCGGGAGGCCAGCAGCACTGGCATCACCTGAGTCTTGCTAGTCATGCAGACTCTTAGGCCCCACTCCAGGCCTCTCTAATCGGAATTGCATTTACCAACAAGATCCTAGACGATCCTGGCATATGTACAAGTTTAAGAAGCACCGTCGTCAAATTCATGCTGACCTGAATCAAGGCAGGAACCTTACTGATCTAATTCCACGTGAGCTCCATGACACCTGGGCCAGTGTGGTGACAAGACTGGCACCACCCCGTGCCCCATGTGAGTGGAGGTGTTCTCCCTCTAGACACCTCCCCTCCTGCTACACAGGTCTATGCCTCTCCTCTGTCTCCCCTTCTTTTCTTCCACTCGGAGGCCTTGCCTCTAACCAACTTCCTTCTCCAAAACCAATGCCCATTCCCCTGTCCAGCATGTCTGGCACCCCCTGCACAGAATCCAAGCACAAAGGGCTTTTGTCATCCCCCACTCTGAGCCTGGCTCTGGGGCTCCTCTCGACCCTCCCTCCCGGCCAGCCTCCTGCCGCCACCTCAGGCCACCCCAGCTGGAGGCTGCTGCGGTACTTTTCCATCCCTGCTGTTCTCTGCCTTACACACACATTGCACAGATAGATCCAAAGTCTATATCTATATATACCTCTCACCCCCCCACCCCCGGACGTCGTGCGTCTCGTTTGCCAGGCTGTGGTCGTGCAGTCTGTCGCTCGTTAAGGCTCTGTCTCAGATTTGCATGTTTAATATTTTATCCAGGAAGTGCTTTTGGCTGGGGCTCCGGGAGGTGGTGTGAAGCCGACAGAATGTCAGGCCCCGGAATGGTTGCTCACGGGTGGTGGCGGTGGGACGAGCGTCTGCGGGACTGGGGATGGTGACGCCAGTTCCTGGCTGCTTGTCTGGGCTTCAGCATTGGGGTGGGGTGGCAGGAGGTGGGCTTGGGGAGAACATGTTGGAGATCAGCTCCCCCAGCTGCATGGACAGCTTCCCTTCCTTGGGCACATGGCTATCGGAAGGAGGGTCCCCAAATTTGAACTTACTTTTTAGGTTCAGCAGCTCCACCAAGTCTTAGTCACTTCCGTGTCCGGGGATTTTCCAGGAGGAAGAAGCCCTTTGACTCCATGGGGAAGTGGCGGGTAACTCATCCTCTTCCTGGTTCACCCTGTACCCGGGACAAACCACATAGGAGAACAGAATGGGAAACAGAAAATGGGCTGCCGCGGTGTGACCTGGGGGAGCCATTGAGCTCTTTTTTTTTTTTTTTTTTGAGACGGAGTCTTGCTTTGTCGCCCAGGCTGGAGTGCAGTGGCACCATCTCAGCTCACTGCAACCTCCACTTCCCGGGTTCAAGCAATTCTCTGCCTCAGCCTCCCGAGTAGCTGGGATTACAGGCACTCACCACCATGCCCAGCTAATTTTTGTATTTTCAGTAGAGATGGGGTTTCACTGTCTTGGCCAGAGTGGTCTCAAACTCCTGACCTCAGGTGATCCGCCCACCTCGGCCTCACCTCCCAAAGTGCTGGGATTACACTGCGCCCAGCCAAGGCCAAGGTCTTTTTTTTTTTTTTTTTGAGAGGGAGTCTCGCTCTGTCACCCAGGCTGGAGTGCAGTGGCGCGATCTCAGCTCAGTGCAAGCTCCGCCTCCCGGGTTCACACCATTCTCCTGCCTCAGCCTCCCAAGTAGCTGGGACTGCAGGCGCCCGCCACCACGCCTGGCTAATTTTTTTTTTGTATTTTTAGTAGAGACAGGGTTTCACCGTGTTAGCCAGGATGGTCTCAATCTCCTGACCTCGTGATCCGCCCGCCTCGGCCTCCCAAAGTGCTGGGATTACAGGCGTGAGCCACTGTGCCTGGCCTTTTTTTTTTTTTTTTTTTTTTTTTTTTTTGAGATGGAGTCTCACTCTGTTGCCTAGACTGGAGTGCAGTGGTGTTATCTCAGCTCACTGCAAACTCCACTTCCTGAGTTCAAGTGATTCTCCTGCCTCAGCCTCCCGAGTAGCTGGGATTACAGGCACATACCACCACACCTGGCTAATTTTTGTAGAGATGGGGTTTCATTATGTTGGCCAGGCTGGTCTTGAACTCCTGACCTCAGGTGATCCTCCCACCTCAGCCTCCCAAAATACTGGGATTACAGGCATGAGCCACTGCGCCCAGCGTATTGAGCTCTTTGGGTTCCTGTGGGTGACAGGGGAGGACCACGAGCATCTTTACCCTCGCCGCCCCCCAGCATGTTAGAGACCTGAGTCAGTGGCAGGCACTACAGAGCATTGAAGAAATCCCTTCTGTTCCCAGATATTTGTAAATAACTCAGCGGGCAGGAGGGGGAAAGGGGGGAGAAAGATGAGGCTCTGGCCCAAGGGCAGATGGAATTATCTGAAGATGGAGAAAGGGAGGGCGGGGAGCAGACAGACACAGGCCTTTCATTCTGACCCTTGCCAGGCATGAAGTGCCTGATTGTGCTTGTGTCCAGAGGGCTCAGTGGGGCCTGGAGGTCAGAGGGAGAAGGGAGAGCCTGCTCCATCCCCCAGGTCCCTTGGGAACAAGCTCCCCACACAATTCTGCTGCCGTCTGGTGGGGGTCAGACAGAAAGGGATTCTTTTTTTTTTTTTTTTTGAGATGGAATCTCGCTGTGTTACCCAGGCTGGAGTACAGTGGTGCAGTCTTGGCTCAATGCAACCTCTGCCTCCCGGGTTCAAGCAATTCTTGTGCCTCAGCCTCCCGAGTAGCTGGGATTACAGGCATGCCACCACGCTGGCTAATTTTTGTGTGTGTGTGTGTGTGTGTGTGTGTGTGTGTGTGTGTATATATATATATATATTTTTTTTTTTTTTTGGTAGAGATGGGGATTTACCATGTTGTTCAGGCTGTTTTTGAACTCCTGACCTCAAGTGATCCACCTGCCTGGGCCTCCCAAAGTGCTGGGATTACAGGTGTGAGCCACCACACTCACCCAGAAAGGGCTTCTTAGCAACAGAGGGGGCATGGCCCCAGGTCCCACTCTCCCCACCCCTTGCTGAGTTTCAGGGCTTGGAGGTTTATCTGTGCAGAATTTCTGGAGTCAGCCCTGGTTGGGGCAGGAGGAGACGAAGGGGGTGTGAGTGGGAGGGTGTATGTGATTATCTCTCAGCCTGCAAAGGGGACCTCCTCCTACCCCAGACAGTTCCACATTTGCTCCCAGCTGCTCCTCCTCCAGGTGCCAAGTTGGGAAGTTCTTCCCGGCGTCTAGCTTCAGCTCCTTTCACTGCCACTGCAGTGCGATTACTCTCTGTTCTGCTATTTGGGGGCTGGAGGGGAGGCAGTTAGGGATCTTCATGTCCTGGGGTTTTTGCCTGATATGGAAGCCAGGAGTTCAGTCTCTCTCTCCTGTTCATTCTCTGCCCACGTCCATAGAGCAATAAGCCCCTATGTAAAGGGATGCCCCCCTGCCGGCACCCCACCATCCAACAGTGACAAGGAGTTAGGAAGCATAAAGGGCCTCCAAACAGCCGACACCACCAAACCCTGCACCGAAGTGCAGGCATTTTATAAGAGGGGGCCCTCTGCTCCTCACAATTCCCTCCATCTAGGTCAGTGGTTTGCGAACGCCTTTCGGGACTTTTTGTACACTTGGGACTTTTTGTTCAAAAGATATCATGCAGAAGCAGAGAGAAACAAAACCAAGAACAGCCAAGCTGCTGTGGGGCCACCGAGGGCTGGGGCAGGGCGACCTGCCGGCTCCACTCCTCCAGCCTCCCAGAAGCTCCTCCTCCTCCTCCTACCCCACTACATCCCACGGGGGCTTCTGAGAGGGCCCTGGGGATTCCCAGTGCTTGGCGGGGCACAGTTAGAAAAACACTGTTCTGCAAAACTGAGTTCCTTAACTCCTGGAAGCTGCCAATTAAAGGGAATGGGGGCTAGAGTCGATAGGAATATAACCAGCAGTCCCACAGGGCCAATTGGATGACAGGGAAAGAGGAGGTAGAGAGATGCTGAAGAGCAGAAAGAGCAGACTGCAGACCTGACAGGCTCTGCAGGCTGGGGCCATTCCATTTGGGGGCAACATTGATTGGTCCTCAAGAATCTCCGGGGTCTGGACGGAATTATAGCGCATGCTGGGGTTGGGGGGCAGGTCTGGGCTTCAAGGAAAAGAATTACATGATAAATTTGAGAAGAGCGCCTTCCATAGTGGTTAAAATACAAAAACATGGAACAACGTGCATCCTTGAAGGCAAGTCCTCAGCCCGCTGGGTCTGTAGGAAAAGCTCATAGCCTCAGGGTCTTGAGCAGCGGTTCTTAACTGGGGGGATTTTGCCCTCCTTCCCCACATTTGGCAATGTCTGGGAACATTTTTGGTTGTCACAACTCAGGAGTTGCTAATGGTATCAATGGGTAGAGCTCAGGGATGCTGCTAAGTATCTTACGATGCTCCGGAAAACCCCCTTCAACAAAGAATTGCCCAGCTCCAAATATCAATAGCACTGAGGTTGAGAAAGCCTGGTCTAGACTCTAGACAATACTGGAGGCTTTATTGTATTTATTTATTTCCCCAAGTAGAGGGTATGTTCCTAAAAGTTAGAAATAATGACTTTCCTGCTTGTCTATTGCATCTGCCTGAGCACCTTATGCTCAGCAGGTGCTTTACAAGTATTTGTCAGACAAACGTGAGAATAAAGAACCCACCTTGACGTGGTCAGCAGCACTCCCCTTTCTATCCAGAGCTGGGTTTGGCAGGGGCACATGCTACATCTCAAGTTTAGTTAATAGGTCTTGCAAGGGATCCTGACCCCAGGCAACCCTGGGAGAAAGCTGGGAAGGGCCCTCCCAAAAGTGCCTGAGCTATTGACTCAAAAATACCAGATGCTCATTTCTGATGCAATTTACATCTCATATGCATACTGCTTTGAATATGATTTGCAAGCTGCTCTTTTAAAGTCAAAAGACACATGGCCGGGCATGGTAGCCCATGCCTGTAAACCCAGCATTTTGGGAAGCTGGGGCAGGTGGATCACCTGAGGCCAGCGGTTTGAGTCCTGCCTGGGCAACATGGCAAAACCCCATCTCTATTAAAAATACAAAAATTAGCCAGGGGTGGTGGCAGGTGCCTGTCATCCCAGGTACTCGAGAGGCTGAAGCAGGAAAATCGCTTAAACCCAGGAGGCGGAGGTTGCAGTGAGCCAAGATCGCACTATTACACTCCAGCCTGGGCAACAAGAGCGAGACTCCGTCTCAAAAAATTAAAAAAAAAAAAAAAAAAAATGGCCCAGCGTGGTGGCACGCACCTGTAGTCCCAGCTACTCTGGAGGCTGAGGCATGAGAATTGCTTGAACCCGGGATGCAGAGGTTACAATGAACCAAGATTATGTCACTGCACTCTAGCCTGGGCGACAGAGCAAGACTGTAGCAAAAAAAAAAAAAAAAAAAGAAGAAGAAGAAAGACACGGTCTCCTGGCCTTGTCTTGCTTTTTTCCACTTCTATAGGGACCTCTGCCTGCCCCCTCCCCTCTTTCTTGGCTCACTCTCTGGTGAACACCCATCTGTTGGGCCCACATTCACTTAGGTTCCCCAGAGCCTGGCACAAAAAACTTAGGAAACCCGTGGATGGTGAGATGCAGAAAAACAGGCAGGCCCCTTGAATTCCAGCTGCCCTCTGTAGTCACGATCACGGTTTTTGGTGCCCCACATGGCTGAGTTTCAACCCAGCTTCTGCCATTCCACAAACAGTATGATCTTTTTTTTTTTTGAGACGGAGTCTCACTGTCACCCAGGCTGGAGTGCAGTGGCACAATCTCGGCTCACTGCAAGCTCCGCCTTCCCAGTTCATGCCATTCTCCTGCCTCAGCCTCCTGAGTAGCTGGGACTACAAGCACCCGCCACCACGCCCGGCTAATTTTTTGTATTTTTTTTAGTAGAGGTGGGAGTCTCACCGTGTTAGCCAGGATGGTCTCAATCTCCTGACCTCATGATCCGCCCACCTTGGCCTCCCACAGCGCTGGGATTACAGGCGTGAGCCACTGCACCTGGCCACAAATGGTATGATCTTGAGCTAGTGAGTTAATCTCTTTGTCCCTCAGTCCCCTCATCTGTGAAAGAGGGATAATAATATTTACTTCATGGAATTACTGTGATGATTCAATAAGAAAATCTATTAAAATGGCAGGTTTTTGGTAATTTGGTAGGCGCTCAAGGAGTGGTAACTGATGTGCTTATTATTATTATTATTATTATTATTATTTTGAGATGGAGTCTCGCTCTGTCTCCCAGACTGGAGTGCGGTGGCTCCAATATCTGACTAATCCTGAAACGGAAGACAGAGATGAAGAGAGCAGGAAACTGACTTTTAATTTAAAAAAAAATTTTTTTTATAGACAGGATCTTTCTCCCAGGCAGGAGGACAGTGGTGCGATCATGGGTCACCACACAGCTTTGAACTGCTGGGCTCAAGTGATCCTCCCGCCTCAGCCTCCCCAGTAGTTGGGACTATAGGCACATGCCACCGCCACATCCAGCTGATGTTTTAAATTATTTATTTTTGTAGTGACAGGATCTCGATGTGTTGTCCAGGCTGATCTTGAACTCCTGGCCCCAAGTGATCCTTCCACCTTGGCCTCCCAAAGTGCTTGGATTACAGGAGTGAGCTACAGTACCCAGCTGGAAATTGACCATCAATTTTTTAAAAATTTCACATCCAACCTGAGCAACATGGCGAAACCCCATCTCTATCAAAAAATACAAAAATTAGTTGGGCGTGGTGGCACACATGCCTGTAGTCCCACATGCTTGGGAGTCTGAGGTGGGCAGATTGCTTGAGCCCGAGAGGTCAGGAAGTTAAGGATGCAGTGAGCCGAGATTGCACCACTGCACTCCAGCCTGGGCAGCAGAGCATGACTCTGTCTAAAAAAAAAAAAAAAAAGGATTCACAGAATTGTAGGACATGAATCTCCAAAATGAATGAGTTGAGCTTCTGCTTCTGTCTAAGATGGAGTAACAGGGAATTGATTTATCCTCCCACTAGAAACAACTAAAAAAACCAGACAGAATATTCAGAACAATGGGGTTCAGATACTGGACATCAGGCAGCACAGCCCAGTGATCCCTGACAGAAGAGAAACAAAGCTCCTACAATTGTTCAAACCTATTACCTGGAGTGAGTTTCCAGTCACAGTACAGGGCGGAGTAACTCAGGCAGAGTCTGATGGTCTATCTGAGTTGAGGAGGTTAAGTTGGGAGACAAGAGAGGCCCAGGAGTTCACTGGGTAAGGTATTAGAAAAGAGTTCTGCACAGAGGGCTAGGTACGGTGGCTCACACCTGCAATCCCAACCTTTGGGAGGCCGAGGCGGGTGGATCATCTGAGGTCAGGAGTTTGAGAACAACCTGGCCAACATGGTGAAACCCCGTCTCTACTAAAACTACAAAAAATTAGCCGGGCATGGTGGCGGTTGCCTGTAATCCCAGCTACTGGAGAGGCTGAGGCAGGAGAGTCGCTTGAACCTGGGAGGCGGAGGTTGCGGTGAGCCGAGATCTTGCCATTGCACTCCAGCCTGGGCAACAAGAGTGAAACTCTGTCTAAAAAAAAAAAAAAAAAGTGCCAGACAGAGGAAGAGAATCCTGAAAATTTGCAGGGGATCCCACTTGAGTCTTCAGCCGAGTACTAATCAGTGCATGTGTGTGAGGAAACCGCCTGAGGTCAGGTCAAGACCACCCAACGGAGAAGAGAGAATGATTCCCAGACTCACACAAGGCCGGGAATTGGTTATGGTCCTGCTAGTAGAGAGACCAGACATTATAACTAACAGGGCATCAGATAGTACTCAGAAGGGTATTGACTCAGTAATGGGGCAAAATTAGCCCTAGACTAAAGTCTGTTCTGGTCCCGCCTAACAAAGCTTAAAAATTAGCCTCAAAGGGACCAAACTTTTGCAAAGTAACTTTGCTTCATCCCAGAACAAAGCTCAAGAATTGTTATTAGAAAATAAATCTAGGCCATGCATGGTGGCTCACACCTGTAATTCCAGCACTTCATGGGGCCGAGGCGGGCGGATCACGAGGTCAGGAGTTTGAGATCAGCCTGGCCAACATGGTGAAACCCCATCTCTACTAAAAACACAAAAAATTAGCCGGGCATGGTGGCAGGCGCCTGTAATTCCAGCTGCTTAGGAGGCTGAGGCAGGAGAATCACTTGAACCTGGGAGGCAGAGGTTGCAGTGAGCTGAGACCATGCCACTGCACTCTAGCCTGGGCAACAGAGCAAGACTCCGTCTCAAAATAAATAAATAAATAATCAATCAATCAATCAATCAATCTAGGCCAGGCACAGTGGTTCACACCTGTAATCCCAGCACTTCGGGGGGCTGAGGCAGGTGGATCACTTGAGCTCAGGAGTTCAAGACCAGCCTGGCAAATATGGCGAAACCCTGTCTCTACTAAAAAAACAAAAATTAGCCAGGCATAGTGGCGCATGCCTGTAATTCCAACTACTCAGGAGGCTGAGGCAGGAGGATCACTTGAACCCAGGAGGCAGAAGTAGCAGTGAGCTGAGATCGAGCCACTGTACTCCAGCCTGAGGGACAGAGTGAAACTGTGTCTCAAAAAAAAAAAAAAAAAAAACCAGGTACGGTGGCTCACACCTGTAATCCCAGCACTCTAGCACTCTGGGAGGTCATGGTGGGCCGATCATCCGAGGTCAGGAGTTTGAAATCAGCCTGGCCAACACGGTGAAACCCCGTCTCTACTAAAAATACAAAAATTAGCTGGGCATGGTGGTGGGCACCTATAATCCCAGCTACTCGGGAGGCTGAGGTGCGAGAGTCACTTGAACCCTGGAGGCGGAGTTTGTAGTGAGCAGAGATCGTGCCACTGCACTCCAGCCTGGGTGACACAGCCTGGGTGACTCCATCTCAAAAAACAAAACAAAACCAAACAAAAAAACAGCAAGATGGTAGATTTTAAATAAACAGTTTAATGACACTTAATACATTTATACAGTAGTGCAACCAAGATGGTAGATTTAAACTCAATCAGATCAACAATTAAAATAGATATACATAATCTAGACAACCCAATTAAAAGGCAGATGAAAAAGCAACACCCATCTATATGCTATCTACAAGAGGCCCACTTTAAAAATAAAGACACAAGGCCGGGTACGGTGTCTCCCTCGTGCCTGAAATTCCAGTAGTTTGGGAGGCTGAGGCAGGCAGATTGCTTGAGCCCAGGAGTTCAAGACTAGCCTGGGCAACATGGTGAAAACCCATTTCTACTAAAAATACAAAAAAATCAGCTGGGAGTGGTGGCATGTTCTGATAGTACCAGCTACTCAGGAAACTGAGTATTGGAATTTGAGGTTGCAGTGAGCCAAAATCATTCCACTGAACTCTAGCCTGGGTGATGGGAATGAGACCCTATCTCAAAAAAAAAAAAAAAGAAAAAAAAAAGAAAAGGCACAAATAGGTAGAAAGTACAAGAATATACTAACAGTAATCAAAAGAATGCTGGAGGCTGGGGCGCAATGGCTCATGCCTGTAATCCCAGCACTTTGGGAGGCCAAGGCAGGTGGATGACCTGAGGTCGGGAGTTCGAGACCAGTCTGACTAACATGGAGAAACCCCATCTCTACTAAAAATACAAAATTAGCCAGGCATGGTGGCACATGCCTGTAATCCCAGTTACTCAGGAGGCAGAGGCAGGAGAATCGCTTGAACTCGGGAGGTGGAGGTTGCGGTGAGCAGAGATCAGGCCATTGCACTCCAGCCTGGGCAACAAGAGTGAAACTGTCTCAAAAAAAAAAAAAAATGCTGGAGTGGCTATGTTAATAGAGGATAGGCCATGCCAAAATGAATTTAAAGGACTCTTATCTTGTTTAGGTATAACATGCATAAGCAAAGGACACAAATCTTATGTAATAGCTTAATAAATTTTCCCATAGGTATATGATATAACCATTCCCAGATTCACAATGCAGAACATTTTTTTTCCTTCTTTTTTGAGACATGGTCTTGCTCTGTCACCCAGGCCGGAGTGCAGTGGCGTGATCTTGGCTCATTGCAACTTCTGTCTCCCGGGTTCAAGCAATTCTCCTGCCTCAGCCTCCTGAGTAGCTGGGATTACAGGTGTGCGCCACCACACCCAGCTAATTTTTTGTATTTTTAGTAGAGATGGGGTTTTGCCATGTTGGCCAGGCTGGTCTTGAACTCCTGACCTCAGCTGATCCTCTCACCTCAGCCTCCCAAAGTGTTGGGATTACAGGCGTGAGCCACCGCACCTGACCTAATGTTTGTATTTTTAGTAGAGATGGGGTATTGCCATGTTGGCCAGGCTTGTCTCGAACTCCTGGGCTCAAGCGATCTGCCAGCGTTGGCCTCACAAAATGCTGGGATTATAGGCGTGAGCCACCCCACCCAGCACAGAACATTTCCCATCTCCAGAAGGTACCCCCATCCCAAACCTGTCCCTACAGGTAGCTGTTTGTGTCTTCTATTAACATAGGGTTTTGTTGTTATGTCTCGCTCTGTAGCCCAGGCTGGAGTGCAGTGTCATGATCTTGGCTCACTGCAATCTCCACCTCCTGGGTTCAAGTGATTCTCCTGCCTTAGCCTACCAAGTAGCTGGAATTACAGGCGTGCGCCACCATGCCTGGCCAAGTTCTATATTTTTAGTAGGGACGAGATTTCACCATGTTGGCCAGGCTGGCCTTAGCCTCCCAAGTGCTGGGATTACGGGCGTGAGCCACTGCACCTGGCCCACCATAGTTTTATTTTACTTGTTTGTGGGTTTTCTTTCTTTCTTTTTTTTTTTTTTTTTTTTTTTTTTTGCCTGTTATTGAACTTCATAGAAATGGAATTATTATATAGTACATACTCTTTTATATCTGGTTTCTTTCACTCAACAATTATGTCTTTAAGATTCATCCATATTGTTGAATGTATTATTATTATTTTGAGACAAGGTCTCACTCTGTTGCCCAGGTTGGAGTGCAGTGATGATGGCAGCTCACTGCAGCCTCGACCTCCCAGGCTCAAGCAATCCTCCCACCTCAGCTGCCTGAGTAGCTGGGACTAGCTAATTTATGTATTTTATTGGGTACAGACCAGGTTGCAGTTTTGTCATGTTGCCCAGGCTGCTCTCGAACTCCTGGGCTCAAGTGATTGCCCCACCTCAGCCTCCAGAGTAGCTGGAACCATAGGCATGTGCCACCATGCCCAGCTATTTTTTGTTGTTGTTGTTGTTAGTGATGGCTTCACACTATATTGTCCAGGCTTGTCTCCAACTCCTGGGCTCAAGCAAACCTCCCGCCTCTGCCTCCCAAAGTGCTGGGATTACAGGCATGAGCCACTGTGCCTGGCCCATTTTCAATGCTGTATGGAATTCCGTTGTGTGACTATAACACAATTTACTTATCTATTGTACTATTGATGGACTTCAGGTTTGTTCTAGTTTTTGGCTATACATGATTTTTGCTGGAAATACACGTTTATGTTTCTTGTGTACATACCTTAGAGTTGCTAGATAATAAGGTAAGCTTATGTTTATCTTTCACAGAAGTTGTCAAAGAGTTTTCCAGAAGAATGATATCAATTTACACTCCCACCATAAATTTTCAGTTTTTCAAATTTTAGCCATACTTGTCGATGTGCAGAATAGGTATCTCATTGTGGCTGTAATTTGCATTTTCCTGATGCCTGGTGATTTGAGTACTTACGTATTTGTTGGGTATTTGGATATCTCTTTTGTGAAATGCGTTCAACTGTTTTGCCTATTTTTAAAAAATTAGATTGTTTTACTTTTTAAAATTAGTTAATAAGAGTTGTTTATGTATTCTGTGGTTTGATTTTTCATCTTTATGGTATCTTTTGATGAACAGAGGTTGTTTATTTTAATGAAGTCAAATATATCAATCTTTTACTTTATGATTAATGCTTATTGTGTCCTGATCAAGAAATCTTTGCCTACCCCAAGGCCATAAAAATATCCTTCCATAATTTTTCTAGAAGGCTTATTGTTTTTATCTCTCGCACTGAAGTGTATTATACATCTCAAATTAATCTGAGTGTAGGCTCGAAATGGGAGAGCCAAGACTCAATTTTTTCTATGTGGCTAGCCAATTACTCTAACACTATTTATTGGAAAGATCATTTCCCCACTGAATTGCAGTTGGGTCTTTGATGTAAATTAGGTGACGATGTATCTGTAGGTCTGTTTCTGCATTCTATTCTGTACCAGTGGTAGTCTATTTGCCCATTCTTGTGCAAACTACCTATTTTTATTTTTATTTTGAGACGGAGCCCGCTCTGTCATCCAGGCTGGAGTACGGTGGATCTCCAATCTCGGCTCACTGCAACCTCCGTCTCCCGGATTCAAGCAATTCTCCTGCCTCAGTCTCTCAAGTAGCTGGAATTACAGGTGTGCGCCACCACGCCTGGGTAATTTTTGTATTTTCAGTAGAGATGGGGTTTTGCCACGTTGGCAGGCTGGTCTCAAACTCCTGACCTTAGGTGATCCTCCTGCCTTGGCCTCCCAAAGTGCTAGGACTAGAGGCGTGAGCCACCGCACCCGGCCGCTAACTACTTATTATTTCTAATAGTTTATCCGCAGATTCTATTGGATTTTATTTATTTATTTATTTTTTTGAGACGGGGTCTCGCTCTGTTGCCCAGGCTGGAGTGCAGTGGTGCCATCTCAGCTCACTGCAAGCTCCGCCTCCCGTGTTCACGTCATTCTCCCACCTCAGCCTCCCGAGTAGCTGGGACTACAGGCGCCCGCCAGCATGCCCCACTAATTTTTTGTATTTTCAGTAGAGACGAGGTTTTACCGTGTTAGCCAGGATGGTCTTGATCTCTTGACCTCAGGTGATCCACCTGCCTCAGCCTCCCAAAGTGCTGGGATTACAGGCGTGAGCCACTGCGCCCGGCCTATGTTATCTTGATTATTATAGCTTTGTAGTAAGTCTTAAAATCCAATAGTGTAAGTTTTTCAAGTTTGCTCTTCTTTTTCAAAATTGTTTTGTCTGTTCTAGGTCTTTTGTATTTCCATATAAATGATAGAATCAGCTTGTCCATTTCTATTTTAAAAACCTGCTGAGATTTGATTGTGATGGCATTGAATCTATAGATCAACATGGAGAGACATGACATCTTAACAATATCGAGTCTAGTCTATGAACATGATGTATCTCTCCATGTATTTAAGTTGTCTTTTATTTCTTCAAGCAACATTTTTGTATTTTTATAATAGAGGTCTTGCATATCTTTCATAAAATTATTAGTGTTTTATTTTTTTTGATATTATTGCCAATGGTGTTTCTAAAATTTGATTTTTCAACTATTTGTTGCTGATAGAAATGCAATTGACTTTTTGGTATGTTGACAGTATTGTTGCTAATTTCACTCACTGATTGTAATATAATAGTTTTTGCAGATTCTTTGGGATTTTCTATGTATATAACCTTGTTGTACAAAGACAGACTTACTTCTTTTTCAGTCTTTATGCTTGTAAGTTATTTTATTTCTTTATTGAGCTAGCTAGGATAATGTTGAATAGAAGAAATGAGAATAGACATTCTTATTTATTTGTTTCTAGTATTAGCAGCAAAGCTCTCAATATTGTACCATTAAATATGAGGTCAATTGTGGGTTTGTTTTTTTTTGAGATACCTTCTATCAAATTGAGGAAAGTGCTTTTTATTCTAGTTTTCAAAAATCATGAAAAATGATTTAATTTTGCCTAATGCTTTTTCTGCATCTATTGAAGTGGTTGTCTAGATTTTTTACTTTATTTTGTTAATATGATTAGTTACATTTTTTGGTATATTAAACTTACTTTGCCTTACTGGACAAAACCACATTTGGTCATTATTCTGAGTTATCTTTTTAAAAAATGTATACTGGCTGGGCACAGTGGCTCACACCTGTAATCCCAGCACTTTGAGGGGTCAAGGTGGGTGGATCACTTGAGCTTAGGAGTTCGAGACCACCCTGGACAACATAGTGAGACCTCGTCTCTGCAAAAAATACAAAAATTAGCCAAGGTTGGAGGATTGCTTGAGCCCAGGAGTTTGAGACAAGCCTGGGCAACATAGAGAGACACCGTCTCTCTAAAAAATAAAAAATTAGCCAGATGTGGTGACATACTTGTATAGTACCAGCTACTTGGGAAGCTGAAGTAGGAGGATTACCTGAGCCCAGGAGGTCGAGGCTGCAGTGAGGGGTGATGGCACCATTGCACTCCAGCCTGAGTAATACAGTGAGACCCTGCCTCCAAAATAATAATAATTTTAAAAACTTCAAAATAAAAAGTTAAAAATAAATATATTACTGAATTTGGTTTGAGAGAGATATATATATACACATATGTATATATATATATATATATATTTTTAGATGGAGTTTGCGCTCTCGTTGCCCAGACTAGAGTGCAATGGCACCATCTCGGCTCACCGCAACTTCTGCCTCCCGGGTTCAAGCGATTCTCCTGCTTCAGCCTCCCTAGTAGCTGGGATTACAGGCATGCGCCACCACATCCAGCTAATTTTGTATTTTTAGTAGAGACGGGTTTCTCCATATTGGTCAGACTGGTCTCAAATTCCCGACCTCAGGTGATCCGCCCGCCTCAGCCTCCCAAAGTGTTGGGATTACAGGCGTGAGCCACCGTGCCTGGCTTTGTTGTTGTCTTTTTTTTTTTTTTTTTTTTTGAGACAGAGTCTTGCTCTGTTGCCCAGGCTGGAGTACAGTGGTGTGATCTTCTTGGCTCACTGCAACCTCCACCTCCTGGGTTGAAGGAATTCTCCTGCCTCAGCCTCCCTAGTAGCTGGGATTACAGGTGCCCACCACCACACCCAGCTAATTTTTATATTTTAGAAGAGATGGGGTTTCACCATGTTGGCCAGGCTGGTCTCAAACTCCTGACCTCAAGCAATCCATCCGCCTCGGCCTCCTAAAGTGCTGTGATTACAGACCTGAGCCACTGTGCCCAGCCTCGTTTGCTATATTTTGTGTAGGATTTTGTATATATATTTATGAGAGATCCTGGCCTGTGACTTTCCTTTCTTTGTACTGTCCTTGTCAGCTTTTGGTATTACAGTTATGCAAGCCTCATAAAATGAACTGGGAAGTGTTCCTTTTTACTCTGTTCTCTGAGTTTGTATAAGATGGCATTATTTCTTCCTTAAATGTTTGGAAGAATTGCCTCAGTGAACCTGCCCAGGCTTGAAGTTTTCTCTAGGGGAAGATTTTATTTTATTTCATTTTATTTATTTATTTTTATTTTATTTATTTATTTTTTTTGAGACAGAGTCTCACTGTCGGCCAGGCTGGAGTGCAGTGGCATGATCTCAGCTCACTGCAACCTTTGCCTCCCGGGCTCAAGCAATTCTCCTGCCTCAGCCTCCCGAGTAGCTGAGATTACAGGTGTGTGCCACCATGCCCAGCTAATTTTTGTATTTTTAGTAGAGATGGTGCTTCACCATGTTGGCCAGGCCAGTCTTGAACTCCTGACCTCAGGTAATCTGCCCACCTCGGCCTCCCAAAGTGCTGGGATTACAGACGTGAGCCACCTTGCCCGGCTGGGAAGATTTTAAATTAATTCAACTTCTTTTTTTTTTCTCGGAGATGGAGTCTCCGTTTGTTGTCCAGGCTGGAGTGCAGTGATGCAATCTCAGCTCACTGCAACCTCTGCCTCCTGGGTTCAAGCAATTCTCTGCCTCAGCCTCCTGTGTAGCTGGGATTACGGGCACCTGACACCACGCCTGGCTAATTTTTGTATTTTTAGTAGAGACGGGGTTTCACCATGTTGGCCAGATTGGTCTTGAACTCCTGACTTTGTGATCTACCCGCCTCAGCCTCCCAAAGTGCTGGGATTACAGACATGAGCCACCTTACCCGGCCTTCAACTTCTTTAACAGATATAGGCGTATTGTGATCTCAAAAATCAGAAAATTCTTATAAAATTTTTAAATTTCTTATGACACTTTGTGTTTCCTCTTAAGGAATTTGCCCCTATTATCTCAATTTTCAAATGTCGATGTAAAGTTGTTTATAATATCCTGCTATTATCTTTTTAACATCTGTAGGGTCTATAGTAATGTTTCCTTTTTTATTTCTTATTTCTTATCTCTTTTCTTTCTTTCCTTCCTTCCCTCCCTCCCTTCCTCCCTCTTTCTTTCTTTCCTTCCTTCCTTCCTTCCTTCCTTCCTTCTTTCTTTCTTTCTTTCCTTCTTTTTGAGACAGAGTCTCTCTCTGTCATCCAGGCTGGAGTGCAATGGTGCTATCTTGGCTCACTGCAACCTCCACCTCCTGGGTTCAAGCAATTCTCCTGCCTCAGCCTCCCTAGTAGCTGAGATTACAGGTGCCTACCACCACACACAGCTAATTTTTTGCATTTTTAATAGAGATGGGGTTTCACCACGTTGGCCAGGCTGGTCTCGAACTCCTGACCTCAGGTGATCCACGCCTCGGCTTCCCAAAGTGCTGGGATTACAGACGTGAGTCAACACGCCTGGCCTTTTATATCTAATATTTGTTACTTGTGATCTCTTTCCCTCCTTCTCTTTTTACCTTGATCTTTCCTGCTCTTTATTACTTTTAGAGGTCTTTAGTAATTTTAGAGATCTTTCCAAAGAACTAGTATTTGTCTTTGTTGACTTTCTCCATTCTATATTTGTTTCCTATTTTATTGATTTCTTCTCTTATCTTTAACATTTTGTTCCTTCTACTTTTGGGGGAAGGGGAGTGTTAAATGTTCTTCTTCTAAAAATTTCTTTTAATGGATGCTTAAATCATTAATTTTTGTTCTTCTATGAATTTAAGTCTATACATTTCTCCTTAAGCATGTTTTGGGCAATATCCCATTATCATTCAGTTCAAAATACTTTATAACTGCCATGGCGGTTTCCTCTTTGACCCCCATGGCCTATTTAGAGGCTTATTAATTAATTTCTGAACATTTGGGGAGAATTCTCTAGTTATCTTTTAGTTCTTGACTTCTAGCTCAACTTCACTGAGTCCAGAGAACATACTATGCATGATTTCAGGAACTGGAAATTCGTTAACACTTGCTTTATGGCCCAGCATATGGTCAATTTTGTTAAGTGTCAAAATTGGTACTTGAGAAGCATGTGCCTTCTGTAGTTGTTGGTTTCCTCCTGGTTTTTAAAATAATATCCTATAAATGTCAGTTAGGGAAATTTGTTTAATTACATTGTTCAAATCCTCTACTGACTTTTAAAAAATCTACTTGTCTATTAGTTACTGGGAGAGCTGTGTCAAAAATCTCCAACTATGATTGGGGATTTTGGGGATTTGCCTATTTCTTCTTTAATTTTTTTTTTTTTTTTTGAGTTACGTTCTCGCTCTGTCACCCAGGCTGGAAAGCAGTGGCATGATCATGGCTCACTGCAGCTTTGAATTCCTGGGCTCCAAGGATCCTCCCACCTCAGCCTCTTGAGTAGCTGGGATTACAGGTGCATGCCACCACACCTACCTATTTTTATTTTTAGTTTTTTGTAGAGATGAGGTTCTCACTATGTTGCTTGGGATGGTCTTGAACTCCTGATCTCAAGAGATCCTGGCACCTTGACCTCTCAAAGCACTGGGATTACAGGCATGAGCCAACATGCCTGGCCTGTTCATTAATTCTGTCCATTTTTGCTTTATGTATTTTGAGGTTATATTATTAGATGAGTATTTAGAGCTGTTATGTCTTCCTGTTGAACTGACCCTTTTATTATCATGAAATGTCCCTCTTTGTTTTTGTTTTTCTTTTTTTTGTTGTTTGTTTTTTTAGACAGAGCCTCACTCTGTCACCCAGGCTGGAGTGCAATGGCGCGATCTCGGCTCACTGCAACCTCCACCTCCCGGGTTCAAGTGATTCTCATGCCTCAGTCTCCCAAGCAGCTGGGATTACAGGCATGCGCCACCACACCTGGCTAATTTTTTTTGTAGTTTTAGTAGAGGCGGGGTTTCACCATGCTGCCCAGGCTGGTTACGAACTCCTGAGCTCAGGCATTCCACCTGTCTTGGCCTCCCAAAGTGCTGGGATTACAGGTATGAGCCACCCTGCCCAGTTCCTTCTTTGTTTTTAGTAATATTTCTTGCCCTAAAGATTACTCTGTCTGATATTAATATAGCTACAACAACTTTATTTTGGTTAGTGCTTGCATTATATCTTTTTTCATCCTTTAATTGTAGTATTTATTTATTTATTTTAATTTTTTTGTAGAGATGGGGTTTTGCCATATTGCCCAGGTTGGTCTTCAACTCCTGAGCTCAAAGCAATCTGCCTGTCTTGGCCTCCCACAGTGCTGGGATTACGGGCATGAGCCACCACACCCAGGCCTCACCCTTTAATTTTTAACCTTTCTGCGTCCTTATATTGAAGATGTGGCTCTTGTAAACAGCATATAATTGGATTACTTAATGCAGTCTGACATCTTTTTTCTTTTAATTAGAGGATTTAGCCCCTTTAAATTTCATGTAAATACTAATAGAGTTGGGTTTAATTTACCATATTCTATTTGTTTCCTATTTGTTCCTGTATTTGCAAAGGTCTCTGGTTGCAGTATGAAGATCTGACTGGAAGAACACACGCACAGAAGCAGGGAAACCAGTTAAGAGATCGGAGCAGCTGTCCAGGTAAGTGAAACTGGCATCCTGAATTAGATTCATGGTGGTGAAGAATAGGAGACGTAAACAAATTAGATATTTGGGAGGTAGGAAAAATAGAACTTAGTGATTGTGACCAGGCACAGTGGCTCACACCTGTAATCCTAGCACTTTGGGAGGCCGAGGCAGACAGATCACTTGAGGTCAGGAGTTCGAGACCAGCCTCACCAACATGATGAAACCCTACTCTACAAAAATACAAAAAGTTAGCTAGGTGTGGTGGCATGTGCCTGTAGTCCCAGCTACTTGGAAGACTGAGGCAGGAGAATTGCTTGAACCCAGGAGGTGGAGGTTGCAGTGAGCAGAGATCGTGTCATTGCACTCCAGCCTGGGCAACAGTGCGAGACTGTCTAAAAAAAAAAAAAAACTTAGTGATTGCCTTTAGAACAGTGGTCTCCAACCTTTTTGGCACTAGGGACCGGTTTTGTGGAAGACAGTTTTTCCACAGATGGTGGGGTGGGAGGTGGTTTTACACTTGATTTTAGCCAAAAGGCCGAGAAGCAATGGGGGTTGGTTTTGGAATGGAACTGTTCCACCTCAGATCTTCAGGCATTATTTAGATTCTCATAAGGAGCACGCAACCTAGATTCCTTGCATGCGCAGTCACAGTAGGCTTTCTGCTCCTATGAGAATCTAACGTCGCCTCTGATCTGACAGGAGGCGGAGCTCAGGCGGGAATGCAGGCCAGCCACTCACCTCCTGCTGTGTGGCCCTATTCCTAACAGGCCACAGTCTGTGGCCCGGGGGCTGGGGACTCCTGCTTTAGGGTATAGAGTGCAAGAGTAAAGAATCAAGGAAGACTCCTATTTCTGGTTTAAGCGGTTTGGTGGATGGCATCACTATTTATTTAGAAAACCCAGGAGGAGAAACAGAACTAAGGGGAAAGATAATGAGATCAGTTTTGGACTAGTTGACAACCTAGTGGAGAAAGTCCTGGTATGCAATTCAATATATAGGACTAGAATTTATATCTGAGCTGGAGATATTAATTGGGACCTGCTAAAATACGGGTGGTAATTAAGGTCAGGGGAGTGTCAGGGAGTGAGGATAGAAACAGGCCTAAGACGAAAAACCGAGGAACATTTCATAGTTGGGTTGAGCCAAGGAGACTGAGAAGAAGTAGTCAGAGAGGTTGTGAGAAGGAAACCAAGAAAGTACAGTATCCTGGCCGGGTGCGGTGGCTCACGCCTGTAATCCCAGCACTTTGGGAGGCCGAGGCGGGCGGATCACGAGGTCAGGAGTTCGAGACCAGCCTGGCCAATATGGCAAATCCCTGTCTCTACTAAAAATACAAAAATTAGCCAGGCGTGGTAGCACACACCTGTAATCCCATCTACTCAGGAGGGTGAGGCAGGAGAATGGCTTGAATCTGGGAGGTGGAGGTTGCAGTGAGGCAAAAGCACGCCACTGCACTCCAGCCTGGGTGACAGAGTGACTCCATCTCAAAACAAAAACAAAAAACAAGAAACAAAGTACAGTATCCTAGAAGCTGGGAAGAGAGTGTGGTTTTTTGTTTGTTTGTTTGTTTTGAGACAGAGTTTCGCTCTTGTTGTCTAGGCTGGAGTGCAATGGCGTGATCTCGGCTCACTGCAAACCTCTGCCTCCCAGGTTCAAGCGATTCTCCTGCCTCAGCCTCCCTAGTAGCTGGGATTACAGGCATGCACCACCACGCCTGGCTAACTTTGCATTTTTAGTAGAGACGGGGTTTCTCCATGTTGGTCAGGCTGGTCTTGAACTCCCGACCTCAGGTGATCCGCCTGCCTCGGCCTCCCAAAGTGCTGGGATTACAGGCATGAGCCACCGTGCCCGGCCGAGAGTGTTTTTGTAAAGAGGAAAATGGGTAACTGCTCTATGCTGCTGAGAGGTCCTATTAGGTAAGGACTAAAACAGGTATGCCACAGCCTAAGGAAGAGTAGTTTGAATGGAGTTAGTGGGGTGGCACCAGCGTGGAGGGGGTTATAAAGTAGGAGATGAAGAAATGAAGACAAATTAGCCAGGCCTGTTGGTGGGCACCTGTAATCCCAGCTACTTGGTAGGCTGAGGCAGGAGAATTGCTTGAACCCAGGAGGTAGAGGTTGCAGTGAGCCGAAATCGCACCACTGCACTCCAGCCTGGGCGACAGAGCAAGACTCCATCTCAAAAAAAGAAAAAAAATGATATAATGGATATTTGGAGACTCAGAAGCAGAATAGGTGGGGACGGGGTGAGGGATAAAAAACTATGTGTTGGGTACAGTGTACACTACTCAGTTGAGGGGTCCACTAAAATCTCAGACTTCACCACTATATAAATCATCCATGTAACCAAAAACCACTTGCACCCCCAAAACTACCAAATTTTTTTTAAAAAGCATTGACCTGGAAGTAACACACATCACTTCTGTCCAACTTTCGTTGACCAAACCAAGTTGCATGGCCATTCTAACTTTTTTTTCTTTTTTCTTTTTTTGAGACGGAGTCTCGCTCTGTCACCCAGGCTGGAGTGCAGTAGTGCAATCTCGGCTCACTGCAAGCTCCGCCTTCCGGGTTCGTGCCATTCTCCTGCCTCAGCCTCCTGAGTAGCTGGGACTACAGGCTCCTGCCACCACGCCCGGCTAATTTTTTTTTTGTATTTTTAGTAGAGACGAGGTTTCACCGTGTTAGCCAGGATGGTCTCGATCTCCTGACCTCGTGATCCTCCTGCCTCAGCCTCCCAAAGTGCTGGGATTACAGGCGTGGGCCACCACGCCTGGCTGACTATTCTAACTTTAAGGGAAATAGCATCTTGCTTTGTGCCCAGAAGGCAGAGACACAGAATAGTCCTAATGACAACTGCACAATTGCAATCACTCCTTTTTTTTTGAGAAGGAGTCTTGCTCTGTCACCCAGGCTAGAGCGCAGTGGCATGATCTTGGCTCACTGCAACCTCCGCCTCCCGGGTTCAAGCGATTCTCCTGCATCAGCCTCCTGAATAGCTGGGATTGCAGGCGCCCACCACTGCACCCGGCTAATTTTTGTATTTTTAGTAGAGATGGGGTTTCACCATCTTGGCCAGGCTGGTTTCGAGCTCCTGACCTCGTGATCCACCCGCCTCGGCCTCCGAAAGTGCTCAGATTACAGGCGTGAGCCACCGGGCCTGGCCCCAGCAATCACTCTTTTAAACAGTTTAAGGAAGGAGAATGGGAGATGCTGGAAGTTGTCACTTTGAAGAGCAGGAAGGGAGTTAATCACTGAAGCATAGCCAGGATTGTCAAGCCACGTTCAGGTTCCATATAACATCGAGGACCACCATTTTCTTTGGTCCCAGTCTTCTCAGCTATGTGCTTTTCTCTAGTGATACTCAGCTGCCTGGATACAGGCACGATAAAAGCCAAGAGTTGGATTCATCAATTTTTAACATTTTATTTTATTTTATTTATTTTTGAGACGGAGTCTCACTCTGTCACCCAGGCTGGAGTGCATTGGCATGATCTTGGCTCACTGCAACCTCCACCTCCTGATTCCAAGCAATTCTCCTGCCTCAGCCTCCCAAGTAGCTGGATTACAGGTATGTGCCAGAATGCCCAGCTAATTTTTTTGTATTTTTAGTAGAGATGGGGTTTTGCCATGTTGGCCAGGCTGGTCTCGAACTCCTGACCTCAAGTGATCCGCCCGCCTCGGTCTCCCAAATTGTTGGGATTACAGGCGTGAGCCACTGCACCCCACCTAGATATCATTTAAAAAATATATTGATGCCCCCTTCCATCATGAAAGCAAGGATTTTGTCTGTTTTGTTTAATGCTATGGCCTTAACCTAGAACAGTGATTGGTCAAGACAGGTCCTATTTAAATATTTATTGAATGAATGATTCAGTGCTCTTTAGAAAAATTCAAGCTGGGCATGGTGGCTCATGCCTGTAATCCAAGTACTTTGGGAGGCCAAAGTGGGAGGATCACTTGAGGCCTAGAGTTCAAGACAAGCCTGGACAACACAGCAAGATCCCGTCTCTACAAAAAAGAAAAGAAAAATTCAAATCATAAAGATGTGTATAGGATTAAAAGCGGATTCCTTTGGGGCTGGGTGCAGTGACTCATGCCTGTAATCCCAGCACTTTGGGAGGCCGAGGCGGGCAAATCACTTGAGGTTAGGAGTTTGAGACCAGCCTGTTTAACATGGCGAAACCCTGTCTCTACTAAAAATAAAAAAAGTAGCCAGGTGTGATGGCTCATACCTGTAATCCCAGCTACAAGGGAGGCTGAGGCACGAGAATCGCTTGAATCCGGGAGGAGGAGGTTGCAGTGAGCTGAGATCGTACCACTGCACTGTAGCCTAGGTGACAGAGACTCTGTCTCAAAACAAACAAACAAACAAACAAAAAACACACAACAGTGGATTCCTTTGGCTCCCATTGCCACTCCCTTAGGGATAACTACTGCTAATAGTGTGTGTGTCCGCGCGTGTGTGTGTGTGTGTTTGTGTGAGGGTGTGGGGGTGTGTGTGTCTGTCTGTATTTCCAGACCTTTTTATATGCATAGACATACAGTAGTTCCACCTTATCCACAGTTTCACTTTCTACAGTTTTAGTTACCCAAGGTCAATCGAGGTCTGAAAACAGGTAGGAGGAATACAACAAGTACATTGTTATAATTGTGCTATTTTATTAATTGTTGTAAATCTCTTTTTGTGCCTAATTTTTTTTTTTTTTTTTGAGACGGAGTCTCACTCTGTTGCCCAGGCTGGAGTGTAGTGGTGTGATCTTGGCTCACTGCAGCTTCAGCCTCCTGGGTTCAAGAGATTCTCCTGCCTCAGCCTCCCGAGAAGGTGGGACTATAGGCATGTGCCACCACGCCCAGCTAATTTTTGTATTTTTAGTAGAGATGGGGTTTCGCCGTGTTGGCCAGGCTGATCTCGAACTCCTGACCTCAGGTGATCCACCAGCTTCAGCCTCCCAAAGTGCTGGGATTACAGGTGTGAGCCACTGTGCCCAGCCTCTTGTGCGTAATTTTAAAATTAAACTTTGTCATAGGTTTGTATGTACAGGAAAAAACATAGTACATATATGATTTGGTATATCTGCAGTTTCAGGTATCCACTGCGGGTCTTGGTGTATTTTAAAATTAAAAACGAAGGCTGGGTGTGGTGTGGTGGCTCACACCTGTAATCCCAGCACTTTGGGAGGCTGATGCAGGTAGATCACGAGGTCAGGAGTTCAAGACTAGCCTGGCCAATATGGTGAAACCCCGTCTGTACTAAAAATACAAAAATTAGCTGGGCGTGGTGGCGCATGCCTGTAATCCCAGCTACTTGGAAGGCTGAGGCAGGAGAATTGCTTGAACCTGGAAGGCGGAGGTTGCAGTGAGCCGAGATTGCTCCACTGCACTCCAGCCTGGGCAACAGAGCTAGACTCTGTCTCAAAAACAAACAAACAAACAAAAACAAAATAAAAACAAAACAAAACAAAAAAGAAGTAGTATTTCCACATGGTTCTAAGAAACTTTTTCCCCCTCAAGTATTTTATTATTTATTTATTTATTTATTATTTTTGAGACAGGATCTTCTCTGTTGCCCAGGCTGCAATGCAACAGTGTGATCTCGGCTCACTGCATCCTTGACCTCCTGGGCTCAAGTGATCCTCCCACCTCAGCCTCCTGAGTAGCTGGGACTACAGGTACACTCCACTATGCCAGGCTAGTTTTTGTATTTTTTGTAGACATGAGATTTCACCAAGTTGCTCAGGCTGGTTTCAAACCCCTGGCCTCAAGCGATCCTCCTGCCTTGGCCTCCCAAAGTGCTGGGGTTACAGGCGTGTGCCACCACACCTGGCTAATTTTTGTATTTTTAGTAGAGACGGGGGTTTCACCATGTTGGCCAGGCTGGTTTCGAACTCCTGACCTCAACTGATCTGCCCACCTTGGCCTCCCAAAGTGCTGGGATTACAGGCGTGAGCCACTGTGCCTGGCCATGGAGGGTGTTTTATTGGCTCATATCACTCAATTCCTAGGGACAGCTGACTTCAAGTATAGCTGGGTCCAGGTGCCCAAATTTTGCCTTCATAATCTCTCACCAGCACTTGGATTTCCTTTGTTTTGGCTTCATTCTCAGATCAATTCTTGCATGGAAAGTCAAGATGGCCACACTCCACCTGCTCTTCTTCTCTGGGAGACTGGAAAAATCACAGGGTGGTCTCTAATTTGGCTCTAACTTAGATCACATGTCCTGCCCTAAACCAATCACTTTGCTTGAGGTGGGGGATGGAATACACTGATTGGGCAAGTTTAAGTCACAGAACTCAGCCCTGCAACTAGGAGGCGGAGCCAGCCCCAGCAAACTGCTTGCCAGACAGTAGGAGAGAAGTGGTTCTGCAGACAATCTGGGGTGAGGGAAGGGCAGTTGCCGGAATTCTGAAGGGGTAATGGGTGCTGGGAAAGCTAAAACAACAGATTTTTACTAAAAAGGAGTAGCTTTCTCAAAGGGTTTGTTTAACGTTTTGGTGAGTACAGATCAATTGCCTCCCAAACTGTCGTATTGTTTTGTATATTCGTCAACAATGTTCGACAGTTCCCTTGTATCTGCGCTCATGTGAACACAAAACATTATCAATTGCATTAATGTTTTACCAACTTAATGGACAAAAATATATCTCTACCAGATGCAGTGGCTCATGCCTGTAATTCCAACATTTTGGGAGGCTGAGGTGGGAAGGTTGCTTGAGCCCAGGAATACAAGACCAGCCTGGGCAATATAACGAGACCCTGTTTCTACAAAAAATAAAAATACTAAAAATTAGCTAGGCTTGGTGGTGTGCACTTGTAGTTCTAGCTACTTGAGAGGCTGAGCGCAGGAGGTTAAGTCTGCCATGAGCTATGATCACACCACTGCACTTCAGCCTGGGCAACACACTGAGACTCTGTCTCAAAAAAACAAAAAAAGCATAAATTGTCTTGTCATTACCTTCGCCCTTTGTCCTGTTGGATTTTCTGACCTTTTCTAACTGATGTGTAGGATCCTTTTGTATATTAGGGATAATAATTAGCAGGTAACTCTATCTGTGCTTTAAATACTGCAAAACTCCTACTTCAGCATTCACTTTTTTTTGTTTTTGAGATGGAGTTTCACTTTTGTTGCCCAGGCTGGAGTGCAGTGGCACGATCCTGGCTCGCTGCAACCTCTGACTCCCAGGTTCAAGTGATTCTCCTGCCTCAGCCTCCTGAGTAGCTGGGATTACAGGCATGTTCCACCACTCCGGGCTAATTTTTATATTTTTAGTAGAGACAGGGTTTTACCATGTTGGCCAGGCTGGTCTGGAACTCCTAACCTCAGGTGATCCGCCCGCCTCGGCCTCCCAGAGTGCTGGGATTACAGGCATAAGCCACCGCCCCCGGCCTAGCATTCACTTTTTTTACTTTATGGTGTCTTTTACTGTAATCAAATCTTTTGATATTTTTCATTATAGTTTATGAATTTCGTGTCTTATGAAAGTCCTTCTTATCCCCAAATTACAAAAAATGTTCTCCTTCTTCTGGCACTGTCTGATTAAAACAAAACAAACCAAAAAAAAAAAACAAAAAACAAAAAAAGCCAAACCCTCCTGTATTTCTTCCTGGTGCTTTTGTAGTTTAGTTATTTATATACTTAGTTAATCCATCTGGAATTCATTGTTATGTATAGATCTGACTTAAGTATTTATTTTTCATAGATGGATAGCCACTTATTCTAGCACGGTTTCTTTTCCTTGCTAGTTTGAAATGCTGTTTTTATCATGTGCTAAATTTCCATGTGGTGGGAGGTGGAGATTGAGAAATATCTTAAAAGGTAAAACTGAATGAGAGAGTGAGTGGGAGGGAAAGGAGGGATCCAGGGTGACTACTTTTCCTGGTTGAGTGATTGTCTGGAACTGTGGAGTAGGAAGAGGTGCATGAATAAGAAGGTAGGTCAATTTGGGGCATGTTGCTTTTGAGGGACTCATGGATATATCCAGGACATATTTAATAGAAATACATTAAATACAGGTGGCTCAAGCCTGTAATCCCACCACTTTTGGAGGCTGAGGCGGGTGGATCACTTGAGGTCAGGAGTTCAAGACCAGCCTGGCCAACATGGCGAAACCCCATCTCTACTAAAAATACCAAAATTAGCGGGGCATGGTGGTGGGCACCTGTAATCCCATCTTCTTGGGAGGCTGAGGCAGGAGAATCACTTGAATCCAGGAGTCGGAGGTTGCAGTGAGCAGAGATTGCACCACTGCACTTCAGCCTGGGCAACAGAGCGAGACTCCGTCTCAAAAAAAAAAAAAGAAAAGAAAAGAAAAGAAAAAATTAAAAATAAATAAATAAAAATAATAGAAATACATGGTAAGTCTTTATGCTAAAATATTCACTACATGAAAAACGTTTTGGAGACTGTTTCTGGACAATGTGTTCTATTGTTCTGTTTGCCTATTCATTTACTTGGTTATTTCATAAATATTTGTGAAATAGGAAAACAAATCCTATGCTTGCTATAATAATAATTGTTTTATGGTACATTTGGATTAGTGGTAATGGAAGTAATTCCCACCTGGTCCATTATCCTTATTTTTAACTACTTTTTTTGTTGTTGTTGTTCTTGGTATCCATTTACTCTTCCAGATGAATTTTAGAATTACCTTCTCTAGTTTTGGTTAAATAATTCCACTGGAAATTTAAACTGGAGTTTCATTGAATTTATAGAGTAATCTGGGGGAAAATTGAGAGCTTTTCCAGAGTGTTCTTCCATTTCGAGAAGATGGCATAGGTCTCTCTATTTATTCAGGTCTTCTTGTATGTTCTGGGTAAAGTTTATTCCTGGGTATTTCATAGCTTTAATTGCTATCACGAATTAGATAATTTTTTTCTAACTTTTTTTTTTTTAATCCAAAATGTGTTTATTGAGATGGTTTCCCACTCATCTTGATTCAGAGTGCTTTTAGTGCTGCTTCCTCCTGAAGGAACATCCTTCTGTAAGCCTTGCTTTTCCTCCTGTAGGCTGGCAGAGGACAGTGGAGCAGCCAACACACAAAACTACCGTTTGTGCATGGCTAAAGACCGTGGTGATTTTATAGCATCCTGGGCATTTCACATCCATGAAGTAGGAATTGGGGCTCTGCACCAGGCGTTTCTTCTTGTGTTTCCTCTTCTCCTCTTCTGGAGAGGGATGAAGGAGATCCTTTGCGAGAAGCATGTTCTCGTATGGGTAGGTCGTCACCGCCGGAAAAGCATTTTTTTCTAACATTTTAAAATTGTTTTTGCTTGGTAAAAAAGAAAACTATTGATTTTTGTATATTTTTCTTTTGGCCATTTTACTGAACCTGCTGGTGTGATCTAAATGGCTTCAGTTGAATCTTTGACTTTTTTCACTAGACAATAATGTAATCTGCATGTAGTGATGATTTTGCTCTTTTTGTAGTATTTATGTCTCATTTATTTTCTTACAGTGACTCTTTTATTTGATTCTTGCTTCTTTTTATTTACCTTTTTATAGCTTTATTGATGAACAATTGACAATACAATAAACTACGCATATTTAAAATGTACAGTTTGGTAAGTTTTCACATGTGAACATATCCTCAAAGCCATCAAGTCAAGATAATGAACATGTATATCACCCCAAAAGTTTCCCCATGCCCCTTTGCTACCCCCGCTCTCCACCCCCTCCCCTCATCTCTAGGCAACCATTGATCTGTTTTCCATCCCTATAGATTAGTTTGCATTTTCTTGATGCAATCATACAGTAGATACTCTTCTTTTTCATTTTTCTTCTTTCATCCAGCATAATAATTTTTTATCATGTGGCCGGGTGCAGTGGCTCATGCTTGTAATCCTAGCACTTCGGGAGGCCGAGGTGGGGGGATCACTTGAGGTCAGGAGTTCGTGACCAGCCTGGCCAACATGGTGAAACCCCATCTCTACTAAAAATACAAAAATTAACTGGGCGTGGTGGTGCATGCCTGTAATCCGAGCTACTCAGGAGGCTGAGGCAGGAGAATCGCTTGAACCCGGGAGGCAGAGTTTGCAGTGAGCCAAAATTGCACCACTGCACTCCAGCCTGGCCAACAGAGCAAGACTCCATCTCAAAAGAAAACAAAATAAATTAGCCGGGCATGCTGGCAGGAACCTGTGGTCCCAGCTACTCGGGAGGCTGAGGCAGAATTGCTTGAAGACAGGAAGTGGAGGTTGCAGTGAGCTGAGATTGCGTCACTGCACTCTAGCTTGGGCAACAGAGCGAGACTCTGTCTCAAAACAAAAACAAAAACAAAAACAAAAACAAAAAAACCCCGCCAAACTAATTTCCAAAGTGGTCATACCATGTTACATACCCACCAGCAGCGTATGAGTTTCATTTTCTCCTCATTCTCATCAGCGCTTGATACTGTGGTATTCCAATAGTGATATCTCATTGTGAAACCACAATTTGCATTTCTCTAATGACTAGTGATGGGCATCTTTCCATATCCATCTGCATATCTTCTTCTTTGTTGAAGTATCCAAAATCTTGCACTTTTTTTTTTTTCCTGAAACAGGATCTTGATCTGTTGCCCAGACTGGAGTGCAGTGGTGCAATTGTGGCTCACTGCAGCCTTGACTTCCTTGACTTCCAAGGGATCCTCCCACCTCAGCCTCTCAAGTAGCTGGAACTACAGGCGCAAGCCACAATGGTCAACTAGTTTTTAAACTTTTTTTTTTTCTTTGAGACAGAGTGTTGCTCTGTTGCCCAGGCTGGAGTGCAGTGGAGCGATCTCAGTTCACTGCAACCTCTGCCTCCCCGGTTCAAGCAATTCTCCTGCCTCAGACTCCCCAGTAGCTGGGATTTTAGGCGCTTGCCACCATGTCCGGCTAACTTTTGTATTTTTTTTTTAGTAGAGACGGGGTTTCACCACGTTGACCAGGCTGGTCTCGAACTCCTGACCTCAGGTGATCCACCTGCCTCAGCCTCCCAAAGTGCTAGGATTACAAGCATGAGCCACCGCGCCCAGCTTAAACATTTTTTGTAGAGACAGCGTTTCATTATGTTGCTTAGGCTGGTCTCTAACTTCTGGGCTCAAGCAATCCTTCTGCCTTGGCTTCCCAAAATGCTGGGATTACAGGTGCGAGTACCGGGCCCGGCCCTTGTGCCCATTTTATTTATTTATTTATTTATTTATTTTTATTTATTTATTTATTTATTTGAGAAGGAGTCTCGCTGTGTCACCCAGGCTGGAGTGCAGTGGCACAATCTTGGCAACCTCTGCCTCCCAGGTTCAAGCGATTCTCCTGCCTCAGCCTCCAAAGTATCTAGGACTACAGGCACACACCACCACACCCAGCTAATTTTTGTATTTTTAGTAGAGACGGGGTGTCGCCATGTTGGCCAGACTAGTCTTAAACTCCTGACCTCGGGTGATCCACCTGCCTCGGCTTCCCCAAGTGCTGGGATTACAGGCGTGAGCCATTGCACCTGGCTCTGTATGCCCATTTTAAATATTGGGTTGTTTGTTTTCTTATTATTGGGATTTTAGAGATCTTTATATATCCTGGATAAAAGTCTTTTATCCATATATGCTTGCAAATATTCTTTCCCATTCTGGCTTGCTTTTTTATTCTCTTTCTTTCTTTCTTTCTTTTTTTTTTTTTTTTTTTGAGACCGAGTCTTGCTGTGTTGCCCAGGCTGGAGTGCAGTGGTGTGATCTTGGCTCACTGCAACCTCTGTCTCCCGAGTTCAAGTGATTCTCCTGCCTCAGCCTCCCAAGTAGCTGGGATTACAGTCACCCACCATCATGCCCAGCTAATTTTTGTGTTTTTGTAGAGACGGGGTTTCACCATGTTGGCCAGGCTGGTCTTGAACTCCTGACCTCAGGTTATCTGCCCGCCTCGGCTTCCCAAAGTGCTGGGATTACAGGTGTGACCCACCGCACCCAGCCTTTTCTTTTTTCTTTTTCTTTTTTTTTTAGGCAAGGTTTTGTTCTCTCACCCAAGCTGCAGTGTAGTGGTGTGATTGTAGCTCACTGCAGCCTTGAACTTCTGGGCTCAAGTAATCCTCCTCCTGCTTCAGCCTCCCAAGTAGCTAGGACTACAGGTGCATGCCACAACAACCAGCTAACTTACTGTTTATTTATATCTTCTTTGAGACAGGGATCTCGCTCTGTTGTCCATGCTGGAGTGTAGCACCATGACCATGGCTCCCTGCAGCCTACTTCCTGGGCTCAAGAGATCCTCCCGCCTCAGCCTCCCAAGTAGCTGGAACCACAGGCGCATGCTGCCATGACTGGCTAATTTTTGTATTTTTGGTAGAGACAGGGTTTCACCATGTTGCCTAGGCTGGCCTCAGACTCCTGAGCTCAAGTGTCCCAACTGCCTTGGCCTCCCAAAATGCTAGGATTACAGGCGTGAGCCACTGCACCTGATGAAAAGACCGTCTTTCTTCCACTAGATTGCCTTTACATCTTTGTTGAAAATCAGTTGAACATATATGCATGGATCTGTTTACAAGCCTTGATCTATTTGCCCATCTTGATGCCAATATGACACTGTCTTGATTGTGCTGTCGCTTTATAATCATCTTAAAGTTAGATAGTGTAAGTCCTCCAATTTTTCCCCTTCTTTTCCAAAATTGTTTTGACTATTCTAAATCCCTTGTGCTTTTTTTCTTTGTCTCTCTTTCTTTCTTTCTTTCATTTTTTGAAACAGTCTCGCTCTGTCACCCAGGCTGGAGTGCAGTGGCGTGATCTCAGCTCACTGCAACCTCCACCTCTCGGGTTCAAGTGATTCTCCTGCCTCAGCCTTCCTGAGTAGTTGGGATTACAGGCATGTGCCACTGTTCTGGCTAAGTTTTGTATTTTTAGTAGAGAGGGGATTTCACCATGTTGCCCAGGCTGGTCTTGAACTTCTGACCTCAGGCAATCCGCCAGTCTCGGCCTCCCAAAGTGCTGGGATTACAGGCGTGAGCCACTGTGCTTGATCTAAGTCCCTTGCGTTTTTATAAGAATTTTAGAATTAGCTTGTCAATATCTAAACAAAAAGTCTGCTGGAAGTTTGACTGGGATTGTGTTGAATTTATGGATCAGTTTGGGAAGAGTTGATATCTTTTTTTTTTTTTTTTTTTTTTGAGATGGAGTCTCTCTCTGTCGCCCAGGCTAGAGTGCAGTGGCGCAATCTCGGCTCACTGCAAGCTCCGCCTCCTGGGTTCCCGCCATTCTCCTGCCTCAGCCTCCCAAGTAGCTGGGACTACAGGCACCTGCCACCACACCCGGCTAATTTTTGTATTTTGGGTAGAGATGGGGTTTCACCAGGTTGGCCAGGCTGGTCTTGAACTCCTAACCTCAGGTGATCCGCCCGCCTCGGCCTCCCAAAGTGCTGGGATTACAGGCGTGAGCCACTGCGCCCAGCTTCCATCAGATTTTCTACATAGAAATTCATGCCATCTGTGAATAATGATCATTTTGCTGCTGCCTTTCAAATCTGATGTCTTTTTCCTTTTCTTGCACTGGCTGAACTACAACACTGACTAGGGATGATATTCAGGTCTTTAATTCCTCTAAGCAAATTTCATAGTTTCTGTTATCAAGTCTTGTATATCCTTTGTCAGACTTATCCCTAAATATTTCATATTTTTTGGGCACTACTATACAGGGTTTTTTTTTTTTAATTTCAATTTCCAATAGTTCACTTGCTGGTATATAGAAATGTAATCGATTTTTATATATTGATCTTATCTCCTACAATCTTGTTAAACTTACTTATTAGTTCTAATAGCCATTTAACAAATTCCATCAGATTTTCTACATAGAAATTCATGCCATCTGTGAATAATGATCATTTTGCTGCTGCCTTTCAAATCTGATGTCTTTTTCCCTTTCTTGCACTGGCTGAACTACAGTGCTGACTAGGGATGATGGGGGTGGACATCCCTGCCTTATTCCCATACTGAGACGCAAATCTAGGGCTCTTCGGGGAAAATTCACTTTCTTAGTGGAGCCCTCTATGGTGTCATGGATTCCTTCTCTGTTAGGTTGTGCTATCAGTAAATCAAACCTGTTTTAAAACCCCAGGATATTTTTTTGTGTCATTTCAAAGGGATTGTCCAGGATGGAGGGGCAAACATATGTGTTAAGGGTAGCCATCTTGAATCAGAAGTCTAAATGTTAGGGTTTTGTCAGGGAAGTGTAACCCCAAAAGACAGAGTGTGGGGAGTTAAGATGATCTGACAAACCAGGGACTCTGGGCTGACAAGAGAAGAAAGAGTGGGCCGGGTGCAGTGGCTCACGCCTGTAATCCCAGCACTTTGGGAGGCTGAGGCAGGTGGATCATTTGAGGTCAGGAGTTCGAGACGAGCCTGGCCAACATGGTGAAACCCTGTCTCTACTAAAAATACAAAAATTATCCGGGTGGTAGTGGTGCATGCCTGTAATCCCAGCTACTTGGGAGGCTGAGGCAGGAGAATTGCTTGAGCCTAGGAGGTGGAGATTGCGGTGAGCCAAGATCTCGCCACTGCACTCCAGTCTGGGTGACAGAGTGAGACCCTGCCTCATTAAAAAAAAAAAAAAAAAAAGAGAGTGAAGGCAGAAGGGAACTGATGGATGGGGAATGCACCTCTGGATCAGTTGATGGGAGATTGAAGAACAGTTGTATGACGAATAGTTGAATAGAGGGAGTAGACGATGCTCCAGAGAGGAAAATATGAGCACATACAGATGGTAACAGTGTCTAGATGGAAACAAGGCTATGGGTACAGTGGAAAGTGATCACGCATGTGAAGGTCACAGCACTGAGAGGCTGAGACTTTGAAGTTACCCAGGATATGCTAGGAATTGGGATGTCAAAAGGCTTCAACAAATGAGAGGCAGTACTGCGAGCTCAGTGGACAAGGCCACTGTAGGTGGCACAGTGAGGGTGGCACAGATGGATAGAGCAGAGGCTTTTGCAAGAAAGTGACAGAATGATGTTTTGGAAACAGCGATGGGGACCTAGGAAGGGCCTGATCCCACCTCCCAATGGTGGCCCCACTTCCTGACCCTGAGGTTGGGGGTGAAGGAGACTGAGCAGCAGCTGTTCCTGAAAGGAACAGCTTGAGCCGCAACAGCCATGGGGAGGTGCCAGACTCTTTCTCCCCAGTCCTGGGGTCCCAGCTCCCCTGCCTCTGGTTACACTTGGGGACTGGAGTCCAGCCACGGCCTGGAAGTTGGACACACAGTCCAGGGATTCAGAGCCAAGTGTTTCCATCAACCTGGAAGTAAATAAGAGAGGGGCTTTGGATGCCTCAGGCAAGTCACTTCACTTTTCTGAGCCTCAGTTTTATCAACTCTAAAATGGGGTTTTATACTCGCAGATGGAACTAAATAAAATAATATCTTAAGTGCTTAAGAATGACCTCAACTATGATTATTTTATGTTCCTAGAGCTAGACCTTGATTTCCTTGTCCTTCTGTAAGGAGCTCCTTGATTTTGGCCAGACGCGCAGCCCACCCCTTGGAAGTAAGGAGCTGGAGCCTGACGCTCAGGGCAGCATCAGGGCCTCAAAGGTGTCCCCTGAACACCAGCCCCTTACAGCCTCCGACAGGATGCTTGCATCTGATTCAGGGCTGGACCTGGACAGGGGCTGGGCAGCTGTGAGTCTGCAACAGGACAAGGAGCAGAGCTGTGGGTCCTGGAAGGGAGGGAACAGGAGGCAAAGGGTGCACCCGTCTGCCTGACCCAGATGTGGCTGAAAACAGAGCAAGATTGGGAAGGGCTTTGCTGGTCTCACAGGGGTTGGAGCAGGGCTGCTCACCACAGAGGCTGGCAGTGACAGTAATACATAGCGGCTACACAGTGGGGAGCTTCTTCAGCCTTCTTCCCAATTTCTAGATCCACACGTAGAGCATGCCAGAGAGACTTGCTCAAGCTCCCACAGCCAGAAGATGGGACTTAGTGGGAGCATTTATGGGGCACATTCCCTGTGCCTCTGGCCCATTCTCCTCTCAATCCTCATCTTAATGTCCACTTTGGGAGAGCAGGAGATTATTTCTGTTTCTGGTTGTGCCCCAACCACTGAAAGATGATCCTGCTCCTAGTAGTTGCTCAATAAATATTTGTTGAATGTTGAGTGCTGAGTGATTTGTATCTGTGCACTCTCACTAACCCTCCCAGGCCCATTTTACAGATGAAGAAACTGGGAAACACAGAGGCTGAGTGCTCTCAAACATGCCAGATGCCCCCTCCCGACCAAATAAACTGCCAGAGACACAGGGCTGTAAGACAGAGTGGGTAGGTGTGAGAAGGGATCTGGCTCTGAATTCTGCCTACATCACAAATGAACTTGTGTCGTCGGGCAAGTCACTTGATGCTTCTGAACCTGTTTCTTTTTGTTTCGTTTTGGAGACAGAGTCTCACTCTATCACCCAGGCTGGACAGTGGCATGATATCGGCTCACTGCAACGTCCACCTCCTGGGTTCAAGTGATTCTTCTGCCTCAGCTTCCTAAGTAGCTGGGATTACAGGCACCACCACACCCAGCTAATTTTTGTATTTTTAGGAGATATGGGGTCTCACTATGTTGGCCAGACTGGTCTTGAACTCCTGGCCTCAAGTGATCTGCCTGCCTTGGCCTCTCAAAGTGCTGGGGTTACAGGTATGAGCCATTGCTTGGCCTCAGTTTCTTTATCTGAGTGTAGTTAGGGTTGTGGGGTTGCCATGGGGCCCTGGAGCCCTGGATCTGGATAGAGACAGTGAGAGGGGGTAAAGGTTGGGGCCCTTCTTTGGAAGGGAGTCGTGGCTCTGTTCTGGGAGGTGGTAAGAGATGAAGGGGATAGGGCCAGGCACAGTGGCTCACGCCTGTAATCCCAGCACTTTGGGAGGCCGAGGCGGGTGGATCACAAGGTCAGGAGATCGAGACCATCCTGGCCAACACGGTGAAACCCTGTCTCTACTAAAAATATAAAAAATTAGCCAGGCATGGAGGCAGGCGCCTGTAGTCCCAGCTACTCGGGAGGCTGAGGCAGGAAAATGGCGTGAACCTGGGAGGCGGAGCTTGCAGTGAGCCGAGATTGCGCCACTGCACTCCAGCCTGGGCAACAGAGCGAGACTCCGTCTCAAAAACAAACAAACAAAAAAAAGAGATGAAGGGAATGTCCTGGGCTCTGGAGACACATGGACCCAAATTCTTACGCCACTTACAAACTGTGGGACCTTGGGGATGGGACCCGAAGTTCCTGAGCTTCTGTTTCCACATCAATAGAAAGGAGGGAAGCATATGCACCACTTGGGCTTGTTATAAGGTTAAATAAGGCCATGCTGCCAAGTGCCTATAGCAGGTGGTGCTTAGTCAACAAAAGCATGTGGGTGTCCCCTGGGCCAGCCTTTCCAGGAGAATCCCCTGAAATGCATCCCCGACCTGACCTTGGTCCCCTTGAGCTAGTAAGTCTCTAACATCTCTCTCTCTCTCTTTTTTTTGTTTTTAAGACAGGGTCTTGCTCTGTCACTCAGGCTGGAGTGCAGTGGTATGATCATGGTTCGCTGCAGCCTTGGCCTCTTGGGCTCAAGTGATACTCCCACCTCAGCCTCCCGAGTAGCTGAGACCACCATGCGTGGCTAATTCTTGCATTTTATTTTGTAGAGATGGGATTTTGCTATGTTGTCCAGGCTGTTCTCAAATTCCTGGGCTCAAGTCATCCACCTGCCTTGGCCTCCCAGAGTGCTGGGATCACAGGCGTGAGCCACCTCACCTGGCTGTCACTAATACTTTTACAAGGAATTTATTTCTTACATTGGCCTCTCTTCCCAGTCAGGAGAGGTTACCCTGCTAGTGGACTGGAGAAGGATGTGATCAGGGTGTCTGGTGTCCAGAAGGGGCACTCACTCAACCCCTGCATCCCTGCCCCTCCCAAGGTGACTCCTTCCTGCCCATAGCTACATGTTCTTCCTGAATCACATCACTTAAAAGCCTCCATGGGCACCTGCAGGGCCCACCTGAAGCTCCTTAGCTGGGCATCCACCATTCACAGCTCCTCCAATGCTAGCCTGCCACCTCCCAGCCTCTCCTGCTGCCGCTCCCTGGGCAGCCCTCTACCCCCGAGCCATACCGGCTCCCGCGCGCTGGCCCCGGCGTGCTGGCCCCAGCTTTCTCAGCATTCTCCCTTGGCTGGAAACATCCTCCTCCTCTTTTCCACTCAGCAAAATCCTGCTTTGCTTTCAAGGCCCAACTCAGATTTCAGCCACCTCTCTCATAAAGCTTTTCCAGATCCCTTTCCCTGAGGACTGATTGCTCCTTCCTCAGTGCCCCACCCCCAGGCTGGCAGGGCACACTGTCGCAGGGCAGCGGAATGGTGTCTGTAGGTCCCAGCTGTTCTGCTCCCGCTGCTCTGGGAAGAGGACAGACATGGCTGGTCTCCGGTCCCGCCCTATCCTGACTGCTGGATGCCTGGCCCTCCAGAGTCCCCTGTGTACGTCCCCAGCCCCCATCTGGGCTCTGAGCCCCAGAGGTAGCAGGTGTATTCCTCATCCGGCAGGAAGCCTCTGGCTCCACCCCGGTAGGCTGTGTGCGAAGCTATAGTACAGATGGGGTTGTTGAAAATATCCGTGACATATTCCAAACTGGCCTACTTTCCTATCACGAGAGTCTGAGATGGAGACGGGCGAGGACAAGTGAGATGGAAGTTTGGGACCTGTTCCCACCTCCTTCCTCCCTCAGTTCAGTTGTTAGGAGAGGGATTTGCAGCCTCTCCCCGCGGTCCCCGCCCTGTTCTGGGGCTGTATGGCTGGGGTGTTGGTGGAGAGGGTGGTATGGGGATGTGGGGGTGCAGAAGGCCTAGGGAAGTTCATAGAGCCACCAAGAAAGGAGGCCTGGGTCCTATCTGGGAAGCTTCTGGCCCCAAGAGGCAGGGCAGTGGGGGTCATCTCACTGGACTTAAGAACTGAGGGTCTGGGCTCAAGTCCTGGCCCACCTGTGAGGCCTCAAACAAGTTTCTTAACTTCTCTGGGCTTCAGTTTTCTCATCAGGAAAACGGGCTATTCGTAATCCTGGCTTGCCTCCTTGAAGCCTTGATTATGGGGTTGCTTTGAAGACTCTAAAGCTCTGGACCCTGCCTTAATAATCCGTTTCTCAGCCTCTCCCTGTCAGCGAGGCTCTGCCCTTGCATGGCAGCTTAAGTGGTCACCTGCTCCAGTCCTCTGCCTCCCAGCAGGCCTGGCTGGGCCTCCACCCTTAATCCTGGTTGAATGATCTCTGAATTGGGAGTCACCCAGCATCCTCCCCCTGGTGCCAGGCCTTCATCATCCCTCCTGCACTGTCAGGAGGTTCACACTCAGAGCTAATTTCAGGCTCTCTTGCTGACATGAAACCCCTAGAGTGTTCCCTGGCTTGTCTCCTCCTTCGCACACACGGGGATCATTATTTTAGTTTCTCCCTTTTCAGATGAAACATGCCCTCCTTCCCTCTGTTTCTCAAGGTGGGCAGAATTCTTGAGGCATTTTTCTAACTCTGATGAAGCTGAACTGCTTCTTCTTCCTTCTTCTTCTTCTTTTTTTTTTTTTTTTTTTGAGACAAGGTTGCACTCTATTGCCCAGGCTGGAGTGCAGTGGTGCAATCATGGCTCACTGCAGTGTCCACCTCCTGGGCTCAAGTGACCCTACTGTCTCAGCCCCTTGAGTAGCTGGGACTACAGGTGTGCACTATCACACCTGGCTAATTCGCACAAATAGAAAAATGTGGCCAAATCGAGGAAGATTGGTTGCTATGGTTCCACTAATCAGGGCAAAACTAGAAATAATGATTCATTTGAAACACTTATGGGCCTGGCGCGGTGGCTCAGGCCTGTAATCCCAGCACTTTGGAAGGCCGAGGCGGTTGGATCACCTGAGATCAGGAGTTTGAGACCAGCCTGGCCAACGTGGTGAAACCCTGTCCCTACCAAAAATACAAAAATTAGCTGGGTGTGGTGGTGGGCGCCTGTAATCCCAGTTAATCAGGAAGCTGAGGCAGGAGAATCACTTGAACCTGGGAGGTGGAGGTTGCAGTGAGCCAAGATCGGGACATTATACTCCAGCCTTGGCAACAGAGCAACACTGTCTCCAAAAAATAAAATAAAATAAAAAATAAGCAAAATTTATTATTTTACTTTCTTTTTTCTTTTCTTTTCTTTCTTTTTTTTTTTTTTTTTTTGATACAGGGTCTCACTCTGTCGCCTAGGCTAGAGTGCAGTGGCATGATCTCAGCTCACTGCAACCTCTGCCTCTCAGGCTCAAGTGATCCTCCCACCTCAGCCTCCTGGGTAGCTGGGACTACAGGCATGTGCCACTATGCCCAACTAATTTTTTGTATTTTTAATAGAGACAGAGTTGGCTGGGTGCGGTGGCTTACGCCTGTAATCCCAGCACTTTGGGAGGCCAAGGTGGGTGGATCACGAGGTCAGGAGTTCGAGACCAGCCTGACCAACATGGTGAAACCCCGTCTCTACTAAAAACACAAAAATTAGCCAAGCGTGGTAGCACGCGCCTGTAATCCCAGCTACTCAGGAGGTTGAGGCAGGAGAATCGCTTGAACCCAGGAGGCAGAGGTTGCAGTGAGCTGAGATTATGCTACTGCACTCCAGCCTGGGTGACAGGGCAAGACTCTGTCTCAAAAAAAAAAAAAAAAAAAAGAGAGAGAGACAGGGTTTTGCCATGTTGCCCAGGCTGGTCTGGAACTCCCGGGCTCAAGCATCTGCCTGCCTCGGCCTCCCAAAGTGCTGGGATTACAGGCATGAGCCACCATGCCCTGCCAGTATTTTTTTACAGTGTTTTTGTTTTTGTTTTTGCTTTTTGAGACGGAGCCTTGCTCTGTTGCCAGGCTGGAGTGCAGTGGCGCAATCTCGGCTCAATGCTCAGTGCAACCTCTGCCTCTCAGGTTCAATCAATTCCCCTGCCTCAACCTCCTGAGTATCTGGGACTACAGGTACGCGCCATCACGCCAAGCTAATTTTTGTATTTTTAATGGAGACAGGGTTTCACCATGTTGGCCAGGATGGTCTGGATCTCTTGACTTCATGATCTGCCTACCTCAGCCTCCCAAAGTGTTGGGATTACAGGCGTGAGCCACCGCACCCAGCCTTTTTTACAGTTCTTAACATGTCAAGATGTCACTAGTTTTTGGCCCCAGTCATATACTAGTAGTTATTGCTGAGAGGGTCGGATCTCCCAGCTGACAAGGTGAAGTCAGGAGTGGGGCAGGGAGTGGGATGGAGTCCTTGCTGAGGGGAGCTCAGAGGGGCCAGCACAGAAGATGTGTGGACACAGAGGAGCAACCACAGGAGACGCCAGGGGGGTGGGGTACAAATCAGGACAGCAATGCCCAGAATCCATGCAGCAAGGTGCTGGACATCCCAGGGGGGAGAGGCCAGGAGGCATCGGCAGAGAGGACCACAGCTCTGCCTTGGCTAGGAAGAGACAGACGGCCACAAAGAAAGCTACATGGGTGTTAGGAAAGCCCAGGGGAGTGCAAAGTTCAGCTAGAATATGTTTGTGTGTTTGCTTATGTGTGTAAGGAAAGAGGGGGGTGGAATTTGGAAAGGCTTTACTGAGGAAATGGAATTTGAGCTGGGCTTTGAGACCAGAATCAGGTGTCAACAGGTGCAGAGGAAGGAAAGGACAACCCCATGGGGGAGGGGAACAGTATAGGCAAAGACATGGAGTGTGAAGGGAAGATTGTGTGTGTGTGTGTGTGTGTGTGTGTTGTGGGAGGTAGCCAGAAATAAGGCTGGAAAGATTAGAGGATGGGGTCGTGGAGGGCCTGGAATGCCAGTCTGAATTTATCGAGTAGGTCAGCAGTGAAAGGGTCCTTAGGGTAGTGTTTCTCAAACTCTATAATGAAGGACCACCCCTGCCTTTTTAAAAAATTTCCAATTGATTGCATACCCATATTTTTGTAAAATACAGTAAAAGTGGTCATATGCCTAGATGTACAGGCAATCGCTATAAAGGTTTCTCAATGCTTACTCTCCATTTCTGTATTCCTGTGAACCAGCGGCTGGCACTGGTCTGTGGACCACACTTTGAGTAGCTCTGCCTTAGAGGTCCTTGGACGGGCTGCAGAGGTCAAAGAGGCCCACTCATTTCTTGTACATGGGCACATTTGTTTATTTATTTACAGAGAATGCAAAACTTTTGTTAGGACCTCAAAGGGTTCAGATTCCTATAATCCCTTGGTGTGAGAATGGGGAGCCGTGGAAGATCTTTGAGCAGAAGGGGCTATAGGAAGCTTTGGAGCAGGGAAGAGCAGTGAACAGCCTGATTCACTCTGGAACTCCTCCCCACTCTGCTGCACCCTGAGCAGGCAGCCCAGGGCCTGGCATGTGAGGAGAGTGCTGTGGGGAATGTGAGATTCCAGAGAGCAGGAGGTTCACTTAAGGGGTGATTAAAACAATCTGTGGTAGGACTGTAATCCCAGCACTTTGGGAGATCGAGGTGGGCAGATCACCTGAGGTCAGGAGTTCAAGACCAGCCTGGCCAACATGGTGAAACCCCATCTCTACTAAAAATACAAAAATTAGCCGGGCGTGGTGGCACATGCCTGTAATCCCAGTTACTCAGGAGGCTGAGGCAGGAAAATCACTTGAACTCAGGAGGCAGAGGTTGCGGTGAGCCAAGATCGCGTCACTGCACTTACTGAAAAAAAAAAAAAAATCTGTGGTAAAGAAAACCAGAGGGCTTTGAAAGCTATGTTTGGAGCAAAGGATCAGAGAGGGGTGGACCTGCCACTGGGGCAGATGGCACAATGTTAGCTGAAGATGCGAAACACAGATCACCTGTCTGCCACCTGCTTGGGAGGCAGGAACCTGAAAGGGAGGCCCCCATGGAGTGAGGGCCAGGCAGAGGAAGAGGCTTCGGGGAGCAGCCTGGGGCCAGAAAACATCCCAAGGCCCTACGAGCATCTTCTGAGAGTCCTCAGAGCAGTGCCCAGTGTTCCAGCACACCGGGAAAGGGTATGACTCATGTGGGTACAAGCTCTTGTTCCAAAGAAGATAAGCTGAACTTTTCAGATGGTTCTACTCACTGAATTCCCTGGCAGACTTCTACTTTCATTATTACTTTGTTTTTTGAGGCGAGATTTGCATAGTATATTAATAAAACTAACCATTATAAAGTGAACAACTCAGTGGCATTTAGTGCTTTCATAATACTGTGCAACCATCAACTCTATGTAGTTTCAACACGTTTTCATCACCCTAAATGGAAACCTCATACCCATTAACAGTTGCTTCCTGTTCTCTCGTCTCTCCAGGCAAATCTCTGTGGATTTACCTATTCTGAATATTTCATATAAATGGAATCATACAATATATGACTTTTAATGACTGGCTTCTTTCACTTAGCATGATATTTTGGTGGGGGTCGGGGATTTTTTTGTAAAGATAGGGGCTTGCTACATTGCCCAGGCTGGCCTCAAACGCCTAGCCTCAAGGACTTCTCCTGCCTTGGCCTCTCATAGCACTGGGATTATAGGCCTGAGCCACGGTGCCCAGCCAGCATGATGTTTTTGAGGTTCATCCATGTTGAAGCATGTATTAGTACTTCATTCCTTTTTATGGATGAATAGTATTCCGTTGTATGGATATACCACAATTTGTGTATCCATTCATCCACTGAAGGACATTTGGGCTGTTGGATCATAGGGTCATTCTATGTTTAAAGAACTGCCAAACTGCTTTCCATAGCTGCTCAACCATTTCACATTCCCATCAGCAATGCACGAGAGTTCTTCCTACTTTCATCATTAACTAGGGGATTGCTATAACCTTGGAAGGCAAGGAGATGGTTAGTAGGTGCTAGCAGGGGTAAAACGGATCAGGATAGTACCGGCTCCATTCCCTGCCCCTTCTACCACAGTCTTCTAAGGCTGGTTGGCAGGCCTGGGAAGGCAGCTAGCTGGAGGTGGAAGGAGTCTTCCATTTTTTTCCCCAAAACATGTGAATCAGATGGTGAAATCTAGAGCCTTAAAGTCAAGCTGGGTGTGGCCCTGCAGGAGTTGGGCTTGTGTTCTACCTGGGCCTCAGTGGCTCATAACATGTCCTGTTAAGGACAGATACAGACTGTACCTTCCTGCTCCTCCTCCCTGCCCTGGCCTCATCTTTCTTCTCTTTTCCCTTTCCCTGTCCTAGGCCTTCTTTCACTCTTTCCATCTCTCCCTACATCCCTCCCTCTCTTCTTCTCTCTTTCCTCCCCTCCCTCCCTCCTGCTTCCCCTCTTCTTCCCTTTTCTTCTGTTTTTCTCCACCTCTCATCTTCTCTTCATCCCACTTCTGTTTGCCCCCTCCCCTCACCCTCCATCTCTTCACTCCAGCTCCAGTCTCCTGTCTCCCTTCTCCCCCAACTAGAGCACTAAGGTTGCAGTTCACTCACCCACTCACCCAGGCAATTCTTTTTTGTTTGTTTGTTTTTTGAGAAAAAGTCTTGCTCTGTCACCCAGGCTGGAGTGCAGTGGTGTGATCTCGGCTCACTGTAACCTCCGCCTCCTGGGTTCAAGTGATTCTCGTGCCTCAGCCTCCCGAGTAGCTAGGCTTACAGGCACGTGCTACCACGCCCGGCTAATATTTGTATTTTTAGTAGAGACGAGGTTTTGCCACGTTGACCAGGCTGGTCTCAACTCCTGACCTCAGGTGATCCACCTGCCTGGGCCTCCCAAAGTGCTGGGATTACAGCGTAAGCCACCTTGCCCAGCATGAGCCACCTCACCCAGCCCCACCCCGACAATTCTTTTTTTTTTTTTTTTTTTTTTTTGAGATGGAGTTTCACTTTTGTTGCCCAAGCTGGAGTGCAACGGCACGATCTCAGCTCACTGCAACCTCTGCCTCCCAGGTTCAAGTGATTCTCCTGCCTCAGCCTCCCAAGTAGTTGGGATTACAGGCACCTGACACCATGCCCAACTAATTTTTTGTATTTTTAGTAGAAACAGGGTTTCACCATATTAGCCAGTCTGGTCTCGAACTTCTGACCTCAGGTGATCCGCCTGCCTGGGCTTCCCAAAGTGCTGGGATTACAGGGGTCAGCACCGCGTCCGGCCCCATCCCGACAATTCTTATGCCTAAGGGACCAAGTGGGAAGGGAGGAGGTGGGGAGCTGCACGCATGCGCATGGACTGTAGCCACAAGCCCCTCTCCCCACTTAGGCCCTGGGAGGTCACCCAGAGTGAGATGGGTGCTAGGAACCCTCTCCCTTGCGGTTATTCTCCCCTCCTACAGAGAAAGCAGATCCACTGGCATCAGCAGCACCGAGCATGGACCTGGCACACAGCAGGGGATCAGGGATCCAGTTCCGGTCTCCAGCTTGGGCAACAAAAGTGAAACTCCATCTCAAAAAAAAAAAAAAAAAGAATTGTCAGGGTGGGGCCGGGCACCGTGGCTCACGCCTGTAATCCCAGCACTTTGGGATACTGAGGCGGGTGGATCACCTGAGGTCAGGAGTTCGAGACCAGCCTGGCCAACATGGTGAAACCCGGTCTCTACTAAAAATACAAAAATTAGCAGGGCGTTGTGGTGGGCACCTATAATCCCAGCTACTCGGGAGGCTGAGGCAGGAGAATCACTTCAGCCCAGGAAGCAGAAGTTGCAGTGAGCCGAGATCGAGCCACTGAACTCCAGCCTGGGTGATAGAGTGAGATTCCATCTCAAAAAAGAAAAAAAAAAAAAAAAAAAAGAGAAAAGAAAAGAAAAAAGAAATGCGAATTCTCAGGCCCCTCCTCAAATCTGTTGAATCTGAGACCTTGGGGGGCAGGCAGCAATCCCTGGTTTAACATGCCCTCCAGGCGATTGGGCTTTTCCAATTACTTTGAGAGCCACTGCCCTACCATAGGGGGGGCCCTGGCTTAATGAGGGGGGCAAGGTGCCTGACTCAAGGAGCTCCCAGTCTGATGGGACAGATGGAACACTTGCCATCTGACAGGGAAGACAGCCTTGTGCTCAGGAAATTCCCACTGGGAGGGGAACACCTCAGCTTTTCACTCCAAGCCCCTACACTGGTCCCTCCCTGCCAGAAGCAACGGGATAAGGTTCTCTGGAGGAGGCTGGCTACAGCTCCGACCCCGGAGAACCTGCCTCCACTTTCTGTCTCCATTCTTCAGAAAGCGGGTTTGATGTGCTAATGAGGGCATCAATTAGGAAGCATCATTAGCATTCATTACAATAACAAGCAGGGAAGGGGGGAGGGTCTTTAGAAATTTACTGCCACTCACTCCTCTCCTATGGAGTGGGAGGAGGAGTAGGAGGGTGAGGAATGTGAGAAGGGAGGCTTAGGGACTCTGGGAGACCAGGCTGTGTTCAGAAAGCCCCAGATGCAGGCCTGGGGCAGGGGGAAGCACCCTCCTCCTCCTTGGCTCCTCCCCCACCCCTCTTGTGCCCCAGGTGCTAGGTCACTGCCCCTGGTTACTTGCCCCATAATAGGACCAGGTCCCCAGGCCCTCACTGTCTGCAGGCCACCCTTAGTGGAATGTGGATGGTTCCTTGGGGTCTCATGAAATGCCTGGCCAGACAACAGCCCCACAGACCGGGGGCTTTCTCAAGGATACTGGGCTGGGGGTGCTCCAAAGCAGCAGAGTGACCAGTTTGGGGTGTCTCAGCCATTATTTCCATGTCACCTTTTCCCTGTGCCTTCTTCTAGAGGCCCAGATGCCCTTCTCTGCCCACCCCAAGGCCCATCTCCCTTTGCCTGCCCAGATGTTTGTCCAGATGCAACCCCTGTTCCTATTGCATCTTGGGGAAGGAGAGGCAAGGCTGAGAACTCTCTCCTGGGGTGCACCCCCATAATCTCTCTCTTGCAAGCTCCCAGGAACAGGTGAGGGCTGGGTGGGATGTTTGGGGAGGCAAGGTGAATGGTTAGGATCTGCTGTTCTAAGCCCCAAACATGCCAGCTGCCCCCTCCCCACCAAATACACTGCCAGAGGCACAGGGGAGGAGGACCAGAGAGAAGTTACCTGTTGAGGAATGAGAGCGGGGGCGGGGTGGCACCTGAGGCATCTCAGGTGGAGGCAGCTGGCAAATTGGTTGTGCCTGGGCACCGTGCCAGCTTACAGGAGCAATTCTCGTCTCTCAGCCGAAGTAATACCTGTGTTGCTTTTGCCCTGATCAGTGGAGATGGTGTCCCCAGCCTTCTCTCTCCACCAGGAACCCCTCCTTTTGAGACCTGGTGGGAGGAGGGAAAAGCACCTATTTTTCTTGGGGTCAATGAGGGGTGATGGTGCCAGGCCATCTGTCCTCTGGCTCCACTTTCAGCCTTGGGACCTTGGGTTCTGTTCAGGGAGCTGTATCCCTTCTCACCCCTCCAGGGGATCCATGGAGTCAGCTGGGCGGGGTGGGTATGGACAAAGCTTCTTTGGGGAAGAGAGGGCAGAAGGGTCTCAAATGAGCTGACAGCTATGAAGATGATCAGAAATGCTAAGGATTCATCATTAAAAGGTGAGCTATACAAATTAAAAATATTACATAAATCTGATTTAAGCTCCTCACTATGGAGGTGGCCTTCATGATGAGCGAGCTCACCTTAGGGCGGGTAAAAATGGATGCTTCGTTCTGCTGACACCTTTGGAACTGTTCCAATCCCTGGGGGCTGCATCACAGAACCTTTCCCACCCCACCCCAAGCCAGTGGGGTTGGGCAGGCAAATCTCCACGGGATGACACAAGCATCTTTTCAATTGTCAACTAGAGGTAATGCCTCAGGTCACTCTCTCCACAACAGGACCAGATCCCTGTCTCCTTCCTGATTATGGCATGGCTATACATCTTAACTCTCAACCACATTCCTGATCCCAGTTCTCTTCTAACAACTGTATGGTTATAAGACTTTGTGTCCCAGGGGTTGTCCCTGCTGTGGTGGCCCACAGGGTTATGAGATGATGGTGATAGAAGAAAGGCAGGGAGCTTTGACATAAGGCAGATTTGGGTTTGAATTTCAACTTTGCTGCTCTTACATTGGGCAATTGGCTATATCTCTCTGATAGGGGGTTGAAAATGCTCACTTCCATCAGGCTGTTGAAAGGGTTAAATTAGAGATTATGGGTAGAGCATCTGCTAATTTTCTTCCCCTTAGGCACAAAGCGGGAGAGGGAAGAAATCTTGTCCCTTGAGGGGAATCTGAGTTGGGGGCAGGTGAAGGGCAGGAGTCCTGTGCAGTCGGTGGGTGAGGAATCTGAATGGAGGAGCGACGTGTGCCAGAGCTCTGGGCTCCCAGCCGCTTGGGAGGTGGTGTCCGTGTGCTGAGGGGAAGCTACCCTTGCCTCCCTTGAGCCTCCCCCACACACAGCTTGCTGCCTCCCATGCCCATCCTGGGCAGGCAGCCAGGCAGGGCACTGGATGGATGCCCACTGTGCGCTCGGAGGCCAAAAGATGGGCACCATCCAGTTGGCAGAGGGTGAGGCAGTTGGCCCAGGAGGGAAGAAGTCAGGGTGCCTGCCGCTGGGGTCGTGTGCCCAGACTGTGTGTCCAGGACACAGCTCTTGGCTGTCCTCCTGATCTGTCCCGCTGGAGCTGGGAAGGGCCTCTCCTCTGGTCCTGGCCCTGGCATCTGAGTTACTGCAATTGGTTATTTATCTCTAAGGGGAATCTGGGACCTTGTCCCTAGCTGGGCATGTGGTTGGCTCAGGGGCAGGCCTGGGGGTGGACAGGAAATTGGGAGAGCCCAGATTAAGGTTGCAACTGGGTAGACCAGGAAGTGGGGAAACCGGTTTGTCATTTGGGCCACTTGGGGTGGGGTCTCCTCTCCTGGGCTCTCTGCCTGCCTGTCACTCTGCCTGATGGCCCATAGTGAATAGAAGTACTGTGTCCCCTCTCTTGCTCACCTAAACTGCTTTTGGAAACGCCAGAAGTAAATAAAAGGGACAGGGGACTCAGCCCACCTTCTCCTCCCAAAGAAGGGACTGGCCAGAGCATCGGACCGAGGGAGGGAGGGGGCCGCTGGAACATGAGGTGTCGGCGCGGGCCTGGGTCTGGGTCTGGGTCTGGGTCTGGGTCTGGGTCCGGGTCAGCGCTGGAGAAGTCTGCGGAGCCAACAGGTAGGCCAACGAAGGCGGGACGCGGAGGGGCGGGGGACGGCAGGGTGGAGCCGAGCTAGTGCTTTGCGGGCTGCAGTAGAGGCGGAGTGGCGCCGCCAAGCGAGGCGTGAGCAGGGACCGTCGCTGGAGCGTCCTACGGTGCGGTCTCACTGGCCGGAGGGGCGCGGACCTGCCTGCAGTTCCCGCGCAAGCCTGCAGGAGGGGCCGCAACCCGGAGCGGGGGACACGAGGCTGCCCAGCAGGGGGCGCCGGGGAGCCCAGACCCTCTGACCGAGCCGCGTCTAGGCGCGCTGGGGTGAGGGGTCGCGCGGCAGAAGCAGAGGAGGATCCGGGCGCTCCCGGCATGGGGCGGCTGTTGGTTTCCGAGGTCACCTTGGCTGAAGGGAGCCCCCAGTCTCGCCGCCCCGCCTCCCCACCCAGCCCCGAGAGCCTTTCCATCCCTAGGCGCGCCCGGCCTTGGAGACCCAGGAGTCCTCCACCCTCCAAGTGTCCCCGCTCCCCCGGGTGCCTCCTCCGAGCCGGTCCCCGGTCAATGTATTTGTCTCTATCGTGGAGCGAAGACTACTTGGGGTAGGACGAAGCAGGTGGCGCGGGAAGGAGAGAGTGAGCGCGCCCCGCTCCCGGCCCCGGCCGCGCGCTGCGGGATCCCGCGGTGAAGCTGGAGGGCGCGAGAAGGCGCAGTGCCCCCTCCCCTCCCCCGCCCCCGCCGCCCCGGGCGGCCCTTTGTACGTTCCGGCCACACGCGCGCGCCCGCGCCGCGCGCGCACCCGCCCGCAGTGACACACCCGCGCCGGCCCGCGCGCGCGCACACACACACTCACACACACACACACACACACACACACGCTCTCGCACACTCGGTGACACGCCCGCGCGCGCGCTCACCCACACGCCCGGCCGCCGGCGCCCTCCCAGCTGGTCCACCCCGGCGGGGCCTGCGCCCCCGGCCCGCCCGCCTGGCACCGCGCCCCGGGGCTGGGGCCGAGCGAGGAGCCCGCGAGGCGGCGAGAGGGCGAGCGCCAGGCAGGCCGGCCCGGGGCCCCCGCCCCCCGCGCCCCCGCCCGATGGGGAACGCTCCGTCCCAAGGCATGTCCCTGTCTCTCTCCTCCCTAATGTGCCTCCATGCTTAAGTGGAAGGTATTTCTGTTTTCTTTGTGTGTTTTCCCCCTCGGCCGGGGGCGGGGGCGGCGGCCGGGCCGGGGAGGCGGTGGCCGGCTGGGCGAGGGATGCTGGGGCGCAGGTGTGTGGGGGGCAGGGGACCGCTGTGCGCCGGGCTTGGGAGAAGGACCCGGGCGAGAGGAGTGCTGGGACCAGAGAAGGGGGCAGGGTGGCGAGGCAGGAGACTGGGTGGGGAGGGCCTCACGACGCCCCAGGGTGGGGGCCAGAGGGGTTCAACTGTAAAGGGGCTTGTGTGGAAGGGGGAGGGGTGAGGAGAAGAAGAAGGGGGATGGATGGTGAGGAGGGTGGGGGGAGGAGGGCGTCCATCCGAGGTGGGGGAAGAGGAGGATGCAGGGGAGGAGAAGGGGATGGAGAAGTGAGGGGTGCATCAAAGGCCTCCCTCCCCCAGCTCCCAGAATGGGGTGCACGGGCTAGGATGGTGGTGTTGGGCCCTTTGCGCCAGCCTCCAGGGAGGGAAGGCGATGAGTGCGTTCTGGGGTTGGCCGCGTTGCCAGGATACAAGCCTGTATTCCATACCCCCCCCCCCTCCCCGCACCTCGAGGTCCTAGCCCTGGAGACCTCTGAGCCTCAGCAGCAGTTACAGAAACTGGGGACCAGCTCCCCGCTCTACCAGCGGGTAGGGAGGGCCACGAGAGGGAGGGGTTTAGGGAGGGGCTATTTGATCTTAACCCCTCCCCCTGCAGAGGCCAGGGGGCAGGGGAGGGCGCCCCCAGCTGGGGAGGGCATCTAGGGTGAGTGAGAAGATAGGGAAGGCAGGCGGCTGAGGGGTGGAGGGTGGGGCTGGGAAGGGGACGCACCGTGGCCCCCCCTCCCCTCCCACGCACCCCCCTGCTACGTCAGAAGCTCCCGGGCCAGCTCCGAGTCCTGTCGGTGGGGGCAGCAGGATGCTGGTGGAAGCAGAGGGGACAGGCCGGGTGCCTCCGCAGCTCGGCTGTCAGGGCCCGGCGGGGCGTGTGCGGCTGCTGGTGCGCGCCCCCCAGCCCCACGCCTCCCCATGCAGCCCTGGCAGTGCCTCCGGCGCTTTGCCCTGGCCTGGTGGGAGAGGACGGCGGAGGGCAGATCCCGCTCTCCCAGGGAGGAGGCTGGACCGAGGGACCCTGGGGGCCGAGGGGAGCCAGGTGAGCAGGCGCGGGGAAGTATGCAAGGAGGGGGATCTTCCCAGCCCCTCTCCTCAAATGTTGTGGGGAAATGGAGGTCCTGCAGCACCCCAACTTTAAGGAAAGTGGGCTCCCCGAGCTGGGGGTGGGGGTTTCTGGCAGCAGCCTTTCAAAAGGAGATGGAGGAGCTGCTGTCTGTTTTGGGGAAGGGAGAAACAGGTGAGGCTTGGGAGTGATGGAAGCTGACCAGACTTCCAGGTTTGTGGGCCTGAATGTTCCTTTGGGTGGGGTTTGAGCACTTTTTGGGGGTCGTCAGGATACCTTCTTCCCGACTCTTGGTATCTTGGTCTGGGTGACCTTGAGCCAGCTGCTTTGCTGTCTAATTCCGTGCCTCAGTTTCTCTTATTCCCATCCCTTTCCCTCTTGTTGGTCTTTAAAAATTGATGCATTTGATGGAGATTGTAAGGCTGTCGCCACTGGTGGCAGCTGTGATAGTGGTGGTTTCTGGTGTGGTTGTATGTGGGGAGCAGCTATGGTGCATTTGAGGGGTTTTGCTGGTTCTGGTTGATGATGGGCCACTCTGTACAGGTGTCAGGGACACGGGAAGGCACATTCACACAGGAAGGAGTGCTCCAGGCAAGCTGAGAGTTGCTAGGGACAGAGACTTAGCTGGTGGCCTGGGGTAGAAGCAAGGGATGGGGTGAGGGCTCTGGCATAAGGGGAGGGGTTCCAAGAGTAAGATCTACCACCACCACCCCCCACCCCACTGTCCCCACCCAGACTGCCTGGCACCCGGGCACCACTGGCAGCAAGTGCAAAGGCTTTGCCCTGGCTTCCTGCCACCCTGCCTTGGGGACAAGAGGGTCTTTGTCCAGTCCCCCCCACAACAATTCCTGCTTCTTCTGCCCTTTCCACGATGGCTGGTTCTCTGTGATGACCCTCAAGGCTGCGATGGAGGCACAAATCCCCCTTCTGGCTCCCACTGTCTGTGCCCTGGAGCTCTATCTGGAAGAGGCAACTGTGGTCCTTGGGGAGTGCTGAGTGGAGGGGGATGCTCCACTAGGGGAAGGGTCGCTAGAATGAACCCCTCAAAGAGCTACCCCCACCCCAGGCTTTCCCCTGCCCCTCTACTTGCCTCCTTGCCTAATGCAGAGTGTCTGGGGTCTTCGTGGCCTCATCCCTGCTGGGTTCCAGGCGTCTTAAAGATGTGCAGGATACTGGGTTGGGCACTGGGATGCAGGGCCTCTCTGATGTGCTCTCTCGCTCTCTCTCTCTCTCTCTCTCTCTCTCTCTCTCTCTCTCCCTCTCCCTCTCCCCCCCCCTCTCTCTCTCTCCCTCTTCCCTGTCTCTCTCCCTCTTCCCTCTCTCTCGCCAGGGACCCACCCTGGAAAAAGGGTTTAATTAGAACCATTGATTCCTTCTTTGGCTGTGGGCATCGACAGTGTGGTCAGAGCTAGAGGGTGGGGGTGGCATGGCTGCCATCTGCCTATGCCAACCTTGGAATTCTCTGCCAAAACCCCAGCCCTGGAAGTGCTTAGGAGGGAGGCAGCTGGGCTCTTTGAAGTACCCAGTTTGTTGAGCCCCCACCCCCACCGCAGGTTAGGTTTTGGGGAAAGAAGGGAGACAGTGTTGAGGATTTGAACTGAGGGAGCTGAGTTTGGGGCTCAAGGAAGAACAGTTCATGGCGTCTGTCATCCTGGGTAGCAGGCCTGGGGCACATAAAGAGGCAGCTGTGGTGGGGGGTGCTCTTGCAAAGGGGACTGTGGGTGCTGGGCATTCAGGGAGTTCAGGGGAAGGATCCAGGGCTTGCCATAAAAGCTGCTCTTTCGAGGAATCCCAAGCATTTATCTCCTCCAAGCCCTGGCAAGGAAATCTGTTTTCTTTCTTCATTTATGTCCTTGAGGCCCAGAGAGGGACACAGACTGCCTCAGAGGCCCAGCAGACTTAAGTCTAGCTTTAAACCTGGTTTCCTGACCTAGGGACCGCTGCTTGGGCACAAGCTGCTGAGGGTGAGGCTCCTGGTAGCCGAGGCTCTGGACTCTAGGATTTGTGGGGGGTGGGGGACAGGTTGTGCTCCCCAAGTCCTGGCTGCCTGCTGTGGGTGGGCTGGTGCAGGTGCAGGCTTCAATGAGGCACCCAGATGCTCTTTGAAGAATCCCTCATTGGCTTCCTAGGGCCCATTCGAGCAAAGATAATAAAAATCTGGCCGTCAGCGGGTTTGAGGGCTGTACTCGCTTCCCCTTCTTTCATTCCAAGCTCTGAGAAGCGGAGATGAAGGCTTCGGATTTGGCTGGGAAGCAGTGCCTGCCCCGAGGGAGGAAGGGAGGGAGGCAGTGAAGGAGGGAGGACTGAGTTCCTGGAAGCCAGGGGAGTTTCTGGGGAGGTGGGCAGAGGGGCAGGGGGCATGGTCCCCAACTCCTGCCAAGCAGCCTAGAACCTCGGGGTCAGGTTTCCTCTACCCGATACCTGGGCTCCAGAGCGCTCCCCAGGATGCCCTCAGTCTTCGCCCCTCCCCCATCTCTCCTCTGTGCCTTTCCTTCTCCCCATTCCTCCCCTCCCGCTCCCTGTCCGTCAATTTCTCCTGCGCTGCCCTTCCTGCTGTCTCTCTCTCTAACCCTGTCCCCGGTCTCTTCTTCTGCCTCCCCCTTCCTGCCTCTGACCACCCCTCCCATTGTCTGCCTCCCGTTCCTTTCCCCAGCTCTGGCCCTGCTTTCGAGGACTGTCTGGAAGGTTGAGAAGCCAAGCTGGGGGCGGGGAAGTGGCCTCAGAAGGGATGGGCCTGGGTTAACTATTATGGTCTGTCAGGTGCCATAATTGTCAGAGTCCAGGAAGGGCTGCAGAGCACTTAGGGATGTGTGTGTGTGTGTGTGTGTGCGTGCATGTGTGTGTGTGTGTGTGTATGTGTTGAGGCCGTCATCCCCCTTCCCACACCACAGCAGGCACCTTGCCCTGACATTGGGCTCTTCCTCCCCTGCCTCAAACAGCCCAGTTTCCCTGCTCTTCTGCCCTGCCCCTCAGATTTCTCTTTGCCTACCTCCAGCCTCCCGCCCCTCCAACCGTTGGCCCCCCAGGTGCTATGCTGCCCTTGCACTGCCCCTCACACCCACCAGACCATCTCCAGGTGCAGAAGCGGTAAGGGAGGCATCCAAGAAGCCTCTCAGCTCCATCTCCCACCCATGTCTCTGATGGGCCTGCCTGGAGCCCCATCCACGCCCTGGGGCCCCTTTGCCATGTTATAAATCCCCCAGCAGAAAGACAAGACCCTGGTGGAAAAAGCACTGCACTAAGTCAAGAGAGCTCATTCTTATCCTTCCTCAGTGCCCAGATGTCTGCGTGACCTTGAGCAAGTCCCATCCCAGCACGGGCCTCTTTCCTCACCTGTGAAATGAGGGGGCGTGGGCTGGCTGATCCCCAAGGTCTCTTGTGACATTCCAGCGGTGTTGTGTCTCTCTTCTGGGTGATTTGCATATGCTTTGCATATATTAATGGTGCCTGCTTGAAGGGGGAGGGTGCCGCCCACACCCGGCCCAGAGTCCCACCCACCATTCCAACTCCCCTTGCCCATTGGCCCATGCTTTTGCTGCTCCGATTTCCCAGAGGGGTGAAAGCTGGGCTTGAGCATTCCCTGGGGAGGTGAGTCTGGCCCCTATGTTCCAGCCATGCTGGGGGCAGGGTTGGGGGGATGGCTGTAGTCGAGGGGACCCCTGCCCTCAGCACTTCTGCTCCAAAAGGTCAAAACAGAGAAGCCAAGTGGTGGGTGAATTCACCAAAGTTGCCTGTGGCTAGGATGGGGTGTGCAGAACCCCACGGAGGCCTGATCCTGCAGCTGGCAGAGGGTCTTGAGGCTGTGCACCCTCCCAGGGCCTGCTAGCCCTCTGCCGGGAGCTTAGCCAGGTGTCAGAGCTCCTCCTCTGGCTTCATCTCCCAGGCTCAACCCATGGCAAGTCCTGCCCTTGTGCCCCTGCCTGCTTTTGCCCATTCCCCTGGGCTCTGGGGATGTGTGTGCTGAAACCTGGGCCTCAGAGATGGTCACTGAGAAGGACTAGGTCATTCATTGCCTCTCTGAGCCCTCTTAGCTACCACACAGAAGGTGGGGCCCAGGCCCCCTGCAGGGGTCATGGACATTATGAGAGAGGAGAGCCTGCCACCCTAGTCCTGCCCCTACCTCCAACAGCCCTGCCTGACCTTTTGGGGACCTCCCCCAGAGCCTCTTCGCATGCCTTGGTCGCTTTTACCTACATATCTACCCTCTCCTGGGGCAGGGCTGGGTAAAGGTTGACAGCCTGGAAAAAGATCATGTAGGCCACTGAGTCATGAGAAGAGTCTCTAAAGACAGGAACAAAAATGCCACCAAGGAGGACTGGGCCAGAGGAAATGCAGCAAGAGAGATCAAGGTTAGACTTAGTCTTGAGGAAGGACGGTCCCAGGGGACAGATTCGTTTCTGATCCTGGAATTGTTGTGAAGATTAAATGAAACAACAGATGAAAACATCCTGCACAGTGCCGGACATATAATAAACAATCAACTTATTGTTGGGATAATAAACAATCAATTATGAGGGGATAGGGACCGACATCTCTGAACCCAGAGAAGATAATAATCCTTAGAGAAGTCTAAGCCTGAGACTTAGTTAGGATTTTGCAGAGGATGAGGATTTGGAGGGGCAATTCCTAGAAGAGCTGTTTCCCCCATACCCAGGCTGCTGTTCCCTCATCCCACCCTTCGGGCCCCACGCATGCACTGGGCTTGGGCCCAGCCACCCAGGGACACCCTGCCCTCATCCTGTCTGCTGGGGGTGGGCAAACATAAGGGTGTGGAGGCTGGAAACCTGCTTTTCTCCCCCTGCCTTCATCTCTGCATAGGACAGCTTGAGAGGAAGCAGGCCCACGCTGTAGTAGGAGGAATTGAGGTTAGATAGGAAGATAAACCTCCCAGCATGTGGCCACTTCAGGATGGGAGGCTCCGGTGGTATTTTTGCATCTTTCACCTCAATGACAGTGGTCTGTGAGCACCCGTAGACTAGAGTTGGACCTAGCGGCAAGGGACTGGTCAGCATGACCTTTCAGATGACCTTTGGGCATCCTGAGGAGTTTGGCTGGTGTGGTTGCCAGAGTGCAGGGGGCCCTGCTGGGGAGGGATCCAGTGCTCCGGGAGAGGGAGAAGACGAGGAGACAGAGAGAAGCTGCTCCTCTGCTCCTTAGGGCAAAGAAGTAAATTGTAAAGAACAAGCATTGGGCTGGAGTCAGCTTGCCTGTCTCCCCTACTGCTGTGTGACCTTGGCAATTTAGTTGCCCCCTCTGGTCTTCAGTGTCGTTGGTATAAGAAAAGAGAGTGGGACTAGAGGACATTCAAGCTCCCTTCCAGAGCTCCCAGGCTCTCTCTACCTCCTCTCCCTTGAGATAATATTGCTTTGCCACATGGAGGGTGGGAAGACTGTTTCCCAGCTTAAGCTAAGAAAAAAAAGATGGAGATTTGGCCCAAGAGAATATTGGAATACATACACATGTACACACACACACACACACACACACACTCATGCCTTACAGACAGCCCCCCTCCTGTTCTGAAGGTACACCTTGCCTACATCTGCCCTCCCAGCCCAGGGGATGGAGAAGGGAGTGGCTAGAGGATTCAGCTGTCCTCTGAATTCTAAACTCACTGTTTTCCTCCCACCCCAGCAGAACTGGCTTTGCCACACTCCATTCCATCCGGGGACTATAATCCAGTTCGGGTTTTCTTCCACAAGGCACTTGAAGCTGGTGGCTCAGCTCCCCCACAACCTTATCCTGGCTCCCGGTAGCCCCGGCCACCTGCCTCAGTTGCCTGCATGTCCCGGTGTGGAGTAACCCAAGGCTGGAAGGGAGTTGGGTTTTCTCATGCCTGCCTTTCTCACCTCTGCAAACACACGCATTCCAGGGCACTGGCTTCTTTTCCATTCCAGCTGGCAGAGCATGCTGGAGACCCCAGACCCAGGGGCCCACAGAGGGGCCCCCAGACTCAGCTTATAGAGAGACCCCAGACCCAGAGACCCCACAGAAAGAGCCTTCCTGTTTCTGCTTGTGCAGAGCTGGGGAGATTGCGGGCGGGGGAACGTGTTCTGCAGTCTCCCCTCACCCCTAGGATGCATGATAATTGCATATGCAGCAGACATCACTCCAGGCACCAGCCTCTGCTTCTTATGGGAAGAATGAATGACCCCAGCTCGTTGGGAAGGCCTTCCATGGCTCCTTGAAGCCCTTGGGATGGGCCTTGCTGTCTTCTCTCCTGGGCTGTCCCCAGCCTATTCCACCCCACCCAGTGACCAGGCTGGCCTGATGAGTCCCCCATTCTTGTCCCCAGCCCCCTTATCCATGGAAAGTTAGGGCTCTGTGGAGAGGCGAGGGCTGTGGGGACTGCCGCAGACTCTCACTTTGTCCACCCTTGAACTTCTGGGCTCTCCTCTACCTGGGCACTATGGGAACTTCTGGTTGGTAAAACGAGAAGGGGCTTGTGCGGGGCTTCCTGGAGCTTCCTCTCTCCTGGAAGTGGGAGGGGCAGGAAGGGGCTCTTAGAGAGGCAGAAGTCACCTAAAGATGAAGCTCAGGAAATCCTAGACCCGCCTATCTCCTTAACCTGATGTCTCACCCCTCTCCTGGTCCACTGGCAGCCTGGGGTTAGAACAGTCTGCCTCCCACTCTTAGGACGAGGCAGAGACCGAAGAGAAATCTTCTTTTCTACCTTATTGCCCATAGGAGATAATTTCTGCTGGAGCATCCAATAGAAAGAGGTTAGACTTTAGGCAGAGCTTCCCAGAGGCCACCAAAAGGAAGATAGCCAAAGACTGGGAGATGGGTGGGGGTGGATAGGAGACAGTTTAGCTCCTGGGTCAAGAGCTCAGGGTCTGCATTCAGACAGCTCTGGGCTGCAATCGCAGCCCTGACAGTCATTTGCTGTGTGGTTTGGGGCAAGTTGCTTCACCTCTCTGAAGCTCAGTTTCCGTCTCTGTAGATCAAGGGCATTAACAGTGGCTTCCTTACAGAGTGGGTAGTAGGATTATACGAGATAATTTAGGCAGAGTTCCTGGCACATAGTAGACATTCAATAAATAGTCATATCTTTATCTTCCTCCTCTTCCTCTGTCTGACTGAATGACTGAATGGGGCCCACTCTCCACTGAGGAAAGGGCATACATAAGAAACCTCTTTAGATTTTTTGAAAACCCAGATCCTCACCTCAGCCTGTCTGGGGCTGGGCCCCTGGAGCTGCCACTTAGGGCTGGTGGTAAGAAGGAAGCTGGAGCTCCTAAGCCTTCACTTCTGTGCCTCCCACCGCCTCATCCAGGAAGCCCTCTGGGGCTAGACACATTAGTGAACATTCTTACTATTTTCTCCCAGTCCGTGTCCCAACAGCTGTTTCTCCCTGGGATGTCGATGTTTTAGGTAATCGGTGGGAAAATTGGAACCATGAGATTGGCAGGGGGCTCTGAGAACGCTTGTAGCCAGACGTGTTGTGGGTATGGATGGGTCTGAGCCAGCCAAGGGAGGGATGTGCCTGAGTGGGTGCTGGCCACAGTGTCTCCAGGCAGGAAGGGTCTTACTGCTGCATGCCCCAGGGTAAAAGGCTAATAGGTATTGCAGCGTGAGGGAGGTGGAGTAGGTTTAGAAAGGACTTTCCTGCAGGGTGGGGCATGGTGGACAGCTGCAGGGGACCCTGCCATGGCAGGTTGAGGGTTGGGGGTGTGGAGGCAGTAGCTAGGTGAAGGACTTCAGGCAGGTCTGTGCTCCTAGCACAGTGTGAACCTATGAGTGCCTTTTGGGTGGGAATGCCTGTCTCGTCTAACACAGGCAGGGGAAGCTGGGCTTTCTCAGGGTTAGTGGGGAGTGGAGCAGATGGGGGTCTCGTAGGCTGGGGAGAGGGTTGTCACCAGGGCAATGATGGCAAGCCTCTCTGACCCTGAACCCATCAACCTTCCAGAATGGCAAAACCTTGCATGAGCGAGGCAGGCGGGCTATCATTTGGGGTCTAGGTTGGGCACCTCAGTAAATCGTTTGCCCCTGTTTCTGGGTGGAGAACCAGGCATGGCTTGTTGGCTGTCTGTCCTGGGAACCCAGTTCTGGGGACCCTATGTTTTCTGTGTTGTCCTCCTGTTTGTCCCCCTGTCTGTCTCCCACCAGTGTCTCCACCCCCTCAGTCCCTGCTCTTCCTATGACACCCAATCTCTATCCTGTCTGCCCTGGGGGGCCCCAAAGGGAGAGCTCCTAAGGCTCTGCCTTGCTCTGTACCTGCTTCACCTCCCCCAACCCCATGGCCCATGGCCCTGCCCCTGACCCGGCCCACTTTGGGAGCCCCTGCCCCGGCCCCCTCCTCTCTCCAGCTCCTCTGCAGCCGGGCCTTTCTGGGCATTCATTCACGACTTTCCTCCTTTCCTGTCCCTCACCCAGGGCTCCAGCGTGCGGCGGGAGGGAAGCCTCCAGGACTCTGTTCCCTCTGTTTAAAGTCTCCAGGTTAGTAAGCCAGGAGGAGGGAGGCCCCCCACGATTCCTCCTCCCACCAGCTCTCCGTAGTCAGATGCTCCTCCCCAGCCTGGAGGGCCAGAAACGGAGAGGGGGCTATCCCTGGTGGGCCCAGCCTTTGCCAGGGGAGGGGGCAACAGATACCTCACTCTGGGGAGGGCACTTTGGCTGGTAGAGAACATGTCTGTATGTGCACGTGTGTGCATGTCAGTGAGTGTGCGTGTACAAGCACGCATGCATGTACATGTGTGTGCGGGCTGCAAAGCCGCCATGTAAGCTAGGGCTGGGGTGAAGAGAAGAGGCGGGAATCCTCTGCTGAGGGGGCTTGTGGCCTGGGGAGAGGGGTCAGGAGCAAGGGGCACCTCTTATGGGGGGAAGCCCATGTTCCAGCGATGCCCAGAGGGTGGGGGATGGGAGAAGATGGGACCGTTTTGTTTAGCTTACAGTCACATGCAAACTTGTGATCTCGTTTCATTTATTCAGTTGTTTGCTTGTTTATCCATTCATCCATTTATTCAACAAAGACTTATTGAAGGCCAGGCGCGATGGCTCACGCCTGTAATCCCAGCACTTTGGGAGGCCGAGGCAGGTGGATCATGAGGTCAGGAGTTCGAGACCAGCCTGGCAAACGTGGTGAAACCCTGTCTCTACTAAAAATACAAAAATTAGCTGGGTGTGGTGGCAGGTGTCTGTAATCCCAGCTACTCAGGAAGCTGAGGCAGGAGAATTGCTTGAATCCGGGAAGCAGAGGTTGCTGTGAGCCGAGATTGCGCCACTGCACTCCAGCCCGGGTAACAGAGCAAGACTCCATCTCGGGGGTCGGGGGGGGTGGGGAAAGACTTATTGAACACTTTCTCTGTGCCAGGCACTGGGCTAGGCTCAGAGTCTAACAGCAACCAAGGCAGATAGGTTCCTGGATGCTTTGCTTAAGTGTTGAGCAAGTAGAGGTTGAAGAGTTGGAAGATATCCTGGCTGTGAGGGCCTGTCCTCTGTCTATCTGCCCCTGTTCCCCCTGCTGGAAGCTGTTTTGTAACTTTATGTCCCTGTAGAGTGTCCCCTCATAATGTGACCCTGCCGAGCAAGCAGTTACTTGGCCTCTAAGTCCCTAGTGACCTTGATGACTAAGGGCAACATTAGGCTGCTCCTGAGGCTGTTTCAGAGGACATCAAAGAGCCCGGCTGGAGGAGGGTGTATGGGCGGGGAAAGCCACCCCCCAAAATCTGGGCCCAGGACCAGCAGCCTGGAGCATTGGACTTGAGAGTCAGCCTGCCCTGGGTTCAAACCCCCACTTCAGCCATTTCCTAGCTGTGTGAGCCTGGACGAGCCACTTTCCCTCTCTGAGCCTCAGTGTTTGTGCCTGTAAAGTGGTACAAGAACACCTCCCAGGCAGCATTGTTGAGAAGAGTAAAGAAAAAGTAGTGATGGGCCCAGACTTGGCCCACAGCAGGGGCTGCCTAACTGCAGGTGCCCTTTGCGTCCCCACCTGCTGCCCAGGGTTGGGCAGGCTGTACCCTGGGTACTATCTGGATGCTGCCCTGCCTTCTTAGGAGAGGGGCTATTTTCAGGTTCCATGTCCTCCAGCCCTTCTCTAGCTCTCTGAACTGCTATTCAGCTACAATCTGGGTGGGCAGCTGGGGGAGGCAGCTCTCCTTGCCACCTAGGCTGCCGCCGCCTTGATGGCTTTTTAATAACTTTGCTCTGAGACAATCTGCAGAGCGCTCGTTTGTCTGCCTCTTAATTAAAATTACCGTTTTCCTAAAAGAGCAACGACACTGCTCCCCTCCCTCCCCCATCCTTGGCTGCTGCCGGGAGAAGCCGGGAGAACGCGGAGAGACTTGAGATTGGAGTCCTTTCCCTCCTTGCTCGCGTGAGTTACCCCCGCTTCCCTGCACAAACAGCAGAGGGGCCAAGGGTCAGCCTGCAGGATGGGCTCGGGGCAGTGAACCAGGCAGAGGGGGCCGGGGCAAGGGCCTCTGAGACCTGAATGTTCTTCTCTTTCACCCACCCTTTTCTGGAATACCCCCAGTGATGGGGAGCTCAGTACCTTACAAGACTTACTTTCTGCCTCTGTAAAAAGGTGAAGCAGCCCCGTCCTGGCTTTACCAGCCAGAGTGGAATAAGACGTGGATGGGTTTTGGAAGAGTGCTATGAAGGATTATTGCAATGCCTAGTGAGGGTGTAGGGGGTGGGAGTCGGGAGGAGGCTACCATGGTAGTGGACACCGGGGTCAGCCCCTCACTGTTGACTCTGGTTTTGGTTAGAAGAGACCTGTGCTCCCTCTGTGGGCTTTCAGGGGATGGGGCTCATTTAGTCATTGCTGAGTTTTGAGAAAAAAAATCATCGCTGGTAATAATGAAAACACCGATGGCCAGTATTTATTGGGTGCTTCCTGGGAGCCAGATGTGAGTTGTGCATTGTACAAGCGTTAGTTCGTTTTCATCCTCACAACTGTCCTGTGAGTTCAATGCTGCTGACTGTTTTGTGGGGGAAGAGACAGACAGACCTGAGGGGTTAAGTAGCATGCCTGAGGTCAGAGACAGAGTCCCAGTCTCTAGCAGGGCAGCCTCAGCCCTACACCCTCCCTTCCCCTCTGCCTTCACCTGAAACTTTGTATGGGTCTTGCCCCATTCCCTCGTGCCCCTTTGCCTCACTCTCTGCACTCTGGCAGCAGGGCTCCTCTGTGGCCCAACGCCATGGAGAATTCACACTGAGATTCATCACCTTCCTCCCCCACCCTGTTCCTCCTGAGGAGTCCGTGCTGTAGCCAGGTGGGGGCCCCAGCAGCTCCCCTTGGGTCTGGTCTTCCCCTGTGGGCCTTTGCCTCTGCGGCTCGGCTCCTGTTCATCACCTCCCATTCCTGCTCCTCCCTGGTATGCCCTTCCCCGACAACCGCCTCTGGGCTCGCCCCTCCGATCTCCCGGAGCACTGTCAAACCTCTGGTGGCTCCTAATGTAACCTTTCTTGAACAATCACCAGTTCTGGACATAACTAAGCCCACTAGCCTACTTTTGCTTGTGGAGGCAGCAAACTCAGTACCTTCAGGGGCAGCAAATGAGGGAAGCGATGCATGAGGATGATAGGGAATGGTGGGGGCTGTGGTGAGGAGAGGGGTGCCTTCCTGCCTCTGCAGCCCTCCCTTCCTTACCTCACTTCCTGTGCTCCTTAGAGGTATTAAAATTCAAAGAAATAAAACCAAACACCACCAGCCCCCTAACTCCCCCCCAACAAAAAAAGCCTGTGCCTCAGTGTAGCCACAGTGTGATCCTTGCTAAATCATCTCATTCATCTTGGCATCCCCATATTGCCTAACAGATTAAAGTAGCTGTGTATGAACTGTTTGTTGAATGACTACATGATCACACATGTGCCAGGCACGGTGCTAGATACTTTACACACCTTATTTCTTCCCATCTTCACAAAGGAGGCACTATTTTTTCCATTTTGCCATTGGGGAAACTGAGGCCTGGAGGACTGAAATGCTTTGTTCAAGGTCACACATATGGGAAGTGGCCAAGGTGAGATTTGAGCCTTGGCTTGCTGTGTCCTTCTGCCTGTTCTGTTTGGTCATGGGGGTGCATAATGGGACACATGGCACCTGCTTTCAGTACCTGTCCCGGATAACAGGGAGCACTTGTGTGGCTGGTGACCGCCTGGTGATCGCCTTGGGGAGGCAGGGCGGGGAAGTGAGGGCTGCAGAGGCTGGAAAGGTGCAGATGCCCCTCACCCCAGCACACCCCTCCTCCCTCAGCTTCCGGGCCCATCCCAGCAGCCTGGGGATGGTGGCGTGGTGACAGGTGCCGAGCTGCAGAGATGACGGCACTGCTGATTCCCCCATAATTACTGTCTGATGAGACACCAGAATTAGCCACTGCGCAAGCATGGGATGCAGACATGGGGCACTTGCAGGGAAGCAGCTGAGGGTGGGGGAGCCTCTCCTTCCAAGTCTGGGGCCCTCTGGTAGCAGGGCAGGGAAGAGGAAGTAGGTTAGCAAGGAGGAAGCACTGTGTGGTTAATATGCCTCAGATATTATCATGTGGGCTTGTGGTTTTCCAGTTCTCAGAGTGACTGGCTGCCAGACAGGGGCATCCTGGGCCTCAGGCCACTAGCCAGAGAATTCCAGGCAGAGCAGGCTGCCCACTCAGACTCCTGGGCACACCCTTTGGTGTCTGGAGCTGGGGCTCTGAGGGGCATAGTTGCTGGGGGGTGCTAAGATTCAGACCAGACCCCTTAAGTGACATTAGCAAGGCCAGGCACCAGAAAGCGAATGGAAGTGACTGGAAGGAGCAGTTTCAGCTCCTTCCTGGGCCAGGAACTTCACCCCTCCCAGGCGAGAGGAGTCAGGCTGGCCCCTAAGGTCTGAGGCTGGGGGAGGCCTGAGAATTAGGAGCAGGAGGCAAGGAAGGTGTGTTCTGGCCCTGGAACAGGGCTCTTAGGCCCTGAGCATTTGTTTTTCCTGGCACATGTGCTGTGTGGGCAGGAGGGGCACTATCGAAGGCACTCTAGTAACAGAAGCAGAGAGGAGTCGCCTGTGCTGCTCATACCTCATCTGGACCATTAGAGCAGTTCTGAAGGCCAGCAGCCAAGAGGGGTGGTGACATGGGGCTTACCCAACAAAGGGCGGTGCAGATGGCCGGGGGGGCTGGGCCACACAGGAAGGACCTGAGGGCTCATGACAGAAGGTTCCAGTTCATGAGCCTCCACTCTGCTCCAAAGGGAGAGGTCATGACCTTCCCCCAGGTTCTCCTGAGGGCCATGGGCACAGACTGTGGCTCATTTTAAGGAAGGAGAAACCCCACAAGATGATTGGTGCTTTGGATGTAATGAGTTCTCCTTTCCTGGAAGTATCCAAGACCTGACTGGCTGGAGCTCCTGATTTGCAGTTCTGTCTCTGCACAGCCTGTGGCAGGGGCTGGGAGGGCTTCGTACCCAGCGTAGGTAAAAGAAGGCTACGAGTAGGGCTGTGGAAAGGTGGATCCCCTAGAAGGTCTTTCAGGACGGTGGGACCTCCACTTCCAGCCTGGGTTTCTGTGATCTGGGGGTGGCTCTGCTTCCTCCCTCTCCTCCAGCCCTGGGGAATAGACTCCCCCTAAGAGGACTGGGTAGATGGCGCCCAAGATTAGCTGGGAAGGAGGGTTGTTTCAGTATTCTCTTCTTAGGGTGTAGGAAGGACAGAGGGGACCTGTGGGGCTCTGGCCGAATGGCTTAGATGAGTACTCACAGATGACCTGGTGGCAGAATCAGCATCTTCCTCAGGGGCAACAGGGTGTAGGGGAAAGAAGAAGGACATGGGCTAAGCACCCCCACAGTTGAGATCAGCCTCTTCCACTTATCAACTCTGACCTTGGACAAGTCACTCCTTCCTGAGCCTCAGTTTCTTCACCTGTAAAATAAGGGGTTTGCAACCTCACAAGGTGACTGCGAGAATGAAGAGAATGATGGCTGTGTGAGAATGAAGAGAATGATGGCTGCACTAGCCCTTTCAGATCATCATGAATATATGTGGGTGTTCAAGGGTGGTTGTCATGGCTGAGCGCAGTGGCTCACGCCTGTAATCCCAGCACTTAGGGAGGCCAAGGCGGGCAGATCACCTGAGGTCAGGAGTTTGAGATCAGCCTGGCCAACACAGTGAAACCTTGTCTCTACTAAGAATACAAAAATTAGCCGGGTGTGGTGGCACGGGCCTGTAGCCCCAGCTACTCAGGAGGCTGAGGCAGGAGAATTGCTTGAACCCGGGAGGAGGGGTTTGCAGTGAGCTGAGATGGTGCCACTGCACTCCAGCCTGGGTGACAGAGTGGGACTGTCTCAAGAAAAAGAGTGGTTATCATTTCATGGCTGGTCCATATTTCCCACAGCTTCCAGCAAGCCCGATGCTGGATTTAAACCTCGTCACTCAAGATGGATGTGTGGATTGGAGAAGGGAGGGTGGGAGTCTTTGTGTCTTTCGCAGAAGGGGAGACAGTTTATTTTTCCTTGCCTTGAAGCCTGTGCTCCACATTCCCAGATGCTGCTCTGATGGGAGGGCTCAGGTTAGACAACAAAGAGGACTTCCACAAGATGCCCCTGCTATCTGACCAGGCCCTGGCTTCCAAAGACTGCCTGACCCAGAGGCCAAGCAGACTTGCCAAGTCTCCTGCCTTTTCCAAACCGTGAACTCCGGGCTGCCCTCGCCCCATCCTCCAGAGTCTCTCGGGATACTAACAGGGTGTCCCTAGGGAGAGAGAATCATGGGCTGCAGATTCGGCTGTTTGTTCTTAGCTAGCTTGCAGGGTGGCAGAGAAATTAACCCATGAGGTGAGAGCTAAGCCTTGGGTCCCAGCAGCCCTGTCCTTCCCCATCAGCAGAGCTGGAAGCTGGGCAGAGGCCCTGCGGCCCCCTCGCCCTGGTGGAGGCGCTGAGCACCTACAGAGGTGGAATGAGGGCTGGAGGCACCCAGGTCCCAGAGGAGGGTCTCACTCATGAACATCACCCCGTTGGCTAAGCATTGGTCAGAGTAGGGTGGCCTTGAGGTTACTGGGCCAACTCCTGTATTTTAAGACATTGTGTAAACACCTCGGCAAGGGAGCCCTGAACCTGGCAAAGTGGAAAAGAAGCTGAAGATGTCACCTCCATGAGGGATTCAGGATGGGCAAGTCCCCACTGTCTTTCACCCCAAGCTGGAGATGCATCGACCTGGTGCTTTAGCGAGCCCCAGGTGCCCTGCATGAGCTGCATGGACTGGCATGACATCCTCCCTGTCCGTGTGGCATCTAAGGTGGCAGAGTGGGGCACCCTGGTGGGCCCAGGTATGTAGACCCCTGCATGTAGACTGTCATGAATATGTGTGGGTGTTCAAGAGTGGTTATCATGGCTGGGCACGGTGGCTCACTCCTGTAAGCCCAGCACTTTGGGAGGCCGAGGCAGATGGATCACCTGAGGTCAGGTGGAGGGTGCTGGTGAGGCAGGCTGTGACTGGGCCCATGTCAGTGAGCAAGTACTGGGCAGCCGGGCACATGCCGAGGTGCACAGATTTGGTGTAGAAGCATGAGTGAGCAGATGTGTGTGCCTGGGCGACTGAGTGTGTGCTGGGAACCTGGAGGAATCCTGCTGGTTCTAGCGGCCGAGGGAGCTGTCTGAGTGCTAGGGTCATAGGGCTGGGACAAGGCCTCTTGGGGAGAGCCTGTCCCCATGAAAGGTGGTGTCTCTGAGGAGGACATCAAGGGCATCTGGGCAAGGCTGGGCCTCCTGCCTGATATTGATGAGCCCGTTGATGAGTACTTGGTGTTGAAAATGCTTCCCTGTGGGGAGGCAGGATGGTGGGTGGGGCTTCCACCACTCACTTCCAACAGATTGGAGTCTCTTCCCCTGGAAACAAGATGCTTCCCTCTGGGCATGCTTTCAGCCTGAGGCAGCTGCAGGGAGGGGGGAAAGATCCCTTTCACACACAGAGGGGCACAGCACTCAGGCTGGAGTGCCCCTTGGGGAGAAGATGCTCTGGCAGCCTCCTCAGAGTGATGGCAGAGCTGAGGACAGACACCGGCCTTCCTCCCTTCCCACCCTCCAGTATTCCCTCCTCCCCTCCCGCTCGGCCTGTGTTCCCCTCAGCTGCCTCTCCGAGGAGATGTGGAGCTGACAGGACACCTTCCCTGGGTGTGTGAGCAGCGGAGATGCCACACAGGAGTTAGCTGGTTAACATAGCACCGCGTGGGCACATGCCAGGGCTGTTCTCAGCCTTTCCAGCTCCAGCTTCAGACTGGGGGTGACATGCTGCCCTCCATTTCTCTGCCCCCTTCCTTCCCAGCTAAGCCAATTAGCCAGATCTTCATTAGAAGACAAAAATCACAACCCCACAGTCCTGGGTCTGATACAACTCTGACAGTGGGTAGAAGGAAATCGGGCTCCGGGGTAGATCAGAAGGAACTGACTCTGCTCACCTGGGGTCTGCAGTCTGCATGCCTGTTGCGTGTTGCCTGTTGCCTGTTATTAGCTTCTGCTTCTTCTTCTTTTTTTTTTTTTTTTAAAGCAAATGAGAGGACTGAAGCTCTGAGCGTCCCCTGACCTACTCAAGGTCACATAACTAGTCAGTGGATGCAGTGGTTTTTGGTAATGTCACAGATTTGCCTGCTGTGTGTGAGAGAGGAGGGGCTGGGGGAAGAAGGGGGGTTGTATATCTGGAATTCTGGGCAAGGGGCTTCTTTGCACATTTTGCAAGGATGGGGAGTCTTGTCTGAATGTGCAGTTGGGATGCCCTGCAGGGACTCTGATTTCTGTGTGGTGAGCATCCCTCTGGGCTGGGGGCATCACTGGGCCGTGGGCCCCAGCTTTTCTCCCTGTCAGCCGGGCTGCTGCGGTGTTTCTGCCTTGCTGCTGATCCTTCCTAAGGAGGTTGTTGGTCTGTGTCCTCCTGGGGCCCGTGGCCTAGAGAGGGGCTCCCCAGGCAGCTGCTTTCTGGGAAGTGGCATCGTGGAATGGAAAAATCCTTGTCCCTGAGGGCCAGGACCCCTGGGTTCCACTTTGGGCTCTGCCTTCAGCTCCTGCAGATTGGGTCAGGCTTGTTCTCTGGGCATTGGTTTCCTGCCTAGGAAAGGCATCTGGCTGGAGAGAGAGCACTGTGGTTTCCCGACACAGGACGGGTAAGGAGGGGGCCACCTCTTCCCGAGAGATGAGAGCTGAGGGGAGGCCCCACCTCACCACCAGGGTCTGAGAGCTGCTGTGCTGTGTGGCCTGGGGCCCTGGGGGAGGAACAGCTGCAAGCAGAAGGAAGCAAGGACTCCATAGCCACACAGAGCCTGTGCAGTTGGTGGAGGTGGCACCGAGGCCAAGCCTGGGATCTTTGAGTGTCCCCAGGACCCCACCCCACTCCTGATGTGGTTGGTAGGCCTCCTCACCCCACCCAATTCTGCCCTTCTGAGTGGAATGGCCCCTCTGCCATAAGGGAGGCCCCAGTCTGAGGGAGGAGGTGAGGGTCCTGCCCTGGGAGTGCCCAGGTCTGTGCAAGTGGACGCAGTCAGCCTGGGATGGGCGAGGAGGAAGAGCTGGGCTGGGGAAGCATCTGATGCCCGCCCCCCTCCCCAGGTGCCCACCCACAGGGAGCTTGACCCCCTCAAATCTGCTCTCCCCATGGAAAGCCCCAGCAGCTCCACCAGTAGCAGCCAGGGCCCAGGCCCCCAGCCTCACTGCTCCTCCTAGGCAGGTGTCAGCGCCTTCCCCCAGCCTTGAAGAGGTCCTTTAATTAGATTCTGACTCGTTTACTAACTAAGTGGCCTTCAGTGGGTTTTAAATCTGCACAAATTGGTTTGTGTTTTTCTGCATGCACAAAGCTGTGACTGGCAGTGCCCTGCACCCTCCCTAGCTTCCCTTCGCATCACCTCTGCTCCCAGCTCCCTCCAGGGCTCCATCATCCCCCATCCCATCGGATGCCCAGCTTCTGTGGAGCTTGGGAAGGGGGTGGCGGAATTCCCTGGGCAGGGGGATGGAAGAGACCACAGGGTCATAGGCCACAGTCCTAGTCCCCCTTCTTACCCCCACCCCTGGGGAAGGGAGTCCACGTGGTGACTCAGATTAGATCACTCAACCTCCCTGAGCCTCAGTTTCCCTTGCTATATGGTGAGGAGAATTGGCCTGCTCCAGACCCTTCTCCATGGTGGCTTTATAGATCAGGGCTGGGAGGTGGAGGAGGGGGCAACAGGTGTGTCACCTGCCAAGAACCACCTGACACCTCTTGCCTTGTCTATCTCCCCCCACCCCCATCCACTACAGTGCCCAGGGAGTGGGCAGGGTGCACGCTGGGGGGATGGCCTCGATCCCCCCAGCCTCGACCCTGTTCTCTGTCCTCCTTGACACCCTTGGCGGGGAGGGGAGCTGGCATTCCTTGAAGACAACTTGCCTGGCCTTGCCCCATGTCCCTAGTGCCCTGCCCCAGTCACCAGGAGTGTTTATTTTCTAGTCATCTCCTCCATGCCTTCAACTCAGCTTCTTCTCCTCCCAGGCCCTGCCTCAGGCCTTCTGTCCAGTGGGCTCCCTTCCCCTTTCTTCTCTGTCTTCCCTCCTAGTCCAGGCAGACTCTCTTGAAGTGGAGCCTGACATTCAGGGGGTGGGGCTGGGCTGGCAGGGAGTGGGGATCACTGTGGGGAGGTGTAGAGTTTCTGGCCCGCCCCCCGTGCCAGGAGCTAGGCAGGAGCCTCCTGTCTCCAATCTTCAGTCCAGCTGCCTCCTTCCCCCCATCGCCCTTCCCCCATCACACGCCCCCATCTCCGAGGCTCTAGTTGGAGTGACAGGGAGACTCAACAGGGCGCTGGGTCTTAGCAATTTGGGGGGATATTACACAGGAATGTTTACAGAAAGGCAATTGCCCGGAAAATGACTTTGGTTGCTGTGGTATGGGGCGGAAAAGATGGTTTTAGAAAACAGACACAGATGGGCTTCTGCTCCAAGGACCCACAGCCAGCCAGCAGAGACTGAGGAGTATGGGCACACGAGGAAGGCAGAGCCAGGGGCACCCAGGGACAGGGAGGCCGATTCCTTCACTAGCAAGGGAAGCAAAGGATCCCCTCTCCTGATTCGGGTTCCCAGAGCCTCTGCCTAGCTTGAGACATATCTGGTCCTGGTTGACCTTTGTCCTCTGGCCTCCAACCTCCAAGCACACAGTGTGCTTCCCGACTGCAGCAGGCACCCAGCAGGATGGAGTCATCAGGCACAATCTAAGGTGGCAGTGCCTCGGGGCTCCTCCTGGCTGACTTGGGCTCCTGTAGCATTGGCTGCAGAGGAGGGACTGGGGGAACCTCATGCTGCGTGTTTATGTGTGTGCGTGGGTGTGGCCTAAGGCAGGTCCTCCACCCTTCCAGCTGTCTCCATGCTCCCCTCCTGCTGCCCTGCCTAGCCCCATGTCCTGTGGGCTTGTGAGTTGGTGTCTTCACCCTGAGCGCCTCCTGCCCTCGCTTCCTGCCAGGGCTATAACCCAGCTCCTACCCCTGCCCAGGCAGTGGGTCGGGGCACACATGTGACAGCCTCTCAGGTCCCCAAGGGAGGGGTTTTTTCCAGCCTCCTTATCTCCACAGAGAGGGTTACAGGGACCTGATTTCCAGATCTTGAGTTTGGGGCTGGGGAGGACTCACGTCAGGGGCCCCAGAGAGTTCTCTCCTCCCTTTCCTGAGCTGGTGGCTTCACTCTTCCTCTGCTTTGTCCCTTTGCCTCTCTCCTTCCTTCTCCCTCCCTCTCCTCTCCTCTCCCCATTCTCCTCCTCTGCAGATGACATCATGTGTGAATGTTGCCCAGGGGCAGCCAGAGGACAGAGTAGAGGGTTACATCTGGGGTAAAGATGCCAGTTGGGGACCGGTTTGGTGGCTTATGAGATGGTGTCACTAAGATGTTGGGATCTTAATTCTCATAATGAGTTACAGTGATCTCATGTAAAAGGATGTGGTGGAGGATAAAAATAAATGAGGCTGATAAATAAACGTAGAATTTGGAATTGTTCGAACAAATGACAACGTCACTCTTCCCAAGCACCTGTGCCATCCTCCTAGCCGGCCACTGGGGGGCGCCCGCCACTTCCCGGCCACCCCAGCCTCGGGCCACTTTCACCTTCCGCGTTTCCCAGGCGGGGCAGGCTGAGCTGAGGGTGGCAGAACCCGCCTTCCTCACCCTGCCCTTCCCCTCATTCGGATTCTGGATTTCGCCAGTTCTTGGCATCTTCCCTGTGGTTTGAATCTCGGACTCAAAAAATATAGTCAGCCTTGCACACTGAGGTTCCTTGGAGAAAAGAGAAGCCCTGAGCCCCTCCCTTATGTCTCTGGTTTCCCCAACCCCATCCCTGGGTTGGGGGGAAACTTCAGGCCCAACGCCCTTCCCCCAGGGTATCCTAGCTTTGCTTCTCTTCCCCCAGAGTTCGCTGCCTCCGTCTCTCTCTATCGCAATCCCCCTATCCCTCTCCCAGGAGAACCCAGCCATGCTTAAGACACCAACCCGGGTCTCTCACGCCCTCCCTGCCTGGAACAGGTCGCATTGATCTGTGCAGGGCTGGCGGGTGCCTGGATCCGCTTGCTAGATTGGAATCGATCCCTGTGTCTTTTCCCTGGGCTGCTCAGGTCCGAGGAGGGTCAGGGCCACTCCGAGGACTTGCTGATGGCTGGAACAGGCGTAGGGGTAACAGGGAGGTCAGGCTGCTACAAGCCCATCGCTGCTCAGGAATGTCTTTCATTGAAAACAACCTACTTTCGCCCGGCGCGGTGGCTCACGCCTGTAATCCCAGCACTTTGGGAGGCCGAGGCGGGCGGATCACCTGAGATCAAGCGTTGGAGACCAGCCTGGCCAACATGGTGAAACCCCGTCTCTACTAAAAATACAAAAATTAGCTGGGCATGGTGGTGGGCTCCTGTAATCCCAGCTACTCGGAAGGCTGAAGCAGGAGAATCGCTTGAACCCGGGAGGCGGAGGTTGCAGTGAGCCGAGATGGCACCATTGCACTCCAGCCTGGGCCGTAGAGTGAAACTCTGTCTCAAAAAAAAAAAAAAAAGAAAAGAAAAGAAAAAAAAAACAACCTACTTTCTCTACCATTGTCTTGCTAGCCTCTCACTTAGTGCCCAAAGGCAGAGTGTAGATGTTAACATCCCTATTTTACAAATTAGGTTCTTAGGCTCAGAGAGGAAAGAGATTTGTTGACTGAATGAGGCTGGGTGTGGTGGCTCATGCCTGTAATCCTAGCACTTTGGGAGGCTGAGGTGGGTGGATCGCTTGAGCTCAGGAGGTGGAGACCAGCCTGGGCAACATGGTAAAACCCCATCTCTACAAAACAAAACAGACCCCCAAAATAAGCTGGGTATGGTGGCACATGCCTGTGGTCCCAGCTACTCAAGAGACTGAGGCTGGAGGATGGCTTGAGCCCAGGTTGAGGCTGCATTGAGCCATGATTGTGCCACTGCACTCCAGCCTGGGCAACAGAGTGAGACCTTGTCTCAAAAATAAATAAATGGCTAGCCTGGGGTCTCTCAGAAAAGTTGCTAAGACACCCAGGGTGTCTCTGGCCTGGGTTTTTCTCTCCCAATGTTCTTATTTCAAGTGCCTGGCCTGCTGAAAGAGTTAAAATCATGCCTGAGTCTTCAGAGCCCCCCAGGAGGCTGGTCACTGGCTTCCCTCTCCTAAGGACAGGATGCTCCCCCACCCTCAACCAGAAGCCCAGGTTCATCCTCCCAGCTCAGCTGGGGCCCTGCAGAAAGAAGTTAAATCTGTACAAAGTAGGAAGCCAGGACAGCTAGGCTACCCAGGCGTTCCCTTCTCCCCGAGCCTCAGCTTACTTTTTTGTTATATAAAAGCCAAGGATCTCAAAGGTTCTTAAACAGATTCTAAAGCTTTTCACATCAAAGCTCCTCCTTGCCACTGCCCCTCAGAGAGAGCAGATCATCTCTCCTGCCCCTCCCCTCTCTCTGCCACCCCTTAGTATCTAGCTCCTGCCCGCCTCACCCCAATAGCCCCAGTGCCAGAGCACCTGAGGGCTGAGCGATGGCCTGGAGGAGGCAGTGAGGGGTAGTCCCTGCTCCCCTGTCTGTGCAGGCTGCTCAGCAGCCCCTCCCCACTGCCAACTGTGAGATCTGTGGGACTGCAGTCATATAGTGCAGTTGTGAGCTCCATGCCCTACCCTCTGCCTGCTCCAGCAGCTGGGAGCTCGGACCTCTCCCTGCCATAATCTGCCTGGAAGAACTGGGTGACCTGGGGACCCTCCCACTCCACAGTTACCACCATCTCAGGCTGGTACACTGTTTGCTCCACCCCAGACACACTGAGATCCCCCAGGAGGTAGGGAAGGAGGTGCTGGCATGAGGAGGGGGTAAGAGAGGGGATGAGGAGCTCTTTTGGCTCCAGGAAGGAAGCAGCTGGGAGACGATAATTGGAGACCTGTCCCAATGTTGTCCTGAGCCCTAGGAGGGCAGAGGAGCCTGGCTCTCTGGCATAAGGGGTAGGGGTCCTTCTGGCTCAGGCAGGACTAGGCCTGAACTGTGGAGCTGGATTCCAGCAGCAAGGCCATGGCAGAATCCACAAGGCCTGGGCAAAGGAAAGGCTCTTGGCCTCAGAGGGTACCCTCCTTCTCACTTGTAGCCAATGGGCTGCAGACCTCTGGCTGGTGATGAGGGTGAGTGGAGGAGGAGGAATGTCAGGGGTTATGGGAGGCAACCCTCTGACTTTGGTTGGAGCTATTTCTCCAGCGCCCAGGGAACCCCTAGCCTTCTCCTGGAGGCATTATTCAGGCCACTCTCCTTTAGCCACACTTCTGGCCACTGTGGGTTGCCACAAGTACCTCAAAGGCAGGGACTGGGCCCTCGGGAAGATGGCCCCAGTGTTCCCAGTCTCACTCAGTCAGGGGCTATTTCATGAATTGCCATCATATCAGGAAACCTTTTGTACTGTACTAATGCAATATACATTTTTGCTAGCTCACTTTGAACTTTAAATTTACTTAAAAGGAAACTTTATTTCACTACCATCCCAAGGAACTATATCCATGAAATCACTGGTTTGACCTTCTAGTTGGAGCTTTTTCTAATCCTTATTAAAATAAAAGTATTTAAAAAAAAAAAAAAAAAAGAGCTGGGTGTGGTGGCTCACACTTTTTTTCTTTTTTCTTTTTTTTTTTTTTTTTTTTGAGACAGAGTCTCACACTGTCTCCCAGGCTGGAGTGCAGTGGCATGATCTCTGCTCACTGCAACCTCTGCTTCCCGGGTTCAAGCATTTCTCTTGCCTCAGCCTCCCGAGTAGCTCAGATTACAGGCACCCGCTATCACACCTGGCTAATTTTTTGTATTTTTAGTAGAGATGGGGTTTCACTATGTTGGTGAGGCTGGTCTCGAACTCCTGACCTCGTCATCCACCTGCCTTGGCCTCCCAAAGTGCTGGGATTACAAGCATGAGTCACCGTGCCCGGTCCGTGGCTTACACTTTTAATCTCAGCACTTTGGGAGGCCAAAGTGGGAGAATCACTTGATCCTAGGAGGTAGAGACCAGCCTGGGCAACAGAGCAAGACCCCATCTCTAAAAAAAGGAAGAAATTCACTGGGTGTGGTGGCAGGCACCTGTAGTTCCAGCTACTTGGGAGGCTGAAGTGAGAGGATCTCTTGAGCCCAGGAGCTTGAGGCTGCAGTGAGCTATGATCACACCATTGCACTCCAAGCTGAGTGCCAGAGCAAGACCCTGTCCCCCCAAAAAAAGAAAAGGAAGGAAAAGAAGACATAAAATAATGTTCTTCCCAAAGTCATCTCTCATGTACTTGGACCTTATTTTGGGAAGCACAACAGAGGATGGTGACCATGGTGAGAGGGACCACCCAAGACCCAGGGCCATGGTTGGGGATAGCATCAGGTCAGTGAGGAAGTCCACACATGCCATGTGGTGCTGTCAATGTTCACTCAAGAAACAGTCATCGTGGAGAGTGTGGTGGCACAAACGTAATAAATATTGAGATCAAATCAGGCCTCTACCATTCGGTGTTGCTTTAGGCTTGTCAGTGGACTTCTCTGAGTCTTGGTAGCCGTTTCTGAAATGGGGACCATGATAACACCCACCTGATGGGGTGTAGGGAAGGAAGCATGCAGCCATGAGGCAGGTGGTCAGGCCCTGGTGAGCTGCGGCTCTCATGCCCATGGGAGCCCTTCTTCCCTTGGTTCGGTGGGAGGTGCTGGGTCCTCACAGGCTCTGTGCCCCTAATGGACACAACCCAACCATAGCCCAGGGAGGGGTGTGTGTGTGTGTGTGTGTGTGTGTGTTTGTGTGTGTGTGTGTGTGTGTGTGTTGGGGGCAGGTGGCTTTTCTTGAAACCTGGCTGAATCTCCTCTTTCCTCTGTGGCTGGGCAGGGGATGGCAGACCTGGCAGCTGTTCATAGACCTCCTGACAGTGGATGCTTGGCGGGAGGAGGCTTGTGGCAAACCTGGCTGGTTTCCAGCGTTGAGGCTTGTGGCAAACCTGGCTGGTTTCCAGCGTTTCCAGCCGCGTCCCCTGTTGCCCTGGGCTGCCCTTGGAGGAGCCCTGTGAGTCAGGCCACATGGGGGCGGGAGTGCATGTGTCTGCTGCAGCGCCTGATGCCCCAGTTCTAGGCCACACTTGGAGGGCTGCTTTGGGGCTGGTGGATTGTGGGGCTGGGGTGTGCAGGAGAGGCTGTGCTTGTCTCCTTATGGACTGACTTCTGAGTGGCACAAATCTGTTTTATGCCCAGGAATATGGCTGAGGTAGGCCCCCAGCAACTTCTTCCACCCCCACGGGCATGGGTGACCTCTGGAACCCCTGGCCACTGGCCATTGAGGCTGGAGAGTGCAGGCCAGCAGGGCTGGGCCTGGGGAGGCCAGGAGCTCAGGGCTGGTGGTCATTTGGGAAGGGGATTCAGAGTTCCGCGTGGGACCTCAACCCCTGGCCTTCTCTTTCTTTTGCTTCTGTGCTGTCCTTTGTCCCCTGTATGTCTCTTATGGGTCTTGAGCTTGTGTGTGTGTTGGGAGGAGAGACTGAAGAAGGGAGGGGAGAGGTGGGGGGAAAGCCCCTGGGAAGGACTTCAGCTGTTCTGTCTGCTTTCTTTCCCTTTAAGTTTGTTCCAAATCCATCTCTCACTGTCCTCTCTGTGCCCAGCCTCTCCTGTCTGTCTATCTGTCTGTCTCTGGGGAGGGAAGGGAAAAGGGGTCCCACTGCCCGAGACACTGGGCTTCCATCTCCATGGGAAACCCGAGAGCGATTTTTGCCCTCATTCTCCCCATGTGTTCCCGCCCTGGCCCTTTTCCCAGCCGGCCCCCAGCCTTGAGGATAAGTGTGTCCTGGACATATGCTAGTCTGAGGGAGGAGGCAGGGCTCCCCCATCCAACCTCAAAGGAAGACTATGAGCTCCTTTTCACGTCTTTTAGGGAGCATCTAAAAAGCACCCCTCCTTCCCTCACCTGCTGGCACCAGCTTTAGGAGGGGAGGGGGTTGTGTGGCTGGAGAGGGTCTCAAGATATCTTCTACCCCTTTCATCCAACCCCCCAACCCTTGGCCTCAAAGGGCGGCACCCCCGCGGTCATTATCGCTCCAAACCCACGGAGGAACAGGAAGTATCCAGCCCTTGTTCCTCACCCCTCCCTGGGGGCCGTAGGCGCGCTTTCCACGCCATCCACCCACCTCCCCCTTCAGTCCCTAGTGGGGTGCTGGGCAGCCCCTGCCTCTCCCCAGGCACCTCTCCACTCTCCTTAGGCCCAGGCCCCGCCCCTTCCCGCAGGGACCCCCGGTGAGGGATGGGCAACCCCAGGCCGGGCGCGCCGTGACCCCGCCGTGCCCCTCTCACCTCTCGCAGATCCGGAGCGGAGCAGCCCCCCCATGCTGTCTGCGGACGATGCGGAGTACCCGCGGGAGTACCGGACCCTGGGGGGCGGGGGCGGCGGGGGCAGCGGGGGCCGGCGCTTCTCCAACGTGGGGCTGGTGCACACGTCCGAGCGGCGGCACACGGTGATCGCGGCCCAGAGTCTGGAGGCGCTCAGCGGGCTCCAGAAGGCGGACGCCGACCGCAAGCGTGATGCCTTCATGGACCACCTGAAGAGCAAGTACCCGCAGCACGCCCTGGCCCTGCGAGGCCAGCAGGACAGGATGCGAGAGCAGGTGAGTGGGCTCCCGGCTGCGGCTGCGGCCGCGGCCAGCGGGCAGGGGAGGGGGTCTGACCCCGTGCTCCGTGTCCCCAGCCTCATTCCAACTCTGGGAGGCATCTGGAGCAGAGAGGGGAGAAGGGGAGGAGTTGGGGAGTTGTCCCTCCAGGGCAGTGGCTCTGGTTGGCCTTTTCTGGAGCCTGGGGAGGAAGGGGGTGGGGGCTTGGCCCCCAGACCTCTGCCTGCAATCCGGAAATTGAGAGCGTGTGACCGGGCAGAGAGAGCCCAGCCTCTTTAACTCAGGCTGTTTGGGCAGAACTCTTCTGGGAGGAAAGGAGAGGAGGACAGCCTTGGGGACTGTTGTTCTGTGCCTGAGAGTCCATCCCGTGGTGAAGTTGAGATGCTGGGATCGTCGGCACCTCTGTGATATGGACTCTAAGAGAGAGTCGGGCCTTGAGAGCCTCGGTAGGCTGGGTCCGATGTGTCCCCAGTTCCTGCAGCCTGCAAGAATAGAGCCCAGAACTGGAGCCTTTGACCTCTTTCCTCCCTGTTCCACCCCTTGGCTTGCTGGGTGACTTGGAGCTGGAGGCCTCTTCTCTCTGTGCCTGGGTATCTCTCCTGCCATCAGTAGGGCTTAGAGAGGAGATACGGCGCCTGTCTCTAGACTGGGACCTGTCTCCTTCTATAGCAAGTGGGATGGTTCCTTTTTAAACCTCCCCCAGAACCTCGGGGTCCTGAATGCATCTCTCCACCCAAGTATGAGCTTCTTGTCTGTAAGAACATGCTTTCTGGGTCTAGCATCCTGTGTACAGTTCTGCATTGGTGAGGCGCTTGCATGGTTGCTGCATATTGGCTTCTGAGCCTCAGCCATTGTCCCCCTGGGTGAAGGGACTGAGGGGAGGGATGCACATCCCATCAGCAGCCTTTCAGTCAAGCCTGGGGGTGTGTCAGTCCCTGTCTCCCTTTTCCAGGTTCTACTGGATGTAGCTGGGGATGGGGAGGAGTGTCCCCACTCCCATCCTCACTGCAGGGAACAAGACACATTGGCACATTTCTGGTACCTTATCTGCCCTCTAGTGCCACCTCCAGTTCCGTCTGGCTTTTGCCTTTTCCCAGCTCTGAAGTCCTTCTGGGAGCAGGATGCAGATCAGGATTAGAGAGAGTTGAAGAAGATGATGTGGCCCTCACCCTCAGGGAGCCCCTCTCATTGGGTTCCTCCTGTGTGCACTGGTTTGAGGAGAAGGGCAGAGGCATGTGTCATCTAGCTGGGGAGGGGAACAGTCAGTTGGGACGGGGTTTAGAGGAGGGAAGATCATAGGCAGGCCTGATCGGGGAAGGCTTCCTGCTATCTAAATTGGGCTTAGAAAGACGAAAAGGGTTTACATAGGCCTAAAGGAAGAGAATGTTGTTTTAGGAGTGGTGGGGGTGTATGGCATGGGCATAGGCCTGAGTTGGTTTGGGAACTCGCACAGAGGTCCACCTGGCCGGCGAGAAGGCTCAGGTGGTAGGTAGTGGGATGTGTGGGGGCTGACTGAAAAAGTGGGGCAGATGGTGGTGGCTAAGATGGCTGTGGTTGCTTTTGGATGGTGAATAGGAGGGGAGAAGTGGGACTGGAGGCAGGGGAAGGAGAAGAGGAAGAGTCCATCGGGGATGATGAAGGGGAAAGGATGGATGGATGGGGGCTGGAAGAAGATCAAGTGTAGGTCTAAGGCTAAGCTACCTGGGCCTAGAAGGCAATGGCAGAAACACCTGGGCGACAGGGACATGTTGGTGCCTTGGAGAGAAATAGGAGGGTTGGAGGGAAATGTTTGGGGGTGGGGGAGAGGAATATACAGAGACGGGTTTGAGCAGTGGGTAGGGCATTCTTGGGGATACTCTTAAGGCACCATATGCACCACTCAGGACTCCAGAGAGGCCGCAGCTTCAGGAGAAGAGTTGAGCACAGTCACAGCAGATACAAAGTGGACCTGGGATGCGGAGTGGCCATCAGGGCACAATGGGGTCTAAGAAGGGAGAAAGCCCATGATGTTTGGGGAAAGGGGACCAGGAATGTTCTACATCCACGAGGAAGTCCCAGGGGAAAAAAGGCCCCTGGACAAGGGGCCAGCAGGAGGGTGACCAGCGCTTCAGAAGTCCAAAAGGATGGGGAGAGAGAAACAGACATCGCGACTGGCTGGGATTCATGGGCGCAGAGGGTATTAAGAGCTTGTGTCTCGTGGTGTGGTAAAGTAATAGCCAATTTCATGGGTTAGGGAGTTTGGGATTGGTGAAGGATCAGGAGCTCCAGCCACAGACTTATTTTGGGGAGATTGGGCCAGGAAAAGGATGAAAACAGCTGGGTGGAGCTTCCAGGGGCAGCAGGCCTGGGAGAGAAGGCATAGGCATGTCTAAGGGCCTCCTATATTCTAGCATGTTCACCAGCACAGAGTTTGGAACTCAGTAAATACTTAGGAAATGAATCAAAGCCCAGCCACCCACAAATTTGTTCCTTTCTTCTTTCACTCATTCGTTTCCCCACTTAGAGTGTAAGTGGGCAGGATCTATGGCCCGTTCACTTGCCATGGAATGTTCGGTGCCTAAGCATGGTGCCAGCTCAGGCAGTGTTTGTGGAATGAATGAGAGAATGAGGGAGGAATGAATCTGAGGATGCCAAGGAGAAAGAAGGCCACGGGAAACAGGTCCTAGAGGAATCTGGAAGGATGATCTTAGGTGTGGGGTGGCCTTGGGGAACGAAGGCGGTGGAGTCACTTCCACTGAGATACAGGAAAGAAAGATATGCTGTGGGACAGAGACAACTGGGGGGAGGCTTCTCCTGCCCAGCGGTTCCTATTTCTGTGAGGTAGGTGTGACACCTTCAGTGAGGAGGGGACGAGAGCTGGGGAAGGGGAGATGGTAGGGAGCAGCTTCCTTGCCAGTGTGCAGAGGGGCAGCCAAGAATTGGACATGAGGCCGGGCACAGTGGCTCACGCCTGTAATTCCAGCACTTTGGGAGGCTGAAGCAGGTGGATTTTTTGAGCCCAGGAGTTTGAGACCAGCCTAAGCAACATGGCTGTCTCTTAAAAATATATATATTTTTTAATTCGCTGGGCATGGTGGTTTGCCCCTGTAGTCCTTGCTACTCAGGAGGCTGAGGTGGGAGGATCACTTGAGCCCAGGAGGTTAAGGCTGCAGTGAGCTGTGATCGTGCCACTGCACTCCAGCCTGGGAGACAGAGTGAGAACCTGTCTCAAAAAAAATAAAGTGGAGATGAGGATTTCAGGAATGTCTGATAGGGAAGGCCCTGCCCTGGGCTCAGGGAACCCCCGGGTCTAACAGAAAAGGCAGACATCCAGAAACAGAGCAGGGCTCTAGTTAGAGAGATATCCAGCCTAAGTAAGGGACTTGCCAGCATCGCTAGACCCCTCTGCAGTATGAGCTCTGTGCCAAGGCTTGCCCCAGGAATGCCCTTCCCTCCCAGTCACAGTACCCCAGCGGCTCCTGCCCGCTTCCCCTAATGGGGTGTCCCCCGCTTCGCACACACAGGTTGGCGGCTGGACCGTGGACCCCGTGTGCCTCCTCAGCTCCCTCTGCTCCCACCTCCATGGCGACTCCGCCCCCTCCGGGGCTGGCCAGCCGGCCCAGGTGAGTCACCCCCACCTCCACCTCACCCCCCAAGCCCATGGTGGAGTTTGGCTTTGGGGAGGATTTTTTTTTTTTTTTTTGGAGGGGGGATGTTCAGGATTTTTGTTTTGCAACCTTTTCTCTTTGGTGTAGGAGCCCCTATTTTCAGGAGACTTCTGTGCCCCGTACACACATCTGCCCGATGTCTAATTCCCTGCCGCTACCTCCTCAGGCCTGATTGACTTTGGAGAAGGAATTTTTTGAGGGAAGATACTCAGGATTTTTAAAAAAGTTTTTGTATCTCTTTCTCCTTTAAATAGAAGTCCCCTGACCTTGCTCTGTGGGTTTTATGCCCTCCTCCCACTGAGGACTATCTTATTCCCCTCTCCACACCCTCCCCTTCCGTTTCTGAGCAGATCCAGCCTTCCCCAGATGTCCCACCATCAGGAAGTTCTTCATGAAGTCTCTCTCTCACCCTTCTTGCTAAGTTCATGGCTTAGTCTCTAATTTTTAAGAAGACTTGGGCATCAAGCCATCTGTTCTGAACTTATTCCCCTCTTCCTCATCAGGCTTCAGTGTCCATTATGGGAAGATAGATCTTAGCTTAGACAGGGACACATGTAGGCAGGATACTAGGGGCCTGGGCTCCTGGCTAGGCCTGGACATTGCTATGGGAGAAAAATAGGCATCTGAGGCCCAAAATGGGCATCAGAGTTGCAATGGGAGGGGGACAGCCCAGGGGAGGTCTTGACTTGAGGATGTTCAGCTGTAGGAGGCAGAGGAGGGGTAGTGGCAGGGAATCCAGTGGGAACAGGGTGCTCAGGTCCTTACACACCCTGCTTCCCCCAGAGGACAAAAAAGCTTGGCTTTTTCAAGGAGAATTAAGAGAAAGAAAATTGTGACCACCTAGGAAATGACAGGCCTTCAGAGGGAGGATGTTTTAGCCGAGTGTAACTCAAGTCTAGTAACAGATTGGCATGCTTGGCATCACTCACAGGGCATTCAGCCCAATTTCTTTCCCAGTTCCCAAGCCCCATCTTGGCTGAACTTTGGGGAACAGGAATGTGTCTGCCCCCAAGGCCAGATGGCAAGTGGGACAGACTTGTCCTGAATGGCCAAGTGCATGGTGGAGAACAAAGTGGGGCTAGGACAGGGATGGTGATAGGACAGAGGACGATGTGATATGCATGGGCAGGGTTGGGGTGCCTTGGCTGCCCAGAGGTCTTCCCCAGATGGAGCATCTTGGGGCTGTGATAGGGGTTGGATGATGGACAGGAGTAAGGCTGGACTGGGTGAGCTCAGTTGTCCCAAGTCAAGGGGTTGGAGGAGCTGGGGATTTTGGCCTGTCCGCATCTGGGATCTGCTCTGATGGGGAAAAAGGGAAGCACTTGAGCAGACCTTCCTCCTGGGGCTCTGTAATTAACCAGGAAAGTGTCTGTGCATAGGATCTTGTCATCACTTGATACTTATCACACTCCCTGCCCCTAAGGCTTTGTCTGAGGTTCCCTTTTGTTAAGTGCAGGCCCAGAGACTTTGGAAAGGCCAGAGCCACACAGCAGGGCAGGATCAGAGGCCATCTAGGAAACTTAGGCATCCTAGGCCTCCCAAACTTGGCTAAGGATTAAGTCACGGGAGAGTTAAAGGCCAAAGGTGCACAGCGAAGACCCCGGTGGGGAGAGGCTGTGGGCTCTGAAGGTTGAGCAGGAGGCAGAACACTTTCCCCTCCCTGACCCTCCACCAGGCGGGACCTTTAGGGATGGGGGCAGTGAAGAGGATCCTGGGAGGGGACGAGAGGTTGGACTCCAAGCCACAGCCCCTCCCCCGGCTTCCACCAGGCTGTCTAACCTCCCTCCCTCCTGCTGCAACCCGAGTCCCGGGCGCCGGGCCGGCGTATCGGGTGACCGCGGCGACGCAGCCACCAGTCTCCGCCGCTCCTCTGCGGGGCTGCGCCGGCGGGGCCGCGCCGAGGGAGGGGGCCGCGAGAGGGGATGTGCACGGCGGCGCGCCGCGCCGCGCCAGGTGGAGTCGCGGTTACCGGGGCGACCGGGGCCCGGGCCGGCACGGCGGCGGCCGCGGCGGCTCTCGCATTGCAGCAAAGGGCACCGGCGGCGGCGACCGCGGCTGCGGAGGCGGCCGGGGGAGAGAAGAGCCCGGGCGGGTGGGAGTAGGGGCCCTCCCTCCCCAGCCGGACGCAGGACCTGGGGCTGGTGACCCCGCACGTACACCTGTGGCCTCAGGTAAGGGGGAGCGACTGTGGGGGCCGGGATCGCCGCCTCGGGTTGGGCGGGGGGCGGGGACACGGAGATGGGGGCCCGCTCCGCGGCACCAAGAGCCATCCAGGGGTGGGGGACTTCCAGGCCATTGCAGGTTCCCGATCCCTGAGAAACGCCTCCTCCCCTCCCCCACCGCATTAGGTGCCTTCGGCGTGGGCCGGCCCCCACTCCAAAATCAGGCTGGCGCCCCCTCCCCCAACGTCGGAAAGTCATGACCTTCCCGGGGTGCGCCCTCTCCCCCAGCGTCCCACAGCACCCCCCCACCCACCCACACACACACTCTGCATTGGGAAGGAGATGAGGGTGTCATCCACACATCTGGAAGAGAGGGTCATGTATGTACATCGCGGGGGGGCAGACGCCCGAGGAGGGGCGAGTGGCTTAGCCCCAGCCCGGGGGACGAGTGTTTACGCTGACTCGTGTTCATGGGAGTTGAGAGGTGGGTGTGTGCACCGGTGCAGCAGAGCCAGGGGATTCAGGAGCCGGTGCGGACCCGTGGGTTGCCCTCCCTCCTTGGAAGATGCGTGGTCCGGGCTTGAGGTCAAGGAGGGGTCATTCGCTCACTGAACCTGCTGGGGATGCCTGCCCAGGGGAGGAAAAAGACCTCAGCTGGCTGGGCCAAGCCTCCCCAGGGGCCTTAGCCCCTCCCCTCCCAGGGCATGAGGGCTGAGGGGGGAAAGACCAGCAGCAGGGGAAGTAGGAACCCCGCTACCAGTGGCTAGGATGGAGGAGAGAGGAAGGGAGTTAACTCCTTAGCTCCCAGAGGGAAGAAGCTGTTTCCTCTTCTCACCAGGAGTTTGAGGACTCCCTGGCCTGGCTTCCTTGGGCCTTGAGAGACACTCCCTTTCCCTGTTTCTCAGAGCGTGGTCCCTAGGGTTCTATGCTTCCATCTTACCTTTTTAGAACACCTCTCATTTTACCCCAGCTCCTTTAAGATTCTTCCCCACAAGTGGTTGCCCCTGCCGGGGTCTCCCTTACTCACCCCTTTCTTTATTTCCCCCTTTCACTGTCTTTTGGGAAGGTGAGACCCCCTCCCTGACTATGGGGGAGGGAGACAGCTTTGGCACTGGAAGATTTGGCTTGGGGTGGACAGCCAGACCTCTCCTGGCCCTTCCTGCCCTCTGCCCTCCTAACTGGGGGGTTTCTGGTGTTGGGAAATTCCCAGGGAAAAGGCCCAGAAGGCTGAGCAGTGCTGGGTGCCAGGAGATGGAGGGAGTGGTGCCAGACCAGAGTATTCAGAGATCCCATCCTCCACCCATGGCTCGGTCCTATTTTATTGACATTCATTCATTGTCACATACTTGCTGAGTGCCTGCTATCCACCAGGTACTGTACTGGGCACAGCAGGAGGAACAGACACCCTGGAAAGGGGTGAGGAGGTACAGGGTGCTGGAAGTTGGAAGGAGAGTGACTGGGAATGTCCCACCTTAGAGAACACTAGAGGAGCCCTTTGCTCTCAGTCAGCCTAGTCTGTCCCATGGGTTAAAATCCTGGAAAGAGACAGCGAAGGGGATGGACCATATCCCCAGAGGCCTCCCCCACCACAGTTTCTCTCGCCAGAGACACTGAGTTGCCAAGAGACTGTGTCTCGTTCCTGATGGGGTCAACATGAAAGAGGACCGTTCTTCCCACTTTCCAGAGGGAGGACAGAGGATGGAGGGGCAGGATTCACTCATGTGCTCTATAGATCAGAGCCTGAAGTTCCAGATTTTGATCTCAACATCTCTGATGCATCCAAGTGACCAGCACAAGCGCAGCCCCTCTTCCATCTTTATCCTTTGAGGGGCTTGGCTGGCCTTTCCTATGGCACTGATGCCACCCAGTCCTCTCCCTTGGCTGCTGCTAGTGATACGTCCCTTCCAGGTGACTGCCCCATGGATGTGCACAGCCTTGGGACCCTGGGGCAGGCCCATGTGGAGGCCATAGCCAGTGTGGTTGTGGCCAGGCCCTGTCCTTATCTCCCTCCCAGGACCACGAGGTGGGCCTCAGTCATCCAAACAAGGTACCCTGAGTCTGATGTGTTGACATTGGTGGCAGGATGGGGGACAGGACATCTTCTATCTCTTTTGCATCAGAGGTCACCTCCCTGACTTATGATATCTGGGACATGATAGGCATGGGACAGTGGCACCCTGACCTGGGGATTTCTCTTTGTACGTGGGTGGCTCTGAGGCCGTGTGTGTGCATGTGTGTGTTTCAATAGCTGGGGTGTGTGTCTCTCACTGTGAGTGGGCACCCGTGTCTCTGTTTCTGTGACTGTGGTGTTTTGAGGGTGAGTGTGAATGCCATCAGCGCCTCTTGTCCTCTGGCTGTGGTGCTTGTGAGTGTGTGTAAGCGAGGCAGGGGTCTGGCGGGAGCAGAACACATTTGTGTATGAGTGGGGGCGGTCTATGTGTGAATGTCTCTGTCTCTGAGTTTCTGTTTGTTTCCGGGGCTGTTTCTGACTGGGGAGCCCCTCTCTTAGTAGGGGTGTGTGTGTATTGCTCTGGGTGTGTCTGTGGAGATGTCCTTATCAGAGGATGTGTCTGAGAGTCTGTGCTCAGCTGTGCGTGAGCCTATGTGTTGCGGGGAGCTGTGGGTGGCCCATGTGTGCGCCGCCCGTGCCTGGTGTCATGGTAGTGGTGGATAAGGGACTCGAGGCCTTCTCTGCAGAGCAGTCCATCACCGCCGGGTCTGCAGACGTGATTGTCCTCATAAACCTTCCGGTGCCCTCTGCCTGCCCCCACGTGTCCACTCCCTCTGCTACCCCTCCCATTCCCCAGGCCACAGTCAGCTGCCGCTGGAGCCTGTTACTTGGTCCCTGGTCTCCCCTACCCTCAGTACCTGTGGGCATCCCCTAGCACCACTGGGGGTGGCCTCAGTCCATAGATGATTCCAAGCATTGGCTGGGACACAGACTTTGTTGTCCTCTTCTACTGCCTGGTATGTGACTATTTTTTGTGGTTGTTGTTGTTTGTTTGTTTGTTTTCTAGAGTGAATGCTGGGGGAAGGATGGGGATGGTGGCTTAGGAGGGGGTGGTCCTGGCAAATGACCCTCTTGGTCCCAGGCCCAGCCCAGTGTCACCCCCACCCCAAAGGTCTGCCTTAGGTAAAGCCTCCAGCTGGAGTGCCCCTCGACTCAGCCCCTTCCAACTCCTCCCCGCCAGGAAAGCATTCAGGTGGCCCAGGACACCCTGGCATGGTGTTCTTTCCCCCAGGGGCGCCTTCGATGTCCCTCTCCTCTGCCAGTGGCTCTAAGGCCTGGGGATCTTGTCTGCTCGTGCCAGGCACCCCGGGGCCAGGCCATCTGCTGCCTCTGTCTCCCTGCTGAGGCTGGCACCGGTCAGCAGGGTGCCTTGGCTTTGCCAAGAACCAACCCGGCCCCAGGGCAGCTCTTTCCTTGTACTAAGCCATCTGGAAGGGCCTTCTGGTCTCTAGGGAAGGAAGGGTGACCCTGGGTTACTGCAAATGAGGAGGACTCTCTGGCTTCCCATTCTAGGGATGCTAAGAGGGATGCGAGGAGCCCTCCTCAATCAGCCAGCCAGCCACAGTCCCCAGTCTCCCCAACTCCCTTCACTGCCCCCAGTTCCCCAGCCATTGATTGCCCAGTGAGTGAGGTTCCTGGCATCTGGCCACTCTGCTCTGTAAACTAGATCCACCACGCTGCATAGGCCTCTCTCTCTTGGCCTTGGGCCCCAGCCCCCCTCCTCCGACCCCTGCCCCATCCATCCTGATCCACCCATCCACCCCTGCCCCGGAGTCTAGTTCTGATCCTACTCTGCTCCGTTCAGACACTTCCTGCTTGTCCACCCAGTTAAGTCTAAATACGTTCTCTCAGCAGTTATGGCCACTCATCATCTGGCCTCAGTCTCCCACTCCCCACCCTTTGCAGCGTAATCTACTACTTTCCCAGCTGCGCCCCAGCCAACGTGGACTAGTGACTTGCCTCAACCCCCCTCCACTTGTCTGCCCCTGGGCACTTACCCTTTGCCCAGCAGGCCTTTCCTTCCAGTCTCCAGCTGCTCGTTTTTCCAGACCCACCTCAAATGCCACCTCTTCCAAGCACTGTTCCCTGGCCTGCCATTTCTCTGACCCCACAGCTCAGCTTTGTCGCGGCCTCTCTTGTGACTAACTCATGGGTTCACTCTATCACCATCCTCTGTGCCTTTTCCCACCAGTAACTCTGCGAGGAGTCGCTGTAGCGCCTGCTCAGGGCCATCCTGGGTACACCATAGTGTTCCAGGTCTCAGTAGAGAATTGATGTACCAGGCATGACTTCCTTCCTGCTCCTGGGAGGGTGGAGGGCCCTTGTCCTAGTGATGAGTGCTGAGTTCCAAGGGTCTCTAACCTGCCCCTGCCCCTGTTTTCCCCTCCCCGGCCCCCTCATAACCATCTCTTCTCTTATTTCCATCAGCAGCCAAACTACTGGAGTTTCAAGGTCAGTGTGTGATGCCTCTGCTCCCATGACAACTGCATGTGCTCTCCCTCCCCTGCCCCTGCCTCTCCCTTGCACAGGCTTTGCACCGGGGTGCGCGTCTGCACGGGCACCTTCTGGTATGGGCAGTGGGCCTTGGGGCTGCAGGCTGTGGCTGCTGCTTTGGGAGAGTCTGGGTTCGCCTGTCAGGGGCTTGTGGATGGAGTGGGAATTTGGGCCACCCCTGCTGGGGATCTGGGCTAGCGATGCTCAGTCCCCAGGCATCCCCAGCCCCTGAGGGGCATTTTGGAATGACATACATTTTCCCCAGCCTGGAGAGACTGCTGGCTCTGAGTTAAGGACCTAGACCCTTGTTGTGGGCCCTCTTCTTTGAATTCATATCTCACCTCCCAGGGAGGCCCCATGACTGTGATGGGTCCCCCTTCCTTTTCTTACTCTCCACCATGGGGGCTGGTCCGTGCTAAGCAAGAGACTCATGGTCCTACACCCTCAAGCCTGTTGTCTAAGTGGAGGGCTAAGCTGAGGGATAGGTGCCTTCCTGCCTCCTCCTGAGCTCTGGCCTTTCCAGAGCTGAGAGAGCTGTCTGCCGCTCCCAGGGTATCCTGCTGACCCCTGGGAGAGCACCCTCAGGCACCTGCTTGCCTCCTGGAGTCTCTGGCCTCCCAAGTCCCAGGCATCATGACAGGGGGTGGGAGGCATCCCACCCAGACTCCCCAGGTGTCTTATTTGCATGCATTCTTCCTAGCACTGCAAGAAGTCCTTGAATCAGAGAATCATGGAGTCAAAGTCACAGTGTCAAGCATAGCCTCTTTGGAGGAGGCAATTGAGGGTAGTGGTTAAGCGCATGGACCCAAGAGCCAGGCTGCATAGTGGTGAATTCCATACAGTCCGCTGCTAACTAGCTTGGTGACCTGGGGCAAGTCACATATCCTCTTAGCCTTGGTTTCTCCTCTGTAGAGTAGAACGACAATGTCTGCATCATAGAATTGTTGTAAAGATAGGAAAAAAAGGCCGGATGTGCTGGCTCATGCCTGTAATCCCAGCACTTTCGGAGGCCGAGGCATATGGAACGCTTGAGCCCAGGAGTTCGAGACCAGCCTGGGCAATGTAGTGAGAACTTGTTGGCTAAAGAGGGAGGCTGAGGTGGGAGGATCACTTGAGTATGGGAGATTGAGGCTGCAGTGAGCTATGTTTGCGCCTCTGCGCTCCAGCCTGGGTGACAGAGCGAGGCCCTATCTCAGAAAAAAAAGAAGAAAGAGAGAGAGAGAGAGAAAGAAAGAAGGAAAGAAAGAAGGAAGGAAGGAAGGAAAAAAACAAAACAAAACAAAACAAAACACGAGGGGATGCATGTTCCAGGCAGTGCCTGGCTCCCGATGAGCCTTACATGGTAGCTGACCTCATTAGCTACTAAATCATAGACTCTGCCTTGATTCTCAAACCTAGAAATCAGAATCGCCTTAGGAACTTGTCAAAAATCTCGAACCCCAGGCTCCAATCCCCAGAGATTCCGGTTCAGTGAATATGGGGTCCTGGAAAGGGTATTTTTAAAAACTCCCAAGTGATTCTTCCCTAGTCTATGGACAACCTCTGGGAATCTCAGATCCATGAGCTGCTCCCTGGAACACTCTGGTAATAGGCGCTCTCTACCTCCCATGGTGGTCCCTCTCCTATCTTGGGAGAGCTCTGCTTGAATCACGTTTTGTTCTTCTGCCATCTCCCTTATGGTGGGGAAGTCCTTCTGGATGTTTCACTTTCCTCTGCCCTATTGTCTCAGCCCAAGCACGGAGAGAAGTGCCAGCAGGTTTTCCCTCCTCTCGAGAGGGTTTTCTGTACAGGCTGTGAGAATGGAAAGGTACCCATTGGGCTAGGAAGTGGTGGAACAGGGAACGTGGGCATCTCTTCTCCCAGGGTTTCTGCCTTCTTGGCAGGCAGCAACCCCCAGGATCCCTGCCCTGCCTCCCTTCATTTGGACCCCTGTTCCACCTCCTTACTGGCATCTCACTGGTGTCCCCCCTGGCACCATGGCCACCCCCTACTCTTCATCGTTGCTGGCTGCCTCATGCTGCCTGAATTCTGTAGCCCTCATCCACACTAGCCTGGCAACCACTGACCTTTTAGTTGCCAGGCAACCCCATGACCACCAGACCAGACCTGGTTCCCCACACTGCCGCAGAGCTCCCCACCCTTCAGCTGGGATGAAGGTGAGACAGGGGGTGTGGGCTGGCACTGGTGGTCAGCCTAGAGCTGAGCCATAGCCCTCTCGGTCACAAGCACAAGCGGCCCCTCCCTACTGCCCCTGGCCCATTTCTATGCTGCCTTCCTCCTGCCAAGACCCACACCCACCCAGTGGTCAAGGCATTGTGCTTGAGAGGGGAAGCTCCCTGATGTCCCCACATCTGATCTATTATGGTCCCCAAACCCTCAAGGCCACCTTGGGGACAGCTGGGCATACTGTCCATCAGAAGAAGATGCTCTCCCTTTAAGAGTGCTAATCCAATTGGAACGTTAAATTGAATTAATATGAAGATGGAGATTAATTAGGGGTAAATCAGGAATTGGGGAGAGAGGGAGCTGAAGAGGAGAATAAATGATTCCTTTTTAGAGATATTTTACTGTTGTCTTTTTTTAAATTATAAAAGGAATCTATTCACACAGTTTTGTAGAGAAATCTATAAAGTGAAAAAAGAAAACTGTCTACCCTGAGATAACCAGTGTTAATGGTTTTGAGTGATTTGTTGTTAAAAATAGACAATTTGTTTTACAAAAAAAAAATTGGGCAACATGATTATTTCTTGACAGTATATGTATATGTAATACATATATGTATATAATACACATAACATGGAATGATGTAGATCGGATTCATTATCTCACTCCTTGTACCAGCTTCTGTACAACAACCAGATTTCTTGCCCAGGGACTAGGGCAGAATGTCAGGGGCTGTGGCCCTGAGTGACATCCCCAGGTTTCAGCCAAAAGTAGGCTTTTAAGTATGGTTGGAATCATCCTGACTCCCCCTCCCCCACAGAGAGAGCCATCAAGCTGTCCTGTGACATCCTTCCCTACCCCCAGCCAGATATCAGCCTCAGCTACAGCTTCAGAGAAGTGGCTGCCATCACTCAGAGGCTCCTGGGGGAGGCTGGCTGGCTGTGTGGCAGCATGTGCCTTGCAAGGAGGGGCTGAGGCCTGGCACATGTGTCATGTGCGCATGTGTGTCACATCAGACTTAACATGTGCATTGTGGGCACTGGGCAGGTCGTCTCAAATCCAGGTCCAGCTGGCTTTGAGGAGTTTGGGATAGTTTTCTCAGTCACCCTAAATCAGGCACATTCCCTGTGTCCAGCTCTGTCAGGGTCCGCATCCCCTCAAAGCTGGGATCATGGGGTCCCAGCTCTCTTTGCTTTCTCCCTGGGCCCTGCTTCCCGCCCCCACCCCCACCCCCACCCTCTGAACTCCATGAAGAATAAATTCTCCGCTCACAAACCTGCCACTTAATTAACGTCTGGAACTAATGCCCCAATTTGCTCCACGATTCTGCTGCTCACCTCGGTGACAAATTTGTGTTGTTGTTCTTCGGAAGCCTGAAATAGCAGCCGTGCCCATGGCTCCCGCTCACATGGCCTCTTGTCTGGCTTCCCAGGGTGCCTGGGTCCTTTGCCCATTCCTTACCCGCCCGGTGTCCCAGGGAGGCCAAGGCCAGGAGAGACTGGGGAACTCTTGTGGCCATGCCAGGAGTCTGTGATCTGTGTGGGTGTCGCTGGCTGGCAGGACCTTCCCAGGCTTGGATATGGGCAGTGACAAGCAAAGGGGGGGTGCTCATCCTTGGTTCCTCTCACCCTGCCCGGCCCCTGCAGACCCGCAGCTCACGCCACACTCAGGGAGCCCAGCCCGGGCTGGCAGACCAAGCGGCAAAGCTGTCGTACGCCTCGGCCGAGTCGCTGGAGACCATGTCGGAGGCCGAGCTGCCCCTGGGCTTCAGCAGGATGAACCGCTTCCGACAGAGCCTGCCTCTCTCCCGCTCGGCCAGCCAGACCAAGCTGCGCTCCCCAGGTACTGCCCGCCCAGTCCACCCTCCCTCCCGGCACAGGCTCCTCCCTCTGCTCTACACTCCCTGGAGCCCCCTCCTCCCCTACAGCACGCCAGCTCGCCTCAAGCTCTGCTCTCTTTCCCACAGCCCCTTCTCCCCAAGCAACCCCAGCTCTCTCCATCTCTCTCTCGCCCTCAGCATCCCCACCCGACCCCTTTTCCTCCAAGCCTCCTCTCTCCCTCCTGCTTCCTTTTCTGTCCCTTTCTTTCATCCCTCCCTTCTCTCCCATCTCCCTTCTCTAACTCTCTCCAACCTCTGTCTCCCTCAGCTCACTTCCCCTCAGTTTCCGCCCCACCTGCTCTGCCCCCACTTCCATTTCCTTGTCCAAGTTCCTCCAACTGCCTGGAGTCCAGTGGGTACCTTGAGAGGCTGGAGACCCGGCCTGGCGCCCCCGCCGGCAGCATGAGAGGTGCCTGGGTGCACCTGCACTCGGGGGCGGCGTCTAGCCTCAGACCCTGCCGCTGCGGGGCTGGCGCAGCTCCGGAAAGCTCCCTGCGCTCTCCTGGAGGGCGGCGTGGAGACGGCAGCAGTGACAGCGAAGGCGGCGTCTCCTTCGCAGGGGTGCTGTTCCTGCAGTTCGGGGAGGAGACTCGGCGCGTGCACATCACGCACGAGGTCAGCAGCCTGGACACGCTGCACGCACTCATCGCGCACATGTTCCCGCAGAAGCTCACCATGGGCATGCTTAAGTCGCCCAATACCGCCATCCTCATCAAAGACGAGGCTCGCAACGTCTTCTACGAGCTGGAGGACGTCCGGTGGGCGTGGACCGGGGGGGATGCGGGTGGGCTTCGCCACGCTCCTCCTCTGCAGGGTGCTGGACCCCGCCAGCCCTTCCCCAGCTCCTTCCTGACCCGACCTCAGCCTTTCCCCTCCCCTCCCAGAGCCCTACCGCCCCGCCCCCTTCCTCGGCCATCTCTGCCCCACCCCCTCTCTAAATCGTCCACCCCTGCTGGTTCCCTTTGCTTTGAGCTAACTTGAAAATGGCGCCTGAGGCCAGGAAGAGGCCGGGGTGGAGGCTGCTGGACGTGTGTGCAGGCAGCCTGAGCGAAGGATTTAGGAAAGAGTTGAGGCTCCCAGTGCCTCTGGCCACCCCTCTTCTCTAGGCCTGGAGTACCCACCCCTTCTCATTGTGCACAGCTGGGGGATGGGTGGTGACCCCCGTCCCCCCGCCTCTCCCAGGGACATCCAGGACCGCAGTATTATCAAGATCTACAGAAAGGAGCCCCTCTACGCTGCCTTCCCTGGCTCACATCTCACCAACGGGGACCTCCGGGTATGGCTGGGCATGCCCAGGGTATTGGGGAGGCTGGGCACATGGTGTCCAGGGGAGCAGGGTCTGGGCAGTTGTCATCCGGAACCAGGGCCAGCTTTGGAGAAGACAGCATAGGGGCTGAGGGGTTAGGGAAGAGCCCCTGCCCACCTGCCACTTTCCCCTCCATTCCGGGCCTGTCCACTCGGGATTTTGCTAACTTGTCTCCAAATATTCTAAGCCCTCTCTCAGGAGCCGGAGCCACCCCTTCCCCTTCTACTTCCCACCCCTCACGGTAGCTGAGCTGAGGGTTACCCCTCTGGTGCCTTTTCATCAGCCACCTTTTCCTCCATGCTAGGAACCCTGATAGGAAAGGGGCCTTAGACGCAGCAGGATGGAGGGAGGGCAGAGAGCAGAAGGGACTTCCTAAGCGTCAGGGAGGAGATGCTGGCTCCTCAAGCAAGGGACAGGGGTGTCCTTGGTGACCAGCCCCTTGGGGTTCCGGGCTGTCTTCTGCGCAGAGAGAGATGGTGTACGCATCGCGGGAGTCGTCGCCCACGCGGCGTCTCAACAACCTGTCGCCAGCGCCGCACCTGGCGTCCGGCTCGCCGCCGCCCGGGCTGCCGTCGGGGCTGCCATCGGGGCTGCAGTCCGGTTCGCCGTCGCGCTCGCGCCTATCGTACGCCGGGGGGCGCCCGCCCTCGTACGCCGGCAGCCCGGTGCACCACGCGGCCGAGAGGCTGGGAGGCGCCCCGGCCGCCCAGGGCGTCAGCCCCAGCCCCAGCGCCATCCTGGAGCGGCGCGACGTGAAGCCGGACGAGGACCTGGCGAGCAAGGCGGGCGGCATGGTGCTGGTGAAAGGCGAGGGCCTCTATGCTGACCCCTACGGGCTGCTGCACGAGGGCCGTCTGAGCCTGGCCGCGGCCGCCGGCGACCCGTTCGCCTACCCGGGCGCCGGCGGCCTCTACAAGCGCGGCTCGGTGCGCTCGCTCAGCACCTACTCCGCCGCCGCGCTGCAGTCCGATCTGGAGGACTCCCTGTACAAGGCGGCGGGCGGCGGCGGCCCGCTGTACGGCGACGGCTACGGCTTCCGCCTGCCGCCTTCGTCACCGCAGAAGCTGGCCGACGTGGCAGCGCCCCCCGGAGGTCCCCCGCCGCCGCACAGCCCCTACTCGGGGCCGCCCAGCCGCGGCTCGCCAGTGCGCCAGTCCTTCCGCAAGGACTCGGGCTCCTCATCCGTCTTTGCCGAGAGTCCTGGAGGGAAGACCCGCAGCGCGGGGAGCGCCTCGACGGCCGGAGCTCCCCCTTCGGAGCTCTTCCCTGGGCCTGGGGAACGCTCGCTGGTTGGGTTCGGGCCGCCAGTGCCAGCCAAGGACACGGAGACCAGGTGAGGGACGTTAACCAGGCCTCAGGGACTGGGGGTGAGGGGTGCGCTGCGGAGAGGGTTCACGGCAGAGTCCATGGCAGGTGTGTGTCCTGGACTGAGATCCTGGAGTCCTTTGGAGACCTTCAGTAGTCTTGAAGGGTCGCCAGAGAGCATCTTGGATGTGGCAGGGAGGGCATTGGAGAGACCAGCTTGCCATTTTCCTCCCATCCGCAAGACTCGAGGGGGTGGTTGAGAGGTCCCCAGACGAGGACTCTGGAGACTTGGGTTTGCATCCATTTTCTAAGCCTCGGTTTCCTCAACTGTAAAATTGAGGGGCTGAACCACTTTTAGTGGCTTTCCAGTTTAAGAGTTTGCAGCAGTGAGAGCTGTCCAGCACCGGGACAGCTGAAGTCCACTGGGGAGGAGGGTGCTGTTGAGAAATGGTGACGAGGAAAGGAGCACATTCGGGTACCTAGTGTATAGGCTGAGGAGCCCCTGCCCATCGCTCAGTCCCCTCCTAAGGGGGCAGGGCTGGAGGAGGTAACCAGGGCAGTAGGTAATCTGCATCCTCAGGCAGCGCTGCTGAGCGGTGAAGAGAAGCCATTGGCCTTCACACAGCTCTTACGTGGCCTGTGTGGCAGGCACTGCACAGGGTACTGTCAATGCCAAGCTGAGCAAACCCAGTTCCTGTCCTAGTCTAGTGAGGAGACACTCAGCATACCTCCACTTCCCTTGGGTGGTATGGAAGGAGGGGTTCCTTGGGGCTCCTGGGGTCTGTGGAATGGTTTGGGGAGGGGGTCAGGAGAAAGGCAGAGCAGGCAGGGGAAAGCATTGCCAGGCGTGGAGAGATCAGCGTGCAGCCTTTAGGGAGGGAGTGAAAGGTGAGATGGGAGGCTGTGGGCTTGATCCTTAGGCACTGGGGCCCTTTGCATTGTCTGTGTTTCGGCAGCCAGGGATGGGACGGTGTTTCTTCTGGTTACCAATCTTAGGAATGGGGGGCTGGGCAGGAGAGACCCTATGCTCAGAGGCGAGGTTGCCCAGACCCCCTTCCTCCCCAGGGAGCGCATGGAGGCCATGGAGAAGCAGATTGCCAGCCTCACAGGCCTGGTGCAGAGCGCCTTACTGCGAGGCTCTGAGCCTGAGACCCCCAGGTGAGGCCCCTCTGCCAACACCACTGCCAGGGCCTAGGGGTGGAGCAGGAGGAAGGGGAAATGGGCATCGGCTCTGCCAGTGTCTCACTGGGTGACCCTGGGTGAATCCCTTCCCTTCTCTGGGACTCCATCCTGAGATCAGAGAGCTGGAGGAGATGACATCCAAGGTTGCACCCAGTTCTGAAGGTCTGGGGCTGGCCTGGACCCCCTGATGGCTTTTTTCCCTGTGCCACAGCGAGAAGATTGAAGGCTCCAATGGAGCAGCCACCCCCTCAGCACGTGAGTGACCTTCCCCCTCCCCCATCCTTGTTCTCTCCGAGCCTGTTTTCTAATCTATAAAGTGGGGATTAAGCAATAGCTACATCACTGGCCTTAGCCCAAGAGGTCTTTTTCCTGGCACTTTGATCCCCACCCTTAGGGCTGACCACTTAGGGCAGGTAGAGCCACGGGCTTCTCTGGCTACTGTGTGGGGTCGGAAAGTAGGGAGGACCTTGTCCCAGCCCAGTCCTTCCCAGGCTCACAGTTTGTTCACTTTCTCCCATCCTCGTGGTCCTCTGCAGCCTGTGGGTCAGGCGGCCGGAGCAGCGGGGCCACCCCGGTGTCCGGCCCGCCCCCGCCCTCGGCCAGCAGCACCCCCGCAGGGCAGCCTACCGCCGTTAGCCGCCTGCAGATGCAGCTTCACCTGCGAGGCCTGCAGAACAGCGCCAGTGACTTGCGCGGCCAGCTCCAGCAGTTGCGCAAGCTCCAGGTACGGCCCCGTCCTGGGCCCCGCCCCACCAACGCCCACCTACTGGTCGAAGTCCCTTGCCGCAAGTCCCGCCCCATCCCCTACTACCTCATCCTTTTCCCAGAGCTCCCACGCCCGAGTCCTTCGCCGCTCACTTGTCTCTCTCCGAACCCTTTCTCCCCTTCCCCTTTCTTGAGCTTCCGCCCCCTCGCCGAACCTCCACTTCCTCACCAAGGCCTTACCCCTCGCCCGTGACCCCCTCATTGAGCCCTCCTTCTCCTTCCCTGAGTCCCCATCGCCCTCCTGGAGCCCCAGTCACCCACTGAGCCCCAGTCACCCACTGAGCCCCTCCTTCGTCAGTATCCCTCGGGGCAGTTCCAGTTCCTTCCTGCCCTGCATCCCTTTCCCTGAGTCAGCGACAGCCCTTCCCCCAAGTCCGCTCAGCTCCTCCCTCCTGAGCCCCGACAGTCTCCCCGGCCCTGCCTGGCAGATGGTCCCACCTGTCAGGAGCTTGGCATCGCCGTGTCCGCTCCTCAAGCGGGCCCAGGGCCCGTCAGGTGAGGATAATTAGCAGAGACAGGCTGGGGAGGGGACAGAGAATTGCCATCTGGGCAACGGATAAGATCTCGCCCACCCCCGCCATTCAGGCTTGGAACAGGGTTGGATCGATCGTTAACTTAGTCTTCCTGTCCCAGCCATGGAAACTGTAGCAAATGCCAGCGCTTGAGTCCTTCATTCCAGTCCTGTCCCCATTCCGGGATGATGGAAGCCATAGCCGTGCGGCCGCACTGTCGGCAGGGACCTACATAGGGCTACACCCTGTCCCGCAAATATTCCCAACCCCTTCTCCTGCCTCATATTCCCCAGAACTTAACCTTGCTCTCCTCCCCCTGCAATACCACCCCTGCTCGCGGCCACAGCCATGCAGCTGCCCCTTTGCATGACCCATTTTAACGCTCCCCTCTCCACGATCCCCATCCGTTCTCCTCCTGCCTCTGTTCTTCCCCAGAACTTAGCCCTCTGCCCCTGCCCTTCGCCATCCCACCCCTTCGCTGCTGCCTGAGGCGGAGCCAAGCAGCCGCTTCTTCTGCAGAGCCCCGCCCTGGATTGGGCAGTCCTCTACCCGCCTTCTCCCGGCCCTTCCCCTGCCGCGCGCCTCCGCTCCCCCCACCCGGGTCCATCCGTCCGTGCGTCCCTCAGCTACAGAACCAGGAGTCGGTGCGCGCGCTGCTGAAGCGCACGGAGGCAGAGCTGAGCATGCGCGTATCGGAGGCGGCGCGGCGGCAGGAGGACCCGCTGCAGCGGCAGCGCACCCTGGTGGAAGAGGAGCGGCTGCGCTATCTCAACGACGAGGAGCTTATTACCCAGCAGCTCAAGTGAGGCTGGGCCCGCGGCGGAGGGAGGGGTGCGGGTGCGGCCGGAGTGACCCGCAACCTGGTTTCCCTGGGAGGCGCAGCTCCCTTCCCTCTGAGTCACAGGTGGCGTTGGTCAGTTCTGAAGCCTGATTTCATTCTCCTCTGGCCTGATTTCTCTGTGACCCACAAACCTTTGACCGGATGGCATTATTCCTGATTTCTTTTTTCTGGCTTGATGCCTGCTTTTGCTATGGTCTTGCTTCATAATGATCCACACTCAGGCTTCCTGTGGCCTGCAGCTTCACTGTCATGTGGCCAGCTGCCTGATTTCCCTCTGCCCTCTGCCTACTTTCATTTTGGCCTGTGACCCGTGCAAAGTGACCCTCGGGTAGTGAGTTCAGGTGCATCGTTCAGGTGCCGCCACTGCTCCAGCCTGGCGCTGACCAGCCATCATTGGAGATCCGATTCCCTGATCTCTGAGTCCAGATATAGCCAAGGAAAACCCACCTTCCTTCCTAGTGCAGCTGAAACAGGGCTGTAGTGTTTTCAGAAGGAAGGAGGAATCGCGAACACTCTGCCTCCGCATGCTTAGGCATGGAGGGGTTAACAGAAGACAGTCTTCTGATCCAAATTTAGCAAATGGGTGTCTGGCCAACCATTCCATTGTCTGGCACCTTTGAAGGGAGACGCTGCCTTTCAGTGTCCATTCAGGGAGTGAGCACCCCCACCCTGCTTTCCCTTGCCAGTGATAAGGATCTGAGACAGAGGCCCTGCTCCTTCCTGTGGGCCCTCTCTTGGTGACACAGGGCACTAGGGGACCTGGAGTCCAGTGCCAGCACTGAGAGGCTGAGTGATCAGGGCAGTTCCTGCCCCTCTCTGTGCCCCAGTGTCCTCATCTGTACCCAGCATTAAGTTTTTCACCTCTCTTTTCAACAAGGGGTTGAGTTGTACTGGCCAGTGACTCCGGGAGCCAGGAGAGGCTGCTCCTTGGAGCCCAGATTCCTCACTAAGTCATAAATGAGCCTCTTGCAACGGGTTCCTTGAGATGGGTCGCTGCTCCTCAGCCTGGGGCCCACATAGCCTAGTGGTACATGTGCATTTTAGCAAGGCCCAAGACAACAATTCCCATGACACCATGTGGCTGAAATAGAGTAAGGGGCCACCCCATCACTCTAGATGTGACAACTTAGTGAGGACTCCAGCCAGATCTCCAAGCAGACTGGCAGGTGCCATCTCTCCTCACCCAGGGAATTCCATTTCTCCAGATTTTCTATCCTTTCCTTGTCCCTTTTCATTCAGCCCAGAGGAGGGGAGTTGGAATTTTCAAAAGGAATTTTACCGAGACATTAAAGGGAAATTAAAGGAGATCTAAAAGCACAGAGCCAGAAGATACGAAAGGAGAGATTTATGCTACCGTCATTATAAGTGTTTGGTCCTTGGCTCCCCGAGGGCCTTGGTTCTCCAGGAACACAGACTCCCCACCCCCTGCCCCATTATCAAACCCATTACTCAGAGAGCTTGGGATCTGCAGTACCGTTTCTGGCAGGATTCTCCATCCTCCTGAAAGGGGACCCCTGCCTCTTCTGGGTTGGGCAGATACTGGGCTCCAACCTGGCCATGAAGGCCCTCACTACCCAGCTCCCATAGCCTTCCCAGGCTTTAACCCTGCAGCCCCCTTCCCCCGCCTCACTCTGGCCATAGCTCCTGCACACTTACTCTTGCTCCAATTTGCTATACCACTTCCTCTTTCCTGGCAACTTGCTGGAAGTTAAAACTGGTTCTGTTTCATTCAGCTTGACTCACTCACCTGTCCATCTAGCCCAGCACTTAAGGTCTGTCTGGGCACTGCCTTTAGGTGCAGCCGCTGCTGACTGAGACCTTTTAGGTCCTGTAATCCACCTTCGCCTAACCCAGGGCCAGCTTTGTAGGTATGCCACCTGTGCAGTCACTCAGAGCGCCATGCTCGGAAGGGCCCCATGCTTGGTGTAATGCTCTGCTGTTGCCATCTTGAAATTCTTAATAATTTTTAAACTAGAGGTAACATTTTCATTTTGCATTGGGCCCCATAAATTATTTAGCTGGTTCCATTTTGACTCTCCCCTCTTGACCCCTCCAGGACTAAACCTGGGTTTGGAAAGCCTAGCTACTTTTTAATCCAGTGTCTAGACTAGCTGGCCTGGGATTCATTTGCAGAGCTTTCCCAGGTTAGAGTCCCCCCAACTTTGGCAGATTGGATGATCAGAAAATCAAGTTGCCAGTTGAGCTTAGGGAGGCCTAGTCCCTCCTGCCTGAGAATAGCAGTGTTGTTATCTCCTGAAGGCTTATTTGAGTCCTTTACATGAGAGTGTCTTCCCCCTCTGAGTTATGTTTGGGAGTGACCATTTTATAAAACTGGCACAGTCTGGACCAGTCAGGTGTCACACATATGAGCAGGGGAGTTGTTCTTTCCCATGTGGTAGAGCGAGGGCTGGGCTAGGACAGTGTATGGATTGGGGGCAGCGTGGCTGATGTTGGTCTAATGTGGAAATGAGATGCAGCAGAACCAATGGCTGATGTCAGATGTGAGTAGATCCTGCTTTGCCACAAAATAGCTGTATGACCTTGAACTAACTAGTTAATCTCTTTGAATATCTGAATATCTTTTTTTTCCTTTTTTTTTAAATGCCAGAGTCTTAGTTAGGATAGCTAATTAATTAGGGTAAATTCCTATAACAAATAAGCTCCCAAATTGTTTAATAATTCAAAAGTAATAAATATATCTTTCTCATGGAATAGTATTGGGTGGGTTAGGCGGGTGGCTCTTCTCCATGCAGGGACCCAGGCTGATAGAGGTTCTGCCGTCTTCAACTTGTGTTTTCCAAGATCACCCAGAGAGTTTCCAACCAATGAAAAAGGAGAAAGGAGCATGGAGGACCTTACATGGGAGGTTTTTGTGGGCCAGGTCTGGAAGCAGCATGTACCCCTTCCACTCATCTTCCATTGGGAAGACTTCAGTTAAATGGCCACTTATCACTGCAAGGGAGGCTGGGATGTGTAGTCTAGGCTCTGAGCCACCGTTAGTCTGTGTATAAGCTGGAGATAATAACTGTTCCCACCTCCAGGATTTGTTTTGAGGATTAATTAAAGTAATGAAAGCCAAGGCCTGAGTGTGGCACCTGGCATACAGTAAGTGCATAATACAGGATAGCTCTTTAACTGGTAGTGCTGCTGAGTCACAAGCTTTTGCCCTTGACTTCAACCCAGGCTGTCTTTTCACCTGCTAGTTGGATGAAGATGTGTAAGGCATGCTGATAAGATTTGCTGATGACACAGAGCTTTAAGGGGGAGCAAATCTGTTGGATGGTAGAACTGAAATTCAAAAGTTGTTTGCACCTGGATTGAGCTGAAATCCAACAATGGGATTTGACAGGAATATATGTAAAGTCCCGCATGTGGGTCAGGGATGTCAGCGACTCAAGTACAGAACTGAGATGACCTACCTGGGCAGCAGTTCCTTCTCTCCCTTGTTCATTCATTCCACAATTATTTCCCAGACGTCTATTCTGCACCAGGCACCATGCCAGGTGCTAGAAACCGGAGATAAATCTGGAAGACATAGTCTTTGCCTGCCTGGGGTTAGTAGTCCAGAAGGCTGCACAACCCAGCCAACAGGAGCTTCAGCGGTTTGGAGGGCAGGAAGCAGACCCAACAGCCGCAAGGGGAGGGGCTGGAGGACAGCCTCCCATTGAGACCTGAGGATCAGTAGGAGTTAGCACGTGTGTGTGCCTGTATGTGTATGGGTGAATGGAATATTCTAGGCAGAGAAAACAGTATTATAAAGAGCCAGAGAGGACAGCACATGTAGCACCTCAGAGCAGGTCTGAAGGGCTCTAAGCAGAAGCCAGATGGGACGAGGGTTACAGCAGCACGGAAAACAAGAGCAGCTCCCAGGCACTGAGCCCTTTGCCACGTGCTTTCCCGTCTGCATTAGCTCATCCAATCCACCTGATGGCCCCCATGAAGAGGGAACTCTTTTTTTTTTTTTGAGACAGAGTCCCACTGTGTTGCCCAGGCTGGAGTGCAGTGGCACGATCTCGGCTCACTGCAACCTCCGCCTCCTGGGTTCAAGCGATTCTCCTGCCTCAGCCTCCCAAGTAGCTGGGATTACAGCCGCATGCCACCATGGCCGGCAAATTTTTGTATATTTAGTAAAGACAGGGTTTCGCCATATTGGCCAGTTGGTCTCGAACCCCTGACCTCAGGTGATCAGCCCGCCTCGGCCTCCCAAAGTGCTGGGGTTATAGGCTTGAACCACCACGCCTAGCAGGGAACTCTTACCATCCCTATTTTTTGGACGAGGAGGTTGAAGTTCAGAGATATTAGGTAACTTGCCCAAAATCTCTCCTCTGGCAAGGGCAGAGCTAGGATTGGAGCTTGGATCAGTCTGACTCTAGAAACAAGTTTTCAACTAGCACCTTCCTGCCCTTCTTGGCTGCATTGAAAAGTTCGGATGTTAGCCTCAGGATGATGGGATCCATTTAGCGTTCAATGGCACAAGTGATGACCTGATCTGATTTACATTTTAGAAGAATGTAGGGTCTCAAATGACACAAGTTCAGCATATAGGAGCTGAAAATCTAAAGCAGCTTTGGCTCTCAGGAAAGAGGCTATGTGGCTGGATCATTTGAGAGAAGGGCAATGGACATGGCAGTTTCCCCCGAGACAAGAGACCTCCCCGGGGGCACGTGCTCTGCCTCTGGTTCTTTGAAAGGCAACTAAGTTCTCTCTGCTTCCTTGGCAGAATAGAATCAGGGGATGCAAGTTACAATGAGAGATACTCGGGCAGATATTGCTGAGGGTCAGAGCTTCCAAGGGGGCAGATGGTGCAGGGCACCTCTTAGGGAGTGCTTCTGAAGTCTCCTCATCTCTGAGATTTGGCATTGCAGATTTTACTTGAGTATGTGGCCTGATGGCTGGCTTTTATGTTTGTTTGCTTTTGAGACAAGGTCTCCCTCTGTCACTCAGGCTACAGTGCAGTGGCACGATCACGGCTCACTGCAGCCTCAACCTCCTGGGCTCAAGTGATCCCCCTGCCTTAGCCTCCCGAGTAGCTGGGACTACAGGCACCTGCCAATACATCCAGCTAATTATTTTATTTTTTTTGTAGCAATGAGGTCTCCCTATGTTGTCCAGGCTGGTCTTGAATTCCTGGGCTCAAGTGATCCGCCTGCCTCAGGCTCCCAAAGTACTGGGATTACGGGTGTGAGCCACCGCGCCCAGCCTCCTGCTTTTACTTTTGATCCAACTGGTGGCCTGATTTCTTTCCAGCTGCCCAATTTCAGGGGGCTGGGCTGGCATCTCAGGCCAAAAGGGCTGAAAGGGTCTCTCTGTGGCTGCAGTGACCTGGAGAAATCGGTGGAGAAGATCCAGAGGGATATGTCCCACAACCACCGGCTGGTGCCCGGCCCTGAGCTGGAGGAGAAGGCACTGGTGCTGAAGCAGCTCGGGGAGACGCTGACAGAGCTCAAGGGTGGGTCTGGGGCCTGCGAATGCAGCACGTTGTTCAGGGTGGGGGAGTCTGCCATACTCCAGCCACCATCCTCTCCTCCCAGTCTGTGGTGCTCCCTCTGGCCCCAGCTCACGCCTTCCTGTCTCCTCAGCTCACTTCCCCGGCCTGCAGAGCAAGATGCGGGTGGTGCTGCGCGTGGAGGTGGAGGCGGTGAAGTTCCTGAAGGAGGAGCCCCAGCGCCTGGATGGGCTCCTCAAGCGCTGCCGCGGGGTCACAGACACGCTGGCCCAGATCCGAAGGTCATTCTGTCCCTGACCTCTGATTTCCCATGGGGTCACACACCGGGCCCAGACCCATAGGTCAGACTGAACCCTTACCCCAACTCCCCCAAAGGTCACTGGCATGCTCACTGGACTGGCACTTCAGCTCTGCCCTGTGACCCCTGCATGCTGTAGACCTGGCTTCCTCTTATACCAGGGGCAGTCACTCCTCCCCAGGCCCTCCCACCTCTCCTGCAGCATCCCAGAGCCTGCCTCCCACCCCACCTCCCTCAGGGCAGCCTTCCTGCAGAAGGGTCTCCACCTGCTGGCCTCACAGCTGCTCCCAACTCTCCCAACCCCAGGCAAGTGGATGAGGGTGTGTGGCCACCCCCCAACAATCTCCTGAGTCAGTCCCCCAAGAAGGTGACGGCAGAGACTGACTTCAACAAGAGCGTGGACTTCGAAATGCCACCCCCCAGCCCCCCGCTGAACCTGCATGAGCTGAGCGGGCCAGCTGAAGGGGCCTCTCTTACCCCCAAGGGGGGCAACCCCACCAAAGGCCTGGACACTCCTGGCAAGAGAAGCGTGGACAAAGCTGTGTCTGTCGAGGTGCTGGGGCCAGGGATTGTGGGTGGGGCCATGAGCCAGGTTCACACATTCTACAACCATCCTTCCTAGAGTGGGGAGTGCCAATCCTGTGGGTCTTTTTCCTTGGGGGAGGAGGGTCAGTGCCCTAATGGAAGTCTAAGAAGCGTAATGAGGGTAACATTAGCCCTCCTAGACAGAAAGCATATTATAAAGCTACAATAATCAAAGCAGTATGATGTTTGCCCAAGAATAGACTATGTAGTCAGTGAAACAATAGAATGCCCAGAAATAGATCTAAGTTTATCACGAATGTAATATATAATGAGGGTGGCATTCCTATCCATGGGGATGCCATGTGATACCCACGAGAAGTCGAAGGGTCTTCCTGGAGGTGGGATCAAATATGAGGCTTCATTTTCTATTCCTTGCCTGTGTGGCTTGGGGGAGGAGGCTGAGGCCCCAGAGATCCTGGAGCAGGAGAGCTACCTGGGTCCTGACTCCTGGCTCCCTCTTAAGGCTGCAGAGCGAGACTGGGAGGAGAAGCGGGCAGCCCTGACCCAGTACAGTGCCAAGGACATCAACCGGCTGCTGGAAGAGACACAGGCAGAGCTGCTCAAGGCCATCCCTGACCTGGACTGTGCCAGCAAGGCCCATCCAGGCCCGGGCCCCACTCCAGATCACAAGCTCCCCAAGGCCCCCCATGGCCAGAAGGCAGCCCCCCGAACGGAGCCCAGTGGGAGGAGGGGCTCAGGTATGGGGAGTAGTAGGGCTGGTGAGGAGCCCAGCATGGGGGAGTGCCCTCCTCAGGAGCTCAGGCTGATGGGGAAGGCACTGGGGTCTCAAGATCATTGTGGTTGGGCTGCCAGACAAGGGAGGCCCTGAGACATCAGCCGCCACTAAAGGGAGACTGGGACCCAGAAGGACAGGGCGAGCTGGACTCCATCCCGGCATTTCCCACTGTCCTGGGAAGGGAGCCACTGAGAGGACCAGGCAGGGAGCAAGTCCAGGCAGAGTCATCCGCCTCCATGACTTGGCTGGGCGCATGCCGCGAACCAGGCTGTGTTGAGGGCGGGTTGAGCGCTGATACTGCTGATACTGACACAGTTCCCATGGTTCCCAGCCTGAGTCACGGTCCTGGGAGTGGCAGAAATCCAGACCAGAAGTGGCAGTCATCATTCCTTCATTTTATTCATTCCTGCAATGCATATTTGTTAAGCACCTACTATGTGCTAGGTGCTGGAGATATGGAAATAAGACAGGGCTTGCTTTCAAAGAGCTCAAAATTTAGTGGGGGGAATAACACTGACATTTGTGTTTATCAAGCACTTACTCTGTGATAAGAACTGTTCCATTGCTTTTAATGTAGTCATCCTTATAATTTTATTTTTATTTTTTATTTTTTATTTATTTATTTTTTTTGAGACGGAGTCTGTCTCTGTCGCCCAGGCTGGAGTGCAGTGGCGCGATCTCGGCTCACTACAAGCTCCGCCTCCCGGGTTCTCGCCATTCTCCTCCCTCAGCCTCCCAAGTAGCTGGGACTACAGGCGCCTGCACCATGCCCAGCTAATTTTTTTTGTATTTTTAGTAGAGATGGGGTCTCACCGTGTTAGCCAAGATGGTCTCGATCTCCTGACCTCATGATCCGCCAACCTTGGCCTCCCAAAGTGCTGGGATTACAGGCTTGAGCCACCACGCCTGGCCTCATCCTTATAATTTAATAACAAGCTCAGGAGGCAGATACGGTAGTTATTCCCATTTTACAGAGGAGGACATAGGCTCAAAATGATTAAGAAATCTGTGCCAGGCCATGCCTAGTATGTAAACCAGAAATAGAATGCAGGAGCTAAATGTAATAGCAGAGGTGAATGCCAGTACTGTGCAGTCCTGGCGGAGGCCCTAGGACGGCAGGAAGGCTTCCCTAAAGAGGTGACTTTTCACTGAAGTCTTGCAAATGAGTGGGCACTTCCCTAGCCAGTGAGAGAGGGTACTCCAGGGTGAGGGAACAGCGTGTGCAAACGCCTGGAGGTGTGTGTGTGGCATGGCCTGAACAGGGTCCAACCTGGGGAGCAGCAAGCAGAGCTGAGGCTGAAAGCTTGGCAGGTGCAGAGGTGCTGGCCTAAGGAGCTTGGACGTGGTTTGGGGTGATGGGGAGCCACTGCAAGATCAAAGGCAGGGGAATGGTTAGAGTGACCTCTCTGCAGGTTACCCTGGAAACAGGGCTGGAGGACAAATTGGGGGAGAGGAGAGCCTAGTGGGAGGGGCCAGGATCCCTGGAGGAGAGATGGAGAGCTGAGCCGAGGCAAGGGTGAGGGGCAGTGGGAAGGAGGTGGTTAGAGCAGCGCCTCTCTAACTTGAATGTGTGTCCGTCACCCCAGGATTTGTTCAACCAGATTCTGGTTTAGTTGCCCAGAGGTGGGGCCTGAGCTGCAGTTCTGACAAGCTTCCAGGCGCTGCCAGTGCTGCTGGTCCACAGACCACACTTGAAGTAGCAAGAGTGCTGTCAGGAGAGGGACAGGGCATGGGGCTTGTGTGCAGGAGGAGGTAAGAGAAGGAGGGGCCCTGTGTTCTTGCCCCCAGGCTTTCCTCTCACCTCCTCCTGGTCCTCCCTGGAGGAAGAAGCAAGGTTTATCCCCTTCAAGTTAGATGTAGTACACTGACTCCAAGGTTGCAGGCCTGCTGACCCCCAGCCCCTTGGTGCCTGCAGATGAGTTGACAGTGCCCCGATACCGCACGGAGAAGCCCTCAAAGTCGCCCCCACCGCCCCCTCCCCGCCGGAGCTTCCCCTCCTCCCACGGCCTGACCACCACACGCACCGGAGAGGTGGTGGTCACCAGCAAGAAGGACTCGGCCTTCATCAAGGTACCACTCCCACCTCAGACAGAGGGCCAGGGGACTGAGTTAGGATGAAGCCTCAGATGACTTCTGGAGACCCTCTGGGGTGGGAAAGAGACCCCTTTCTCAGAGAACATGGAAGGAAAGAGGGAGTGGCCGGTAGCGACTTTGTCCTGCTAGTTTGGGATTCTAGGTATGTGTATTTGCCTTAATTCCATGCCAGGCTCCTGTCCGTTGAGGGACACCCTGGCAGGGGTGTAGCAGCAGAAGTAGCAGACGAGAAGCTGGGGTGGATGGGGGAGCTCACCTGGGAGGTGAGCTGGTGCTGAAGCGGGGCAGAGCCTGGCCTTGACAGGAGTCCCGGGCCTTGCAGAAGGCCGAGTCTGAGGAGCTGGAGGTGCAGAAGCCCCAGGTGAAGCTGCGCCGGGCTGTGTCTGAGGTGGCCCGCCCAGCCTCCACACCACCCATCATGGCCTCGGCCATCAAGGACGAGGATGACGAGGATCGCATCATCGCAGAGCTAGAGGTAGGTCAGGGCATACCTGGCCCCCAAGGTCTCAGCCAGGCCCCCTTCCCTCCCAGGCTGCCCCCAGGCCAGGTGACAGGATGAGGCAGAAGATGGGCTCTCGGGCTCCCTGTGGAGCGCTGGCTGTTCAGACCCCAGCCTTTTGCCTCCATTTCTTCTCCACTGTGAAATGAGGGGTAGGGGTCTAAAGTCCTCTCCTTGCAGGTTTGAGTTTTTTAATTGTAGTCTGTGAGTCCCCCCAAGTATCCCCAGACCTCCTGCACTCTGAAAGTCCCATATCCGAAGATTCTGAGATCACCGAGTTTGGAGACCCCCATCCCCCAGTGTTCCGAGATCAGCTCATGCTTGAGACCCCCATACTTGAGTATTCTGAGGCCAGAGCTCTGAGACTCTCATGCCCCATGCCTCGACTCTCCCAGAGGTGTCAGTCACCACACTCAAGCGTTCTCAGCCACCCCCAGCCCCAGTGCGGGAGACTGGACTACCAGGGCTCTGAGGTGACCAGATGAGGGCAGAGAGGGCTGGCGGCTATGGCAAGGGACCAAGGGGTGAGGCTGGGGGCCGATGCCATCCCAGGCCACCCTCCCCAAGGGTGCCGGGGCCACAGGCCAGCACTCCCATCCTCCCTGGTGCCCCCTCCTCCAAACCTGCCCCCACCTTCTGCTCCCCAGGTGTTTGAGAGAAGCTCAGTGTCTTCCCTCCCCCCCACGCCCCGCCGCCAGCTGATCCCCACCTTGCTGTCCCCCCAGGACCTGGGCCCCCCCGGGGGCTCAGCCCCAGGCCCTACACGGAAGGTAACGGGGCTGCTCCCACTTCTCACAGCTCTCTCTCTGCCTGTGCCCCCACAGCTTCCTCTCCTCACCTCCCACGCTAACCCGCTAAAACGCCAGTCACCATCCCAAGTCCCACCATGGCCACAGCCACTGCCACAGCATTACATGGGGACTCACCCCTCCCCCATTCCAAGGACAGGCGCATAACCCTTCCTCCCCGCTGCCTGCTGGGGGGCTCCCTGAGACTCCAGCAGCCTGGGTGTCTGGTGGCCCCTCGTGTCTGCATTTTCTCACAGGCTTGCTGATGGAGGCCTGAGTATTTTGTTCTGGTCCGCAGTCTGAGCTTAGGTCTGGCCCGAAGGCTGAGTGTGGCCAAGATTGGAGTTTGGATCTTGCTCACAAGATGACTTTGAGTCCAACTCAAAATCTGACCTTGTCCTGAGCCCTTGCCTAGCCCCCACCTCCATCTTCGCTGCTCTGCTGCCTGTGCCGGGGAGGGGCTCTGTTTTTCCCCTAGAATCTATGCCTTGCACTGGGGGCCAGGACACCACAGGGGTAGGCTCATCTACAGCCTCACTAGCCCCAGGGCCTACGTTGCTCTCTTGGACAGAGAGCCTGGAATGGAAGAAAGCTATGCCATTCCTTGGCTGCTGGTTCTTTTGGCATTGGGAAATTCTTCCTTCTCTCTAACGTCAGTCCTTGCTGCTGTCCTGCTGCACTTATTTCCTCTTTATTCTTTCCTGGGAATTTGGGGGTGAACCTGCTGCCTGCACCCTACTCCTGGGGACTGTGCTTGGGGAGGAGGGGAGGGGGAAGGTCTGGGAATCTCTCTCTCTCTGCCAGGTCAGGTTGAGGCAGGGGGGCCTCTGCTCTGGGGAAGGAGAGCCTCCCATGTGCACACACTCCCTATCTGGGGCTCCCTGGCCCACAGCGGGCTCTGTGCTGGTGGCCACCTGATTTCTGGCCTGGGTGGAGGCCTGCTGGCGCTTTGGTTTCCTGGCGGGGGAGGAGCAGAGGGGCATCAGATAGTGGACAGTGCCTTCTGCTGGGCAGAGGATGGGCACACAGCAGTGCGAGGAACCTCTAGGATGAGCTGTATGGAAGGGGCGCCTCCTGGGCTGGCCATGCCCTTGGCACTTTGGCCCCTCCCATCCAAGACCTGCCCCTTTCTGGCTCTGGGAGCCCATCCCGAGGGGCCCAGTGGACAAGGCCTTTTGCCCCTGGCCGACCCTCTGCATCCTGCGGCAGCATCGGGCAACGGAGCCAGGCGAACGTGAGGTTGCCCTCTCTGCCTTCCCAGTCAGCACCCCCCACTTCCAGGTAAGCAGGTGGCAAGACTGGGTGGGTTCCTTTGGGAGGGGATGGTTGGGGGTCCCTGCTGCCCCCTCCCATCTCCCCACAGCTCCCTTTAGTGGAAGGAGCACTGGCCTTGGAGTCAGACTATCTGGGTTCAAATCCAGGCTCTGCCACTAACTAGCTGTGGGTGGGTGGCCTTGGGTGAAGTGTGTAACCTCCCTCGCCCTGGTGAGAGCAGCAGTCACTTCACAGGTTAAGGTAGGCACTGAAGGTGAGGAAGGATGTGATGGCACCTGGCACAAGCCTGGTGCTCAGAGTTAGACCAGGATTCACTCACATTGGGGAGTGGTACTTGGGGCTTCCCTCTGTGCCCTCACCGAGGCCAGGGCCAGGGATGCTGGCACCGGAGCAGGTGCCCAAGGGAGCTTTGCCCGAGTGTGTGTGCCACAGAGGATTTGGCAGGGGGCAAGCCCCACCCCTTCTAGCTGTGAAGCTCTTGGGGAGAGCACACAAAGTTGGGGTAGACCAGAAGTCTCTGGTTTGAGATGCCAGAGACTGACATGTCGTCTCTGCCCACATGGGGCCAAAGGTCTCGGCCATTCCATTCATTTCAACGAATAGCTAATATTTATGAAGCACTCACAACATGCCCAGCGAGCTCACTTCATCCTCCACCAGCCCCACCTTGGTGTTGAGTCATTGCACAGATGGGCACACTCATGGGAGCAACCCTGAGCCCGGCTCCCAGAGGCTCACATGGGTGGTGTAAAGTAAACATGTGCCTGCCCTGGCCAAATCGGCACCTTTACTGGAAAGTAGGAGGCCATAGGGTATGGTGGGAAAGACCTGAATTCTGGTCCCAATTTTGCCTCCAACTTACTGGGTAGCCTCTGTCAGGACCCTCCCTGCCTCAGTTTCCCCATCTGTAAAAGAAAGGGGCTAGGCTCACCTAACTGTAACCCCCATTTTAGCTTGGGGTTTGGTTGTAGGAATCACACTTTTCCTCATCTTCCTTCTCCCCGCAGGCTGCCCCAGGTCCCAGGGCCTTCTGCGTCCCAAGGATCATCTTGACAGAGTGTGCCCCCAACCCTCCCTCCCCGCCAGAGGCCAGACTTGAAGAACTGGGACCCAGGACAGCTCCCACCCCAAGACCTCAGACCCTGGCTGACAGCGGAAGGGGCTGGGATGGTCCACAGGCCCCACCAGGGGTAGTGGGGCAGACTTCTGGGCCGAGGAACAGCTTCATGCCCCGGAAGGAGGGGGCAGCTCTGAAGAGACTGGGCGGAGGAGGCAGCAGCCTAGAGGATGGAGGAGCCAGGGTACCATGTCCTCAGGGACCAGCCCAGGATGGGACTCCGGAGACCTCTACTGCTGACACCTACCCAGAGGAGATCCTCAAGGACTCTGGACATGATGCCCAAACCTGCAGTAGGGAGCACCAGGGCCAGGCTGCTGGCAACTCAGGCTGCACCACGTGGGGCGCCACTGCCCAGCAGATGGACAGCTTGGAGGAGACGCTCCGGGAGCTGGAAGCCACCCTGAGCAACATGGGCACAGGCCCTGCCGTGGGGTCCCCTGGCAGCCCCCCACCCCTACCCCTCGGCCCCCAGGTGGCTGCCCCCTCTTCATCCTCCCCTGCTGCCTTCCTCCTCCATTTCCAGAGTCAGACAGAGTAGGGGGCAGCAGAAATGCCAGGCCAGCCCCCTCCTCCCACCGGCCTTCTCTCAGCTCTTACCACTCTCCTGGGAGCCTGGTGCCAGGGCAGGGTTTGCAGGCAGAGTCCGGGGGAGGCTGGGAAGCCGGCCTACCCAGGGGCTGGCCAATCCCCAGCCTTGGCAAGAATCAGGGCCTCTCCCCTTCTGCTCTGTATCTGTAAACCAACAAATAAAGTTCTCTCCCCACCTTCCATCCCCATGCTCCCCTCCCCCTCCTGTCTCTGATTCTCTGTCTCTGTCATCTCTCTGCTTGCGCCTCTGGATCCCCAGTGCCCCGCGGGCAGGCCTGGTACTTGGGGAGGTTCATGGGAGCCAAGCTTGCCCATCCCTCGGGAGACCTCACCTGCATCCTCCCTTTAGGAGGAGGATGTGGGCCTGGGGCTGCCCCTCTGCTCTGTGTGCCATTATAGAGAGCCCCTCGCTGGCATGTGCACCCAGGTCCAGATGGTGCCCCTTGCCAGGAGTGGGGTTGCTGCTGGGGACCCTCACTTTAGCAGAGGCTCCCCAAGGAGGGCATCAGCTGCCCCTGAGCTACTCAAGGAAGCCACCGAAGAGCTCTCCCTCAAGAGCCACTGGGAAACTGGCTTGGGCCCCACCCCTCTCCTGCAGGGAGACCATAAGTGGGGACTCAGAGGGTGGACCTGGGTTCTGGACTCAGATGTGGAGCCAGAGAGGGGTCTCCAGGTCTCAAAGGGCCCCACTGAGGAGGTCCCAGCCCCGAGACCCCACCCAGTGCTAGGGTTCCTGTGTGATTCACCCCACGTGGACTCTGCAACTGCAACCCTGTTCCTCTTCCTGCAGAGTGGCGGAGGCAGTGTACCGCCCATGAAGGTGGTGACTCCAGGGGCCTCTCGGCTGAAGGCGGCCCAGGGCCAGGCGGGCAGCCCCGACAAAAGCAAACATGGCAAGCAGAGGGCCGAGTACATGCGGATCCAGGCCCAGCAGCAGGTGAGGGCGGGGACTGTGGGGGCCACCGAGGCCCGCTCTGCTGCATGCCGGGCCCCTGCCCCACTGGGCATCTCCTGCCCCTGCTCCCGTGACCAGCTTTCCCAACCTCTGCCCAGACAGACCTTCCCTGCCAGGACTGCCCCACCCACCCCCTGAACCATCTTCTCCCTCCTCCTGATCCCGGAGCTTTGGATCTAGATTAGCATATGAGTTCTCAACCAGGCACCTCCCCTCTCAGGAGTTCCCTCACTCAGACACAGAGGACTCCACTGCTGGCTCCTGGAGGAGGGGCGAGCGAGCGAGCGAGTTTGTGACTCCAGCAGCCCCAACGTCTGGGTCCCTTCTCAGGCCTGGCCTACCCTGGGGTGCAGAAGGGGGATTTTGTGGCCCTCTGCTTCCTGCCACTCTGTTTCTCTCTCCGCTTCCCTCTTCCTCTTCCCAGGGCTCCGCCTGCTATTCAGGGCCCCACTCTCATCCCGGTCTCCCTCTTAGCTCTTAGGCCACCCCTAGCCAAGGGAGAAGCCAACTTTGCATCTGCTTTTCAGCCTTGTGTTTGGGTTTCAGTGGGGTCACCTCCCGTCTTTGCAAGGTGGGGTGGGGACAGGGGGAGGCACTTTGGCCCTCAGGAAGGGTAGGGGTGCAGCTGGAATTGCAGGGATGCCACAATCTCTTTCAGATCTAATGAGCAGGAGCAGAGGCTGTGTGGAGGGTGGACACACCTCACCCGTGGGTGTTTACTGCCCTTGTGGCCTGGTCAGAGGCTGCAGGGTGGCTCCTGGACCTAGATGTTGTGAGAGACCCTTAGTGCGCTCGTTTGATTCAGTGAATATTTATGAGTAGCTCCTGTATGACAGGACCATTCTGGGTGTGAGGGTGGAGGCTGTGATATGTCCAGATGCTCTCACTTAAAGAAGGTTCTAGACTCAGAGGCAAGACGTTAGAGAAGGTTCTAGACTCAGAGGCAAGAGGGTAGAGATGGGTGAGTCCATCTCTTTTTCAGATGAGGGGGCAGCTCAGAGAAGGAGAGGGGCTTCCCAAAGGTGCACAGCAAGGTGGCATCACAGCCAGGATCGGGACCTAGGAATCTTGGAACCCTTCCCTGCACTGGCCTTGGGACAGCCCTGGGCACCCGAGGCCCTGCCTCCCTACTGGCTCCCAGGAGAATTTCTCAAAAAGCAGCCCTCCAGCCCCCCACAGCCTCTCCACAGCTCCCACCTGCCTCCTCATAGCCCCCAGACACCCTGTGAGCCCCACCTCCAGATCTTTTTCCTGCCACTGCCAGGGATGAGTTCCCCTTGTCCTGTCTGGGCTGGACCCTCCTGGGTGCCCAGCAGAGCAGCTGACACTGACAGCTTTCACTGGGGCCAGGCACGCGAATTATCTCATCTCACTCACCACACTGAGGAAGGTCTATTACCCCCATGTGACAGGGAAACTGAGGCTTAATCCAAAGCCACATGGCTGGCAAGTGAGGGGCAGGACACAAGTCCAGACTGCCTCCCTCCCCACCACAAAGTGCTTCAGCCTCTCCAGCAGGCCCTTCCCTCGGCTCTAATGATGCTGCACTGTTTCCCACCCTAGTCCCTCCCTACCCAGAGCCCAGCTCCTCGGCTGTGGTGTCAGCCTCATGCCTTTATGGCCCAGCCTCCACCCCATCTCCGGGGTTGCCTGGGTCTCCAGTGGCATCGAGATGGGCTCTTTCCACCCCCCTCCCCCATTGCTCTGCAGCATGTGGGCTTGTAGAACCCCCACACCTGCATAGGGCTGTGCAGACGCTCTGTTCCTCAGCATCCTCTTCCCAGCCTCCACCCGGAGCCTCCGGGCTCTTTTCTGGGTGACTCCCTCTATTTTTTGAGATGGAGTCTTGCTCTGTCTCCCAGGCTGGAGTCCAGTGGTGTGATCTCGGCTCACTGCAGCCTCTGCCTCCTGGGTTCAAGTGATTCTCGTGCCTCAGCCTCCCGAGCAGCTGGGACTACAGGCTAATTACCACACTCGCTAATTTTTGTATTTTTAGTAGAGACGGAGTTTCACCGTGTTGGCCAGGCTGGTCTCAAACTCCTCAGCTCAGGTGATCCTCCCACCTCGGCCTCCCAGAGAGCCGGGATTACAGGCGTGAGCCATTGCACCCTGCCTGGGCGACTCTCCTTTGCCTGCCTCTTCCCTTCGTGTGCCGCACTCCTTAGCCTCTTCTCCTCACACCATGCCTTCCTCTCCTCAGGCACCAGGCACTGCTTAGTCCCTGCCCCCACCCAGGTCTCCATTCTGAGCTCCAGTCACCCACACACGCTTCCCTGGTCATCCCTAGGCTCCTCGCACGCGTGCGTCCAGACATACTGCTCCCCCGACCCCGCCGCCCCAGCCTGTACGAGGCTGCCCCAGCTGCTGTCTCCCTCAGGAAGGGTCACCCACCCCCAGCCTTCCCAAGCCCCTCCGTGCCCCTGTCTCACTTCCAGTGCTCCAGTAGCCTTTCTTCTAAACATGGCTTCTTTCTCGTAAAGTAATAAATGTTTCCTGTGGACATTTTATTTTATTTTATTTTTTATTTTTTTGAGACAGAGTCTCACACTGTCACCCGGGCTGGAGTGCAATGGCGCGATCCCAGCTCACTGCAACCTCTGCCTCCTGGGTTCAAGGGATTCTCCTGTCTCAGGCTCCCGAGTAGCTGGGATTACAGGCGCCCACCACCACGCCCGGCTACATGTTTGCATTTTTAGTAGAGATGGGGTTTCACCATATTGGCCAGACTGGTCTTGAACTCCTGACCTCGTGATCCGCCTGCCTCAGCCTCCCAAACTGCTGGGATTACAGGTGTGAGCCACCGCCACCGGCCTCCCTGTGGAAATTTTCAACAGTAAAGTATAGAGAAGCAGGGGAAAACCATCGATGTCTCGCTACCAACATGCATGGTCTTCTAAGATCTCCTTGTGACTTCTGTCACCTCTAACTGATTTCCCAAGACCTGGGGGTAGGGAGGGAACTTTGTAAAATGCAGATTTGATTGTCTCTGTGTGTGTCACACACACACACACACACACACACCCCTGCCAGCTTAAAATCCCTGCCCCAGCCCCTGGCAGATGATAAACCCAAATCCTTCATGTACAGCCCAGGGCCCTTCACAGCAGCCTCAGCTCACCCTGCCCCTCCACCCACACCCTCGGTGTGCTCCAGCCACGTGAGTCACTGGCGGGACACGATCCACACCAGCTCAGCCTGTGGCCTTGGTCAAAGCCCTCTGTCTTCTCAGGCCCTTTCTTCGTCTGTACAATGGGGACAGAAGTATCCAGCCTGGTCCTGAGCTCACATAATGCCAGGTACAGGAGACAGCTTGGAACACCACAGTGAGCCCTACAGCGGTGGGTGGGGGCGGGGGTTGGGGGGGCGGTGCCCAAGGCCTCTCCTTCATCCAGTGAGTCTAAGCTGTCTTTGACGATGTTGAGATAGAGGGACTAGAGTGCTGGGATCAGGGACACAGAAATTGGGAGTAAGAAAGTTCTAAGATGGAGATGCATTGCAGCAGTGCCTGACCCCACAGAGTAGCCAGAGGAAGTGACTGAGGAGAAGCCCGTGAATGTTGTGCTTAAGATCCCAGGGAGGGACGGGAGCCAGGTTCCCAGGCGTGCAAGGATCAAGGCTTTGTGTAGACCTGAAGCTATGGACACCACCTCTTCTATTAGGGCTAAGAAATTTGCTGAACAACTGCTTATCTTCTCAGATGGCTGAAATGAAGAGACTTTTTTTTTTTTTTTTTTTTTTTGAGATGGAGTCTCGCTCTGTTGCCCAGGTTGGAGTCCAGTGGCGTGATCTCGGCTCACAGCAACCTCTGCCTCCCGGGTTCAAGCGATTCTCCTGCTTCAGCCTCCTGAGTAGCTGGGATTGCAGGTGTGTGTTATCACACCCGGCTAATTTTTGTATTTTTAGTAGAGGTGGGGTTTCACTATGTTGGCCAGGCTGGTCTTGAACTCCTGACCTCAAGTGATCTGCCTGCCTCGGCCTCCCAAAGTGCTGGGAGCCATTACGTCCGGCCCCAGATGAAGAGACTTTAATGAAAGGATGACAGCAGAGGACTGAGGGAGAAAACAAGGGATGCCGAGGACCCATGGACATCTCAGAGCAGGAGGCTGTGTCTCCCTGGGGGAAGGGCAGTGGGGCAGGTGTTTAGCGAGTCCCGGAGGGCGGGAGCAGCAGAGCTGTGCTGTGGAGGGTACAGCTGCTGCCTGTGACACAGCTCCCAGGAGGGAGAGAGCAGGGAAGGAACTTCACCCCACCTCCCTCTCTGTCACCCTGCCACAGACCCCACTGGCCAAACCCAGCCAAAGTCCAGTCAGCAAAGGAGTGACCAGGATCAGCCTCTCAGGGTACAGAGCAGGGCAGAAATTAGTTCTGGGAGGCCAGGGGCAGTGGCCACGCCTGTAATCCCCACTTTGGGAGGCTAAGACAGGAGGATCACTTGAGACCAGGAGTTCGAGACCAGCCTGGGCAACATACGTGAGCACCCCCCTCCCCGGTAATTGGTTCCGGGGTATGGAGAGGCAACTGAAAGACAGATAGCATACCTGTTAGGTACCAAGTTTACAACTTTATACCTTAAAGTAAATCTGTGCTGTTACAGCTGCATCCCCACAGCACCTAGAATAGTGCTTGGCATACGTAGGCACTCAGTAAATATTTATTGAGTGAATGAGCGAATGAGTTTGCCACCAATCAGGCCCAATCCAGGTGGAAACAGCCAAAGCAAATCTGAAAGGTTAAAACGACAATCGCTATAATGGCTACCATTTGTTGCATGTGTACTGAGGGTGTTGGGCGCCGGGTCTTACACCCTGTTGGCATCATCTCGTTGTGTGCATCTGGTGCTGTGGGGCCTGTTATTCGTTTGCAGGTGAGGACATGAAGGCACAGAAAGATATGCGATTAGGGTCACATGGTTAAAAAGTGGCAGAGCTGGGACTTAAACCCAAGTTTGCCTGCTACAAATTCTGCTGTCTTAGTGCTGGATTCTGTTGCCCTGCCAGGGAGCATAACCTCGTGGATGTGAGCAAGCCTCGATGAGATCGCGCTTGTGACGAGAATTCTAGAAGGTGATACGTTAACAAAAAATGAAGGTTGAATAGAGCAATAAAGCAACACTGGGCCTCACGTGTATTGGTGAGAATGCTTTCAGCTGCAAGGAACAGGAACCCTGATTCAAAATGGCATAAAAAATAAGGAAAGGTATTCTGTAACCAAGAAGGCTGGAAGCAGGGGGATTCCAGGGTTGGTGAATTTAGCAGCTTGAGGATATCAGGACCCACGTTTCTTTGCATTTGGTCCCACTGTCATTTTTATTATTTTATTGTTATTATTATTATTTTTTGAGACAGAGTCTCACTCTGTCACCCAGGCTGGAGCGCGATGGTGCAACCTTGGCTCACTGCAACCTCCGCCTCCTAGGTTCAAGCGATTCTCCTGCCTCAGCCTCCCGAGTAGCTGGGATTACAGGTGCCCACAACCATGCCTGGCTAATTTTTGTATTTTCAGTAGAGACAGGGTTTCAACATGTTGGTCAGGCTGGTCTCGAACTCCTGACCTCGTGATTTGCCCGCCTCGGCCTCCCAAAGTGCTGGGATTACAGGTATGAGCCACCACACCCGGCCTATTTTATTTTTATTATTATTTATTTATTTATTATTATTTTTTTTTGAGATGGAGTCTCGCTCTGTCACCCAGGCTGGAGTGCAGTGGCACAATCTCAGCTCACTGCAACCTCCACTTCCTGGGTTCAAGCAGTTCTCTTGCCTCAGCCTCCCAAGTAGCTGGGATTATAGGTGCCTGCCACTGCCCCCGGCTAATTTTTGTATTTTTAGTAAAGATGGGGTTTCACCATGTTGGCCAGGCTGGCCTTGAACTCCCGACCTTGTGATCCACCCACCTCAGCCTCCCAAAGTGCTGGGATTACAGGTGTGAACCACCGTGACTAGCCTTATTTTTTTTGTTCTTTTTTTTTTCTTTTTGAGACGGAGTCTAGCTCTGTCGCCCAGGCTGGAGTGCAGTGGTGTGATCTCTGCTCACTGCAAGCTCTGCCTCCCGGGTCCACGCCATTCTCCTGCCTCAGCCTCCTAAGTAGCTGGGACTACAGGCATCTGCCACCACGCCCGGCTCATTTTTTGTATTTTTAGTAGAGACGGGGTTTCACCCTGTTAGCCAGGATGGTCTCGATCTCCTGACCTCGTGATCTGCCCGCCTCGGCCTCCCAGCGTGCTGGGATTACAGGCATGAGCCACCGAGCTCGGTCTTATTATTAATATTTTTGAGATAGGGTCTTACTCTGTCACCCAGGCTTGAGTGCAGTGGCATGATCTCTGCTCACTGCAGCCTCAACCTCTCCAAGCTCAATCCATCCTCCCGCCTCAGCCTTCCAAGTAGCTGGACTGCAGGTGGCGCCATCGCCTCACCAATTTTTTGTATTTTTGGTAGAGATGGGGTTTTGTCACATTGCCCAGGCTGGTCTCAAACTCCTGACCTCAGGTGATCCACCCACCTAAGCTTCCCAAAGTGCTGGGATTACAGGCATGAGCCACCAAGCCCGGCTTCACACAGCTGTTTTTATTTATTTATTTAAATTTGTTTTTGAGATAGAGTCTCTCGCTCTGTCGCCCAGACTGGAGTGCAGTGGTGCGATCTCGGCTCACTGCAACCTCCACCTCCCTGGTTCAAGCGATCTTCCTGCCTCAGCCTCCCAAGTAGCTGGGATTACAGGTGCACGCCACCATGCCTGGTTAATTTTTGTAATTTTTGGTAGAATTGGGGTTTCACTGTGTTGGCCAGGCTGGTCTCAAACTCCTGGCCTCAAGTGATCTGACCGCCTAGGCCTCCCAAAGTGCTGGGATTACAGGCATGAGCCCCGCCTCACACAGCTGTTTTTAGAAGCTGGAGAATCTTTCCCAGAAGTCTCCAACAGACCACACCTCTTATCTCACTGCCCATTCCTAAATCAGTCACTGGCAAGGAGAAAAAGGAATTTCTCCAATTGCCATAGATTTTGTCATGATCCCCACATCCCCCACTTTGGGCTGGGGAAAGCCCAACTTCTTCTGATGGTTCAATACCTGATCCAGGCAGGGCTTAGCAAGGAAGGAGGGCGTGGGGGCTAGGGAGGGTGGCCTTGGGAATGGCCCTGGAGGTGGAGCCAGCGGGGTCTGTAGAGTCAAGAGGTTCCACACTTGTCTGGACATCTGGGCGTCAGAGTGTGAAGGGCCTTGGGAACATGGACCCAGCGAGAGCAGGTGGCCAGCTCTTATCCCCAGGCAAGAGGGAGGTGTGCAGGGTGATGCCTTCTGGGACCAGCTCAGTGCTCCATGCCTCCCCCAGCTGAAAGCTGGACGTATGTGAGGTTTCTGCCTTGCCACGAAGGTAACAAAGTTCTGCTTCTCTGGACATAATTGGAACTAGCAGGGGAGGATGGTGGGTGAAAGGAAATGACAGGAACCTTCAGAGACAGCAGCTGTGTCACCTGAGAAGGGTTAGCAGCACAGGCTGGGGTCACCGGGCACAGCTGGATGTGCTCCCTCAACTTCAGGAGAGTGGATTGTGGACGGTGTGGCCAGAGTCTCCCAGGAGGGAAGATGGCCCGAGAGGATTTTAGAAACTACATGCTTGCAGAAGTGGTCTCCATGAAGAAGCGGGACGGGGACGAGGCATCCCCGTAAACTGGTGGAGCTGGATGTCTAAAGGTCTTGCACTGGCTGTTGGGGGGAGAAGGGGTACCTCAACTGGGTGAAGGCACGTCACCTGCCTGAATACAGGAGCCAGGTGGTGGTGCCGGAAGACAAGTGTTCCCAAGACCAAAGCTTGGAATGGAATGAGGCTCTTGAAAAATGCTGAAGGGGTAGGAGCAGAAAAAGCAGCTTTTACCTAGAAAGATCAGTTCAGAGGGACAAGGACAACCGGGGAGAATCAGCACCTTGCCGGGGGACATGGTGAGGTGTGAAGAGACATCTGGGGGAGCTGGGCAGTGCTTCCCTCCCACCTGGCTTTGGGGGAAAGACCTTTAAATGGGAAAGGCTAGAGCAGAGGAGAGGCAGGACTGAGCCCAAGGTAAGTGACACAATGGTCAGAGAGCCTCTGGTTCCCGTTGGATGAGTTTGTCTCCAGGCCCAGGTACTGGGGGCACAGAGAGGGCAGGGGCCATGCCTGACACATGCTGAGGACTGCGTGAATCTGACAACCCTGTGGCTGGGCCCTGGACCCCCTAGAACTCCCTTGAGTAATGGATGAGCAGAGGAGAGGGGTTAGAAAACCCAAACAGGGCCAGGCGCGGTGGCTCACGCCTGTAATCTCAACACTTTGGGAGGCCGAGGTGGGCGGATCACCTGAGGTGGGGAGTTCGAGACCAACCTGGCCAGCATGGAGAAACCTCGTCTTACTAAAAATACAAAATTAGCCAGGCATGGTGGCGCATGCCTGTAATTCCAGCTACTCGGGAGGCTGAGGCAGGAGAATCGCTTGAACCCGGGAGGCGGAGGTTGCTGTGAGCCAAGATTGTGCCATTGTACTCCAGCCTGGACAACAAGAGCAAAACTCCGTCTCAAAAAAAAAAAAAAGAAAGAAAGAAAAAGAAAAGAAAAAGAAAACCCAAATGGGGAACTTTCGCTTTAACTTAAATAAACAAATAAATAACAAAACAAACAAAAAAACAGGGCCTCATTCTGTCACCCAGGCTGGAGGGCAGTGGTGCAGTCACAGCTCACTGCCACTTCTACCTCCTGAGCTCAGGCCATTCTCCCACCTCAGCCTCCAGAGAAGCTGGAACCACAGGCACACACCATCACACTCAGCTATTTAAAAAACTTTTTTTTTTTTTAGTAGAGACGAGGTCTCGCCATGTTGCCCAGGCTGGTTTTGACTTCCTGGGCTCAAGCAATCCTCCTGCCTCAGCCTCCTAAAGTGCTGGGATTACAGGTGTGAGCCACCACACCTGGCCCTTGTTTTGATTCTCATAAAAGGGAAATGTAGATGGCAAACTACACTGTGGTGAGCAAAACCCAGGTGAATCGTGGAACCAACCATCTGTGCACCTGTAAAGGAGAAATGGTGATTGCAGCCGGCGCTGGTTCTTCACTGTGAGCCAGGCAGGCTGCTGGAGACAGGGCTTGCTTTAGACTCTAGCTTCTCCACTGCAAGGCATCTGAGAAAACTCCGTAGCAGCAGGGTGATAGTACAGGGAAGTGAACGACCCTGCCCAGACCTAACCTCAGGGTGGTCTCTGGTGACTCGCCACAGCGCCCTGTCTTATCTTTTGGATCTTTTTTTAAATCTGGGTGATTCAGTTCTCACACTAGTAGCTAAGCAAGGCCAGGAGGGACAGTGAATACAATTACAAGGAGAAACCTGGGTCTGTGTAGCCTTAATCCAGTGGATCTCAAAGGTAAGTGTGCAGCAGAGGCACCTGGGGCACCTGCTTAAAATGCATATTCATGAGCCCACACAAGAGATGGATTCTGGAGGGGAGCCCAGGAATCTGAATTCACGATGCATGCCACAGGGTGTCCCCTGGAGGTGATGAGGTAATGCACGTAGCTCTCAAACCGCACTTTGGAGACCGCAGCTGCAGAGGAAAAGCCTCCAGGACCGGTGGAGTCGCGGGAGTCCACGAAGGTGGAAGGAGCATGAGGGGTCAGTTCTGACCACTAGAACTGACCAGTGAGGGCAGGACGAGTCACAAGGGAGTAGCCTCCTGTTACCAACTGGGGCGACAAGCGCTTGCAGGGCGTGCAGTGGGGCCTCCTGCACTGGGCGGGAGGCTGGTGCGCCTTCTTCCCAGATTTCCAGGTGGTGGTGGTGGTGGAGGGGGTCTTTGAAGTGTTTATTCCCCCCGGGAGGATAAGCCCCCTCCTCTGTTGCCACCAGGATGAGGCTGGAAGGGGCTCCGGCTGTACAGTGGGCCAGTTGGGACTAGGAGCCTTTCCCCACCCTGTCCTCCTCCCCCGCAGGGCTTGTGCCCCTGTCCCAGCTAACGTTTCACTTCTTCTTCCTCCCCTCCCCTGCCATCCCCCACCCCCACCTCCCCGTCTGCCCATCCTGGGCGCGGCCTCTTCTGTGCTTCTCTGGTCACTCCCTGCTTCTCTCTCTGCTCTCAGTAACTATGGGCCTGCCCTCTGACCACCCAGGCCCTTTGTCCAACCTCGTGCCCCCCTCCCCCCCTTTTCTGCCCCCGCCCCTCCCCATTCAAGGGACCCCTCTCTCCAGATGCCCCTCTGGCTTCTTCCTTTTGCAGTTAATTTCCTTGGATTTGTGGAGGTTTTCCACTTTTAAAACTTCAGCTGGGGGCCAGCTTGGAGGCGCTCCCTTCCACTCTCTGACCCCTGACCCCTGTTTTTGTTCCAGGCCACTAAACCATCTAAAGAGATGAGCGGGTCGAATGAGACCTCGAGCCCAGTCTCAGAAAAGCCCTCGGCTTCCAGAACCTCTATCCCTGTATTGACTTCCTTTGGGGCAAGGAATTCTTCCATCTCCTTCTAGAAGCCCCTCACCCCGCTGCCCCGCCTGTCCCCCTCCCTCACTCCTGCCATTTCTCCCCTCTCTTCCCTTCATCTCCACCCCACCCCACCCTACTCTCCAGACCCCCTGAGGGGTGTGCCCTGAAGAGGAGGGTGCGGCCCTCCTCAGCTCCCTCTACCCATCATCTGTTGGTGTTTTTGGTTTTTTTTTTTGTTTTTTTTAACAATTAACTTTTAATTATCTTTTTTTAAACAGTAAAACTAAAAACCAAACACACCACCTTCCTTGATCTGTTCCCAGCTGGCCTCTCGCTGGCCGCACCTGTCACGTCTCTCCCTCTTCTCTTTCACCACTCTTTCCCCCAGTCCATCCTGAAGCTCCTGCACCCCTTTCCCACCTTCCCCTCACTTCCCAAGAATACTCCAAACAAACTCTGAACCACGGAGACTTGGAGCAGTGGGAGACCCCTCTCCCGTTTCTCGGTACCTTCCTGGAGGAACGCGGGGACATCGGACCAACCCATACATCAAGCCGGAGAGCGGGGCTCAGGGAGACTGGCCTTGGAGACGCCCCACTCCCTGTCTAAGCTCGGACAAGACTGTGACCGCCTCTGTGGCTGCTCTGCCTCCTCGCACTCACACCCCAGTGGGCCTGGAGTAGAGACGGACAGGCTGGAGACGAGGCCGGGCTTTGAGAGGCCTCAGGGTGGGTGCGAGGCCATGGAGTCTGTGTCCCTGGGGAGGCGCTGGCCTCCTGGGCCTCGCCGTCCAGTGGGGAGTGGAGGGCAGAGGCCCTTTGGTCTGCTGGCTGTGGAGAGTGGGTCCCACGGACAGCCGGACATCAGGGACACTGCCTTGGGAGAGGGCCGCCTGGACGGGTATTTGGTTCTTTTAGTTTCCTGATTTAGCACTTTAAATGGCATTAACTTATTTAATGCGGGTGGGGTGGGCAAGAATGAGGGCCTAGAAAACCAGGTTTTGTGGCCTGCAGTTGGGGGAAGGGTCTGGTTTGAGGGAAATGGGAGGGTCGAGAGGGGCTTGATGGGGAGCACTGAAGACACCTGGGACCCGCAGGTGGGGTGACTTGACCTTCAGTCATCCTCTTGGCGATTTGAGGGTTTTCCCGGGAAAGGATGAGACGTAGTTTTTCAATGGGGCTCTGGTGACCCTGGTGAGATGTCTGAAGGTCCCTGAGGCCTGACCATCCAGCCAGCGCCCCTGGCCTGTGGACGCCCTGCCTGCCCTGCAGAGGCGGTTGGCAGTGCTGCCTGGCTTTTGGCCGGGTCCTGGGGAGGCAGAGAGAGGCCAATTTTGGTTCTCACTCCTGGCCCCCCAGAGGGCACAGTGAGGAGCCAGTAGGGAGAGGATAGGAGAAGAGGAGGAGGAGGAGCGGGGTCCCCGGCAGCAGTATTCCCACTTGGAGCACAAAGTGAAGCAAGCACAGGGGAGGGGGACTAGAATCAGTCCCTCACAGCAAGCACAGAAAGGAGGAGTTGTGCAGAAGGCAGAGCCCCCCCACCCCAGCCCCTGGGGCCGGGCTGGGGAAGGTCCGCACTTGGGGAGAGCGGGGAGCTGTTGAAGGTTTGGGGGGAGGGGAAACGGGTTGTGTTTCTTCATTTCTTTTTTTTGTTTTTGCCTTTGTTGGTTCATCCTTGTTTTCTAGCTTTGGATCATTTTTGTACCAAGGCGAGCAAGCCTTTTTGAAAAATAACAAAAGAGGAAAAAAAAATCCCTCCTGAAAAAAAAAAACCCTGGAAAATAGAAAAAAAAAAGGACCTCATAAATGATGCAATTACTTTTAATTGCAGGCAACTCTTTACATTTAAGTGAAGTGTCTTAACATTTTATATTGTTTTAAAAATATATTTACATATTATATATATAATATACGTAATATAAATATATATAAATATTTAAAAAAGAAAAAAAAAAGAAAACCACGGCACTCTCCCTGGCCACTGTTTTGGCGGGGGAGGGGGGCTGGGGGGCGGGCACGTCGGCCTGGCTTCTGTGGTCCCAGTGAAATGGTCTGGTTTGATTTGGCTGTACAGAGACCCCCTGACTTGGGAGGGGAGGGGGGAGTGGTGCCCCCTCCTCCCTCCACTCCATTACTCTCTGCTTGCTACTTCACTTGCCCCCAGCTCCCATCCTCAGCCCTGTGACTGGAATGTGTGCCCCACCGTCATTGTCCTGAGTTGAATGTCCCTTTGTAGGGGAGGTGGGGGGTGGGGGCAGTGTCCATCCACGAAGGGGCAGAAGGAGGAAGCCATGTGCCCTGCCCCACCCGCTCGGGTGAAGCCCAGTGGGGTTTGCATCTTTCTTTCCCTTTGGTTCCTGCACATTTATGGGCTGGGAGGCATCCGTGTGGAATCGCGTGCAGCCTGTGTGTGTGCTGGCACGAGCCCATGCACTGTGTGTGCAGATGCATGGGGCCTGCACCCACAGGCATGGCTGAGCACATGTGTGGGGGAAGGCGTGGGCACATAGGTGCATGTAACCTGTTCGGGCATTGGCACGTGCCTACCTGCATGTTAGCGTGAGAGGAGCTTTGTGTGTGAGAACATGTGTAATGTGTGTGCAGACATGCCTAGCGCCAGAGACTTGTATGTGGGCCACGTACATGTGGATAGAGACGCATACATGGAGGTGCATGTGATCTGTGTCTCCGAGTGTGTGTGTGCACGTATGTGTGCTGGTGCAGACCCAGGTGTGTGGGTGTGCCTCTGTGTGCGTGTGTTCCATCATCCCTGCACCACTGGCTCCAGATCCCTTCCTGAGCCCCCGTCCCCGCTGGCCCTCTCACAGCCTGCAGCACATCAGTGCCCCCAGCTGCATGCGCCTCGCTGCTCTGTCCATCAGTGTGTGCTTGACCAAGAGAAAACTAAGACGTCTCCGGGGACCCCTGTACCTGGTCCTCTCAGCCCCCGCCCACTGTGCTGTGTTACTCGCATGGGGGGTTTCCTGCCCCTTCCACAATATGCTGTTTCCCCAGGAGCCTCAGGCCTGAGGCTCTGAGTGGGGTCCCCAGGGGGCCCCCCGGGGTGAGCCCCGGCTCCACACCCTGCCCCATCCACCCTGTAGGGCCCATGTTGGTGTAGCAGTGATGGCTTCTGTGGATATTCTGTGACCTCTGTCGGTGTAACTTGACAATTTCTAAATGGAAAAGGGTTGCTGTGTTTTCTCTGTCTCTCTTTTTTAATGTCCTTTTTTCTTCTCCGCACCTCCCTGCTCTCTTTCCTTTTCAGTTTTTCTAGCCAAGTGTTTGGGGCTTTAATAAAACTTGTTTCTTTTTCCTCTCCTGGATCTCCTTCCTATAGGCTGATGTCTCATTATTTCTCTGCTTCACCCTGGAGGATCTGGAAGGTGCTGGGATGGGGGGAGGTGGCAGATGGGGAATCCCTGGCAGCCACTGGCCTTCAGCTGGCAGAGCATGAGGGGGAGGACAGAACAGGGCCCCTGGGATTAGCCATGTGGGGTAGTGTACACCAGTAATCCCAGCTACTCAGGTGGCTGAGGCATGAGAATCGCTTGAACCCAGGAGGTGGAGGTTGCAGTGAGCCGAGATCGCACCACTGCGCGCCAGCCTGGGTGACAGAGCGAGACCCTGTCTCAAAAAACAAAAACAGTTCTCGGCTTGGCATTCCAGGAGGTGTCCTGCCTAATCCTCACAACCATCGGTGAGGTAGCTACTGGCACTACCTACTCAGGCAAGTGACAAAGCTCAGAGATGTTGGGCATCTTACCCAGAGTCATACAACTGGTAGGTTGTAGACAAACCTGTAAGTTTGAATCCAGCTCTGCCTGACACCAAAGCCCACGGTTACCCTAAAACCAAGCAGTGCTGATGACCTCCAGCAGTCCCCTGAATTGGGTCTCAGCCTCCTGCCCTTTGAGTGAGATGACCCTTGGTGGGGGTCCACCCATCTTTTCTTTCTTTTCTTTTCTTTTTTTTCTTTTTTTTAGACAGGGTCTCCCTCTGTCACCCAGGCTGGAGTGCATGATTACAGCTCACTATAGCCTCAACTTCCCTGGGCTCAGGTAATCGTCCCATCTCAGCCTCCTAAGTAGCTGGGACTACAGGTGCCTGCCACCACACCTGGCTACATTTTTTGTATTTTTTGTAGAGAAGGTTGCGCCATGTTGCCCAGGCTGGTCTCGAACTCCTGAGCTCAAGTGATCTGCCCACCTCGGCCTTCCAAAGTGCTGGGATTACAGGCGTGAACCACCGAGCCCGGCCACACCCATCTTTTCTAGATGCAGCAGCTTTCAAACCCGTAAAGCGGTAACAATACAAAATGCATTTGACACTTCTATGCTTTAGGTATGTACACACATATGCACAAACAGCCACAGCAAAGTGGCACCTGCTACACAGAGCACCATGGTGTATGCCATGGGTCCTGATTGGATTTTACAGGCTTTCCTGGAATTCTGAAGGCTGTGCCACTGTTCCAGCATGTTCTAAGAGTCCCCGAGGCTGCCCTCCAGCTGTTCTGCGTGGCTGAGGGCTGGCATGTTACTGAATCTCTTCTCTCCTCTCAGCATCACTTCACTTCCATCCCTGAAGGTAGTGACCATGTCCTGGAGCCACAATCTTCCAGCCATCACAGGGGCCCCAGTTGCTCACTCTTCTCCTAAAGACCTCTTTGGAAACAGAGGGCAGCGACCTGCCTACTGTCTGCAGGGAATGCCCCTCCGTGAGTCACCCACCCACCAAAGTCCAGCAACCCTTGAGACTCACAGAAAGCCAGTCCCCAGCCTGCCCGTAGCCCATCCCTATGTCCTTTTTAGAATGTCAGCAGATCTTGCCTTCTCTCTGCCATCCTATTCCCCAAAAACTGGGAGAGGAGCCAAAAAACCCCCTCCCAGAATCACTGCACTCATGACAGTTCAAGATCAAGTAACAAACGGAACCATCTGCTGCAAGCCTGTAAGGAAGCCTGCGCTCATTCACCTGCCAGATGCCTATCCAGGATGCACTCCCTGCGAGGCGCTGCTCGTCCACTCCTTGGGGCTGGGGCTCTGTCTGGCGGGGGAGCTGCCAGGACAGCCAGCAGACAGAACAGACACCCGAGCTCAACCAAGGCAGGTGCTGGGAGCACACAGGAAAGAGGCCAGTGACAGGTGTGGCGGGGAGTAGCAGGGTCAGTCACATTTGAGAGGAGACCTTGTGGGTGGGTGAGGAGTGGGCTTTGGGGGTGCTGGTGGCTGAGGGTCCCAGGCACAAGGCCCTGGGTGGGATGTAACCAGTGGGTTCTGGAAAATGAAGGAAATCCAAGAAGAGTGAGGAGGGGAAAGTGCAGCGTGGTGGGCAGAAGCCCCCTCATGTGAGGCCTTATGGGCTGTGGTAAGGAAGGTGCCATGGAAAACAATAGGAGGGTTTAAAGTAAGAAAGTGTCATGAACTGACATGTTGTTTCAGAAGTTGTCTCAGAGTGGGCTGGGCATGGTGGCTCATGCCTGTAATCCCAGCACTTAGGGAGGCCGAGGCGGGCAGATCACAAGGTCAGGAGTTCGAGACCAGCCTGGCCAACATGGTGAAACCCATCTCTACTAAAAATACAAAAATTAGCTGGTCATGGTGGCAGGCACCTGTAATCCCAGCTACTGGGGAGGCTGAGGCAGGAGAATCACTTGAACCCGGGAGGCAGAGGTTGCAGTGAGCCAAGATCATGGCATTGCACTCCAGCCTGGGCGACAAGAATGAGACTATGTCTCAAAAAAAAAAAAAAAAAAAGTTAATCAGAGTGGCATGCACCTGCAGTTCCAGCTACTGGGGAGGCTGAGGCGGGAGGATTGCTTGAGGCCAGGAGTTCAAAGTTTCAGTGAGCTATGATGGCATCACTGCACTCCAGTGTGGGTGACCAAGGGACACCCTGTCTCAAATACAATACTGCCTACTGTCTGCAGGGAATGCCCCTCCATGAGTCACTCACCCACCAAAGCCCAGCAACCCTTGAGACTCACAGAAAGCCAGTCCCCAGCCCTGTCTCAAAAATGAAAAATAGGCCAGGCGCAGTGGCTCACGCCTGTAATCCCAGCACTTTGGGAGGCAGAGGCAGGCGGATCACGAGGTCAGGAGATCAAGACCATCCTGGCTAACACAGTGAAACCCTGTCTCTACTGAAAATACAAAAAAATTAGCCAGGCGTGGTGGCGGGCGCCTGTAGTCCCAGCTACTTGGGATGCTGAGGCAGGAGAATGGCGTGAACCCGGGAGGCGGAGCTTGCAGTGAGCCGAGATCGCGCCGCTGCACTCCAGCCTGGGTGACAGAGTGAGATTCTGTCTCAAAAAAAAAAAAAGAAAAAAAAGAAAAACCAGAACTTACCCCTCCCAATAGCCATGCTTTATTAATGTTTTATAATACTAATTGCTACCATTTATGGAAAGTCTGTTAATCTTCTAACAACCCAGACAATAGATATTATTACCTCTGTGCTATCAGTGGGGAAGGCTGACTCTGGCCAAGATTTGAGTGCGATCTGACTGCCTTCAGAACTCAGGTTCCTGATGGAGAGGAGGCAGGCGCTACTTGACGTGTAGCGATGGGGGAAGCCCTCGGCTTCTCTCCTTCATTGTCTGCACATCCTCTCTGGGCCCCCCTGGGCATTTTCTGACTGTTTGATCATTGAGTGGCTTAAGTGGTCCCTGAGCTCAGAGTGACAGAGCATGGTCCACAGGATGGGGGCCTGGGGCTAGTGGCATCTGTGCCCCTTAACTGAGAACAGGCTTCCTCGAAGCTCACTGGTGCTGACTGGCTGATACCACTCATAATGGCACACCTGGCAGGGGGATCCCTCCATCCCCTCCCCTTTATCATTGTTCCAGAAATCTTCACTCAAAATCTCAGCCTGTGCTTTAGTTCAGGGTGACAATCATGCTGCCTCTCCATGTCCATACTAGAAGGGCAGGGAAAAGTCTCTATTCCTTTCACCTAAGCCCTCATACATTTGGAGTTTTCCCAAAGAAATGTTTCCTGCCGGGTGCGGTGGCTCACGCCTGTAATCCCAGCACTTTGGGAGGCCAAGGCGGGTGGATCACGAGGTCAGGGGTTCGAGACCAGCCTGACCAACATGGTGAAACCCCGTCTCTACTAAAAATACAAAAATTAGCTGGGCGTGGTGGCGGGCGCCTGTAATCCCAGCTACTCAGGAGGCTGAGGCAAGAGAATTGCTTGAACCCGGCAGGCGGAGGTTGCAGTGAGCCGAGATTGCACCACTGCACTCCAGCCTGGGTTGACAGAGCAAGACTCTGTCTAAAAAAAAGAAAAAAAAAAAAAAGAAATGTTTCCTATGAAATAGATCAAACCCCACTGGAGGCCAGGCGCAGCGGCTCATGCCTGTAATCCCAGCACTTTGGGAGGCCAAGGCAGACGGATCACAAGGTCAAGAGATCGAGACCATCCTGGCCAACATGGTGAAACCCTGTCTCTACTACAAATACAAAAAATTAGCTGGGTGTGGTGGCACATGCCTGTAGTACCAGCTACTCGGGAGGCTGAGGCAGGAGAATCGCTTGAAACTGGAAGGCGGAGGTTGCAGTGAGCTGAGATCATGCCACTGCACTCCAGTCTGGACAACGAAAGCGAAACTCCATCTCAAAAAAAAAAAAAAAAAAAAAAAAAAAACCCACTGGATAGGCAGAGCAAGTTTTACTGTATTTTATTTATCCTATTTTATTTTTTTGAGACAAGGTCTTGCTCAGTCACCCACACTGGAGTGCAGTGGTGCCATCATAACTCACTGCAACCTCAAACTCCTGGGCACAAGTGATCCTCTGGCCTCAGCCTCCTGAGTAGCTGGGACTACAGGTGCAAGTCACAACCCCTGGCTAATTTTTCAATTTTTGCAGAGACAGAGTTACCAAGGCTTATTTTGAACTCCTAGACTCAAGTGATCCTCCTGCCTTGGTCTCCCAGAGTGTTGGGATTACAGGCGTGAGCCAGCAAGCCTGGCCTAGAGCAAGTTTTAGAGTACAGTTTGTTATTGTTTGTATGGCTGCTTTTTTTTTTTTCTTTTTCTTTTTTTTTTTTACAGAGTCTCACTCTGTTGCCCAGGCTGGAGTGCAGTGGCACAATCTCAGCTCACTGCAACCTCCGCCTCCTGGATTCAAGTGATTTTCCCACCTTAGCCTCCTGAGTAGCTGGGACTAGAGGCACGTACCACCACGCCCAGCTAATTTTTGTATTTTTAGTAGAGATGAGGTTTCACCATGTGGGCCAGGCTGGTCTTGAACTCCTGACCTCAAGTGATCTGCCCACCTCAGCCTCCCAAAGTGCTGGGATTACAGGCACGAGCTACCATGACCGACCTGTTATGGCTTTTTAAAATTATTTATTTATTTATTTATTTATTTATTTATTTATTTATTCAAGACAGGGTCTTGTTCTGTCACCAGGGTTAGAATGCAGTGGTACTATCTCGGCTCACTGCAGCCTCAACCTCCTGGATTCAAGCAGACCTCCCACTTCAGCCTCCAGAGTAGCTAGGACTACAGGTATGTGCAACCATGCCTGGTCAATTTTAGTTTTTTGTACAGCCAAGGTCTCAGTATATTGCCCAGGCTGGTCTCAAACTACTGGGCTCAAGTGATCCTCCCACTTCCACCTTCCAAAGTGCTGGGATTACAGACATGAGTCACCATGCTTGGCCTGTTATAGCTTTATTGAGATTTATTTCACATACCACAAAATGCACCCTTTTAAAGTCTACAGTTCAGTGATTTTTAGTATATTCACAGATATATGTGACCATCACCACAATCTAGATTATTTCAACTCCCCAAACCCTGACCACTTGACAGTCATTCCCCATTCCTGCACCCTCCTCTCTGCCACCTACCTCCTCACCCCAACCCACAGCCCTAGGGAATTAGTAATGTACTTTCTATCTGTATGGATTTCCCATTGCAGACACTTCCCACAAATGGAATTATACAACATGTTGTCTTTTGTGACAATCTTCCTTCTACATGTTTCCAAAATTCATCTATGTTGTAGTATGTATCAGTACTGATGCAGGGCAGGCAAGCCCCCAAATTGGGGTTTAGCAGAGGAGGATTCTTGGTTTTGTCCGGGAAATAATTCAAGGGTGAGCCGGTGGTGTTAGACAGCAGCTTTTATTGAAGTGACAGTGCACAGCAGCAGAGGTGCTGTTCCATGTGGAGCGGGGCTACCCCACAGGCTGTGTGCTGAGTAGCAGCTCAGAGGCGGGTCTGCATTCATAGCTATACCCACTTTTAATTGTATGCAAATTAAGGGGTAGATTATGCAGAAATTTGTAGGAAAATTTTGGTAACTTTTGGGTCACTGGGTCGTTGCCATGGAAAGGGGTGGTAATTTCTGGCTGTTGCCATGGCAATGGTAAACAAATGCTGCACTGGTAGGCATGTATTATGGAGAACTGCTTCCACTCCATCTTTGTTTTAGCTAGTTCTCAATTTGGTCCAGTGTCCAAGAGCTAACTCTGGAGTCGAGTCCCACCTCCTACCTCAGTATTTCACTCTTTTTTTTTTTTTCTTTTCTTTATTTTTTTTTTGAGACAGAGTCTCTCTCTGTTGCCTAGGCTGGAGTGCAATGGCGTGATCTCGGCTCACTGCAACCTCTGCGTCCCAGGCTCAAGCAAGTCTCCTATCTCACCCTCCCGAGTAGCTGGGACTACAAGTGTGTGCCAGCATGCCCGGCTAAGTTTTGTATTTTTAGTGGAGAAGGGGTTTCACCATGTTGGTCATACTGGTCTTGAACTTTTGACCTCAAGTGATCCACCCACTTTGGCCTTCCAAAGTGCTGGGATTACAGGCATGAGTCACCGTGCCCAGACTGAATAATTTTTTCTTGTATGGATATATCATATTTTACTTATCCATTCATCAGTTGATGGATATTTAGGTTGTCAGTACATGAACATTTGTGTACAAGTTTTTTTGTGTGTGTTGACATATGTTTCAGCTCTCTTGAGTATATCCTAAGGAATAGAATTGCTGGGTTTTACAATAACTCTAGGTTTAACATTTTGAGGAACTGCCAAACTGTTTTCCAAAGTGGCTGCCCCACCAGCCATGTAATAAGCATTCTAATTTCTCCACATTCTTGTCAACACTTATTGTTGTCTGTCTTTTTACTGCAGCCACCCTAATGTGTATGAAGAGGTAGCTCATGATTTTGATTTGTATTCCCCTGATGACTACTGATGTTGAAAATCTTGGCCGGGAGCGGTGGCTTATGCCTGTAATCCCAGCACTTTTGGAGGCTGAGGCGGGCGGATCACGAGGTCAGGAGATCGAGACCATCCTGGCTAATGGTGAAACCCCATCTCTACTAAAAATACAAAAAAATTAGCCGGGCATGGTGGCAGGCGCCTGTAGTCCCAGCTACTCAGGAGGCTGAGGCAGGAGAATGGCGTGAACCCGGGAGGCAGAGCTTGCAGTGAACCGAGATCGCGCCACTGCACTCCAGCCTGGGTGACAGAGCGAGACTCCGTCTCAAAAAAAAAAAAAAGAAAATAGTTTCATGTATATAATAGCTATTGGCATATCTTCTTTGGATAAATGTCTTCAGATCCTTTGCTTATTTTTATTTAAATTGGGTTGTCTTTTTATCGTTGAATTTTTATTGTTCTTTATATATTCTAGATATGAGTCCCTTGTCAAATATATGATTTGCAAATGTTTTCTCCCACCGGGTGTGGTGGTGCATGCCTATAATCCCAGCTCAGGAGGATCACTTGAGCCCAGGAGGTTGAGGTTACAGTGAGCCATGATCATACCACTGCATTCCAACTGGAGCCACAGAGTGAGTCCCTGTCTCAGGAAAAAAAAAACAAAAAACAAAAACACACACACACACACACTTTTTTTCTTCCATCCAATGATTGGTTGTCTTTTCACTTTCCTAATAGTATCCTTTGACACACACAGTTTTTAATTTTTATGAAGTCCAATCTATCAATTTTTTTTCTTTTATAGCTGGTGCTTTTGGTGTTGCAGCTAGAAGATCCTCACACCTCAGCCTCCCAAGTAGCTGGGACTACAGGCATACACCACCGTTCCTCACTAATTTAAAAATTTTTTTTTGCCTGCGCGTGGTGGCTCACGCCTACAATCCCAGCACTTTGGGAGGCTGAGATGGGCAGACCACTTGAGGTCAGGAGTTTGAGACCAGCCTGGCCAACATGGTGAAACCCCGTCTCTACTAAAAATATAAAAATTAGCAAGGCGTGGTGGTGGGCGCCTGTAATCCCAGCTACTCGGGAGGCTGGGGCAGGAGAATCACTCTAGCCCAGGAGGTGAAGGTTGCAAGGAACTAAGATCGTGCCACTGCACTCCAGCCTGAGCAACAGGGTGAGACTCCATCTCAAAAAAAAAAAAAAAGAGAAAAAAATTTTTTTGGTAGAGAGGGGGTCCTGCTATATTGCCCAGGGTGGTCTTGAACTCGGCGTCCAAAGTGCTGGATTACAGGACCTGCTACCACGCCCCGCTAATTTTTGTATTTTTAGTAGAGATGGGGTTTCACCATGTTGGCCAGGCTGGTCTCGAACTCCCGGGCTCAAGGGATCCGCCTACCTCAGCCTCCCAAAGTGCTGGGATTACAGGCGTGAGCCACCGGCCTGGCCTCTTCTCACATTCTTGATGATGTCTCGTGACGTACAGAAGTTTTAAATTTTTCTGTTTTTTCTTCCATTGTTCATGGTTTTGGTGCCAAATCTAAGAATCCATTGTCATATTCAAGGCCATGAAGATTTACCTTATGTTTTTTTCTAAGAGTTTTAGATTTTATTTTAAAGTCTATGATCTATTTTGAGTTAATTTTTGTAGACAGAGTGAGATAGTGGTCCAATTTCATTCCTGTGCATGTGGTTATCCAGTTGTCCCAGCACCATTTTTTTTTTTTTTTTTTGAGATGGAGTCTTGCTCTTTCGCCCAGGCTGGAGTGCAGTGGTGCAATCTCGGCTCACTAACCTCCGTCTCTCGGGTTCACGCCATTCTCCTGCCTCAGCCTCCCAAGTAGCTGGGACTACAGGCACCCGCCACCATGCCCGGCTAATTTTTAGTAGAGACAGGGTTTCACCATGTTAGCCAGGATGGACTTGATCTCCTGATCTTGTGATCCGCCTGCTTCGGCCTCCCAGCGTGCTGGGATTACAGGCGTGAGCCACCACACCTGACCTCCAGCACTATTTTTTTAGAAAAGATTATCATTTGCCCCATTGAATGGTCTTGGTAACATTGTCAAACATCAAATTGACATCCAGTGTGTATCATGGATGTAAAAAATATATATATCAGTTGACCATAAATGTTTGGGTGTATTTCTGGATTCTTAATTATTTTCCATAGGTCTATATATCTAGCCTTATGCCTGTACCACACTGTTTAGATTACTGCAGCTTTGTAGTAAGTTTTGATATTAGGAAATGTAAGTACTGCTACTTTGTTTTAAATTTTGTTTTCACTATTTGAGGCCCCTTGGAGTTTCCTATTTAGTGGATTCCTTAGAATTTTCTACATACAATCTCATGTCATCTGCAAATAGAGACAGTTTTACATCTCTGTTTGTGGATGGCTTTTATTTCTTTTTCTTGCCTAATTGCCTGGGCTAAAACTCCCAGTAGAATGTTGACTAGAAGTGGTAAGAGTGAACATTTTGTCTGTTTCCTGATCTTAGAGGGAAAGCTCTCAGTCTATTAATTTAATAGCATGAAATACGATATTAGCTGTAGTTTTTTTTTTTTTTTTGACAGTCTCTCTCTCTGTCACCCTGGCTGGAGTGCAGTAGCTCAATCATGGCTCACTGCAGCCTCGATCTCCTGTGCTCAAGCAATCCTCCTACTTCAGCCTCCCAAGTAGCTGGGACTACAGGTGTGAACCACCACGCCTGGTTAGTTTTTGTATTTTTTTGTAGAGACGGGCTTTCACCATGTTGCCCATGCTGGTCTTAAACTCCTGGGCTCAAGCAAACCACCCACTTCAACCTCCCAGAGTGCCAGGATTATAGGCATGAGCCACCCTGCCTGGCCTAGCTACAGATTTTTCATAGGTATGTTTATCAGGTTGAGGAAGTTTCCTTCTATTCCTAGTTTATTGAATTTTATAATCATAAAAGAGTATTGAATTTTGTCTTGCTTCTTCAGCATCTATTGAGATGATCATGTAATTTTTATTCTTTATTCTCTCAATTTTGTGTGTTTCATCGATTGATTTTCAAATATTAAACCAACCTTGTATTCCTGGGATAAATCCCATTTGGTCATGGTGTATAATCCTTTGTATACGTTTCTTGATTTGTTTTGCTGGTATCTTTTTGTTGTTGCTGTTTTGAGACAGAGTCTTGCTCTCTCTTCCATGCTGGAGTGCAGTGGCGTGATCTCAGCTCACTGCAACCTCCGCCTCCTGGGTTCAGGCAATTCTTGTGCCTTAGCCACCAGAGTAGCTGGGATTACAGGTGTGTGCCACCACACCCAGCTAATTTTTGTATTTTTATTAATAGTAGAGATAGGGTTTTGCTATGTTGGCCAGGCTGGTCTCCAACTCCTGGCCACAAGTGATCTGCCTGCCTTGGCCTCCCAAAGTGCTGGGATTACAGGTGTGAGTCATCACACCCAACCGGTTTGCTGGTAGCTTGTGGAGGACTTTTGTTTCTATAGTCACAAGGGATGTTGGTCTGTAGTTTTCTTGTTATATCTTTTTCTAGCTTTGGTATCAGGGTAATACTGGCCTCACGGTTCCTTCCTCTTCTTTTTTTGAAAGAGTTTGTGAGGGATTTGTATTAATTTTTCTTTAAATATTTGATAGAAATCACTAGTGAAGCCATCTGGGTCTGGAATTTTCTTTGTTGAAAGTTTTTAAATGACCAATTAAATCTTTTTCCATGTTGTAAGTCTGTTCAGATTATTTATGAGTTCTTCTTAGTCAGTTTTGGTAATTTATGTCTTTCTAGGAATTTTTTCATGTCTTCTATTTATCTAAATTGCTGGTGTGCAGTTGTTCACAGTGTTCCCTTATTATCCCTTTACTTTTGTGTGTGTGTGTGTGGAGATGGACTCTTGCTCTGTCTTCTAGGTGGAGTGCAGTTACACGATCCCGGCTCACTGCAACCTCTGCCTCCCAAGTTCAAGTGATTCTCCTGCCTCAGCCTCCTGAGTAGGTGGGATTACAGGTGCCCGCCACCACGCCTGGCTAATTTTTGTATTTTTAGTAGAGACAGGTTTCACATGTTGGCCAGGCTGGTCTTGAACTCCTGACCTCAAATGATCCACCCGCCTCGGCCTCCCACAGTGCTGGAATTACAGGCGAGAGCCACCGCACCCGGCCCCCCTTTCCTTTTTGTAAGTATTGATAGCTCCCTTTTCATGCCTGAGGTATTAATCTGAGTCTTTTTTTTTTTTTTTTCTTGGTCAGTCTAGCTAAACAGTTGTCAATTTGTTGATCTTTTCCAAGAAAAAACTTTTGGTTTTACTGACTTTCTCTATTTTTTCTATTTTCTATTTCATTTATTTTTACTCATACCTTTATTATTTCCTTCCTTTGGCTTTCTTTTGGTTGAGTTTGCTCTTCTTTTTCTAGTTTCTTAAGGTGGAAGTTTAGGTTATTAATTTGAAATCTTTTTTCTTTTCTAATATTGACATAGTTACAAATGTCTCTCTAAGCACTGCTTTAGCTGCATCCTATAAGTTATGTTATGTTGTGTGTTAGTTTCCATTCATCTCAAGATATTTTCTAATTTCCCTGTGATTTTATCTTTCACTCATTGATTATTTAGGAGTGTTTTTAAATTTCTACATATTTCTAGCCGGGTGTGGTACCTCACGCCTGTAATCCCAGCACTTTAGGAGGCCAAGGCAGGCAGATCACTGGAGGTCAGGAGTTCGAGACCAGCCTGGCCAACATGGTGAAACCCCGTCTCTATTAAAAATACAAAAATTAGCCGGGCGTGGTGATACACTCCTGTAGTCCCATCTACTTGAGAGGCTGAGGCAGGAGAATCACTTGAACCCACGAGGCGGAGGCTGCAGTGAGCCGAGATCGTGCCACTGCACTCCAGCCTAGAGGACAGAGCAAGACCCGCCTCAAAAAAAAAAAAAAAAAAAATCTACATATTTGTTAATTTCCTCGGTTGTCATTTTCTATAATTCCATTGCAGTTGGGGAACAGACTTTATATAATTTCAATCCTTTTCCATTTACTGAGGCTTGGTTTAAGGCCTAGTATAAGTCTATCCTGAAGAGTGCGTCACGCGTAGCTGAGAACAATGTGTGTTCTGCTGCTGTGTGGAGTGTTTGGATGTCTTTCAGGTCTTGGTTTACAGTGTTGGTCAAGGCTTCTACTTCCTTGTTGATCTGCCTCGTTGTTTCATCCATTATTGAAAGTGGGGGCCAGGCGTGGTGGCTCACGCCTGTAATCCCAGCACTTTGGGAGGCCGAGGTGGGCGGATCACGAGGTCAGGAGATCGAGACGGTCCTGGCTAACACAGTGAAACCTCGTCTCTACTAAAAATACAAAAAATTAGCCGGGCATGGTGGCGGGTACCTGTAGTCCCAGCTACTCTGGAGGCTGAGGCAGGAGAATGGCGTGAACCCGGGAGGCGGAGCTTGCAGTGAGTGAAGACCGCGCCACTGCACTCCAGCCTGGGCAATAGAGTGAGACTCTGCCTCAAAAAAAAAAAAAAAAAAAAAAAAGAAAGTGGGATATTGAAGTCTCCAACTACTATATTGAATGGTCTAATTCAGTTCAGTTCCCTTAAGTTTTATTAGTTTTTGCTTCATGTATTTTGGGCTCTGTTGTTAGGAGTATATATGTTTACGATCATTTTATCTTCCTCATAAACTGGATCTTTTATCATTATAAAAGATATCGTATCTTTAGTAACAATTTTTTTTTTTTTGAGACGGAGTCTTGTTCTGTCGCCTAGGCTAGAGTGCAGTGGAGCTATCTTGGCTCACTGCAACCTCCGCCTCCCAGGTTCAAGCAATTAGGAGCGCCTGTCTCAGCCTCCTGAGTAGCTGGGACTACAGTGCACGCCACCACACCCGGCTAATTTTTGTAGTTTTAGTAGAGATGGGGTTTCACCATGTTGGTCAGGCTAGTCTTGAACTCCTGACGTCAGGTGATCCACACATCTTAGCCTCCCAAAGTGCTGGGATTACAGGCGTGAGCCACCTCGCCCAGCCTTCAGTAAGAATTTTTGTCTTAAAGTCTAGTTTGTCTCATGCTTGTGTGAGACACACACAAGCTAGCTCTCTTTTAATAACTCCTCACATGGTTTCTTTTTCCATCCTTCTACTTTCAACTCTTGTGTCTTTGACTCTAAAGTAAATCTCTCACAGTTAGATCATTTTATTTTATTTTATCCATTCTGGGCCGGGCCCGATGGCTCACACCTGTAATCCCAGCCCTTTGGGAGGCCAAGGTGGGAGCATCACTTGAGCCCAGGAGGTTGAAACCAACCTGGTTAAGATAGCATGACCTCGTCTCTACAAAAATTTTGTTTTTAAAATTAGCCAAACGTGGTGACGTGGCCCCATAGTCCCAGCTATTTGGGAGGCTGAGGTGGGAGGATTGCTTGAGCCCAGGATGTCAAGGCTGCAGTGATCTAGGATCACACCACTGCACTCCAGCCTGGGCAATTGAGCAAGACCCAGTCTTGAAAAAAATAATAATCCATGCTGCCAATTTCTGCCTTTTGATTGGGGTGTTAAATTAATTTACATTCAATGTATCACTAATAAGCTAGGATTTATGTCTGCCATTTTGCTAATCGTTTTCATATGTCTTGCCTTTTTTGTTCCTCTATTCCTTGATTCTGCCTTCTTTCTTTCTTTCTTTCTTTTCTTTCTTTCTCTTTCTCTCTTTCTTTCTTTCTTTTTTTTTTTTTTGAGACACAGTTTCACTCTGTTGCCCAGGCTGTAGTGCAGTGGCGCCATCTTGGCTCACTGCAACCTCTGCCTCCTGGGTTCCAGCGATTCTCCTGCCTCAGCCTCCCAAGTAGTTGGGATTACAGGCACACACCACCATACCCGGCTAATTTTTGTATTTTTGGTAGAGACGGGGTTTCGCCATGTTGGCCAGGCTGGTCTCAAACTCCTGACCTCTGGCGATCCTCTGACTTCAGCCTCCCAAAGTGCTGAGATTACAGGTGTGAGCCACTGCCCCCAGCCTGATTCTGCCTTCTTGAGTGTAAAATAAATATTTTCTTTCTTTTTTTTATTTTTATTTTTATTTTTTTGAGATGGAGTCTTCCTCTGACGCCCAGGCTGGAATGCAGTGGCACAATTTCGGCTCACTGCAAGCTCCGCCTCCCGGGTTCACGCCATTCTCCTGCCTCAGCCTCCTGGGTAGCTGGGACTACAGGCGCCCACCACCATGCCCAGCTAATTTTTTTGTATTTTCAGTAGAGATGGGGTTTCACCATGTTAGCCAGGATGGTCTCGATCTCCTGACCTCGTGATCCACCTGCCTCGGCATCCCAAAGTGCTGGGATTACAAGCTTGAGCCACCGCGCCTGGCCTCTTTCTTTTTTTTAATACAGGGTTTCACCTCCCAGGCTCAATCGATCATCCCACATCAGCCTCCCAAGTAGCTGGGACTACAGGCATGTGCCACCATGCGTGGCTAACTTTTAAAAATTTTTTATAAAGATGGGTCTCGCTAGATTGCCCAGGCTGGTCTCAAGCAATCCTCCTGCCTCGACTTCCCAAAGTCCTAGGATTACAGGCATAAGCCACAATGGCTGGCCAATATTTTCTAATATATCATCTATTTAATTCCGTTTTTGTTTTGTTTCATTTACAATTTTTTGAGTTATTTTTAGTGATTGCCCTAGTGATTACAATTAGCATGTTAACTTAGAACAATCTAGTTCACCTTAATAGTAACCTAATTTTAATTGTGTTTAAAAACTTTGCTCTAATATAGCTCCATTCCTCTCCAGTCCTTCATGCCATTATTGTCATACAAATTACACCTTTATATGTCAACACAGTTTTGTAATTATTGCTTTATGTAGTTATCTTTTAAAGACAGGGTTAAAGACAAAAAGGAAAATAATTACTACAAAAATGTTTATTCTTTCTTTCTTTTTTTTTTTTTTTTTGAGACAGAGTCTCGCTCTGTCACCCAGGCTAGAGTGCAGTGGCACTGTCTCAGCTCACTTCAACCTCCACCTCCCAGGTTCAAGTGATTCTCCTGCCTCAGCCTCCCAAGTAGCTGGGATTACAGGTGCCCACCACCACACCCAGCTAATTTTGTATTTTTAGTAGAGACAGGGTTTCACCATGTTGGTCAGGCTAGTCTCGAACTCCTGACCTCAAATGTCCACCTGCCTTGGCCTCCCAAAGTGCTGGGATTACAGGCTTGAGCCACCGAGCCCGGCCTATACTGTCTTTCATAATGCCTATGTGGTTATCCTTACAGTGTTCTTTATTCATTCGCGTGGACTCAAGTTACCATCTAGTGTACTTCCGTTTCAATCTGAAGGCTGCCTTTACTATTTCTTATATGGCATGTCTGCTAGTGATAAATTATCTGTTTTTTAAAATCTAGAGATATCAGTGGGGGTATGGCAGCTCACACCTGTAATCCTAGCACTTTGGGAGCCTGAGGCAGGAGGGTTGCCCAAGAGTTTGAGACCAGCCTGGGCAACATAGGGAGACCCTGTCTCTACAAAAATTAAAAAATTAGCTGGGTATGGTGGCTCGCACCTGCATTTCCAGCTACTTGGGAGGCTGGGGTGGGAGAATCGCTGGAGCCCAGAAGGTCTGGGCTGCAGTGAACTTCGATCGCCACTGCACTCCAGCCTGGGTGACAGAGTGAGACCCTGTCTCAAATAAATAAATAGGCCCGTCACAGTGATTCACGCCTGTAATCCCAGCATTTTGGGAGCCCAAGGCAGGAGGATCGCTTGAACCCAGGAGTTCAAGACCAGCCTGGACAACATAATGAGATCTCGTCTCTACTGAAAAAAAAAAAAAAAAAAAAAAGCCAAGTGTGGTGGCACATGCCTGTGGTCCCAGCTACACCGGAGATTGAGGCAGGAGGCTCACTTGTGCCCAGGAGATCGAGTCTGCAGTGAGCTGTGATCACACCACTTCACTCCAGCCTGGGCAATGGAGCAAGACCCTGTCTCAACAATAAATAAATAAAATAATAAAAATAAAAATAAATCTAGAGATATTTCATTCCTCTTATTTATTTATTTATTTATTTATTTATTCATTTATTTATTTATTTATTGAGCCAAAATCTCACTCTGTCACCCCGGCTGGACCAGGAAGAAGTTTGCCTCCGCCCTGCCACCCCTTGGTCCAGTCCCCATTGCCCTCCTTCCCTGGGCCAGGTACCTCGCCTGTCTCCCAGCCCCACTCTGGCCCTTTCCCTCCAAAACAAGTGAGACAGCTGACTCATGCCTTGAGGAAGGCCATTTATTTCCAAGATATAGACTGTACTTTTAAGACAGGACTTTTCAGAAGCAGGAAATTTTAGTTGTTGCCAGAGAGGTGTGTCAAGGACACAGTGAAAGGAGCCATGCGGACATGGGGTAGAAGGCTTTGTCCAACACTGTTACAACACTTTTGTAAATGAGCAAAACATCTTTAAAAATCCTTATAAATTCTTTATAATATGTTACACATTTAGAGACAATATTTACAATAAAAGGATGGGGGAGGGAGGGAAAGAAATCTACTTTACAGTAAATCTTTGCATAAAACAAGAGGACTGATAGACGTGGCAGCGGGTTCACCACCTACCTGGGCTTCCCTGGAATGAGTGAGGGTGTGTGGGGGCTGGCCTGGTGATTGGAAGTCTATTTACAGCCTGTGGGGAGAAGAGGGCGCTGGGTCCTGTCCATCCTGCAGGAACAGCCCAGCTCAGACCCCATAAATCAGTGTGTGAGTGGCAGAGAGACACCAGGGGTGTTGACTATCCCCCCTCCTAAGGGGAAGAAGGTGGGCTTCTGTGTGCCTGGGCTGTGGAAGGAACAGGCACGGATGGAAGAACAAAAAGAGGGGTGAGGGAGGTACCAGCAAGGGGGACCCTGGACCCCCCCAAAACTGTCTGGGGAACAGGCAGCTGCCCGTGGTTAAAGCGCTTAGAGGGTGACTCAGGCAAAAGGATGTTGGGGAGTAACCCTGGTGAGGGTTTCAGTCCTGCCTCCTTGGAGTGGCCCCAACCCCCTTCTCCGGCTCTGGCAAGGGGGGAGGGCAGGATCCTGTGTGCACCAAAGGCAGGGAGCTCTGGGGGGCAAAGTGGGGACCGGGGTGGGGGTAGGGGGACAGAAGTCGCTACTGGAAACACCTTGGGACAACGACTGCACACATAAGCTCCTCCCCCCATGGACATACGCACCCTACACCCGCTCTCCGCAGACATACACACATCCCCACTTACAAGCTGAGGTGGGAGGGCAGAAGAAAGAAGCAAAAAGCCAGCATCACCCAGGATCTTTCCTTTAGTCTGAAACTTAGGGGTTCCCTAGCCACACCCCATGGGGCCACAAGGGTCCCCAAGTGCAGCCACAGAAAGGCTCAGAAGGACCTATCGGGCGCAGGTGTGCAGGGACACAGACCCCCAGCAGCCCACGCCCCCTCCTCTTCCGCTCATTACCTCTGGAACCCCCTTCCATTCACTTAGTCCGGCCCCAGCCTTCTCCTCTGCCCTGCCAGTTCCAGCACACCAACTAGAGACACGGCCTGCTGCGCCCTCCACCCCCACCATGCACCCAGGGGCCACAGAAGAGGAGGTGCAGGCTGGGAAGCCTCCTGGTTCCCAAGGGGCTCTAGGGAGGGGTGGCACCCGAGCGGCGCGGGAGGTGGGGATCACAGACACTGATGCAGGCGGGAGGCGGCCGAACGGCGCGGGGGCTGGCTCTGCAGGGACCCCAGGTCCCCGGGGGCGGGCGGCTGCGAGGCAGCGGACAACGGGGCCCGCGCCTTGGTGGACTCCAGGCTGCTGAGTCCGGAGTCCTTGTTGTCACTGTGCGCCCGCGCGCCCGCAGGCTCCGGGGGGCCCCCTCCGCCCAGCTCCTTCCACTCGTTGAAGTTGAGGTCAGTCAGCGGGCTCTGCACCACCACGGTGTGGCGGCGCCAGCTGCTCCGGCGCCGCCGGGTCTCAGGCGACAGCGGCCGCCGCAGGCGCACGGCGAACATGTCGTCCGCCGTTCCGCGGAGCCGCAGCCGCAGCGCCTCCACGCGCGAGGGCCGCGAGGCCAGCGCCGCCGCCGGGGGACGCAGCGACTCCTGGCTGCTGGACGACGCCGAGCCGGACGGCTCCGGGGCGCGGGGACCGCCCCGGCCCGCGCCTTCGCCGTCTGGGCGGCCCCGGGCCAGGCGGCGGCGCGCCAGGGTGTCGCAGGGCATGAGATGGTGCGAGCTGAAGGACGGCCGGCGCGTCAGGCGCCCCCCAGGCCCCGCGCCCGCCGCGCCCTCCGTGTCCGTCTCCACGTGGCTCAGCTCGCTACGCTCGTCGTCCGCCTCGTCCCCCGCGCCTGCCCGCCGACCGCTAGCGCCCGAGCACACGCTGCGGTCCATGGTGGACAGGGTGGAGTAGCCCGACACAATGGAGCGCGTGTCCGCGGCCGGCCGCTCCTCCGGCGCTGCCGGGGGACTGAGGCGTCCGGAGGCCTCGGGGGCGACGGCGCCAGGCAGCGGCCCCTGCGGCCGCTCCTGAGTCCCCGGCGCTGTGGCCCCCGCCCCAGGCTTGTGCGCCTCCTGCTCCGAGTCGTCGTCGGTGCTGCTGCCCAGCCCTCGCGCCTCCCGCCGCTTCTTGCGCTTGCGGTTGACGGCCGAGATAAAGGAGATCGCCAGCATCTCCCGGGCGTAAGGCTCCTTCTTGGGGGCCCACGAACCCTGTGTGGGAGACAGGTCAGGATGCGGGGGGCGCCCGGACTCGGCCCCCTGCCAACCCCGCTCTCCCCGGTCCGCCCCCACGCCACGGCACCCAGTCGCCACAAGCCCCAGCCAAGGCCAGCACCCACGGCCGCATCATAAAACGCTCCTCCTTCAGCCCCGTGCCGCCCTCCGTTCAGAGACTACCCACGCGCCCCGCGCCCCATCCTGCAGCTGGCTCAGCAGCCCCCCTGGCCCAAATCCAGGCTCTCAGCTCTTTCTTGTGAGGTGGGCTGATCTCCCAAAGCCCCCTTCCATTCTGTTTTCCGTATCCAGCCCTGGCTAAATCCTTTAGACACGGCTCTGGTGATGAGTCTCTCCACAGTGAATAACGCTTGGCAGCCTGAATCCGTTTCACACACGCCCCTGGGGTGTCATCCCCAGAGCTTCCTGCATGCTGATCCCCAGATCCCTGGCAGGGGCGCTCTCTGACCACAAGTCCCCCACCTCCTCTCCACCCGCCGCCACCTGGAAACCTGCCTTCCCACCTGCCCAGCATCTACAGGCCTCTCCAGGGCAACCCGCCCAAGTTCACGTCCTCCCCTTTCCGCCGGACCCCACCAGCTCCCCACCCCGCCAATCCCCAACCCCAGGTCAATCCCGCCGCCAGCTCCGCCCCTGCAAGTGGCTGAAAGATCCCGTATGGTGTCATGGTTTGGATTGGAGCCACTCCCAAACTGTGATTTCCAACCCCAAGTTGGGCAACTTCATGCCGCTGTTCTCACCTGAACCAGCCCTCACTGCTACACTCTGTGGTTTTGGGGCCTTGGCCTTTCACACTTTCCCAGGAGGGCCCATGCTGCCGGCCATGGCCTTCTGGAAGCTGGTTTTCATCCACCCTTCTGGCCTCTCCTCTGCCTCTTGGGAGGCTCTTCTTGCCACCCCACCCCCCCACCCCGCCCTTCCCCACTAAGACTCAGTGTTCCCAGGACTGTTTTTGGCCCCTTTGCCTTCTCTGTTCGTGTTCCCTAGAAAATACCATTCCCAAGCAGCACTGCTATCCAGGCCTCCCTGTCCAACACCACACTCACTTGAGCTCCGGGACTCTTCTTCCCATTGAGAATCCATTTCTGCCTGGGTGTCTGTAGGCTCTTAAAACTCACCTAACCGGAACCATCGCATCCTACCTACCCCTGCCCCAAACTGCCTCCATTCACATTGCTCACCTTAGGGCGGTCTTGTGACTCCTCCCTCTCCCCTCCACCTACAGCCAAGTCCTGGATTCTTCTGAAATGGCTCCCAAAGCCAACTCCTCCTCCTCCTCCTCCTCCTCCTCCTCCTCCTCCCCCTCCTAATAGGGTTTCCTGCCTCCACCCTTGCCCCAGCCCGGGTCCCTCCTCCAGAGCCACCATTCTGAAGCAGGAATCTGATCCTCACCCAGCTTTGCTCAGAAGCTTGCATACCCCAGCACCCACTAGGATAAAGCACAAGTTCCCCAGTTCAGCACATGGGGTTCTTCACAACCCAGCCCCAACTTTCCCAGCCTACTGCCCTGCTCTGCCCTGACCCCAACCCCAACACAGCCCTCACTGTGGAAATACAGCCCTACCAACCTTTCCTTTGATGTGACCTACACTGTTACATTGCTGCCAGCCCTTAATGTCCCCCTGCCCTATTTGCTGGATGAGCTCCTACTCACCCTTCAAGGCCCAGCTCGAACATGGCTTCCTCTATACAGCAACCTCCCAGCCCTCCCTTTGCCTGAGATGGGAGATCACTTCTCTATGTTCCTGTCATCTCACTATGCTCCTAGCTCTTCTCACATCAGCCTCATCGAACTCTGAGCTCCTTGAGAGCAAAGGCTGTGACTTGGTTCTTTCTGCATGGCACATAACAGGTGCTCAATAAACATGAAATGAACAAACAATTGGTGAATGAAGTCCCCTTAACACAGGAAGCCTTGTAGAAGCAGATGCTGGGACTGGTTCCTGTCTTGGGCTGGAATGACCTGACAAGGTCACGCTGCCCTTCAACCCCTCCTCACAGACCACCTCTTGTTTCAGCCATGGCGTAATAATGAATGGAGACCCAGATGCCTCTTGTGGCCACTGCAGCCACTGTCCCCTCTCTCACATTAATTAGTTCTGAGAAAACCAGAGCATGTCAGGGACTCAGGAGTCACAGGCATGTGGCTCCTGGGCCATGGTTGCCCACAATGCACAACACCAGAAGGCGCCCCCTGTAGTTGTGCAATGTGGTCGTACTGCTAGGATCAGCCTGGGGCATATGGTGGCCAATACTGCTTTCTTTCCTGGCCGGTGCTCTCTGAGAGACTTAAGAGGCCGCTAGGATCACCTGATCAAACTACCCTCTCATCCCAGCTGGTTCCAGAAGCAAGGAGGTCAGATTGATTTCTCTTCCAAGGAATGCAGAGGTCAGCAGATTCACAGAGAGATCAGGGAGTTAATCCAGGATATACTGCAGGAAGCAGGGGGCCAGCAAGAGCAATGGACGGAAGTGACAAGGACCTGGATGTAGGTCACTATAATGAACTTTCTCCCTGTCACAGCAATCTTATGATGGAGGTCCCTGTCACCAGAGGTGTCCAGCTGCAGGGAGGGGTTCCATGCAGAGCTTATAGGGGACCCTTGCACCAGGCTAGAGCATTATTATTATTATTATTATTATTATTATTATTTTGAGACAGAATCTCCCTCTGTCACCCAGGCTGGAGTGTAGGTGGCGCAATCTCGGTTCACTGCAACCTCTGCCTCCCGGGTTCAAGCAATTCTCATGACTCAGCCTCCTGAGTAGCTGGGATTACAGGCATGTACCACCACACCTGGCTAATTTTTGTATTTTTAGTAGAGATGGGGTTTCACCATGTTGGCCAGGCTGGTCTTGAACTCCTGGCCTCAAGTGATCCTCCCACCTTGGCCTTCCAAAGTGCTGGGATTAGGGGCATCAGCCACCGCGCCCCCAACCTTTTTTTTCTTTTGTCCAGTGTATTCATCTGACACACAGTGAGCACCTGCCAGGTGTCAGGCACATGGCTGTGGAGTGGGCTTACAAACCTGGCCAGTGCAGTACTCAGAGACCCGGACAGAAACGAGCCCAGTTCCACCAGCCAGTCAACAGCTGGTTTCACTCACTGCTATGGATTAAATTGCGTAGCTCCCAAACTCACATGTGGAAGCCCTAACCCCCAGTTTGGAGGTGGAGCCTTTGAGAGATAATTAGGTTTAGGTGAAGGTGGGACCTTTTGATGGGATTAGTACCCTTATTAGAAGGGACACCAGAGGGCTTGGGCTCTCTTGCTCGCTTGCGCTCTCTTTTCTTTCTGCCTTGCCTTGTAAGGACACAGTGTGAGAAGGTGGCCATCTACCATCTACAAGACAGGCAGGGAACCCTCACCAGAAATGAGCCACACTGGCACCTTGATCTTGGACTTCTAACCTGTAGAACTGTGAGAAAATCAATTTCTGTTGTCTGAGGCACCTAGCTATGGCATTTTGTTACAGCAGCCTGAGATGACTTTATACCCATCCTGCTCTCAAGCTCTAATCTCACAGCCGGGCAGGATCACCCAGGGCAGGCCTCATCTCCTAACGGGTTCTGTCTCAGAGGGGAGGCTCTGGAGCAGGCGACTTGCTGGTTGTGAGACCTGGGGCAAGTTAGAGAAGCTCCTCTGGCCTCTGTTTCCTGAACTGCAAAATAAGGACAACTCTAACTCACAAGGCATTTGTGAGGATTAGTAATTCTGAGCACAGTAACACAGCAAATGCTCAATAAATTGTAACTATTCATATTGTTAAATACTTTAAACTTAGGAATCAGCGATGACTAAAGACATTATTGATGATGGCTGGACTGACACCTTCTGCCAAACAAGCTAATTACCAGCCGGAATACTCTGGAGAAGGCGCTGTTAACTGGAGTCCCTGGGTAGGCTTTGGGGATCCATAAACTCCTTGAACCTGCCACAGGATTTGTGTAGATAGGTGTCTTTCTGGAGTAAGAGTGCACAACTTTCCTCTTTTTTCTTTTCTTTTTTTTCTGGAGACGGAGTCTGGCTCTATTGCCAAGGCTGGGAATGCAATGGTGCAATCTTGGCTCACTGCAACCTCCGCCTCCCCAGTTCAAGCGATTCTCCTGCCTCAGCCTCCCGAGTAGCTGGGATTATAGGCGTGCACCACCACCCCCAGCTAATTTTGTATTTTTAGTAGAGACGGGGTTTCGCCATATTGGCCAGGCTGGTCTCAAATTCCTGGCCTCAAGTGATCTCCCCACCCTGGCCTCCCAAAGTGCTGGGATTACAGGCATGAGCCACCATGCTTGGCCTCCTCTGATTCTTGAAGGGGCCTGAAGTAGATAGGGAATCCCTGCATTCCAATATCTGTTGTCAATGCAAAAATTTCCACGGCCAGTTCTCCGTCAGGGTCAGGGTCATGGGGAGGTTTCTTATGGGGCAAGGGTTGGGGTCAAGGAATTTGAGGGACTTGAATAAGGCAGGGCCGGGGAAATCAGAGCCTGGTCAGGAGCTAGACTTCTCCCTGTACCATTGGGGGTGCTCGGGGATTACTGCAGGCCGTAAAGAAAGCTAAGCAGTAAGCGAGGGACCACCAGAGAAGACAAAAGTGGTCCCCTTCCTCAAGAACTTGGAATTAAGATGATAAGGAGAGTGGGGTGCAGTGGCTCATGCCTGTAATCTCAGCACTTTGGGAGGCCGAGGCAGCAAGATCCATTGAAGCCAGGAATTCAAGAACAGCCTGTGCAAAGAAGCAAGACCCCATTTCTACAAAAAATACAAAAACATTAGGCAGGAGTGGTGGTGTGTGCCTGTAGTCCCAGCTAACTCAGGAGGTTGAAGCAGGAGGATCACTTGAGCACAGGAGTTAGAGGCTGCAGTGAGCTGTGTTCAGGCCACTGCACTCCAGCCTGGGTGACAGAGCGAGACCTGTCTCAAAAAAAAAAAAAAAAAAAAAAAAAAAGATGATAAGGGAGCCTTCTGAGTAATGAACAGCTCCACTCCACCCGCTGTGGAGCTGAGAAACTGCCACGTGTGCCTGCCCACACTCCTATCCGGGACAGCCTAAACCATCCACACAGGAAGGCAGGATCAGAATGTGGCTGTAACTTGGGGCACCGAGCCGTCTGGGTGTCCTGGACACAGCCTGGAGGAAGTCTAGAGACAGGGCTGTCACATCTAGAACAATGGTTTTTGATGAGCTTCGGAGCACTCTGTCCAAATCGAATCCTCCCTAGAAACCCAGCAACGTGAGACAGAACCAAGAGTGGCTCAGATGGAGGCTGTGGGAGCTTGGATCCCTGCACGCTTGGTCCTCTCATACACCTGTTGGTGGTCACGACCCCATGGTGGCTCCAGGGAACACAGTTTGACCATCACGAACCTGGGTTTTAGAGTCAGGCAAGAGAGACAGAGGCTGGCAGTCGTGAGTGTCCGGCTCTTGCAGGATTTGTGCCCACCCTCAGAGCTCACAGCCTGGCGGGAGGCCAGGCCCTGGTGCCCGAGGCAGCCCCTTCCCTACAGCCGGGACAGGAGGCCGCAGGCTCTCAGATGCCTGGTGCCTCCTGCTTCCCTGACTCCGATTCCTGGTCTCCCCAGTAGATGAGACTGAGACCACTGCGGCACACACAACTCAACGTCCCTGTCCCTGCAACGGTTATTCCTATCGCTGTACTTAATAGACCGGCAGCCTCGTCCATGCCTCCGTTTCTTAGAGGCTTGGCCGGCTGGTTTCAGCTCAGGCTCAGGACAGAGCCAGTCCCTGTGCCAGAAAATCAAGAAACACTCAGAGCCTGAGAACTGAGGATCAGAACTCAGACACCAGAGCACCACCAAGGAAGGAGGCCACCTAACCAGCTCCCCTGCCTGAGGCCCAAGAATATCCCCAAACTTCTAGTTACTTAAGTTCTCTGAGCCTTGGTTCCCCCATCTGTAAAATGGGGATGGTACAAAACTCAAGGGTCTTCCGTAAAAATGAAATGAAACCGATGTTTGTGAAAAGTTATCTGCATACTGGCTGGCACCTAGTAGGTGCTCAGTAAATGTGCATTCCCTCCTCTTTCATCTCATACTAGTGATTGTGATGAACTCACTGGGTCGCAGTGAAGTCTCTGAGTCAGTTTACAGTAAAGACGTACTCTCTGAAAAGAACGTTCTATTGTTCAAGGCCCTATGATTGAGAAGGCCTCCTGCAGGAGTTCCCAGGCTAATGCAGGAGTCAGGCAGGCCCAGACTGGGAAGTGGTAACTGCTAGCGTCTCAGGAGGAAGGAATTTCAAGCCAGGAGGCTTCAGGGAGGCAGTGGCCTGTGAGCTCTGGGGAGGTCAGTGTTGAGTCCACTGGAGACACGGTGGGGTCACAGGAAGCAAATGAGGACATCTTCTGGCCAGAAGGGACTCAGAAGGGGCTCTCCGGGGAGTGTGGAGAAGCCAGGCCCAAAGGGGCGGGGCAGGGCTGCTGGGCAAAGTGCTGGCTCTAGAGAAGGGGCCGCAGCCTTCGGAGGCCTCGGCCTGCCCATGATGCTCCTCGGCCCCTTCAGGAAACCTGCCTTGGTTCATGGGACCAATTTCAGACTTCCTTCACTCTGCTCAGACTTTCCCTGCCACCTTCACGCCCAGCAGAGGTCCTCACCTTCCACCTCGCTGAGGAAAGAGCCATCAGCTGGGAGCGACCCCAATGACCTGCTGCCAACACTGCCTGCTAGTGTGCCCCCTGCCACCTCTCTCTCTTCCTACTACACCTGGGGATGCATCTGCTAGGAGCACAGGCTACTGCTGCTTCATGGGCCCTGGGTCCAGCTCTTCCTCTCTCTCTCTCTCTCACCTGGATCATTCCCATTGGCAAGTAAATACGTGCTTTTGTCTTTTTTTGTTTGTTTGTTTGTTTTTGAGACAGGGTCTTGCTCTGTTGCCCAGGCTGGAGTGCAGTGGCATGATCATGGCTCATCACTGCAGCCTCAACCTCCCAGGCTCAAATGATCCTCCGGCCTCAGCCTCTCAAGTAGCTGGGACTACAGGCATGCCCCACCATGCCTGGTTAATTTTTGCATTTTTTGTAGAGTTGAGGTCTCAGGCTGGTCTCAGACTCATGGGCTCAAGGGATCCTCCTGCCTCGGCCTCCAAATGTGTTGGGATTACAGGCGTGAGCCACCATGCCTGGCTGTTTTCATCTTTCAATGAAAGTTTTCCTCAAGCCACATATTTTCCCATTTTTGTTCTGTAAATATCTCCTCACAATCGGACTTCTCACAAGAGTGGTCTATGTATGCGCTTTTCCCTCTCTCACTTTATTAGCTCATTCCATCTGGTTTCTGCCTCCACTGTGCCTCCAAACCTGCCAGACAGATAGTCTATTTCTTCATTAGCTTAGTGTCTGCTCTCATTAGAAGATAAGCTTCGTGAGGGCAGGAACCTATCTGTTTGGCTCATTATTTATATTTTCAGTACCCAGCACAGTACTGATATAGAGTAGACGTTCAACAAGTATTTCTGGTATTATCAAATGAATTAGCCTTATCTTTTTCAAAAGCATTGTTAGGTTTTGGTATCAGGGTAATGCTGGCCTCATAAATGAGTTGGAAAGTGTTTCTTCCTCTTCTATTTTCCTTTCTTTTTTTTTTGAGATGGAGTCTCGCTCTATCTCCCAGGCTGGAGTGCAGTGGCACGACCTCGGCTCACTGCAACCTCCTCTTCCCAGGTTCAAGCAATTATCCTGCCTCAGCCTCCTGAGTAGCTGGGATTACAGGCGCATGCCACCACACCCAGCTATTTTTTTTGTATTTTTAGTACAGATGGGGTTTCACCATGTTGGCCAGGCTGGTCTTTAACTCTTGATCTCAAGATCCGACCTCAGCCTCCCAAAGTGCTAGGATTACAGATGTGAGCCATGGTGCCCAGCCACCCTCTTTTATCTTCCAAAAGAGATAGTGGAGAATTGGTATTATTTCTTTTTTTCTTTTTTTTTTTTTTTTGAGACGGAGTCTTGCTCTGTCGCCCAGGCTGGAGTGCAGTGGCGCGATCTCGGCTCACTGCAAGCTCTGCCTCCCAGGTTCACGCCATTCTCCTGCCTCAGCCTCCTGAGTAGCTGGGATTACAGGCGCCCACCACCACACCCGGCTAATTTTTTGTATTTTTAGTAGAGACGGGGTTTCACCATGTTAGCCAGGATGGTCTTGATCTCCTGACCTTGTGATCCGCCCGCCTCGGCCTCCCAAAGTGCTGGGATTACAGGCGTGAGCCACTGTGCCCGGCTGGTATTATTTCTTAAATAACTATTTAAATAACATTTAAATAATCCAAATATTTAAATAACTATTTAAATATATCAATATTTAAAATTATACTGTTTTCTATTTAGAATATTTTAAAATTATTAAAGTAAATTGTTTAAAAATTTTAAAAATTCCTTAAATATTTGGTAGACTTTAACAGTGAAAACATCCGGTCCTGAAGTTTTCATTGTTAAGGGGTTTTAAATTACATATTCAATTTCCTTAGGAGGTATAGGACTATTCAGGTTATCTATTTTTTCTTAAGTGAGTTTTGGCACTCTGAATCTTTCAAATAATTGGTCTATTTTATCTAAGTTATTGAATTTAGGGGCAACTTTATGCCCATAAATTCAATAACTTAGGGGTCTGTAGCCAGGCGCGGTGACTGACGCCTGTAATCCCAGCACTTTGGGAGGCCAAGGGGGGCAGATCACGAGGTCAGGAGATCAAGACCATCCTGGCTAACCTGGTGAAACCCCGTCTCCACTAAAAATACAAAAAATTAGCCGGACGTGATGGTGGGCGCCTGTAGTCCCAGCTACTCGGGAGGCTGAGGCAAGAGAATGGCATGAACCCGGGAGGCGGAGCTTACAGTGAGCCGAGATGGTGCCACTGCACTCCAGCCTGGGTGACAGAGCAAGACTCCATCTCAAAAAAAAAAAAATAAGTAAAAAATAAAAAATAACTTAGGGATCTGTAGTGATGTCCCTCTTTCATCCCTGATACTGATAATCTGTGCCATCTTTCTCTTTATTCTGTTAGTCTGGCTAAAGGTTTATCAATTTCATTGATGTTTTTTCAGAGAACCAGCTTTTGGTTTCATTGCTTTTTTTCAACTGTTTTCAATTTCATGGATTTCTGCTCCTCTCTTTATTTCCTTCTGCTTGCTTTAGGCTCTCCAAAGACCTTAAAGGATATCTGTTTTATTTATTATAGCACCCCACAGATTTACTGATATCCCCATTTTATAGATGAGGAAGCTAAGGATCAGAAAGTGGTTAAGTAACTTGCCCAATGTCCCAAACTACTAAATGGTGGAGCCAGAACTCAAACCCAGGACTGTCTGACTCCAGAGTCTGTGCTTCTAACCACTGAGCGACAATGCCTCCTAGCCATGTAACTCCCAGGCCAGGTCCTTCTACTACAGCAGATGCCTCACCAAACACTGCCAAGGTAAGCAACTTCTCAGCTTACCTTGGGTACTCAGTACCTCCCACCTTCCCTCCCAGGGACCATCAACTTTCTCCATGGTCCAATTGCCATTCCCTCAATTCCCTTGAACAAAAACCAAAGTGGGCTGGCTTGTACAGGGATCAAGCCTTCAGAATTGCCTTCATACATACCTTGGACTTGGCTGAACTACAGGTGGTAGAATCTGTTGGTGAAAGACAGAAAAAAAAAATGAAAGTTACATCAGGGAAAAAGAAAGCTGAGTCTTATGCACACAATTCCCTCTCCTCAAAGGCTTCAGAAACCAGGGAATTCTGAAACATGAGATCTCCCCAGGCCCTAGGAGTATGATGGACCTCTGATGTCCATCTATGGGAGAGGGATGGAGCAGAAAATGATGTTAATTGCCACTTCCTGGAAGTGACATCAGGCTGCCAGCCACTGGCCCCTCATTTACCGATGGCTAAGCGCAAGGGGGCATTGTCTTTGAGCCTGGTTCCTCTCCCCTTCCCCACCCGTCCCTGTTACTCTGAAGCACTGGAGAGAAAATGCCAAATATCAGGTGCAGTCCATGGAAACCACCACAGTGAAACACAGCAAATCACAGATGCTCTGGAGAAATGGAGACCACACAGTGCACAGAGAGGTGGGTGCCCTACATCCACTCCCGCGCACACAACAAAGAAGAGGGACCAAATGAATAATGGATAAAAGGGCAGAAATGAAGTGGGTGGGATGCAAGAGGTGGAGTGGGCTGGTGATTAGAGCCTTGATAGGTTCCACCTCCAGACCTGGGGTCACCCTGCCTCATGGGCAGGGTCCCCAGTTATCACCCAGTTATGAAGGAGACTAAAAGCATGATTTCTATGGGACTTGGGTCACACTCCCTTAATATCACTGGGGTGGAGAAGGAACCAGAAACACGTCCTGGCGGGTCCTCTCCAAGGCTAGAGAGGGAGCAGGTTGGTCCAAGGGCCTCCTGGGGTCCCACAGGGTAGTGGGCAGGTGCGGTTAATCCACACTCTCTGGCAGGCAAGTTAGACGCCCCCCTCTCCAGACCCCTCCCCCTGCACAAGGTGAGAAAAGCAAGATGGGCAACCACACATGACACACGGGGCGCGGGGGGCGGCGGGTGATTAGAAGAGACACGGGGTCCCTCTCTGCCGTCCCACCCCCATGTCTTCTGGCCCCTCCTGAGCCTGCCTCTGGTGACTAGGGAGCTCCTGTGTGCCTCTGTCAGAGAGGAACAGAAATGCTAAAACTAAAGGGAGGGACAACCATGGCGGGGGGGAGTGGCTGCAGCCACAAAGGGAGTGGCCCTCATCTGTCTCTGAGCATGTAAATCATCTGTCCTCTGCCATGAGAGGGCCACAGGCCCTGTAAACAGGACTTAGGGCCCCGGTTTCTTAAGCAGGAAGAGGCGGCCCATTGGGGTGACTGAGGCAGGAGTTAGAGATAAAGAGAAGCTTCTGGGCGTGGCATCGCTGGTCTCCAGAGAGTGTTGGTTCCCAGCCTGGATGACTAGCAGTGGTGAGACTTGGCAAAGAGAGGCCGCAGGGTCTGTGGCACTGCAGGAGGGCAGCAATTCGATGCCCAGGTGTCCAGGCAACGGGGAGGGCCCTGGGCTCAGTGAGTGCCTCCTTCCTCCTGAGAAGGGGCTTTAGGATGGGAAGGGCATGAACTGCTGGGGTAAGTGGATAACAAGCAGGGGTAACTGGCATGTCAGCGTGGGGTCCTCACAGTCCGGGACATTCTGCCTGCCTCTGTGCCCACCCAGCCTTCTTATAATCACCCGCCACTGTTAGTGACCGAGGCCGCGACACCGCACTGTACCCTTTAAATCTCCAACAGGTCCGCTGGAGGAGGGGAGGGGGAGGAGAAAAGAAGGGGGTGGGAGGAGAGCACGGGGAGAGGAGGAGGGAGAGGCGGGGGTGCAAGGAGAAAAGGAAGAAAAATTAAAAAGAGGAACATGCCCAGAAGGACACAGCCAGCCCACGAGACATTAAAGGCTGAGGAAAGAAACCAGTGAGAGAGGGGGAACAAAGCTCCGGCCCTGCCCGGGGCGGGGCAGCTGCGCAGACAGGAGGTGGGCACGGGGCAAGCTGGACTTCCCCAGGGAGGGAGAAGGCCCCCAACAGCCCCATCTCCATGGTGGCTGGCAGGGGAGGGCCCCGCTGGGGTGGCACAGGGAAGCTGGGCATCTGGCCAGGCATCTGGGACCCTCAGGAATGCAGTGTCCACCCTCCCGCCTCCCCACTCCCAGGCCCCTGCGCTCACCTGACCCCGGGTCGCCAGGGGGCACTGTCCTGCCAATGTTGGGCAGGAGGTACTCAATGTTGGGCACTGCCTGAGGCTCCTTGTCGCCCACAGGGGTCTGCGAACAGGAGGAGGGGTCAGCTGGCATGCCCTCGGACACTGGGCTGCCGACCCCCCAGAGGGGGGTGCCCTGATGACAGAGCCCGTGTCTCCTCCATCAGACCGGGCTCACTGGGGCAGGGACCATCTCCCTCATCAGCTGGGTGCTCTCGAGGATGATTCCTACATGTCCCCTATTAGACAGTTTTGTGCCTTCCTCAACACCTCGGAACCGCGAAGTCCAGAGCGGCCTCTTCAGCTGGGGGCAGGAGCTGTGTCTCCCGCACCAGACTGGAACTCCTCCAACCTAAGTCCTTCTCAGTAGCCTGGAGGGCAGGAGCTGCCTTTACTCCTGAATTGGGTTCCCTTTGAGCAAGGCCGATATCTCCCCCAGTCAGACTGGGGACTCCTGAAGGCAAGCTTTGTGCATCTCTATCAGACTAGGGGCTCCTGAGGAGAGGGTCTGTGTTTCCTCCATCAGACTTGAAGGAAGCCTCAAGGACAGACACCTTCCCCGGCTTAAGTCCCGCTGCCCGCCCCACCCCCAAGGACTGGGGCTCACCCCAGACCAGCCCCCATGCCAGCCCAGCCCGCGGCATCACTTACTCTCTCTCCCTTGTCCTCTTCGTCACTGAAGAACCAGTCTGACTGCAGAGAAGACAAAAGGAAGGGATGAAATCAGCATGGGAAAGAAGAGTCTCTTCTACCTGCTCATTCCAGAGGACCCACTCAGGCGGCAAGGGGCGCCTCTCTCTCAACAAACCCCAGGCTGGCGGGGCTGTGAAAGAGGGCTCAGAGGGAGCTTGACGGACCCTAAAACCTGACCCCACAGACTATGAAAAACCCTGGGGGAGAGAAAAGGTGGGACCCCAGTGTGGGAGGAAACACGGCAGGGAGTGGGAGCAGCCACCTCAGACAGGAGATAGGCTTAGGGAGAGCTTCGCTTTTACTTGCTTTTCTCTAAACACTGTCCTGGGCACACCCCTATGGTATACTCCCCACAGCGAGCTGGGGGGCAGCGAGGCACCAGTGCCATTAGTGTTGGCCAGGTCCATGACTGTGACAGCCGAGCGTGCCCCATGCCACCTGCCACCCATGGGTGCCACACTGACAACAAAGGTGTCACGTACCCAGCCCAGAAAAGGAAAATGACAGGAGAAAGGTGTTGGAGGTTTCCTGAGGGGCAGGAGGTGAGAGCTTTCTCATAAAGGCCAAATAAGAGAGAAACTAAAGACCCCCACACTTTAATATATTTTGTAAAATTTGAGAATCTTGAAGATAAAATTCTAAGTTTTCTGAAAAAAAAAATCCAGATTGCTTATAAATGAACACGTATCACAGGTACTTGGAACTTTCAGCAGCAAGACACATGAAGACAAGAAAGTAAGTTTTGATGTGCTGAAGGAACCTAGAATTTTATATCCTGCTAACCTCTCATTTAAATCTGAGTGTAAAATAAAGCTATTCTTTTTTTTCCAACAGAATCTCACTCTGTCACCCAGGCTGGAGTGCAGTGGTGCAACCTTGGCTCACTGCAACCTCTGCCTCCTGTGTTCAAGTGATTCTCTGGCTTCAGCCTCCTGAGTACCTGGGATTACAGGTGCACGCCATCATGCCTGGATAATTTTTGTATTTTTAGTAGAGATGGGGTTTTGTCATGTGGGCCAGACTTGTCTCAACTTCTGACCTCAAGTGATCCGCCCACCTCCACCTCCCAAAGTGCTGGGGTTAACAGGCACACCACAGATTGTTTTAATCACCCCCTAAGTGAACCTCCTGCTCTCTGGAGCCACCACACCCGGCCTTGAAATAAAGCTATCCTGAGACATCAGAAAGTTTACTACACAAAGACTCTCTTAACTGAATACTTGAGCAAGTAAAGAGATGAACTTTGGCAAGCTCCAAGAAATAACTAAGGCACTTTTGGCTTTTATTGTATTTATTTATTTATTTATTTTTGAGATAGGGTCTCTCGCTGTTATCCAGGTTGGAATGCTGTGGCATGATCCTAGCTCACTGTACCCTTGAACTCCCGGGCTCAAGAGATTCCCCCACCTCAGCCTCCTGAATAGCTGGGACTACAGGCATGTGCCACCTTGCACATCTGATTAAAAAAAAATTTTGTTGTTGATTTTGGGATTATAAGCATGAGCCACTGCACCCCACCACTTTTGGCTTTTAGATGTGGTGGAAGAAAGACACAGAAACTGATAGGCATTAGAAATTGACAGTGACAGGCCGGGTGCAGTGACTCACACCTGTAATCCCAGCACTTTGGGAGGCTGAGGCGGGCGGATCACCTGAGGTCAGGAGTTTGAGACCAACCTGGCCAACATGGTGAAACCCCATCTCTACTAAAAATACAAAAATTAGCTGGGCATGGTTGTGCGCACCTGTAATCCCAGCTACTCGGGAGGGTGAGGTGGGGGAATCGCTTGAACCTGGGAGGCAGAGGTTGCAGTGAGCTGAGGTCGCACCACTATACTCCAGCCTGGGCAACAAGAGTGAAACTCCATCTCAAAAAAAATAAATGAATAAAAATTAAGACAATTACCCTTTACCCCCCTCAACACCTATGAAAGAACAGGAATAGGCAATTTACAATCTCATTACATAGACTTAAAACACACAAAGAATATTATATACATTTAAGGATAGCCATGCATTTACAATAAGTGGAAGGTGTCCTGGAAGGACACATATTAGCCTATTAAGAGTGGGCACCTAGGGGAATGAAGAGGATTCCCCTAGGTATCCTAGGGATACCTATATCCCTACGTAGAGGAATGACCACGACGAAGAGGATGACAGTCAATTCTCACACAACACTTAGGACCTGCCAGGCACTGCCACGAATGCTTTAGCAGACATTCACAACGATGTGAGGTAAACAGTATTGTCATCTCTACTTTACAGATGTGGAGACTGAGGCACAGCAGGTAAGGAACTTGTCCAAGGCCACACAGCACAAGGGGACTTGCCTGAGCATGCGCCATGAGCCTCAGTTATTATTGCTCATGATCTGACATGTGATTAATTTAAACAGCACAGGAAGGCCAGAAGGGAAACAAGAAAGAGATAGAAGAGAAGAGAGCAAAGGAAGATAAGAGAAATGCAAGCTCTGGCCGGGCACAGTGGCTCACACCTGTAGTCCCAGCACTTTGGGCGGCTGAGGCAGGTGCATCAGCTGAGGTCAGGAGTTCAAGACCAGCCTGGCCAACAGGGGGAAACCCCAGCTCTACTAAAAATACAAAAATTAGCCCGGCATGGTGGTGTGCGCCCATAATCCCAGCTACTTGGGGGTGCTGAGGTGGGAGAATCACTTGAGCCCAGGAGCCGGAGGCTGCAGTGAGTGGAGACCGTGCTGTTGCACTCCAGCCTGGGCAACAGAGTGAGATTCTGTCTCAAAAAAAAAAAAAAAGAAAAAGAAAAGAAAAACAAAAATGGAAGCTCTGGAGTCAGTCATCTTGGTTCACGTTCACCCTAGCCAAGTTAGTTTCCCTCTGTAAGTCTATTTACTTATCTCTAAAACAGGCATGATGTGAGTACCTCCTTCTAGGTCTGAGGAGGATTGAGATGAAATACTGTATGGAAAACGTCGAGTGCAGTACATTGTTAATGTATAATAGACGTCAGCTACCGTTATTCAAAAGTGCGGCTTCCAGAGACAGGCTGACCAGGGGGAGCCTGAGGATCGGCCCAAAGAAGCCAGCCATTAACTCGGGTTTGAAGGTGCCCAGAAGTACTCTGCAAGCCACGGCGTCTACAGGAAGCACCCGGGTGGCCACGGCTCTCAAGAGGAATCCACACTAGTTCCTGCCACCCTGTTTCTGCACGTGCTGTTCTTTCTGCCTGGGATGCCCTTTCTCCCTGCTCTGCCTGGCTAAGTTCTCATCATGGTCCTCTAAGACAGTTCAAGAACCCCATGACTACGACCCCAGCCCTGCACCCAGGGCCGGAGTGGGTCCTTCTGTGGGGCTTCCTTGGGCATAGCCCAGAGCACAAAGAGACGCAGCTCTTACTTTGATAAACATTATTAAATGAATAAATGAATGAGAAGCATCATTTTATGGATTTTTTTTTTTTTTTTTGTGGCAGGGTCTCACTCTGTCACCCAGGCTGGAGTGCAGGGTCGCCATCTCGGCTCACTGCAGCCTCCCACCTCAGCCCCCCAAGTAGTTGAGACCACAGACACGCACCACCACACCCGCTGGCAATATTCCTTCTGAGCAGGCTCCCATTCACCTCCGTGTTCCCAGCACAGGGATCTGTCTCTGGCGTGGAATAATGACCACGACGAAGAGGATGACAGTCAATTCTCACACAACACTTAGGACCTACCAGGCACCGCCGCGAATGCTTTAGCAGACATTCACAATGATGTGAGGTAAACAGTATTGTCATCTCTACTTTACAGATGTGGAGACTGAGGCACAGCAGGTAAGGAACTTGTCCAAGGCCACACAGCACATAGGAGCAGGCTGGCCCCAGAGCCACTGCCATCAATCCCCTCACCCCAGGGGGCACTTGGCAATGTCTGGAGACATTTTCGATTGTGACAACTAGAGTGATATTCCCAGCATCCAGCAGGTAGCAGCCAGCGAGGCTGCTAAATGTCCTATAACACACAGAACAGCCTCCCACAGTAAAGACTTATCTGGATTCCAGCGGTCACTAGTGCTGAGGCTGAGAAACATTAGGTATCGCTGCCTTTGCTGAGTGAGTCCCTGAGCAAATGCCCTGAGGTGATCTTTGTTTGGGTTCCATTTGACTTCGTAAACACAGGTAGGGGCTCCTGGCAACTTGCCCGCTGCGAGATCAGACACCCGGGTTTGCTCTCCTCTCTGCGCTGCCATTATCTTGCTGCGTGGCCCTGGGCAAGTCGCTGTTCCTCTTTACCCCTCAGTTGCCACCCTCTTTCCGACCTGAAGACTGTCTGGGTGCCCCAAGTGACAGCAGCACTGCCCTGGCCATGGAGCCTCCGGCTAGACAGAGCCGGCAGGCTTGGGTGGGCAGGCTTTCAGGGTTTGCAGAGTGGGTGGCTCATTCCCTCGACAATCATCCAGGGCTGGTTACGTTCACATGCCAAGGAGGCAGAGAAGGGAAGGACACCAGCTCAGTTAGCTCTCGGGAATGAATCTCTGAGTAGAAAAGCCCAGCCTGGCTGGGCGTGATGGCTCACACCTGTAATCCCAGCACTTTGGAAGGCTGAGATGGGAGGATCGCTTGAGTCCAGGAGTTCAAGACTAGCCCTGGCAACATAGTAAGACCTCATCTCTACAAAAGAATACAAAAATTATCCAGGTGGTGTGGTGGTGGCATCTCTAGTCCCAGCTACTCAGGAGGCTGAGATGGCAGGATCGTCTGAGCCTGGAAGTGGGCCATATTTGCCCACTGCACTCCAGCGTGGGCAACAAACTGAGACTCTATCAAAAAAAAAAAAAAAAAAAAAAAACAGAAAGAGAGAGAGAGAAAGAAAGAGAAAGAAAAGCCCAGCCTGACGTAACCTCAATTAGCAATTTACTCATTCATTTATACACCACAAACACTGAGTATCCACTGTGTGCCAGGCACTAGTGTCAGTGCTAAATGAGACAAACTCCACCTTCTCCACCATGCCCAGAGCAGGGACTCCCCCTTGGGGCTTTGGCCTCCTTCCTCCCTGAAGGCTGCAGTTCCTGATGCCTCAGCTGGCTGACCTCAGGCCTTGGGCTTCCAGGGACTTCTCCAGGAGCACAGGGCCAGACACCCACTCTTCCCTGCTGCTGCCCCCAAAACACACCCTCACGGGAGGTTCCGGGGCCCCCTAGTGCCCTGGAGAGCTAAGCTTTCCCAAGGCCTCATCAGGATCCCCGACGCTGCAGGGCAGCCCTGGCCTCCCAGACAGCTCTGGAGTGGCGTTCCCAGTGTCCGGATGCAGCAGGCTATGATCCTCCCTCCTGTGGCTCGGAGCCCTGAGCATGCAGTGAAGGAGGGAGATGGGCAAGCAAGGCTGTTAACATGGCTCAGCTGCCCACCACCTTGCCTCCTTCCCCTGGCCCCCTACCTCCGTCCCAAGCCAGCTCAAGGAGGGACCTAGGAGTCTGGCCTTTGGGTTGATAGCGGGAGGAAAGCACAGGCTTTGGTCAGTCAGATCTGGCTTGAAATCTTGGGCTGCCACTTATTAGCTGTGTGACCATGAGCAAGTTGCTTTGCCTCTCTGAGCCTGTTTCTTCCTCTGTAAAATGGGGGTGATAGGGCCCAGCTTTCCTTCCCTAAAGTGTCTAGGGGGCTTCGGACTGAGGCTTCCCTTCCTCTCACCAGCTGTCAGTCTTATTTCCCCTGGCAGGAGGGGCTCTGTTCTCATCCTTTGTGGGCTGTAACAAGAATTGGAAATGGAAAATCTATGATTCATAATGACATCCGTGTGCGCCCCAGAAGGCGGCAGTGCTGCCTTAGGGTTGGGCTCTGGAAGACCAAGGCCTCCTGCGCCCTCTGCTGGCCACTCTGGGTTCTCCTCTGCCCATGCACAGTAACAAGAACCTACGGGACCAGGGCTGTTGGCATCCAGGAAGCCATGAGAAGGGAGGTGGCCAGCCCAGTACACGCCAAGCACCGGTGCAGGCTCCTGCCTCAGGCCAAGGCCCTGTGCCCTATCCCATCCACTCCTTGTTACCATGGACATCACCACTACCTCCCTGAAACCTCAGTGGGGCCAGCAGGGAAAGTCACTAGAGCCGGGGCCTCCTGATGTCAGGCCAGACCTTGGCCCCCGTCTGCTCGTGTCTGCCAGGACACCTCTCCAGGGGCCACCTTCTGAAGCTTCCCCTTCTGCCCTCCACCAGTAGCACCTTCCCTGCCTTCCTCCTCTTCTGCCTTTCCCAGGCATCTTGGACGCTCGGGGGCCTCTTGACTCTCCTGCTGGGGACACAACATCCCAGGGCAGCAGGGATTCCAGGATCCATTCCTGCCTTGCCTTCAAATGCAGCCCATGGCTTTGGAGGAGTATATACCACCCTAGCAGCATGCTCTAAAGCTGCCGAGCCCTTCCTGGGGCACACCCCGCCAGGCTGAGCAAAAGCGAGGGGCTCAGAGGAACATGGCCTGGGCCCCAGGGGCTGCTGGGCACCCCCCGGAACAGGGGCTTACGTGCTGGATCAGTGTCTCCACGATCTTGTAGCGATCAGGCATGTGGGTCACCATGTCTGTCATGTTGTCCTCAGACGTCCTCACCAGTGTTGGCCCAAAGACCAGGGCCAGGTTCCGGGGTTCCATCTGGGCAGCAGGGAAAGCAGGTCACTGTCAACATCCTGAACTCAGTCCTCCCTCACTCTAGCCCCTGAGGCCTCTGTCCCCAACTACATCCTCACCAGTCCCCAGCTTAGAGGGTGGACACCCCCTTGTATGGGCATGGAGATGCTTGATGAGTAGAGCACAGGCCAAATTTCAGCCCTTTTCATCCCCAGGCCCAGCAGCCATGAGCAGTGCCCAACCTGCACACCCATACAGGGCAGCCCTGAGTGGTCAGCACCAGCAGTGGGAGACCCTGCAGTAGAAAACATATTGGAGGTCCCAGGAGTTATTTTAGGCCTGGGAAAAAAAATCCGATCACTTCCAGGTGCCTGTAATCCCAGCTACTCGGGAGGCTGAGGCAGGAGAATCGCTTGAACCCGGGAGGCGAAGGTTGCAGTGAGTGGAGATCGTGCCACAGCACTCCAGCCTGAGCGGCAGAGTGAGACTTCGTCTCAAAAAAACAAACAAACAAAAAAACACAAAAAATCCTATCACTCCCCTCATTTTCCCCACTGCAGAACCAGAAGGCATAAAGGGTTTGATGAGGAAAATGCAATGCGAGGGACTTGAGCTAAGTCAGAGGATGACAATGCATTGGATACGGGGGGCTGGGGTTTCCTGCCTCTGGAAAGCCCTCAGAAACTCAGGAGATGGCTCTCTGGGGGAAAGCACTGGCCAGCATGTAGGAGCGGGATGGGGATGGAGCAGTCACAGGAGGAGGGCGTGCCTAGAGGGGTCTGACTTATTGGACCTGCAGGAGCTCAGCGCGTGCTGAGGACCCCCACACAGTAAGTCCTGTGCTTGCCTCCCCCAGACTCCATGCGGGACTCCTACCCACCTTGTTTTTCTCAGAGTGGTCAGCGATGGTCTTGAGATGGCCCACAAGGAATTTGAGCGTTTCATAGTAGTGTCCTGGGAGATCCCGGATCTGAGCAGGAGAGAGGAGGGGCATGGGGACAGGCTGTAAGGGCCTGCCCCTGTTCCCCATCACCACCACGCCCCACAGGTCTCCCACTACCATGCCTCAGGGAGTCTGGAACCTACCCTCTAACCCCCCGTTCTCTTGTATGGATGGGGAAACTGAGGCCCTGAGTGGAGCAGGGCTTCTCCAAGGCCACAGGGGTCGTGGGCAGCACCGGACTCCCTGCCTCCTGGGACAGAGGTGCTCAGGCAGCCGCCCCACCTCGTGCCTGGCAGCACCTCTCTCTCCTTACCAGCTTCCGCAGCGTCCTCATCCGCTCCCGCGCATCCTCAATGCGGTTGGCCTCAATGAAGTCGTTGTATTTGTCTAGAACACAGCGGAGACTCTTTAGAGAGGTGGGGGCAGCGCCTTCCTCTGTTCTCCGGGCCGAGGGCCCTGCTGGGAGGGCTGTGTTTTGAACTCCTCCAGTTCGGGGGCTCCAGCATGGGCGACAGCCTCTTGTGTATGTGAACACACCCACCACAGCTGCACTCACCACAGCTGCACTCACCACAGCTACACTCGGGTGTGCACCTGACCTGGGGTAGCCCAGCTGTGTTCATTTGGGAGGCAATATGATTTGAGCTGCATGCTGATCCCAGAAAAGGGGTCCCTGCCCCTGTCTCCAGGACATGGACACCAAGGTTCAGCAGGTCAGAAGAGAAGGGCACCTGGAGAGGAGGAGGGGCTTCAGACAGCCTCCACCAAGGATTCCCCCAACCCCCTTCAGAACAAGTCCACGGGGACCTTTAAAAAATGGAACATGATAAGCCTATTCTGAAATTCATCTGCATGAGCTAATGCACAAAGACAGCCAGGAATAGTTTTTAAAGAAAGAGTAACGCAGGAGGATCTGCCCTACCAGAGACTGAAACATCCCAAATGGATGGCACAGCTGAAGACGGCTGGCACGGCAGAAAAGGCAGAGCAATGTTAAGGCTAGAAAGAGGGGAAGCGGTCCATGTGGATATTTACTATATGATAAAGGCAGCACTTCCAATCGAGGGAAAGGATGGGGGCCTCAACAGATGTCCCCGGGACAAATGGCTGCCATCGGCGGGGGGCGGGATCATTTCTAGCTCACAATACACAAATGCAATCGCACGGCAGAGCCAATTCTGAAAATTATAAAAGCACTGGGGAAAAAATAAGAAAATGTTTTTATAATCTTAAGGCCATCCTAAACATGAGATGCAGAATCCATGAAGAAAAGATGAACAGCTTTGGTCACATTTTAAACAATCGTTTTCAGCCAGGCACGGTGGCTCACGTCTGTAATCCCAGCACTTTGGAAGGCTGAGGCGCATCAGCTGATCACTTGAGGTCAGGAGTTCAAGACCAGCCTGGCCAACGTGGCAAAACCTCACCTTTACTAAAAATACAAAAATTAACTGGGCGTGGTGGCAGGCGCCTGTAATCCCAGCTACTTGGGAGGCTGAGACAGGAGAATGGCTTGAACCTGGGAGGCGGAGGTTGCAGTGAGCCGAGATTGCACCACTGCACTCCAGCCTGGGTGACAGAGTGAGACTCAAAAAAATAAATAAAATTAAATAAAAATAAAATTAAAAATTGTTAGGCAGGGCGCGGCGGCTCACGCCTTGTAATCCCAGCACTTTGGGAGGCAAAGGAGGGTGGATCACCTGAGGTCAGGAGTTCGAGACTAGCCTGGCCAACATGGTGAAACCCCGTCTCTACCAAAAATACAAAAATTAGCTGGGCATGATGGTGGGCACCTGTAATCCCAGCTGTTCAGGGGACTGAGGCAGGAGAATCGCTTGAACCCAGGAGGCGGAGGTTGCAGTGAACCGAGATCGCACCATTGCACTCCAGCCTGGGCGACAAGAGTGAAACTCTGTCTCAAAAAACAAAACAAAACAACAACAACAAAAAATTTGTTTTCAGTTTCTATACTGCAAAGTGAAAAGGCAAATGGCAAGCCAAAGCAAATATTTGCAAAAACTAACAAAGGGTTAATATATGTAAAACACAAAGAGCTTTTCTCCCACAAATCAACATGAGAAAAAGGTAAACAACCCAACAGAAAAATGGGCACATGGTCTGATCAAGCAATTACAGAGAAAATAGAAACAGCCAATATGCTAATGAAAAATGATTTAATCTCCCTAGTAATGAGGGCAATGAAAATAAAAACAAGAATGAGATACCATTTCCCTTATCTGATTAGCAAAAGTGTAAAATATTAATAATATTTAATGCTGTCTGGGTGAGGTGGCTGAAGCCTATAATCCCAGCACTTTGAAAGGCCAAGGCGGGATGATCACTTTAGACCAGGAGTTGAAGACCAGCCTGAGCAACATAGTGAGACCCTGCCACTACCAAAAAAAAATTTTTTTAAATTAGCTGAGTGTGGTGGCACAAACCTGTAGTCCCAGCTACTCAGGAGCCTGAGATGGGAGGATCACTTGAGCCCAAGAGGTTGAGGCTGCAGTGAGCCATGAGTGCGCCACTGCATTCCAGTCTGGGCAACAGAGCGAGATCCTGTGTCAAATAATAGTATTTTTATTTTTATTTTTATTTTATTGTATTATTTATTTATTTATTTGGAGATGGAGTCTTGCTCTGTCACCCAGGCTGAAGTGCAGTGGTGTGATCTCGGCTCACTGCAACCTCTGCCTCCCGGGTTCAAGCAATTCTCCCCCGTCTCAGCCTCCCTAGTAGCTGGGACTACAGGCACCCGCCACCACACCCAGCTAATTTTTGTATTTTTAGTAGAGACGGGGTTTCACCACAGTCAGGCTGGTCTTGAACTCCTGACCTCAGTGATCTACCCGCCTCGACCTTCCAAAGTGCTGGGATCACAGGCATAAGCCACTGTGCCTGGCCTTCAAATAACAATAATAGTTATAATATCCAATGCTGATGGGGATGTGGAGAGACAGACTCCTACATTGTTAGTAGGAGTCTAAACCAGGGCCTCTTTCTCAGAGTGCAATTGACACTGGTCTCAGAAAGGTTCACCAGGACTTTGACCCAGCAATTCTACATCTAAGAATCTCCTTAGAGAGCACAGATCCAGGCGTGCAAAGGCTTATTCAAGGAAAGCCATTGCAACAGGTTGTGTAATAGCAAACATTTGAAGACAACCTAAATATCCATCAATAGAGGAGTACTTAAAGAAATTATAGTCTATTCAAACCATGAAATTCTATGTGGCTGATTTAAAAGAAGAATGAGGTAGAGCTCTCTGCACTGACACGAATGAATCTCAGAATTACAACTCTGCTTTTGTTAAAAACAGCTCAACCAGCGGTGTGCTGGAGCCCGCTCACACCAGCTCCTGAGAGTGACTGTGTGCCTCTCTTCCCAATTCCATGTTGGTGACATCACGTTGGTGGCTCGAAATAAACCATGGTAGGAGTATTTACACCATGGAAGCTGGAAAACACTAGGCATTAGGGCTTTTTTCCCCCAGAGACAGATGTTAAACATCTGCTAGCATACCCCCGAACCCACCCAACTCCAAACCCCACGCAGGCATGTGTGTATCTCTGCCATTCATATGAGAGGGCCAGGAGAGAAACACAACAGATTGTGAATAAGCAGTTCAGCAAACGGCCAAAGCCCGTCGGAGCCTGACGCCTGGGGTGGAATCCTGGCTCTGCTATTTACAACCTGTGTGACCTTGGGCAAGGCATTAAACCTCTCTGAGCCTCGGTTTCCTCATCTGTAGAGGGAAGACAATAGCACCTTCCTCATGGAGTTGCTGTAGGGAGTTGTGCTTGGCACACACTAATGCTCAGAAAGTGTTAGACACAACCTCCCGTGAAAGGGAGCAGGAGATTCACAGGGTCCTGTGCTGTTTTCTTTATTCACATCTGTACAATCTATGTTTTTTTTTTTACAAGCTTTTGTGTTTAAAAAAAAAAAAAAAAAAAAAGCCAGCATGGTGGCTCATGCCTGTAATCCCAGCATTTTGGGGGGCTGGGGCAGGCAGGAAGATTGCTTGAGCCCAGGAGTGCAACACCAGTCTGAGCAACATAGTGAGAAACTCCCCCCATCTCTAAAAAAAAACTTTTAAATTAGCTCGGTGTGGTGGTGTTCACCTGTTGTCTCAGCTACTCAGGAGGCTGAGGTGGGAGGATCGCTTGAGCCCAGTAGCTTGAGGCTGCAATGAACCATGATTGCGCCACTGCACTCCAGCCTGGGCGACAGAGCAAGACTGTCTCCAAAAAAAAAAAAAAAAAAAGAGTAAAACCAACAAACCAAATACAAAAGTAGTGGTCAGGGTGCAGCACAGACTGGTGTCCCCTCCCCGCCCCCACTTCCACCTCCTACTCACCATCAGTGAAAAGAGGCTCCGGCAGCTTTCGGAAGAAGGACTTGAGCAGGCTGCTGATCACATTGAGGTCTTGCCAGCGCTGGGGGAGGGGTCAGATGTCAGGCCACAGGCAGGCCTAGCCCAATGCCCATGCCTCCATGATCATTCACCCCAGAGCCCAATCAAGCCCACCAGGCCCTCCCTGGGACCCACTTAGACCAAGCTCTCTACTCATCAGGATGGTGGCAGCAGAACTGAGTCCCCAGAGAGGTCCTGTGCCCACACTCACACTTGGCCCCAGCCCCTCCCTGCTCCTGCCAGCGCATGGGCTCCAACACCTCCCCATCCACAGAAAGTCTCAGGCACTGTGGGGACACAGTGAGTGGCAGCTGCTGCCTCCACTGGGCACAGTTTAAGCACCCGTGACACAGCAGTCATTTGTGCTGGCTCCTTCCTGTCTCAGGTCCTCGGCATGTGCTGGTTCCCTCAACCAGAACTTACCTCCCCGCCTCCACACAACTGGCTCCTCATCCCCGCCTAAAAGTCGCTCTTCAGAGAGGCCTTCTCTGACCCTCATAGCTAAAGCAGCCACCTTCACCACTGCCCTGTCACCTGCACCCCAGCCCTGACTTTGTTTCCTTCATGGCACTTAACCCAATTTGTCATTATTTTCTGTTTTTGTTTCCATGTTCATGCCTGTCTCCCTGCAGGACTGTTAAGCTCCAGGAGGAGCCAGGATCCCGTCTGTCTCATTTCCCACTGTGCTCCTATCACCTAGCTAGGACAGTTAACCTGATGGCCCTAAATCAGTATTTCTAACAGAAGGAGGCAATTTGGTCCCCCAAACTCCACTCCACTCCCAGAGGACATTTGACAATGTCTGGAGCCATTTTGATTTTTCCAACTGGGAGGTGCCACTTGCATCTAGTGGATCGAGGCCAGGGATGATGCCAAATTCCCTCCAATGCACAGGGCAACCCCACACAACAAATAATTGTTCTTCCCAAAATGTCCACTGAGGTTGAGAAACCCTACTCTATCTAGAATAAATTGTTGTTGAGTACAAGAACTAATGGCCGGGTCGTTGTCCCTTCTGTCCTCCAGGGGGCACCATGACCCCACATTGCAACCAAGTCGGGCACAGCTGCCTCGCTGGGAATGGCTCAGAATAACTCAGGCCCAGAAAGCGACCTAATACCCCCAACAAAGAGACACAGCACAGCAGTACACACACTCATTACAATGGATACACAGCTTAATGCCAGACAATCCCATAAACAATACACTCCCCGCAGGCTCACCAGGGGTTAGATTCGTTCCCCACTACACTTACTCGCAGCACGACCCACAACAAATGACACAATGATATCCAAGACAAAACAACACACCCAATACACCTCGTATGCCCCCAGCTGGCCCCGGCTTGGACCAGCTGCCTGCCAGCATGGCCCCCTCATCTCACACACATCCAGTGCAGCTTCTGCCCACCCGACTCTGTTACCTCCTGGCCCTCAGGTGTGGGCTCCTCTCATCTCCCAGCTGCCAAACCCCATGCCCTGGCCAGTGCTTCCTGGCTCCTCCAGAGTGAAGTGTCTGCCCTCACCCCAGCCTCACCGGCGGCCCTCTCCTTCTGTCCCACTCAGAGCGTGGCCCCTGCTGTTCTGCTGCTCACCCTTGGTCATCCCATGCCCCATACAGCAGGACCCATGCCACTCTCTAGTCCACACTCAATCTAGCGCCTGTTTACGCCCTCACCCCATGCAAGGGACTTTCCACACCCCAAATCCAATGGAGCCACTCCCTGAGACGGCCCCTCCCTTCCGCCTCTCCTCACGCTTCCCTACTCCCTGGTTTCTGCCAGGGGAAGATACCACCAGCCCCAGCTCAAACATGCGGCTCTTCCTCGCCCCTCCTTCCTCCCTCTCACGCAGCCAACTCTTAGGATTGCTCCCATCCTCCCCCTTCCCCAGGGACCACCAAGTCCTCCTGACACTTAGCGCTTCCATAGATCAGTGACTTCTCCCCAGACCCCTGCCCTCCCCATTCGTATCCAACGGACATGAGCAGGAGCATTACTCTTTCTTGAACTTTGTTCTCACGATGCCTCCCCAGCTTAAGAACCATCAAAAGCTCCCTACTGTCCATCAGATCAAGGTTGAAGACTTCAGTGAAGCCATCAAATGCCCTCTCTGTCCCCCTGGGGCCTCACCCTCCCCACCTCCAAGCCTAGGAGGTAGATCCACTCTCTGTCCTAACCCTCAAACCCTCCCCGGCCCTTGCTGGGGTTTTGGAAAATGCCATCATCTCACACCCCAAAAGGCTTCCTGTCCACCTGCCCCCTCCTATTCATTCCTCCAATACTCAAACCCTCCAGCCACAACCTGCTCCAGCCTGAGCACCCTGTCCTTCCTCATCACAGTGTGGTCCCTGATGAGAGATCATCTTTTTCTCTTGTCCACAATTTCACACACACTTGTCTCAGCTCCTCATTCTCCAAGGACAGGAAGACTTGTATATTCCATGAGCCTTCACGTGTGTGATTCATGGGACATCACTGCCCACGTTCATGGTTTTCCAAAATATCTTTTTTATCAGAGCCCCTTTGGGCAAATAAAATTGTACATGAAAACCCAGTACAACAGACAGGGCAATGCAGGGTTGCTCTAGCAAGGACAGGGGGTCCTGACCTGCCCCTGGCCTCCCAAGGCCCCTCTGGGGAACCCTAGGACTCTGGGAAACACCATTTGAGAATCGCCGGCCCTGCTGGAAACACTTAAGTATGATTGCAGATCCCTTCACAGGCTGGTCTCATCTCGCCTGATCAGCCACTTCTCTTTCCATGTTGCAGCCACCCAAATTGCTGGCCATTCTAGAAAACATCATATATTCCCCTTTTTCTAAGCCGGCGGTTTGTAAACCATGGTCTGTAGGCAATATCTAGCCACAGCCTCCTTTTGGATGGCCCTTGAGCTAAGTATGGTTTTTATGTTGTTAAAGGATTAGGAAGAGAAGGAGGAGGAAGAGAAGGGGGGAAACGCAACAGAGAAAAAACTACAGCAGAAAATATTTACTCTCTGCCCTCTTCAGAGAAAGCTGGTTGACTCCTGGCACACTTTCCGCGTCTACACCATTGCGCAGGCCATTCAGCTGCCTGGAATGCCCTCATCTGGCTTTCACCGGCCTTTGGTGAACTCTGCTCATCCTAAACACTCGGACAAAACTGCCGTCTGTGAGCCTCTGCCTCAGAGCTCCCCAGGCCATGACTGCATTTACTTGGTCAGCTTCAGCCTGGGGTGATGCCTATCCCCGGGCTGGCCAGCGGGGGCAGGTCCCATCTTGCCCATGTTGGTGTTCTGGACCAATGCCGGGCATGTCATAGGGCACAATGCATGCAACACAATAGATCACAGAACTCTCCAAGCGAAGCACCACCCACACACCATCTCGGCCCCCCTTCCACAGACCCCCCAGCTTCACCCACCTCATCCTGCAGGTTGATGTCACCAGGCCCGCGGTTGAGCTGCTCCTGTAGGCTGGACACCACTGCATTGTTGCCGGGCACTCGGTAAATGCCTGTGGACTCCAGCCCTCGTGCCTCCACAATGCGACAGCATGCAGCCACGATTAAGGGGACACGCTGGGGACACAGGGGAGGGGTGTTAGGGGGAACAGGGGCCAGAGGAGCTGGGGAGGCCAAGATGGGGACAATGCAAGGCCCAGAGCTGCTGCCAGGAACCCTTGGGGGGAACAAAAGGCCCTTGCTGCCTCCAGTCTGGGAGCTAAAAATGACACCAAAGACTCGCCATGGTCTGAGAAGGAGCCGGGCTCAGCCTCGGCCCTGCTGCTCCCTCCCTGGGAGGCCTGGGGCAGGCGGGGGCCTTCCCCTCTGTGGGCTGTTTTCCCAGCTGTGTTTGTACAATGAGGTGGAGAGCTAGTTCCATGTCCCTTGCTGCTCTGACTCTCTGTGCCTCGGTCTCCCCCTGCCGGGCCTGCTCTGGTGTGTGGCAGAGACCCACCTGGTTCTCCGTGGCTGGCTGGCACTCCTCCAGCCTGACCCCAAATGCCCTTGGGGCGGCCTTCTTATTTTTCTTGATGATGTTGATGCCCCAGGGGGTTTTGGGGGCTGCAGCACTGTCATCTGAAGTGGTGGAGACAGAGCCAGAGTGAGCTGGGGTATCCAGGAGGGTCACACACATTCACTGCTACATTCACACATTTGGACGTATGGGGATTCCATCAGAGAAGAAACCAGATGCCCAGGGCTGATGGGACATTGTGTGGCAAGAGAGAAGGCCTGAAGGGGAGGAAGCTTACCCCAAAGGAGAGCCCCAGAGCAATGCAAGGACTTCCGTGTGGCCTCGTGGGCCAAAACTACAAGGCGGAAGCCATAGAACTTTGTTTCTTTACAGACAGGGTCTCTGTCGCTCAGGCTGTAGTGCAGTGGTATGATCATAGCTCAATGCAGCCTCAAATTCCTGGGCTCAAGCAATCTTCCCTCCCCAGCCTCCTGAGTGGCTGGGACTATAAGCTCATACCACCACACCTTGGCTAATTAAAAAAAATTTTTTTGCCAGGCACAGTGGCTTATGCTTGTAATCCCAGCAATTTGGGAAGCTGAGGCCGGCAGAACCACATGAGGCCAGGAGTTCAAGACCAGCTGGCCAACATGGCAAAACCCCGTCTCTACTAAACATACAAAAATTAGCCGGGCGTGGGCCGGGCACGGTGGCTCATGCCTGTAATCCCAGCACTATGGGAGGCCAAGGCGGGCGGATCACGAGGTCAGGAGATCGAGACCATCCTGGCTAACATGGTGAAACCCCGTCTCTGCTAAAAATACAAAAAAATTAGCCAGGCGTGGTGGCGGGCGCCTGTAGTCCCAGCTACTCGGGAAGCTGAGGCAGAAGAATGGCGTGAACCCAGGAGGCGGAGCTTGCAGTGAGCCGAGATCACACCACTGCACTCCAGCCTGGGAAACAGAGCGAGACTCTGTCTCAAAAAAAAAAAAAAAATTAGCCGGGTGTGGTGGCGCATGCCTGTAATCCCAGTTACTAGGGGGGCTGAGGCACAAGAATTGCTTGAACCCAAGAGATGGAGGTTGCAATGAGCTGAGATCACGCCACTGCACTCCAGCCTGAGTGACAGAATGAGACTCTGTCTCTAAATAAATAAATAATATATAAAAAAATATTTTGTAGGGATAGGACCTTGCTATGTTACCCAGGCTGGTCTCAAACTCCTGGCCTCAAGCAATCCTCCAGCCTCAGCCTCCCAAAATGATGCTGGGATTATAGGTGTCAGCCACCGTGCCTGCTGGCCCAAGGGAACAACTTCCTTTTTTTTTTTGAGACAGGGTCTCGCTCTGTCATCCAGGCTGGAGTACAGTGGTGTGATCTCGGCTCACTGCAACCTTCATCTCCCAGGCTCAAGTGATTCTCATGTCTCAGCCTCCCAAGTAGCTGGGATTACAGGCGCACGCCACCACGTCCGGGTACTTTTATTTTTATTTATTTATTTTTTTGAGATGGATGGAGTCTCGCTCTGTCACCCAGGGTAGAGTGCAGTGGCGCGATCTTGGCTCAATGCAAGCTCCGCCTCCTAGGTTCACGCCATTCTTCTGCCTCAGCCTCCTGAGTAGCTGGGACTACAGGTGCCTGCCACCATACCTGGCTAATTTTTTGTATTTTTTAATAGAGACAGGGTTTCACCGTATTAGCCAGGATGGTCTTGATCTCCTGACCTCATGATCCACCCGCCTCGGCCTCCCAAAGTGCTGGGTTTACAGGCGTTAGCCACCGCGCCCGGTCTTTTGTATTTTTAGTAGAGTCGGGGTTTCGCCATGTTGGTCAGGCTGGTCTTGAACTCCTGACCTCAGGTGATCTGCCTGCCTTGGCCTCCCAAAGTGCTGGGATTACAGGTGTGAGCCACCTTGCCCAGCCAGGTAAGAACTTTCTAACAGCCAAAGGTGAGTGAAATGGGAAAGGTTGCTCTTGGAAAGGGTGGGCCTCTCATCCCTGCAGAGACACCAGCAAAGATTAGAGGACCACCCAGCAGGGATGTCAGGGAGGGGAATCAGGCTCCAGGCCCTTCCACCTCAAGACCCCCCAGACCCTCACAGGCATGCACACGCAGACAGACATACCAGTAACCCTGGCACACACTCAGGCACACACGAGCAGACACAGCCCAACATACACACACATGCCCTCCCCTCCCCATGCCCCCTGCCCCCACACACCACCCTGTCTCAGTGGCCGCCTTCCTACCCCGGCTCCCTGCGGGCAGGTCCTGAGTCCTGAGGCCACGTGCCGCACTCTGCTTGAGGAACTCAGACTTGAGGCCCCCCAGGCCGCGAGAGCCTTTGGGGGAGGAATCAGCTTTGGGCCCAGAGCTATGGCTGTGTAGGAAAAAGGGGGAGAGGAGAGGTCTTCATTTGGGGTGGCCAAGCAGGCCACCCACCCTGGCCTCCCGCCCCTTGGGACCTCCCCTCCACCCTGAGGCAATGCCTCCATGCCTAACTGCAGCCTGGAGACCCTGGATACCCCTTCCCCCAGCAGAGGGCAGCCCTGGAGGTGGGCCAGGAAGACATCCTTTGCCTTCAGTCCCCTACCACCCCCACAGAGGAGACTGCTCCACGAGGGCTGGGCCTCACCTCACTTTGCGATAATCATTAAGCTTCTTGCTGATCAGAGCTTGGTTGGCACAGCCGGGGTCCTGAAGCAGGAGAGGAGAGAGCGGATCGTGTCAGTGCCCACAGCCAGCCCACCCCAGGGCTCATCCCTAGCCCTGCTTCCCCTCTTGTCCGCCTGCCAGGTGGACAGCCCAGACCCTGGAGTGAGAAAGACCAGGCCTGGACTCCCCAGCACCCTCTCACCAGCTGAGGCCTTGGGGAAGCTTCTTAGCCTCTCTGAGCCTCAGTCTCCTCGGTAATAAACATGGGGGGCTAACAGGGAAGGCTCGGGGCCGGGTGCAGAATCATGCAGCACTCGCCACCGTCCTGGCAGATGCTGAGCAGGCATGGAGGAGGTGCCCCAGGAGGGACTGCTACTGCCATAGTGATGGTGACTTGGGATCCCCCTGACTACGCCTTGTTGGGGACAGCCAAGCCAGGCCCCCAGAGGAGGAGGCCCAAATTCTAGGTGCCTTCCTCCCCGCAGTGGGGAAAGCTGTTCCCGGGAGAGCAGAGCCTGGTCAGCGAGAGGATGTGTCCTCAGCAAGAGGCCATGCACTAGCACCCCCTCCCACAGCCAGAGCAGGCCCAGGCCCACTGCCCTCTTGGCAGAGACCCCAGACCCGGGACGCCCACATGACTTTGTGTGGGTGTCTCAAGGCACTTCTGTGCAGGTTCCTGGCCAAAGAAGTAAACAGGGAGGAATCCCTACCCAGGCCCCTGGAGTGTAGCTATGGCTGACCACAAGGGGCGCCATTAAAAAAAAATTCTTCGGCTGGGCGCAGTGGCTCACACCTGTAATCCCAGCACTTTGGGAGGCTGAGGCAGGAGGATCACGAGGTCAGGAGATCAAGACCATCCTGGCTAACACAGTGAAACCCTGTCTCTACTAAAAAAAAATTAGCCGGGCATGGTGACATGCGCCTATAGTCCCAGCTACTTGGGAGGCTGAGGCAGGAGAATCACTTGAACCTGGGAGGTGGAGGTTGCAGTGAGCCGAGATCGCGCCACTGCACTCCAGCCTGGGCAACAGAGCGAGACTCCGTCTCAAAAAAAAAAAAAAAAAAAAAAAAAAATTCTCCCAAAATCCCTGCCGAGGCCCTTCGTTCCACCCCTGCCCACCTGTGGCCAAAGGCCAAGCCTCTCGGCCTCCTCACAAGGTCAATGTGCTCATCCCCCTGCAGACAGGCCAGCCCAGTGCAGTTCTGGTGCGGGGACACTCATGCCCTAACACACTCCATAGGAGGCCCCTGCCTTCCTCGCCTCCTGAGAAAAGCTGAGACTGGCCTGGAGCTGACCACTCCACGCCAGAGCCTGCTCAAGGAGATCCTAACACAGTCACAATAATCCCTGTCATCATTAGGGTCAGGATGGTGACTGCCGGTCCCCGTACCCGAGGACACCAGGTCCTCCCGTCAGCCCTGCCCGTGCACCCTCCTCACCCCGAAACCTAGGGAGACACAATCACGAGGTACACTCCTGTCAGCCCCCCTTTCTAGCAGAGGGAAGTGAGGCTCAGAGCGGGCATCCCAGGTCCACAGCCAGTGAGAGGCCACCCCGCCCACCCTCTGTGGCCACCGGGCTGGCCGGGCCCTCACCTCGCCCTCGGCCCTGCTGTTCTCCCGGATCGCTCTGATCCAGCCCAGCATGTCATCCCGGTCCTCAGCCTGAAAGAGATATTCACAGAAGTCAGCGGTGGTCAGCCGGAACACGTGCCTCCTCTTGGTCTCGCTGTAGGAGATGTCCACGAGGCAGGAGCCGATGCAGACGGGCGCCGCCTCGTCCTCACCTGCGCCGGCCGCCGCAGCCCCCGCCGCCGCCGGCCCGGGCTCCCGCCGCTCCTTGCTCAGCGAGAGCGAGCGCGCCCGCAGCGCGGCGTACACCCGCTTCCACTGGCGCAGGCCGCTGCCCGCTTTCTGCAGGGAGACACGGGGTTGGGGGAGACAGGAGTGGTGAGAGGCCAGTCCTGCCTACTGCTCTCAGAGTAGCAGAGGACAGCCCGGGGATGGACCCCACGCTGCCTACCAGGAGCCCCCTGCTCCACCCGGCTAGACCTGGGCAGCCTCCTGCCCACAGCCCACCAATGCTTTCTCAGCCCCTCGCCTGCCTAGACACTCCTACCCATCACCCTAAAGCCCCCCAGCAGACCCCAACCGTCTTCCCCTCTAAACACCAGCATCAACCCACCGGGTGGTGGCAATGCTCAGACACCCAGCATGGCCCTCCGTACATGAAATCCTCAGGAAGCCATTCCCAGCCCACGCCCCTCCCCAGGCTGCCCCTCATCCCAGCAAACGTGCTCAGAAGCCGTCCGCACCCTTAGAGGGTTGTTCTCCCCACTTTCCTGCCGCCCACCCAAGACTCCACTTGCCCAGAAGCTCCTCTCAGGGACACCCAGAACCGCCATGTGGCCAAAGCCAGTGGCTGCTTCTCCCCAACTTGCCTTAACCCCTCAGCGGCATCTGACACAGCCAGCCCCTCCTTCCCTCTCCAGACCCTATCTCAGCACCTGAGACCCCACGTTCCCGGCTTTCTTCCTAATCCCACTGGCTCCTTCCTAGTCTTTTCTATTTCCCCTCCCCCACCCTCTGCACCTGTAGTTAAACAGCCAGAAGACTCATCCCCACGGGACATTTGTGTGGAGGGAGCTGGAGGGTGTGCTATGGCATCTGAGGGATGCTGCTAAACATTGCATAATGCACAGGACAGCCTCCCCCAACAAGGAGTTATCTGGCCCAAAATGTCAGCAGAGCTGAGGGTAACAGACCCCGCCCTAAAGGAGGCGGAGCTCCAGAACTTTGTCCTGACTCTCCTCTCCTCTCCTGTCCCTGCACACCTCCCTCAAGGATGTCACCTGTGCTGTGCCTTTAAACCAGGTCCATCTGCTGATGGCTATTCCCGAGCCCAGCGTCTCCCCCAGCCACAGTCCGGGACCCCCACCCTGCTCAGTGTCTTCATTTGCAGGTCCCATGGGCACTTTGCACAGTACTTGCCAGGCCATGTGATTTCTTACCATCAAACCTCTTCTCCACCCTCTACCCCATCTTTTCCAGTCCAGTCAATCCATCCAGTTGCCCAGAAACCTGGGAGCTGCCCTTGACTCCTCCCTTTTCCTCACCCTTGACATCCCATCCATCAGGAAGTCACAACTGTTCTGCCTCCAAAACATCCCCTGTCTCTGTCTTCCCTGCCACCACCCGGTCCATGCCATCAATGCCTCTTGCTTGGAGGACGCACAGACCTTCCCAGTCTCTACTCTCACTCCTGCAACCATTCTCCAGCAGCAGCTGCAGCGATCATGTTAGAATGAAAAGGAGATCACATCTCTCCCCTGCTCAGCATCCTCTCAAGAGATCCCATCGCCCTCAGAATCAAATCTAAGGTCTCCTGTGGTCTGTCCCTGCCTTTCTCCAAATTCATCTTCACACCTTTCTCACTATGTCAAGCCAGGGGGCCCTTGCAGGTGAGCAAGCCAAGCCTTTCCTTTCTCAGGGCCTCTCCACTTGCTGTTCCTTCTGCCTAAGCGCCCCCCTCCCTCACTTCTGTATGTGGCTGCTTCCTTCTTCCCCTTCAGATCTGAGCTCCAGCATCACCAACGTCACCTCCTCAGCGAGGCCTTCTCTGGCCATATTTTTCCCTCAATGCAGCTCCCGCTTCTGATCAGCTTGATCCTTTCCAAGAACTTACTGCAGCCTCAGGCTGTCCTGGGGACAGGGAGCTTTTCCATCCTCTCATTTCCATATCCCAGGGCCTACAGCTGCATGCAAGGGCTCATCAGCATTTCCTGAATAAATGAATTAATGATCCTTGGAGCACCCTGAGGACAGGTGCTCCATCTCCCATCAGACCAAGAGCTCCTCTCTGCTGGCTGGTGGCTCCATATCCAGCACAGGCCTCAGCTCTCCGAACAAACCAGACAAAGAGACCCCGTGGCTGGCAGATGGGCACAGCCCACATCTGGCCTCCCATCGTGTGGATCCTGAGTTGTGAGCCCTGCTCATCACAGAACTGCTGGACAGGGACAGGGACATTCAGAGTAGGAGACAGCAGAGTCCTCCAGGGAGAATTTTAATGTGGCAGTGAGGTGGTGACAAGGGCACCTCTCTGAGGCTAAACCAGCGGCATGACCTAGGACAAGTCAACCACACTCCCAGGCCTCAGTGTCTCTGGCTGATAAATGAGTGAGGGAGTTGGTCACCAAGGCTGCATGCAGCTCCCATGCTGGGGCTGAGGCTGCGGGGACAAGTCACTGTCCCTTTCCCTCCTCTGCCTGACAGTCCGTGTCTCTGAAAGAGGCTGGGGCTGGGAGGGAGCACGGAGAGGGTGCCCACGGCCTGGGTGGACCAAGGGCCTGAGGCTGACTTGAAGACTCTCCTCTAACGTCAGGCCACGGCACCAAGGGAACGAGCGACATCGGGTTTTGGCCAGCAAGGGAGTGGAGGCCTGGTCCTCCAGAACTGGCCAGTGAGCAGGAAGGGGACAGCTCCTGTCCCTGAACTAGGCTCAGGGCCCCCAGGAGCTGAGGGTCAGGCTCCCCGGGTAGGGGGAGCCAGCCACCCTCACAAGGACCCTTCAGGTGGCTCACATGTTAGACTGGAAGGGCTGGCCCACATGTGGCTCTCCTCGCACAGTGCACATGGCTGGTCCCTCCCTGCCTCATGGCTCCCACCCCATGGGTTACTGTCGGCTTGCTGGCTCTTTTTGGTCTCTGTCAGCCTCCCTGGCCCCCCCACTTCTCTCAAGCCTCAGCTGGGTCTCTTGCCTTCTTCCTTCAAGCCGCTGCCCAGAGGCACAGGTAACTCGTCCATGCTGACAGACAAAGGCCGTCCCCAGGTGGGCCTCCCTCTAGTGCCACGCCCTCAGAGCCTCTGTCCCCAGGACATCTCCACTGGGGTCTGTCCCAGGGCCCTCAGACTCACATAGCCCCAGTGGAGCCCCTTGGCTCCCTCACCCCAAACCTGCTTCTCCAGTGTGCCATGGCCCAGGGAGGGTCCCACCACCCACCACCCTCCCTCAGCCCAAGCCAGGAATCCAGGAACCTTATCGCCTCCTCCTCCTTCTGTACCTCCCAGCAGCTGGCAAGCCCTGGCCCTCCTTCCCCTGGAATCTCTCTCTAAAGTGTCCTCTCCACCCGGCCCCACACCACCGCCTTGGGTCAGGGCCCCCAGCCTCACTCGCCTGGACAACGGCAATGGGATTGGCTCCTCCTGTCACAGACATAACCCCAGTCTCCTGGCATCCCCAGCCCACATTTAAAAACCTGGACAGAGCCAGGCACGGTGGCTCACACCTGTAATCCCAGCACTTTGGGAGGCCAAGGCAGGCAGATCACTTGAGGTCAGGAGTTTGAGACCAGCCTGGCCAACACAGTGAAACCCAGTCTCTACTAAAACTACAAAAATTAGCCGGGCATGGTAGCAGGTGCCTGTAGTCCTAGCTACTCAGGAGGCTGAGGCTTGAGAATTGCTTGAACCCGGCGGGTGGAGGTTGCAGTGAGCCAAGATCGCACCACTGCACTCCAGCCTGGGCAACGGAGGCTGAGGCTCGAGAATTGCTTGAACCCGGGTGGCGGAGGTTGCAGTGAGCCAAGATCGCACCACTGCACTCCAGCCTGGGCAACAGAGTGAAACTCCGTCTCAAAAATAGATAACATAACACAATATAACATAACATAACATAACATAAAACAAAACAATAAAACCCTGGACAGGCTCTTCCTGGGTATCCAGGCCCCACACTCTGGGCAGGTGCCCAATTCCCCAGCTCATCTTCCACCTCTCACCCTGGCTCCTAGCACACCTCTCCCCACCTCTCCCCAAGACCCTCTAAGGAGACATCTTCCCTGTCAGGCCCCTCCACTGTCTCCCAGTTTTGTGGCTTCTCACCCCTTTCGTGTCTCAGCCTCTGGATACCTCCCTACCCACGCCCACCCGCCCCTGCGCCCCGGCGTCACGGCAGTCTATGCACTTGGAACCATGATGCCACATGCGTTCTTGCTGCTCGACAGAAGCGACAGGAGCCCCAGGAGGGCAGGGCTGCCCTGGTTCCCTCACCACTAACTCCCCAGAACCTCCACAGAGGCTCCCGAGCAGGGAGGCCTTAGTCATTCTCCACAGAGGAGCACCAGTCCTGCCTCGACTTCACCCTCACTTAATCCATAGCAGCCCTTGGGGTAGGATAACATTGCTCCCATCGTACAGATCAGAAAGTGAGGCTCAGGGAAGGTAAGTGGGGTGCCCAAAGCCATGTGCTTGATATGTGGCCAGATAGGAATTCAAAGTCTGTCTGCTTCAAAGCTTATGTTCTTTCCAGGGACCCCTAACACCCCAGAAGGCAGGGTAGAAAATTCAAATAGCAGTAAGCGGGCCGGGCACGGTGGCTCATGCCTGTAATCCCAGCACTTTGGGAGGCTGAGGCAGACAGATCATTTGAGGTCAGGAGTTCAAGACATGGTGAAACTCCGTCTCTACTAAAAAAATACAAAAAAAAAAAAATTAGCCGGGTTTGGTGGTGAGTGCCTTTAGTTCCAGCTACCCAGGAGGCTGAGGCTGGAGAATTGCTTGAACCCAGGAGGTGGAGGTTGTAGTGAGCCGAGATCGCACCACTGCACTCCAGCCTGGGCAACAGAGCGAGACTCCGTCTCAAAAAAAGAAAACAAATAACAGTAAGCAGAAGTACAGCAGCTCCAAGTGCCGGGCACTGGGTAAACCCTTTACTTAGATCATCTCATTTAATCCTTAGCAATAGGCTTATGAGCTAGGGATTACTGTTAGCTCCATTTACAGACGAGGACACTGAGTCACGGCCAGGTGAGTCACCCAGGCTCTCAGAGCAATGGGTGATGCAGTCAAGAGTCAAACCCGGGTTCATCCTGATCGCCGGGAGGGAAGGCAGTGGTCTCTCCTCCCACTTCTCCAGCCCACAGCACAGCCTGGGGCTAGGATTTGCACCCCATGGATCCAGAGGCCCTGCCCTTCTCCTTTCAGAGTCCTGCTGGTTCCCTCCCAGGCCCTCCCCAACTACTCCCCAAAGCCCCCTTCGCCTCTCACCTGGATCTCCACAGTCGCTCCTAACTGGTCTTCTTGCCTCCAGCGTGGCCCCTCCCTAACTCACTCCCAGGGAGCCAAATGGATATTTTAAAGCTGTAACTCCCTTGGCAAGAGCCCCCGGGAGCTTTTGGTTGCCCTTAGGATGAACACTAAGCCCTTTGCTGGCTTGTCTGCCTTCTTCTTGGGCCTTAGCTCTCCTACAGAAGTCCCGGCCTTGCTCCTTGTTTTCCATGAGCCCCAGCGGCCACCTTCAGGATGGCCTGTCAAGCCAGGGCCACTGTGGGATGGTTTTGCCAGAATTCCAAGCACGACTTGATCAGATCCATCCCACAGCAAAATCCACCTCTCTTGTTAACTTCTTTTACATAAGTTCTTTAAATCCCCCTGCCAGGAAGTTCTTCCTAGCATCTAACCTCCATCCTTCATGCAACAACCTACACTGGTTCTCTCTGGCTCCAGAGGCTGTCAGGGTAGGCCTAGGAGAAGCTGGAGGGTTCTGCTGGAGCCAGCTTCCACCTCATTCCTCCACCCATCTTACCTTCCCCTTCTTGGTGAGAATCTGCTTATAATACAACCAGCCTTCTCTCCTGATATCGCTGAAGGTAGCATCTGAGAGGTCAGAGGTTGAGTGTCGCTTAGAAGGAGCGTCAGCATCTTCAGAGGTGCCCCAGCTATCCAAGGACTGCAGGGAGACAAGAGAGGACAATTTAGGGTGGCTCCCACAATGCCAGCATCTCAGGAACCCCATGGACCACTTATGGCCGCACAGGCCTGATATATGTCTGCGCTACACCCCAATGTGCTGTGCGACCTCATGGGCATTGCTTGTCCTCTCTGGACCACTTGTGTTAAGGTCATGAGACATACATAAAGGAGAAGCCAGAAAGGAGGAAAGGCTATGACCTGTCAGCAGACCATACGCCTCACCACGCTAGAGGAGCCAATTTGGAGCCTCCTGTAACTTTATAGACTTAGAAGAATTAAGGAAATGGAGGAAGTGATCGTGTCAACGAGGAGTTAAATAAACAGGGGAAGTGGGAACATCAACAAAGGCTGAGTGAGTGGAGCAGGTAGTCATGTCCACGAGGAGTTAAACAGAGGAAGTGACAGTGTCAACAGGACTCCAGCCAGAGGGCGCAAGTCAAGGGAGAGTTAAGTAAGCAGAAGTGATAAGAAATAAGCTAGGTGCCAACATCACCGGGGTGTTCAACCAACCAATGAGACAGAACGCTTGACATCAAGATGGCTTTTCCAGTCCATCTATAATCAAAAACACCCAGGGAAAGGTGGGGCGGGCACGGTGGCCATGCCTGTAATCCCAGCACTTTGGGAGGCTGAGACAGGTGGATCACTTGAGGTCAGGGGTTCAAGATCAGCCTGGCCAACATGGTGAAACCCCATCTCTACTAAAAACACAAAAATTAGCCAGGTGTGGTGGCGAATGCCTGTAATCCCAGCTACTCGGGAGGCTGAGGCACGAGAATCGGTTGAACCCAGGAGGCGGAGGTTGCAGTGAGCTGAGATCGTGCCACTGCACTCCAGCCTGGGCAATAGAGTGAGACTCCATCTCAAAAAAAAAAAAAACGAAAAATCATGCATGAAAAAAATATATATGATTTTAAAAACAACAATATGTCCAGGTGTGATGGCTTACGCCTGTAATCTCAGCATTTTGGGAGGCCGAGGTGGGTGGATCACCTGAGGTCAGGAGTTCGAGACCAGTCTGGCCAACATGGTGAAACCCGGTCTCTATTAAAAATACAAAAATTATCCCGGCGAGGTGGCTCATGCCTGTAATCCCAGCTGCTCGGGAGGCTGAGGCAGGAGAATAGCTTGAACCCAGGAGGTGGAGGTTGCAGTGAGCCAAGATCATGCCACTGCACTCCAGACTGGGTAATAGAGTGAGACTCTGTCTCAAAACAAACAAACAGCCAGGGCTATCACAGGCCTGATCCTGCCTCCCCAGGTCCTGAGGCTGCGAACTCCACCTGTCCATCAATCTCAACCCTGTGTCCCGGCCACACCTTTCCAGTGTCCACCCCGACCCCATCCCGTGAAGACATGACGTGATGCAAATACTGACTGAGGGTAGTGAAGGAAACAAATGAAGCCCCAAATATAAGCTCGGGGAGCTTCTATTCTAGCTGGGGAGCCAGGCAGGGAGGAAAGGAAACACCAATTGTGCATGAGGCGTGCTGAGGAGGAAAACATAGAGTAGCGAAGGGAGGCGTGAAATGTCAGGAGCGGAGGCTGGAATTTCAGGGAAGACCTAAAAAGCCGCGAAGACAGTGGAGAAGTGAGTCATGTGGCTGTGGGGGATGGGTCTGGAAAGAGGCAGTCCAGACGGGGGCCCCTGGGGGGGCTGCGTGGTATCATTCAGGGATGTCGGGGCCCACAGCAGAGGGCAAGTCCCACGGTGGACACGAGGGTGAGGGGTGCAGGCAGGAGGGGGAAGGCAGGAGCTGGAGCAGGAACCCCCATGCCAAGCCTGTGGCCCCACCTCCCTGACACCCTCTCTCCCCACACCCTCGCTCCTGCGCATGCACACACACTTGCAGCTCACCCCGTCGGTGAAGAAGCTCCGGAGCATCCGCAGGCTGGGTATGCGGTTTGGCAGGCGCCTGGAAAGCGAGGGTCGAGGGTGAGGGATGTGGGCAGCAAAGCTAGGACCTCACTATCTCGTCACCCACCAAACCCCAAGCCCAGAGGCCTTCCAGCAGGGGAGGCACACTGTCCCATGCATAGAGGACCCCCAGGGCCAAAAGCCCTGCCCCAGAGCAGCTGGCCAGGGTGGCTGTGGCCACCCCACCCCATGTCCAGACAGAGCCTCACCGCAGAACCCGGCCCTCGTCGCGGAAGGTGTTGAGTCCATCATCGCAGGACTTGGAGCGCTCCGTGGTGATGGCCAGCAGGTAGGAGGAACGGCGGCCAGCCTTGATGCTGCCTGCAAAGCCGCCCGCATCGGGCCTCAGGGTCAGCGGGGCAGCAGGTCAAGGGTTTCCCAGAGCCCTCCCTTCTGGGCAGGTGCAGGAGGCGACTCTCCCAAAGGGCCCCAGGAGAAGCGGAAACCAGAGGAAGAGGCCAGACATCAAGCAGCAGGCCCAACAGAGACCCCTGGGACTGGGCAGCGGGGGAGAGGGTGGGGCTGGGGGTGTGGGGAGCACTCACTGCAGTCCTGCGAGTAATGGCGTCCGAGGGTGAAGGTGAAGGTCGGGGAAGATGGGCTGGTGCCCAGGACAGGGGCTGAGTTCACGGCACTGGAGACCACAGCAGAGGCAGGGACGTGCTTGGCTTGGAGGTCAATGCTGGGGCTGGTGGGCTCATCTATGCACGTGGAAGGAGAAAGGTGTGAAGGCGGCAGACAGCGGAGCCTGCCTGCCTCCACCCTAGCCTTGCCAGCCCCCGTGCCACTCGCCTCCAGGCTCAGACACATCCCAAAGGGTCCTGCTGGCAACATTCCCACTGTCAAGCGTGACTGGCCCATTGTCCAGACTGTGGCCATGGAATCCTTCCCCTCAGGAGTGGGGCTGAGCCACCCTCCTTAGACCGGGCTCCTGAGGACAGAGCCAATATTCCCCATCAGACTGGGAGCCTCCTGAGGGCAGGGACAGTGTCTGCCCCATCAGACTGAGGGCACTCAGAGAGAATGAATTATGTCTCCCCTCTCACACCAAGAGCCTCCTGAGGGCAGGGGCAGTGCCTTCCCCATCAGACTGAGAGCTTCCTAAGGGCAAAAGCTCCCCCATCAGCTGGGGCTCCTCAAGGGCAGAGATGACATCTCCCCCTCAGACAGAGTGTGCGCTAGAAGAAGAGACTGCCTCTCCTGGCCACAGCCTAGAGCCTTCCTTACTAACAGAAGAGGCTGTGTCTCTGCTCCACCGAAGGCTGGCTCGGGGAGCCAGGGCTGTGTCTTCCCCCTGCCCCAGGCCTCCTCCCTCTCACTGTCTGGTAAGGTGAGCTCACCTCCCATCTACCACCATCCCTCTCCATTACCCTGCATCTTGCTCCTTCTCCCCAGCCCCGTCTATCCTGCTCCCTCCTGGACACCTCATATTCAACAGTCCTGAACTTTCTCCCCATCTCACTCCCAACACGGGGGTGAGGCACCACCCCCAAGCCCGGCCAGAAACCTGGGCATCACCCAGCTGCTCTACTCTCTTGCCTCTCCCTCTCCTGCATCCAGTCGAAGGCAAGGCAAGCCTTAGAGGGTTCCCTCTGCTCTCAAAAGCCAACCCCAGTGACTAATGAGACCCTTGGGCCTGAAAGGGTCCTCACAGCCCAGAAGGGGGTCCTGCCTCTCTCACTTCAGGGTCTTTGCATATTCTATTCCCTCTCCTTGAATATTCTTCCCCTGATAAACTCCTTCTCATCCTTCAAGTCTTAGCCCAAATGTCCTTTCTCCAAGATTCTCACCGTAGCTCTTCTCTGAGCCCTTCTCCTCAAGCTCCCTGTCCCACAACACGCCCATCCCAATGGATTGTCCCTGCATGTCCACCACCCTCTGCTGGACCATCCAGTCCAGGAGAGCATGGAGCCATGCACAGGGCCTGACACAAATATCTGTTGAGTCGATGGAGGGATGGAGGGTGGATGGAAGGGACAAAGAGGGAAAGATACAAAGGGAAGATGGAAGGAAGAACGGGAGAATGGAAGGAAGAGTCAAAGGAAAGAAAGATGGATGAATGGGTGGAAGAAAGGATGGAACAAATAAATGAACAAAAGAAGGAGGGAGAGAGGAAGGAAAGAAGGAAGAATAGATGGATGGATAGATGGATGAATGGATGGAACAAATGAATGAACAAAGGAGGGAGAGAGGAAGGAAAGAAGGAAGGAAGAACAGATGATGGATGGATGGATGGATGGATGGGAAGAGGGAGAAAAGAAAGAGTGTATGGAAAGATGCTGAAAGGATAAATGAATGAGAGGTAGGATGGAAGAAAAGATGACAGAGAACAGAAGGAAACATAGAAGAATAGATGGATGGATGGATGAACAGATTAATGAATTGACAGAGAAACAAGATGATCCCACCAGCACCCAGCCGAGTTCTGCCCATGGTAGACAGGCAGATGGGGTACAGCAGGACACAGACAGCCGACAGCTAAGTCCTCCAGGACAGCCACATGTACCATCACTCACCAATAAAGGGGATGGAAGCCAGAGAGTCTTCGGTGGTGGCCAAAGGGGTCACCTTCCTGCCCAGGCGTTCCCCTCGCCCACTGGCCTCTGGCTCTGGGGACTCGTCACCAAATCCAAGGTTCATCTGTCTTGCGGGGGTCAGCTGAACCTTGCGGCCTGTCGGGGGCTTCTGCCTCAGGACCACCTCATCGCGGCGATCCTCCACAGGAGGCTCCAGGGCCCGGGTGCTGGGTTCTGGCCGTACAACCCTGGGTGGCTCGGAGGCCTCTGGTGGGAATGACGCAGGGGACTGGGCCAGGTTGAAGGTAGGCAGCCCCCCAAAGGGTGAGTCCCGGAAGGAGAGCGCGTGCAGGAGGCCGGTCCGGCGCTGGAATGATGGGCTGTAGCTCCGGTAGCCGATGTACCCGAGGTCATCCAGGCCCTGCAGGCCAGACGGGGGCGGGGCCTGAGGCCCTGGCAGGTCCCGAGTTGGGCAGGCGGGGGTGCGGGCAGACGAACGCTGGGAAGCCCAGCCACACCGCTCAAAACGGGGCGACACCAGTGCCCCTGGCCCCAGTGCCTCGGCAGAACGAGTGGCCCGGCTCAAGTAGTCATCTGAGCGAGCTCGGTGCCAGCCCTCCTGGCCCAGCTGGCTCAAAGCATCCTGGGAGGTGGAGCAGGGCCACGGGCGGGGGGCAGCCACCTCCTCCAACCGGTCCTGGGAGGCGCTGCGGGCCCGGGGGGCCATGGCTGGGCACCGTCTCTCCCCCGCCCTGCGGGGTACCTGGTTTGACAGCCAGTGTGACAAGGCCTGCTGGCACTCCAGTCTGCTGGGGGGCACCCGGCTGCCAGGTTCCGGGAAGGCACGGGGCGTCCGGGGCTCCGAGGAGAGGTGGGGGAAGGCACCAGGGCTGGGGCGGGGCTGGCTCATCCCCAAGGAAGAGTTGTCCAGGTGGGCACGGGCAGCAGGTGGCACACGGAGCCCCGGGTCACTCCAGGCAGCAGGACTCCGGGGGTCACTGGGCAGTGCTGAGGTGGGCTCAGGCACCATAGTGGCCCTGGTGGAGGCCCGGGTGGGAGGGGCATAGGTCTTGCGGGGGTAGCAGATCGGGGGTGGCTCTGGGATGCTGCGGGCCTCTCCAGAATACGGCTCGTTCCCTTTCAGGTAGGCATCCTGGGAGTAGGCCTGGCCGGAGACACAGAGACAGGTAAGCAGGGTCAGACAAGTCCCACGGGGTAGGGGAATGGCAGCCCGAGGAGGTCAAGGAGCCCAGGAGGGGAATGAAGGGAGAGGACCAAGTGGTGGGGGGAAAGAGGGGGCGGCATAAGTGGGTGGGGGTGGAAGGGCATGTCCAGGGAGAGAACAAAGAAGAAGCAAGAAGCCTTTGAGACACAGGCAAACTCCAGCAAAAGTGGGATTTCGCTAAGACTATGACAAGGACTGCCCTAGCCACAAACATTCCAGCATCTGTTTCCTGGGGTCCTCCCCCAGTCCTGGCCTCCACTGCCTGCCTGCCCCCCTTATGTCCACCAATGCCCAAAGCTCCTCGGGTGGAGCCAGGAAACCCCACCGAGACCAGTCAAGGTGGCAGATGAGAGAAGAAAGCCGGCTAGGGGTGTGTCTGGGTGGGGCAGAGGCTGGCAGAGCCCATCTGTCCCTCCATCCCCGGGAATGGGAAGCTGGCTCCTGAGCCACAGGGGTGAGAAGGAGTTTGCCCACCTCCTGCCAGGCTTGAAGGAGGGGACTTGAGCCACCTTCTGCCACCCCCGGGCCTGGAATTTGGCACTGGGAGCTGAGGCTGACGCTGCATTGCTAAGGAGTGACAGGGCCAGCGCCCAGGCCCAGCCAAAAAAGGAGTCAGCTCCCAGGGACAGCGGCCTTGTGGCCTGGGCCCAGCCTGGCCCCTGCTGAGCTGCCCAGGAGCCTAACTCAAGGCAAACAACCAAAGGGTGGGAGGGTGAAACCAAACACACACACACACACCACACTACGAGGAGACACCGGAAGATACACACCCAGACACACACACACACACACACACAGTAAAACACAATGAAACACACACAAATAACTACACCTCCAGTCCCAGGCACAAACATCATGTGATGAGGACAAGCTAAACCACACCCCCGCACACTCAGCCCCCTCCAGCTGGCACAGGGGCCGGTACACACATACCTCTCCCTCCTGCCATCCCGCCGTCTCCCCAGGTTCCCGGCATCATCACGGCGGCGGCAGCATCCCAGCCCGCCTCCGCCCGCCCCCAGCTCTGGCTAACCCCCCCCACTGACCACTGCGTGGCGTCTGCCCTCCCTGCGGCTCCCCCTCACCCCCACCCAGCTCTCTCTCGGCTGGCTGGCGGGAGGAGGAGGGAGGAGAGGATGGGTGTGGAGGGGCCTCGCCGCGTCGGTGGTGGCGTCAGCAGCTGCCGAGGCCCGATTGGCCTCCAGCCTTGGCTTCCAACCACAGGAATGCCTGGGCCCCACCCTCCGGCTGGTGGAGATGCGGGGGCCAGTGGAGGCCCCCAGATGCTGACATCTGGCGCTGCCAGCCCACCCCAACCTGGGCAGCAGAACTTGAGGCTACTGCCCTTCCCACTCCTTGCCCCTGCCAGCTGGAGAGAGTGGGGGACACCCTAGGGTCCCGCCCTGTCACTCCCCCATAGCTGGCCTCGCCTCAGCCTGGGGGAGCTGTACAGGCAAGGCCTTGAGACTTGGGGTGAGCAGTCCATCTCAGAGCCCCCCCTCCTTCCTCCCTCTCCCCAGGAAGAGCAAGGGGACAATCGAGGTCAGGGGTGGAGGTTTCCAGAGGGGCATCATGCCAGGCATAGCACTGTGATTACAGTGATTACGAGAGTGCGTCCAAGGCAGAAGCCAGCACAGCGGCTCCCAGGGCCTCCCCGGGGACAGTGACCTCAGGGGCAAGTAAGCCGCCATCTGGCTGGGACCCATGAGACCGGGGAGGTGGGCACTGGGCAGAGCAGACCGCCGGGGCTCCAGGCACAAAGAGGCAGTGTGTGAGTGTGTGAGTGTGTGAGTGTGTGTGTGGAAGGGTATGCTTGGGAGTGCAGGGCCTGCTTCATGCAGTGTCTGGGCCACGCTCTCTGTGTGGCGGGCTGGATGCTGTCTTCTAGGTATGCTGAGGTGTCGAATGTATAAATTTGGAGTCCTGTGACACGGGTGGGCGCATGTGCTGAGATGGGCAGGAGGATGCCGCGGTGTTTGCGGGCATACATGTTGTGATAGTGGGGCGTGGGTGTGTAGTTGTGGAGGTCCGAGTGTGCGAGGTACTATGCTGTTTGTACTGCAGGGAGCCAAGGGGCTGGTGAGTGTGTCGTGTTTTAATGTTTGTGGGTGTGTGTTGTGGTGCACTTCACTGTGTGAGGGTGAACTGTGGCAGTGGGTGCTTGTGTGGTTGTCTGTATTGTGGCACGTGCCCGGTGCTGTGTGTGTGTTGTGGTGTGCTTCGTGCTATATAGAGGGTGGGACTGTGGGGCTGTGCTGTGTGGCTGTGTACCTGTGTGTGCTGCTCGGGTACTGTGTGGTACACATGACAGTGGGTGGGGTGGGATGTGCTGGGCAGTGTTCGATGTGTGCTCGGTGCCTGTGTGGACACACCCACCAGAGACACCCTCACTCAGGGCCAGGCAGGGAGGGGGCGCGGGGAACAGGCATCTCTCCTAGGAGCTGACAAGAACGTGCCAGGCTGGCAGAGCCTGCTGGGCCACCCTCCTTCCAGATACCCTGGCAGGAATCCTGCCTGCCAAGGCCATGTTTCCCGCTCCCCCAGCACAGAGCAGCTCCGAATGAAGCAACAACCAGCCCCAGCCTAGGGAGGGGCCTGGCATCCCCAATTGGGCAATGTCGGCCTGTGCCCTCCAAACACTTCCTTCTCTGCCTCCCAGGGGAGCCGGTGCTGCCCCAGGGCTCAGGGGTCTCCTCTCAGGCCACAGGGGCCGGACTCACCAGCTGGAGGATGTCCTCGTCCTTGGGCATGATAGACAGCTCCAGAGTGTCATCACTACAGAGACAGGCAGAACATCAGGCTGGGCCAAGGAACAGGGTCCGGGAGGAAGGGATCCTGGTCTCCAGGGCATCCCCAGGGCAAAGGGGAGGGGAGATAATATGGGACGAGGGGTCAGGGGCACTCACCTATTCTGGATCAGAGCTATGACCTGAGAGTAGGTCTTCCCAATGACGCTTTCCCCATTCACCTTTACCAGCCGGTCTCCTGGGGACAAGGAGCGCATGAGTGGTGACCAAGGGGCATCAAAGGCCCCACCTGAGAACCCCTGTACCAGGCATGGCTAACACTGTGGGGACAGGAGCTTCCCCAACACCTGGATCCGAGAATCAAATCCTAGCCAGAAGGTAGAAAGTAGAGCCCAGGTAACTGGGCCAGCTCACCTGTGCGAAGCCCCGCCCTATGGGCAGGGCCGTCTTCCTTCACATTCTTGACAAAGATGGTGTCCATGGGCTCCAGGCGGTGCCGGGGGGAGGGTCCTGGTGGGCATCAACCAGGTTAGCTGGGGGTGGCTGCTGAAGGTCACACCCATGCACAGCTACACACACAGGGGACACACACTCAGAGAATGATTGCACTCGCCCGGTCACAAACATGCCCAGGCCCAAACATCCACGGGGACACTGGACAGGCCCATGGAGGCACAGAACCCGACAGGAGGACACAGACCTGGGAGAAAGAAAACCTATGGGGACACACAAAGAGTCACTCCGTAAACACCTCCTGTGTCCTCTTCATGTGCTAAAAACTACACTAAAAAGGATGAACAGGCCAGGCGCGGTGGCTCACGCCTGTAATCCCGGTACTTTGGGAGGCCAAGGCGGGTGGATCACTCGAGGTCAGGAGTTCGAGACCAGCCTCCCCAATATGGTGAATCCCTATCTCTACTAAAAATACAAAAATTAGCTGGGGGTGGTGGCACGCGCGCCTGTAATCCCAGCTACTCAGGAGGCTGAGGCAGGAGAAACACCTGAACCTGGGAGGCAGAGGTTGTGGTAAGCCGGGATTGTGCCACTGCACTCCAGCCTGGGTGACAGAGTAAGACTCTGTCTCAAAAAAAATAAAAGGCCGGGTGCGGTGGTTCACGCCTGTAATCCCAGCACTTTGGGAGGCCGAGACAGACAGATCGTGAGGTCAGGAGTTCAAGACCAGCCTGGCCAACATGGTGAAACCCTGTCTCTACTAAAAAATACAAAAATGAGCCGGGTGCGGTGGCGGGCACCTATAATCCCAGCTACTCAGGAGGCTGAGGCAGGAGAATTGCTTGAACCCGGGAGGTGGAGGTTGCAGTGAGCCCAGATCGCATCACTGCACTCCAGCCTGGGTGATAGAGCAAGACTCCATCGCAAAAGAAAAAAAAGGATGAACAAGCACAGCCCTTGTCCTTCCAGAGCTCCCTGTCCAGTGGGGGAGGCAGATTCTCACACACACATGCACACACAAGTCATGAGACAGAGGAAAGGGTGCCATACAAAAGGCCATAACAGTTCTGAAGACACGTGGCAGGGTCAGATGCCCTCCTCGCAGGGATGCCCACTCCCGCAGACCCAGCAAGACACCCAATACTCACATCCCCCACCTCCTCCCTTCCCCAGGCTCAGGGGCTCCAAGCAGAGATCCGAGGCCCCTAGGGTGGGCACAAATCGCATTGCACCCCAACAAAGCTCCTCTGCTCGTAAGTGCTGCTAACTCTAAGCTAACAGAGAAATGGGCCTGCTCTAGGTCAGCAGGCTCCTCCCTCACCACGGCCTCTGGATGGGGATGCAGGAGTGTACTATGGCTGCCCAGCAGAAGCCCCAGTGGCAGAGCAGGAAGGCTGCCAGAGAAGGCGCTCTGCCTTGAATACCCTGGGGGCCTGGATGTCCGCCAGGAGCCTCTGGGAAGCAAGGGCCACAGCAAGGGGAGTCAGGCTCACATCGTATGAGAGAAATACCTTGGGGGGCCCCCTGACTTCCACCAGGACTCCACTGTCTCTGCCTCCAAGGACAGCCTTTGCTCAGCGCTCCCACCACCAGCCCCCAGGCCCTGCAGCCCTGCCCTGCCGCCTTGTTCTAGGCTGGGAGCAGCTTGAGGGCAGGGGCCAGGTGGCAGACACCCATCTGTGCCCCAGAGTGCCGCCCACAGTGCGCCGAGCTCAGCAAACTTCTGTGAAGGAAACGCCCAAGGGAGACAAATGTGCAAAAAGAAAGGGGGAGGACAGAGACAGTGAGGAAGAGGCACCCAGAGGGGGCCAGACCAGGGGCACAGACAGGAGCAAAGGCAGGAACAGGAGTCAAGGGAGGGGGGCACAGAAAAGGACAGGCGGTCTTATGGGAGGACAGGGAGACAGGAGCTGGAAGAGGAGTCCCCGTGCAGGTCCAGCGCCCGCCAGTCCTCCCTTACCTCCTCCACGGCCTCCATTATCTTCCTCCTGCAGGGAACAGAGGAGTGGGTGTGGGCGTCAGTCCAGCCCTCAGCAGCCAGGGGTGGCCCAGCTCCAGTGGGCAGGGCCCCTTCAGGTTCCCGCCACCCCTTATCTCCTCCCAAGTAGCCCAGCAGGGGAGGATGCGGGAGGGGTGTCCGAGGGGCACCAAGTCTGAGGCCAAGTTCCCCAGTGACATGTGCTCCCATCGCCTCAACACCCTAACCATCGGGGAACCTGCAGTCCAACAAGTGACCCAAGACCCCTTCCGTGGGGGAGCTCCCCGCCCAACGAGGGAGGCATCACACAGGCTCATCACACAGAAGACCAGGGCAGTCACATGACAAGCGCAAACTACAGCTATCAGCTCCAGGGAACGCCAAGGGGAGGATTGATTAGAGTCCTCCTGGGGAGGGGACTCAAAGACATCTGAGGGTGGCGGGGAGAAGGCATTGTGGACAAGGGAGGCGGGGTGTGCAGACACTGGCTATCAGGGATAAGCGCTCACAGCACACGAAGGGCTGAATCGCTGAGTTAAAGGAGAAAGTCAACACCAACAAGTGACAATACTCAGGCTAAAGCACTCAGGCTTATAGGACAGAAAGAGGGAGCCAATGGAAGTTCTTCTGTGAGAGAGAGCGGAGGTGAAAATGAGAGTTAGGGGAGAGGATTCTGACACCTGGGTGCAGGGTGTCAAGGGGATCCACTGGGAGGCCTCTGGGATCACCCTGGTAGGTGATGACACTAGACTTTGTGGGGCAACGAGGAAGGAGGGCATGGAGGTCAGAGGAACAGGCTAAGTCAGCTGGATGTGGCATTTTAGAGCTGGATGGGACCTTCAGCATCATCTCTTCTAACCCTCTCCACACATGTACCCATTGTATAGCTCGCAGGGTATGGTGTGTTCAAGGCCACTCAGAGACTCAGTGGCAGAGCCAGGGCTGGAACCCAGGCCTCTGTGGCACCCCAACGAGGACAGGGTGGGTCACAGGAAAGCTGCTGGGCCCTTCTGGGGAGCAAGCACTCTGCCCCCATCCTCCCATGTGGGGTGCACTCTGGCTGATGCAAGCTGACAGCACTGTGAGAGGGTGGCAGAGGCAGACAGATGCATTTGGACGGCTGAGCTCCCTGCAGGCTGCCAGGCAGCAGCATGAAGGACGGGAGAACACAGCCTCCTCCCGCCTCCAGGCCAAAGGCCCCTCCCAGCCCTGGGCAGGTTCTGGAAAGGAGAGGCAGCTTGTCCCTGGCTTGCCCAGCCCTAGGTCTTCCAGCCCTAGACCCTATGCTGTCACGCTTCAGCAGGGTCCCCTAAGAGAAGATGCTAGGGGAGCAGAAGGAGGGGCATTCTGGGGAAAGAGTGAAGGAAGTACTGGGGGTTCCGGAGAACTAAGGGGCTGGTGTCCTTGGGCATGAAGTAGGGGTCTGTGCCCCCTCCACACACCGTCAGCCCCCACTTATGTTCTTAAGCACAGCTGTAGCCAATAAGAACAGTTATGCAGGAGCCCCAGAGCTTCCGGCATGCATGTGAGAGCTGCACAGCTACATGTATACATGACATGTATTTGCAGACACTATATGCACACAGAGAGAGATACACACATGCACGTCCATGGCCAGCACGTGGTGCACACAGAGAGACATGTGAGCACACGAACACAGACAGTGAAGTCCCCTGTTTGGTTCTCTGATAGGTGGGACCAAGGGAGAGTCCCCCAGTAGCTGTGCAGGCAGATCCCAGTCCTAGGGAAAGTGGATAGAGGGGTTCATTGACTCCAAAATCAATGCCTCCCCCTGCTGGAAAAGAAGTGGTGATGGGAGCAGAGCCCTAGTCGGGGGCTTTGGTTGCTCCCTGGGGCCCCTTCTGTCTCCTTCCCACACTTCTGCTTCGCTGTCAGGGACCCCTCCCCCTAGCTCACAGCCTTGGATTGGGGTCAGGACCCCTCGTTCCTGGACTCAGAGAACACAACGTTTACATTAGGGCAGGAGGGACTCTGAGGGGTCAAGTTGATAAATGTCCTCAGGTTCCAGCAGGAGAAATGGAGCCCAGAGATGGGGAGGCAGCCCCAAATTCACAATGAGTGAGGAGTTGTCCCAGGACTGGAACTCTGGGCTCCTGTGTCCCAGCCTGGGTCTCTTTCCAGCGCACTGAGCTGTGGCCAGCTGGGGCCGGGGGTGTGCTGGGAGGGCTCCCACAGGTGTGCTAGGCCCCTGAGAGCTCACGCTGGACAGGGGAGGAGCAACCCCAGCTCAGAAGCAGCCGGTAGATCAGGGGTCCCAGGAAATCCCAGACAACTGTTCACCTGCCAGAGACAAGCGTCTGGGGGTGTGAGGTGAGCATCCTGGCTGCCCACCTGCAAGGTCCTTGACCTGCACCAGCCAACCCTCCCTGTCTCCTGAGAAGACCCAGGCCACAGTGATTAAAGTATCTGTCCACGGTCACACAGTGCAAATAACCCAGCCAAGGCTGGCACTGCCTCCCTGCAGTCCTCCTCCCCAGGCCACAGCAGAAGGGAGTCAGGCCGGACTCCAGGAAGGACTGCTTCTCTGAGAGGGTGAAAGGACCATGAAGGGGACTGGCACAAAAGAGTCTCCCTCCGTCATGAAAGCTTCCCCAGACCAGGACAGTGGCGAGCCGGGCATACCTTCAGGCTGCAGTGCACAGCCGACTCGGGTGGGTACACGATGAAGTGGCGCAGAGTGAAGCCAAAGCCGTCCTGGGGACTTTTGTGCAGCAGCAGCGTCCTCGGCCCCTGCCAGGGGAAGGGGCGCCTAGGAGAGCACCCATCTCTTGGGCCCAGTGGCAGCTGTGGGAGACAGGGAGGCCAGGCTGAGCGCCCGTGTGGCTGACACTTCTGGCTGTTTGCACCACCTCCTGCAGCCCGCAGGACCGGACGGGCACCAGAAGGGGTCTTTCGCCCTAGGGTTGCCAGGCATCCTCCCTGCCCATGACCTCCTCCTCATCCCTTCCTTACTCTCCCACCTTCATCAGCCCAATAGCTTTTTCCTTCTTTCCTTTCCCCTCAGTCCCCTCATAACGTCTTTGCCCTCAGGAAAATAACTCACTGAAGCAAGTTCATTCAGTTCAGTTCAGCTGAGTTCAGCAAATGTTCACTGAGCACCTACTATGTGCAGGACCCTGGATACAGCCTTCTTGCCCAGGAAGTGCCTGTCGTTGTCTTAGCTCATGCACAGTCTCACACACACACATGCACACATACGTGCCCTCCCAGATAGACATATACTTATGCAGACACAGCCCCAGCCACATACACTCATGCAGATGGAACATACCACAAACATACAGACAAGCATGTGCAAATATGCAGACACACAGACACACACACACACAAATGAGTACACACGTGCACACTTATGTAGACACATAGATATGCACAGAGTTGTACAGAATCAAAGTCCTGCACACACAATGCACATACAGACGCATGCATCACAGACATGCAGACACACACATGCACAGCAGACTGGCACACACGCATCCTTCAAGAACAGCAGCAGGAACACGGGGGGACCAAGAACCAAGAGGGAGCGGACTGGACATCAGACACCTGAAGGGACTTCCTGAGGCTCCAGAGCCCAGCCCAGAGGCCTGGTTGGTTCACCAGAAAGGCTTGGGGTGGCTGGGTGCGGTGGCTCACACCTGTAATCCCAGCACTTTGGGAGGCCAAGGTGGGTGGAGACCAGCCTTGGCCAACATGGTGAAACCCTGTCTCTACCTGTAATCCCAGCACTTTGGGAGACCAAGGCGAGTTTGAGACCAGCATGACCAACATGGTGAAACCCTGTCTCTACCAAAAATACAAAAATTAGCCGGGCATGGTGGCTGGCGCCTGTAATCCAGCTACTCAAGAGGCTGAGGCAGGAGAATCGCTTGAACCCAGGAGGGAGAAGTTGCAGTGAACTGAGAGCCAGCCTGGGCGACAGAGCGAGACTTCATTTCAAAAAAAAAAAAAAAAAAGGCCGCAGGTTTCAGAGACACTAAAGCCTCCTGTCAGACCTCCCAAAATTCTCAGGATTCTCCAAGATGATGTGGCAGAGGGTGTCTGAAGACAAATTTGGAGGGGGCACACAGGTCTGTTTCTGGGGCAAGAAGAAAACAGTGCCTGAGACAGGGCTCCCTTTGGGACACAGAGAGGGAAGGCGGGTGACAGGAGGGTGTCAGATGGATGGTGCTCACGGAGCCCAACTGGGGAAGATGGGAGAGACGGAGAAGCTGCTTGAAAAGCCAAGAGGCCCCCTAGAGGACTCTTAAATCCATAACATCATGTGGCCTAACCTCTATGTTGCCCCTAGTCCAAGCCCCTCAGAGGGCAAGAAGCCCCCACCACCAACACTCCTTACTCCCCTCAACTCCTCCTCGGCACCAGGCAGGAGGCATCAGCTGACAGGAGAAAGGCTGAGGGGCTGGGTGTGGAGGAAGAAGCTCATCAATTCTGGAGTGAGGAGCTCCCGCTTCACTAGCAACATCTCCTTTTGTCCCCTTTTCATAGCTGGAGAAAGCTCAAAAACATCTGCCACTCAAATGTCCTGATGCCAAGAAGTTCATTCATGGACCATCCACCCTCCTGTCCACGCACCCAGTGGAGAGAGACAGCTGCCCTCTGCTAAGGATTTCCGCATGGGGGACAGCCTGGCTGCTGTCGAGCAGGTCTGGGGAAGAGGCTAGATCCTCCAATCTCAGAAGATTAAAGAAAAATGTGACAGAGACAATAGGCAATAGGCCTGCTTCATACAGCCCCAGGGGACAGAGCCAGGCGGAATATACAAGAGGCTGAGTGGAGCTCCAGGCAAGGGAGACAGACCGTTCTAAACTGTTCTAATCCTATACAGTCTGGAAAACTACCCAGATGAGGCTATGAGTGCCCCCCTGCCAGACAGGGGCCATGCAAAAGCTGGAAGACCCCCAGTCCAGGAGGTCTCAGCAGGGGTTTTGACATCAGGGGTAGTCCAGCATCTTCCACTTGTAGCTTTAGCCTAGCCTCTCCCACGGTGCCCCGCACCCCCACAGGGGCCTGGGGAGCCCAGAGGAGAAAATTCTCTGGGAATTCTGCTGAGGTCTGAAATCCCCCGGATTTCCCATCTCTGCTGACCTGGCAAGGAACTGATCAGGGAGCGAAAAGGGTCTGGGGGTCCCCTCACCAACTGCCCTCTCCTACCAGAAGCCCCTGCTCCTCCCCAGTGTGGGCTGCCCCCTGCCTGTCCCCCACCCAGGCTCAGAGCTGAGGCTGTTTGCAGGGCCCATTGTTTTGCTGCTGTCCTGGATTAAGGTTCAAGCCACCAGCTGCCTCAGTGACGAGAAGTGGCTGGGACAGGTCCCCGCACGCTCCCCGCCCCTCCCCCAGCACACATCCTGCCTGGAGCTGCCAGCTGCCTCGGGGGGGCTGCTCCCTGGGAGGGCCTGCATGTAATCCAGGGCAGGAGGCATGCCTTCCTCTCCGGGTCCCCTCCTCACCAAGCACTACCAGCATTCCCTCCCTTATCTCTACCTCTCCCTTTCCTCTGTTCCTTCCTTCCAGTCCCCTTCCTCCCACCTCTTCCAACTAGGCTCTTCAGAATGTCAGCTACCACACACCTGCTTGAAGAAGAGACACCAGGACACCCATCAAGAGCCAGAGCTGGCATCTCCCCTGTGGGAAGTTCTTCCTTGCTTAACCTCAGTCCTTCATGCTATAATACATGCCTGTCTCCTCTCCTCCCCTGTGACCTGGGACAGAACTGAGTCTTGTTCTCATCTTGAGGTGGGGGAGGTGATAGGTGCAAAAAACAGAGACGGAGCCATTGATAACAACTAGAAAGGTGCACAGCTCACACACACACACAGCTCTGCCTCTCTGACTTAGGCACAGAGACAAGGGGACTGAGAGGGAGTCGCTCAGGGGACACAGGGACATTGCTGATTAAATTCTCCTGGCCTGGATCTATTTCCAAACACTCCCACCCTCATGTCAGGAAAGAAAGAGACGTCCAAAAATACCAGCTGATGGTGACAGCAGGGCAGACGGCCTTAGGCCACAAATTAGGCAGAGGTGGACACGTGGTGGGTTGGCAGCACCAGAAACTAGAACCCAGGAGCCCTGCTCCTCCCCCCAGGGGCATAAAGAGGTCATCGCAGGGAGCACAGTGTTCAGGCCGGGCATGGCGCCCACTGTGACTCACACCAGCCTGGTCCATCCCGGACATGAGAAACACGGCAGTCCCCCAGCCCAGCCCTGTCAGCCCTGAGAGCACTCACTACCTGCAGGGGCCCGTCTGCCACTCAGCCTCCTCTGCCCACTAGGAAACCCTCGTGTGCCGTGTCCGGGTCCCCTACCAGGGGTGGGGTGGATCGTGTGCCCTGCTCCATTCAGTGGTGCCTCTGCCTGCCTCGGACTCGGGGTCCCTGCCTACCCACACCCTCTGGGATTCCTAGAAGCCCCAGCGTCTCTTCAAACGCTCTGGTCCCTTCCATCCTTCCACTGCCTGGAAACCGAGAGGGCTGAGCCCCCTGGAGGCCTCAACCCAGACTGGGGGTTGTCATCCCAGAAGCCCTGGCAGAGCTCCAAGCCACAAATCCTGCCACCCTCAGCCCCGTCTCTCAAGCGCCTCACTCACTCCCCGCTCCAGGGGCATCAGTCCTGGAATGCAGGGCGCACACAGCTCAAAGGCCGCAGGGAATTGGTGACCCAGTCCCACTCAGACCCCGACAAGGCCTGCCCCGGCCCCGGCCCCGCGGCGCTCACCCTGGCCCGGCGCGGCCCGGGCGCGCGGCGGTCGCTGTGGCTGAGACAGGGCAGCCAGAGGCAGCGCGGTTCCGGGGCGCTGCAGTCCACGCCGACGGCGCGCTCCCAGCGCCAGCCCCCGGCCCCCGCGCGTTCCACGCGCCACACGGCGCTGCCCACCAGCTCCGCGGCCGGCGGGGGCTCCCGGGCCCGGCCACCGCCTCGGCCCCAGTACGCCCCAGGCCGGGCTTCCGGAGCCGCGCGCGCCGCGCAGGGGCTCGGGGCCGCTGCTAGGCGCCCGGCAGACGGCGTCCTCGACCACCCGGGCGGCCGGTGGGCCCCGGGGGTCCCCGCCCGCCCCCCGGAGCCGCGGGCCCGGGGCCCGGGGGCCCCGAAGGGACGGACGGCCCGCGCGGACGGCGGCAGGACGGCTGGAGCGGCTCCGCGCCTCCCGGCTGAAGGCGCCCGAGCCCCGACACGCCCGCGAGTCTCGCAGGGCTGACGCCTCCCCCTCCGGGGCGGCCCCTGTCCGCGGCCGCCCAGATCTCACACTCACACCCCACACGCCAGGGCACTACACAGTCCCCCGCACGACCACACCCTCGCACCCTCACACGCAGACGGCAGCCCTCGACCCAGACACGCACTCTCCCCCGGCCCGCACACCTTGCACCCTTCCAGCACGCGCGCACACATACACACACGCATACGCGCGCGTATCAGCCCCATGCACCCAGAGAAACAGTCACACATGCTCCAGGTGTCCCTCACTCTGCTGCACACCCTACCCACTCTGTACAGACCCGCATCACACACATCCACCTGCCGACACACACTCACCCTATGTGGACATACCCCAGAAACACACTATCCCCCCCTACACACAGGACACTCTTCCACATCGTATACACACACCTCAGACATCCGCCCAAGTGTATACGGTCCACACACTCAGAGAGATGCATGTGCAAGCACGCCAGACCCACATTTACCCACCCACGCACTCCACACATAATCCACAGGGACCCTCACAACGTGACAGATGCCACGCACACACTGCACAGCTCAGGCACTCCAGGCATGGATGCCACAGCCCCTAGAGTGCTACACACACTGCCCTGCACAGAGTGACAGCCACACACCCTTAAGAGCAGGTGGAGTCCCCAACACCCCCGTGGGAACCACCCTTCTTCCCAGGACTCCCTACCCATTAGCTGTACCTACAGGGTCACCACAAGCTGACAATCATTCAAAGCTGCCTCCTCTCCCACCCCCTGCCATGTGAGCCAGACAGGAAGCGCCATGTTGTGCTAGCCCCTGCCCTGCTCGCCTTCCTGGCTCTTGCTCTTCCCAGGCCCCATCCGGGTGGGGCTAGCAGAGGCCTTGGCTAGTGGATGTGTAATCACCATCACCATTTCTAGCCCACTTGACTGTTCACCAACAATATCACCACAGCCACTTGCTGTGGCCCGGGGCCATTTCTGTGGCCTCATTTGTAGAGAAGGAAACTGAGGTCCAAGAGCACCCAGCTTGTTATGGCAGCACCAGGACTCCAACCCCAGGGCCCCTCATCCCAACTTCTATCCTACACCCAAATCCCTGCCAGCAGCCAGGAAAGCGGGGCAGCTCCAGCCCAACCCCACTCCCGAATCTAGGAGGAGTCCAGGAGGAAGCGTCATAAGGGTTGGGCCTTTTTGGGGCAGCTACCAGAAGGGAGCACCAAGCAGACGCTGCTCCCCTTCCCTCCCATTCCACCATCCACTGTCCCCAGCAAGAACCTGCGGGAGGGTGGCCCAATGGGGAGGTAGGAAATCCAGAAAGGGGGTGGGGGGTGGGAGATGGAGGGGCAGAGATGGGGAGGGGCCTGGGGGCAGAGGGAGGGGAAGGGAGCAGACAACAAAGTGTCAGAAGGTGGAGAAGCAAAGGGACGGGAAGGGAGCCTAGGGGACAGAGGTGGGAGGGGAGGGGGAAGGGAGAAGAGCGGACCACGAGGGAGGTCGGGATCAAGGGAGGGAGAAGGAAGAGAGAGGAAGGGTGAGGGTGAGGCGTGTGGGGGCGGCTGCCTGTGTCAGCCAGGGAGCTGGTTTTGTTCTCCTGTTTCCTGTTTGCTGTTTGCTGGGCTCCCCCTCCGTGCAGGAGCTGGACCCCCCACCCCCACCCTGGCGGAAGCCAGATGGGAAGAGTGAGGCTGCCACGAGCTGAGTCAGGAGAGCTTAGCGGGAGAGCGGGAAAGGACTGCAGCCGGGGAGAGCAGCACGCGCCATCTCCATCGGCACCCTCTCCCGCCCCACTTCCATCGCTAGAAAACTAAGGATTCGGTGTCGGGACCACTCCTGCCCTGCCCTGCCCTGCCCTGTGACTCCGTCATACTCTCCAAAGGCCAGACCCTCCTAGACCAGCTGGAACCACCATCAAGATGTCCCCAGCCATGTCAGACTCTGGGGCCCCAAGCGGAGGGCAACCAGATGTCTTCAGCTCCAAGTCTGGCCTCTCCTCCCAGCAAGCAGCCAGTAAGTCCTTCCAGGTACCTAACTTGCATTCCTCTTGCTGCTAGTCCAGTCCCTGGTTCTGAGGAAATGGAGTAACTCTCCCCTCTCATCCCCCATGGAGCCTCTGATGGCCAACAGGTGCTGCTGTGTGCCCAGATCAAGAATCCACCTCTGTGGAATTCAAAACCGCTGAGGGTTCTGGGGCAGCAGGGAGGAGAGAGGTGGAGACGCAACATGGGTTTTCTGTGTTCAGACTGCAGAGACCTTGGAAAGGATCAACCATATACAATGTCCATTTCCTGCCCTCTAACCTGGCAGGGGAGCAAGGCCCAGCCAAGGAGGTAACAGATTCCTCCAACACAAACCACACCTTCTTTCCCCACCCCCACCACCTCCACACCCAGCTGCCTCTGTGGGGACTTCATGGGGAGAGTGCACACAGTGGGGCCTCAAAGGTTATGTAGCTTGAATAAATGATCCTCCAGGCCTGGGGAGCCTCTCCGCTCCCTCCCCCATTTCCTCTGGGAAAGGAATGTGGGGTGGGCCCCAGAGGGTGGTAGGGGAGGGGGCCCAGGGCTGGGAAATACCAGGCGTAGCTGAGATTCTATTCCAAGCCTTCCTGCCTAGCGTGAGTCCTCCCCCCACGCCCTGCCCAGCTTCCTCCCCCTGCATCAGAAATTACCCTGCTGAGCTGCCCCTCCCATCCCCCTCTAGTTTGACCAGCTTGCAAAATCCATTCAACCTCATCTTCCTGAGGGTCCCTGGGGAGGGGCTTGAAGGCTGCATCCCCAAAGGGAGGGCATCCAGTCTTCCCTCCTTCCAAGAGATCATTGTCTTTTACTATTTGAAAGCACTCTCACTTGTTCTCATTTGACACTTACCCTGAGAATCAGATAACCAGGGATTTTTTTGATACCTGTTTTTCAGTTACAGAAACTGAGGCTTGACCAGGCGTGGTGGCTTACACCTGCAATCTCAGCACTGGGAGGCCAAGGTGGGCAGATCGCTTGAGCCCAGGAGTTTGAGACCAGCCTGAGCAACATGGCGAAACCCCATCTCTACAAAAAATACAGAAATTAGCCAAGTGTGGTGGCATGCACGTGTCTGTAGTTTCAGCTACTCAGGAGGCTTAGGTGGGAGGATCACCTGAGCCTGGGAGGTAGAGGTTGCAATGAGCAGAGATTACGCCATTGCTCTCCAGCCAGGGAGACAGAGTGAGACCCTGTCCCAAAATAAATAACTAAATAAATAAGAATAAAATTTAAAAAAGAAACTGAGGTTCAAAGAGAACAAGTGACTAGTTCAAGGACTCATTTTTACTAAGCTGGGACCGGATCCCAGGGTTCTAACCGCTTACCAGATCTTTTTCCATTACCCTCTTGTTTAACCACATCTTGAGTACCTGCTGTGGGTCAGGAGCTGAGATACTTTGAAGAGTCTTTCAGGAATATTGTCCCAGCTCCTGAAACCTTTAGGGATCCCCAGGTTCTAGACTCTGGCCAAAGCCGGCTGCCTTCACCCCCACCAAGGGAGACCCCCACAAACCAAGGTAGCCCTGCTCTCAGGTGCACGGGGCCTCTTCTCTCTGGGAGGTGACAGTTTTTTGAGGGTGGGGCCAGACACCTCCCAGGCTATCCTCACAGGAAAGGATGGTCTGGACTGGAGGAGTAGAAGCAAGTAGGCACTGGGGAAGGGGAGGAGAGCGTCCGGAGTCCCAAGGGTCAGAGATAGGAGCAAGAAGGAAACTGACGTGTTGCAGGGCGTGTGGTTCAGGAAGTGAGAGAGGGGCTCAGGGTCGATTCTGCCTGCTTTTCCTTCCTCCGGCTTGCTCAGCGCTCTTCCCAGAATGTGGGCCCCAAACTGCCAGGTGACAAACAATGCCCCCACCCCAAGAGAGTCATCCAGCATGTTTGAAGCTCCATCTGGTCCTGTACACCAGTCGCAAACCACCAAACGCAGACCCATGACCACTCCACAACCTCGCGCACAGACAGGACAAATCCCACCGCAGATCTGTGCATCCCAGGCATGCAGGCAATTCGATACCGACACATGCCCGCTCCGCCCACGCCTGGGCCTCTGAACCCTGCTCCAGTCTCCTCAGTCAAGGGCGGCTGCCCCCTCGGGCCTCTTCCACCCTTTTGCCCCATTCAGATGCCTAGTTCCCAGCATTGCTTGGGTAGAGACTCCCGCCTGACAAGCCCCAGCAGGCCAAGTTGATGAGCCGGCCAAGCAAGCCTGTGTCTCCCCAGCGCCCTCCATGTATACATAACCCCCATCACAGGGAACCTGGGCACCCCGCACTGGTGCTATGTCTGGCCCATGGGTAGGGGGTGGTTCCCAGGGTCTCCCCAGACCCAGTGCTCTTCCCCTCTAGGGCCACTCTTGCCCGGGGTTAGGATGGACTGTGCTCCCTCTCCCTCAAACTAGGCCAGAGCCACAGACGCCTGGGAAGGGAGATGAGGAAGCACCTGTCACTCTAGACATCCCACCACCATCAGGGAGGTGGGCTGAGATAATGCCAAATGCACAAAATCCTCAAATTCTGGCTGGGCATGATGATTCATGCCTATAATCCCAGCACTCTGGGAGGCTAAGGCAGGAGGATCGCTTGAGCCCAGGAGTTCAAGACCAGCCTGGGCAACACGGCAAAACCCCGTCTCTACAAAAAATATAAAAATTAGCCAGGTGTGGTAGTGCATGCCTGTGGTCTCAACTACTCGGGAGGCTGAGGTGGGGAGGATCACCTGAGCCCAGGGAGGTCAAGGCTGCAGTGTGAGACCCGGTCTCAAAAAAAAAAAAAAAAAAAAAAAAGAGGCTGGGCAACTTGGCAAGACCCCATCTCTACAAAAAATTTAAAAATTAATTGGGGATGGTGGCATGCACCTCTGGTCCCAGCTATTCAGGAGGCTAAGATGGGAAGATCACTTGAGCCCAGGAAGTCAAGGGTGCAGTGAACTGTGTTCGTGCCATTGCACTCCAGCCTGGGTGACGGACCAAGACCCTGTCTCAAAAAAAAAAAAAAACTCCCCAAGTTCTTTCAGTAGCAGCACAGCTCAGGGGCTGACACACGGGATCTGAAGTCCTCTGGAGGCTGAGTCAGAGCCCTATCTCTACCACTTTCTAGATGTGAGACTTTGGGTGAGTTACTTAACCTCTTTAAGCCTTGGTTCCTCATCAATAAAATGGTAATGACATGAATTTCCACCTCAGAGGTTGTTGGGAGGATTAAGTAAATTAAAGAAAGTCTTAGCACAGGCTCAGAGCACATAGTAGGGATTTAATAAATGCAGGCTGTTTCGACGGCTTTTTGGATAGTCATCACAGTCACACTCACATTCAGACATGCAGACACTCAGCCACGGATACACAAAGACACGGTGACACATGTGGACGCTCACAGACCCAGGCAAGTTCATCCTTCCCGGCATCACCCCCACCTCCCACTGCCAGCCCCAGGTTCCTACAGGCTCCTGACGTGCCCCAGTTCCTCCCAAGCAGGGAGGATTCAGTAGGATCTCCCACTTCCTTGGCTGAACTTTGGCAAACCCAGAGCACTACCTTGTGGGCCCTCTGGGAGTAGGGAAGGGGTAGGCAACATGAGACCCCAGGATGGGGCCTCTCCCAGCAGGCAAGGAGCATGGCAAAGGTGCCAGGCTGGCAGGGTCTCCAGTGCCAGAGGAGGGCCAGTTCCCCCCTCAGGGACAACAGAGGAAGGGGAGACTAAAGAGGAGCCTCTTTCCTCTTGGTGGGAAATGAGCACTTACAGAAAAGGGTGCGTCTAGCCAGCCACAAAGTAAACACCAGGGCCATCGCCCAGGCAACAGCAGGCTGGCATGGGACAGGGCTTACCACAACCCCTCTGAACCCCCTGATTTACCCCCTCAGCAGCCCCTTGGCTGTCTCTGGGGTCTCCATTCTGGCCTCTGGGCCTGTCTGCGGACTCCTCAAAGGGAAGAAGCTGTGCCTCCTCCATCAAGACTGTGTGCTCCTTGAAAACAAGGGATTTTTGCCCCACATCAGTCTAGGGTCTCCCAAAAGGCATGGCCTGTGTCTTTCCCCTCAGATTGGAGTATGCTCAAGGGCCTGGCCTGAGTCTCCCCCTTAGACTGAGAGCTCCCTAAGGACAATGGCTGTTGGGTTTTCAGAATGGATTTGCCCTCCTAGAGAGCTTTGTGCATAGCAGGCTCTCAAAAATTATTTCTTTTTTTTTTTTTAGACGGAGTCTCTGTTGCCCAGGCTGGAGTGAAGTGGCGAGATCTCGGCTCACTGCAACCTCCACCTCCTGTGTTCAAGTGATTCTTCTGCCTCAGCCTCCTGAGTAGCTGGGATTACAGGCACGTGCCACCACGCCCGGCTAAATTTTGTATTTTCAGTAGAGACGGGGTTTCACCATGTTGGCCAGGCTAATCTTGAACTCCTGACCTCAAATGATCCACCCGCCTCGGCCTCCCGAAGTGCTGGGATTACAGGCATGAGCCACCACGCCCAGCTCAAAAATTATTTCTTAATGGTGAGGATGTGGAGAAATTGGATTGCTGTGGGAATGTAAAATGGTGTGGCTGTGGCCAGGCACAGTGGCTCTTACCTGTAATCCCAGTGTTTGGGAGGCCAGGAGTGCAAGACCAGCCTGGGAAACATACAGAGACCCCATCTTTATAAAAAATGCAAAATTGGCCAAACGTGATGGCACACACTTGTAGTCCCAGCTACTTGGGAGGCTGAGGTGGGAGGATCCCTTGAACCCAGGAGTTGGAGGCTGCAGTGAGCTGTGATCACACTACTGCTCTTCAGCCTGGGCCACAGAGCAAGACTCCCTTTCTAAAAAAGCAATAAAAAATAAATAGATAAAATGGTGGAGTTGCTATGGAAATCAGTATGGCAGTTTCTCAAAAAATTAAACATGGACAGGAGGCTGAGGCAGGAGAATCGCTTGAACCAGGGAGGCGAAGGTTGCAGTGAGCCAAGATTGCGCCGTTGCACTCCAGCCTGGGCAAACAAAAGAAGAAATGTTTGTACACCCATGTTCATAGCAGTGTCACTCACAACAGCCAAGAAATGCAAGCAACCCAAGCGTCCATCTACGGATGAATGGACAAACAAAATGAGGTATATCCATACAATGAAATTGTCTGTATTATTGTATTACATATGCTACATACATGATATGAATAATAATAATTGTATTATTTAGCCTTTTAAAATAAGTGAAGGCCAGGCGGGGTGGCTCACACCTGTAATCCCAGCACTTTGGGAGGCTGAGGTGGGAGGGTTGCTTGAACCCAGGAGTTCAAGACCAGCCCGGGCAACATGGTGAAACAACATCTCTACCAAAAAAAAAAAAAAATTAGCTGGGCGTGGTGGCACACACATGTAGTCCCACCTGCTAGGGAGGCTAAGGTGGGAGGATGGCTTGAGCACAGGAGATGGAGGTTACAATGAGCTGAAATCGCGCCACTACACCTCAGCCTAGAGGAGCCAGACCCTGTCTCAAAAAAAAAAAAAAAATGAAATTTGACACATGCTACAATGTGGATGAACCTTGAAGACATTATGCTAAGTGAAAGGAGTAATATTGGCTGGGCTTGGTGGCTCACGTCTGTAATCCCAGCACCTGTATTCCCAGCACTTTGGGAGGCTGAGAGGTCAGGAGTTCAGGGCCAGCCTAGACAACATGGTGAAACCCTGTCTCTACAAAAAATAAAAAAATAGCAGAGCATGGTAGCACGCACCTATAATCCCAGCTCCTCAGGAAGCTGAGATGGGAGGACCCCTTGAGCCAAGGGGGTCAAGGCTGCAGTGAGCCGTGATCACACCACTGCACTCCAGCCTGGGTGACAAAGCAAGACCCTGTCTTAAAAAAAAAAAAAAAAAAAAAAAAAAAGGAATGAATGAATAAATATTGTATTATTCCACTTATGGTGATAGTGGAATATCACCACTTATGGTGATAGCACAATAATATGGATGTACTTAATGCCACTTTACAGTTAAAAACCGTTAAAATTATAAATTTTGTTTTATATATATATATTTTTTGAGATGGAGTTTCGCTCTTGTTGCTCAGGCTGGAGTGTGGAATGCAATGGCACGCTCTCAGCTCACTGCAACCTCTGCCTCCCCAGTTCAAGCGATTCTCCTGCCTCAGCCTCCTGAGTAGCTGGGACTACAGGCTCCCGCCACCAAGCCCGGCTATTTTTTTTTTTTTTTTTAAGTAGAGACGGGGTTTCACTGTGTTAGCCAGGATGGTCTCGATCTCCTGATCTCGTGATCTGTCCACCTCGGCTTCCTAAAGTGCTGGGATTACAGGCGTGAGCGACAGCACCCGGCCGTATTATATATTTTAAAATTTTTTTAAAAAGGCCAAGTCAGAAATCAAACACACACAAAAAATAAAAGGCCAGGCACGGTGGCTCAGGCCTGTAATCCCAGCACTTTGGAAGGCCAAGGCAGTTGGATCACCTGAGGTCAGGAGTTTGAGACCAGCCTTGCCAACATGGTGAAACCCCGACTCTACTAAAAATACAAAAATTAGCTGGGTGTGGTGTCAGGTGCCTGTAATCCCAGCTACTCTGGAGGCTGAGGCAGGAGGATTGCTTGAACCCAGGAGGTGGAGGTTGCAGTGAGCCGAGATCGAACCATTGCACTCCAGCCTGGATGACAAGAGCAAAACTCTGTCTCAAAAAAAAAAAAAAAAAAAAGTTGAAAGATGAAACAAATGAACAGGTCTCTCCTTGGTGCCCAGGAGAAGGCTCTGCCCACAGAGGTTGCCCAGAAGCTGGGCACCTCCTGCCTGGAAGACCTTTCCCTGCCATCCCTTCTCCACTGCACCTCCTCAAAGTCTCTACTGTCATCTTTGGAGCCCTAGAGGTCCTCACACGGGGGGATCGCCCAGCCTGAACCTGGCACGCATCAGGTCCTCGGCATTGATGGGGGCCTGCCATCCACAGAGGCTGCCATCCCCAGTCATGCACAAACTCTTCCAAGGCTGCCGGCAGGACCTTGGAAGAGTTTTCTTGGCAGAAACCTGGCTCAGTGTGGGGGTCCTCAAACCCACTAAGCACACACATGCCTGTTCCAACGCGCCACACACTCACACCCACCTATAACATACACACAAGGGTGTGCCCACAGAGACACCGCCGCGTCCTCTCAGGCACTCCTGGAAATGAGCCGGCACAATGAAGGGTGCACATCTCGGCTGCCCGACAGGCAGGTCCCGTGGCCAGCAGAGCCCCCTGCTGGCCCAGCGCTGGCATGCCTCGTCTCCTTGACAACCCAGAGCCAGCAGAAGGGTCCTCATTCCCTCAACCTCGCTCCCCAGGCCCCTCAGCTCCAACCTGCCCTGGGATCTTCCCCTCCCCATCTCCTACAGAGGAGAAGAATCCCCTGCAGAAGGACAGAGCAACTGTGGAAACTCGGGGTCTCCCTTTGTTCAAGGAGAGAGGCCAAAGCCCCTTTTCAGACTAGACTGGAGCAGTCATTCCTAAAGGCAGGGGAATGCCTGCAATGACTCTTCTCTAAGGTCAGCAGATCCATCCCCCCGGTCTCACACTGGACAGCGCATTTCAGAGGAGACTAGGGGAGAGCTCTAGGTGTGACTCTGCCTGCCCCCCGCCCCCCGGGAGTGCTTCCTGTTGTCTGACAGACTGGGCAGAGGTAACAGGTGCACACACTGGTTTCCTTCAGGCAAGAGCTGGGTCCCAGTCAAGCTAAGGCCATGTCCCCTCCCAGGGCAGGTCTCAGCAGATTCCGAAAGTCTCCCGGGGGCACATGGGGCTCCCCGAAGGGAGAGGCTGTCAGCCCCACCCCTGAAACCACCCACCCCCTCACCCCAGCCCTGCCCATCCCTCCCAGTTACCCCTACCTTCCCATTCACACATGTGGCCCTGCCTATGAACTGAACCACTCCCTAATCCAGTCTGTGATGCCCAGAGGCAGCTGGACAGGTGGCAGGGACAGTGGCTCTGCAGGGACAAACAGCCTCCCCTGGGCCGCTGCCATGAGGGAGCCCCCTGGGCTGAGCTCTCTGGTCAGAAGACGACAGATAGCATCATCCTCACTCCAGATCCTCCTCCCGCCTCCCCCTGCCAGTTTGCCTGGCCCCACATTTGGGGACAGGATAACAGCCACACAGTCATGAATACTTGTTGAGTGCTTACTATACCCCAGGCACGCTGCTGTTAAATGGACTAACTCCTTTAACAGCAGAACAACCTCTGGAAATAAAGGTGGCACACAGCACCTACCACCTGGAACTCCTGGCTCTCCACCCGGTTGGGTGCTAGGCAGGGAATGCTGGGGTGACCTGCAGGGGCACCGAGGCGTGGGGACAGGGAGGCTGGTGAGAAAGTGACCACTGTCCTGGCATCAAGAAGACTAACACAGAGAAAAGGCCACACTTGCCATTGGTACTGGCCCTGGCCCTTTTCTGGCTGTGTGACCTCAAGATCATCACTCAAGGTCACTCAAGTTTCCTTATTTCTTCAGCTATAAAATAAAGACAGGGACAGCAGCCTGAAAAAGTTGCTGAGAACCAAGAATTAGGTGTTATGGCCCCAGCCCTCCATCCCCCCATCGGAGCAGACTCTGCTTCCTAGATGTCTCCGGAGTCTGCTCACTTCATTACACCATTGCCCTGCTCCAAGTGGCAGTCACCTCTCTGGCATCTGACAGTCCAGATTGATTATTTTAATATTATGACCACCAGGCCCTGTGGGACGCGCCTTGGCCCCCACACTCACCACACCCTCTTCCTCTGTGCTCTGGCCACCCTGGCCTCCTTCCACCTTCTGTGAGGACCAGGCACCCTTCCAGCCTCAGGTCCTTTGCACATGCTGTTTCTGCAATGTAACCCACGCCCTGATTCACTCCTACCCACCCTGTTGCTCTTAGCGAAAATGTAACTTCCCCAGGCACACCTCCTCTGGCCCCAGACCAGGTCGGTTCCCTGTGCATCCTCTTGTCAGTGTCTACTTATTTATGAGCTTATTTTGACCAACATCTCCCCATAGGGCTGTAGGTCCTGGAAGGCAAGGACCATGTCTGCTTTGCTGGTGGTCAAATCCCTGGCTCCTGGCCCAGGGTGGGTGCTCTGCACACTGTTTCTAAATGTTGGAGAATGAATGAGCCTTTCCTCAGAGAGTTAGGGGTAACCAGAACCCTGTCCCCAGGAGGGGTCTAGCAGAGGCAGGGGCTTTTTATATCCCCACCCCTTCCTCAGAGGGAACCAGATCCAGAAGTTGGGGGTGCTGGAATAAGGAAGAAAGGGGGGCCGGGCGTGGTGGCTCATGCCTGTAATCACAGAACTTGGGGAGACAGAGGCAGGAGGATCCCTTGAGCCCAGGAGTTTGAGACCAGCCTGGTCAACATAGTAAGACTCCATCTCCACAAAAATAAAAGTAAAAATTAGCCAGGCGCCGTGGGGCACGCCTGTAGTCCCAGCTACTTGGGAGGCTGAGGTGGGAGGATTGCTTGAGCCAAGAGTTCAAGGCTGCAGTGAGCCATGGTTGTGCCACTCTACTCCAGCCTGGGCGACAGAGCCAGATCCAGGCTCAAAAAAAAGGAGTGGGGGAGAAAGGGGTGGGGAAAAAAGGGGGAGCTGCTTCAATCTTCTTTGCATCTCTGTGCCCTCACCCCAGCTGGCCACACTCCAGCCACAAGCCCTCCTCGTGGGTTCTGCAACGTGCCAAGCCCTTGTCCTGAGACTCAGGGCCTGCTCCCCACATCCAAGTTCCCCTCTCCCTGGACTATAATACAGTGCCTGCCTGCCCCCTCCCGCTCCCCTTCTTCCCTTGACTCAACCCTTACCCTCCAGGTCTCAGCTTGACTTTCTGAAACACTTGTCTAACTTAGCAAGCTAAGGAATCTGCCATGGTGCCACAGCTAATGTCAGCTTGGGATTGAAGCTGTGGGCAGAGCCCAGACTCTCAGCCACCTCATTATACGCCTCATTACTACGGGTTTCTCCCTCCAGGCCCCGCCCTCTCTGGGGCCTCAGTTTCCTTATGTGGGCTCTTCCATGACGAGGGACTTGGACATCCGTAGATTTCAGGAAGACTGGTTGAGAGGAAGAAGGTGGGGGAAGAGGTTAAGGGAGGAGGGGAAGGGGGAAAGAGAGAAGAGAGGAGGGAGGAGAGGACAACAGAGGGGCGGCTGCCTTGGGCCAGCCAGACATGAGAAACGCCAAGTATGTGAAGTACGCCAGCCCTGAGCTATGAATAGTGCGCCAGGCTGGCAGCCCAGGTGGGCCTTTCTGCCCCTCCCACAGGAGCTCTGCACAGGGGGCCTGAAGTGGGTAATGGGGCATGGGCTGGGGAGGCACACTTGGGGCCAGAGCAAGGGGTGTTGTCATGCAAATGAGATGCAAATACACAGCAGCAGGCAGGTCTGATTGGTGGATCCCTGTGGGGCTGGGAGCATAGGCCGAATGGTCACTCAGCAAAAGGCAGTGCCCAGCCTGCAGCACAACCCAGGGCCTCTGCCCACCCGCGCTGCGGCCCCCGCAGCTGCATTTCCCAGGCTTGGAGGTTCCTTCTGGTCACCCGTGGCCAAAATCCCACTGACGCTGTGCAGCCTCTGGAGGCCTCTAAAGGTCGTGGTAAGGCTCTGCCTGCCCCGGACACCATCCCTGACCACCCCAGCACCAGGTGAGCCTCTCCTTGGAGCTCACAGGTCTGACAGACAGCTGGGCATCTGGAAATTACGACATCCCCAGTCCCGGCCTCTAGATCCCTCTCCTCATCAGTGATCCCGGTGGGACACACACTGCGCTTAGAGGCTGGAGGCCCAGTCTATGGCCCCCGTCTGGCCCCTTGTGTGCCCCCAAAGAAAGCGGTCACCTTCAGAGCTGGTTCCTCTTTCTTTCATTCTAAGACTGTTCACTGGGTGCCACCAAGGGCCTGGCACTGGGCTAGGGGGGCCAGTGACACAAGGGAAGACGAGTCAGAGGCCAGGTTTCTGGTCCCAACTGCATGACCTTGGTCAAGTCCTTTCCCTCTCCAAGCCTCAGTCTCCTCAGCTGTAAACTGGGTCCTGGAGAGGACTCAGCGTTGAGTGCCTGGCATGTAGAAGTTGCTCAACAAATCAGTCCCGTAGTCTGAGGATTTTCAAAAACTAACAAAAGCAGTCCCTGGTTTTATAAAACCAAAGACACAGACATGCAACAAATAAAGGTGCTGTAGGGCATAGTGTTTAAAAGTTCCTAAGCAGAGCCTGGGCATAGTGCCTCATGCCTGTAATCCCAGCACTTTGGGAGGCCGAGGTCGGAGGATCACTTGAAGCCAGGAGTTAGAGACCAGCTTGGCCAACATGGTGAAACCTTGTCGCTACCAAAAATACAAAAATTAGCCAGATGCAGTGGTCCGTGCCTATAGTCCCAGCTACTCGAGAGGCTGAGGCAGGAGAATCGCTTGAACCCGGGAGGAGGAGGTTGCAGTGAGCAGAGATCGCGCCATTGCACTCCAGCCTGGGTGACAGAGCAAAACTGTCTAAAAAAAAAAGTTCCGACTGGGCTCGGTAGCTCAAGCCGGTAATCCCAGCACTCTAGGAGGCCGAGGCGGGCTGATCACCTAAGGTCAGGAGTTAGACCAGCCTGGTCAACACGGTGAAACCCCATCTCTACTAAAAATACAAAAATTAGCCGGGCAGGAGAATCGCTTGAACCTGGAAGGTGGAGGTTGAAGTGAGCCGAGATCGCGCCACCGCACGCCAGTCTGGGTGACAGAGCAAGACTTGGTCTCAAAAAAAAAAAAGTTCCTAAGCAGGATTCAGAGGAAGCTGGTTTGAATCCTGACTCAGGCCCACTTCCTAGCTGTATGTCACTGGACAAGTTACTAACCTCCCTAAGCTTCTGTTTCCACAGTTATTAAATAGAGATAATCCATCGCCTATGGGATTGTTGTGCAGATTAAAGAGACGGTGTGTGTAAAGTGCTCAGCAAAGCAGTGTCTGGCCCTGAGGGCTGCAATACATGCTTGCTATAACCAATACTCCCATTGTTATTATTATTGGTGGGCAATGCAGTGTCAAGTGCTATGGGAACACTCAATTCATCAGTCAGCAGCGTTCACTCAACAGGGCCTGGCCTAGAAGCTGGATATAGAGCAGTGAACAAGACAAAGTCCCTACCCTCACGGGGCACAAGGTCTAGCGCACAGAGGAGGAAGTCGCCATATATTTGAGTGGTGGAGGGAGGCTTTGCAGAACATATTTGAGCTGGGCATTGAAAGAGGAATAGGAGTTGGAGAAATGGAAAAGGCAGAGAAGGCCCTTCTAGACAAGGGAAAGAAACGGTACAGCAGGTTTCTGGAAAGGGGAAGAGGGTGACATACTCCCACTCTTTTTTTTTTTTTTAGACAGAGTCTCATTCTTGTCACCCAGGCTGGAGTGCTATGGTGCGATCTCGGCTCACTGCAACCTCCGCCTCCCGGGTTCAAGAGATTCTCCTGCCTCAGCCTCCCAAGTAGCTGGGATTTACAGGTGCCCGCCACTACGCCCAGCTAATTTTTGTATTTGTATGTATGTATGTATGTATCTATTTATTTATTTTGAAATGGAGTTTCGCTCTCGTTGCCCAGGCTGGAGTGCAACCTCTGCCTCCTAGGTTCAAGCGATTCTCCTGCCTCAGCCTTCCTGAGTAGCTGGGATTACAGGCATGTGCCACCACTCCTGGCTAATTTTGTATTTTTAGTAGAGACGGAGTTTCTCCATGTTGGTCAGGCTTGTCTCGAACTCCCGACCTCAGATGATCCGCCCACCTCAGCCTCCCAAAGTGCTGGCATTACAGGTGTGAGCCACCACGCCCAGCCAACATTCTCCACTCTTATCCTGCCCTTCCAATTGTACCTATAGTTTCAGCTCCCATCTTCTTTCACCTGGTCTGCTGCCTCCACTGCCCGAGACCCTTGTGTGGCTCCAAAGTAGCTATGGGAGCAAGTTCCTCAGTATGGCATGACAGATGCGACCTGATGGGGGAGGGAAGGGGCGGGATCTGGTCTCATTGGCCTTGCCGACCTGACCTCCTCCCTCTACTCTGGGCCTTGTATTCATCAATCCCTTAAGAGGCCAGGCTGGTTCATGCCTCCTTGCCTGTGCTAATGCTGGGTCCCTCTGCCTGGCATGCCCTTCTCTCCCTTCTCCTCCATTCTTTTCTTATACCAGCAAACATCTTTTTTTTTGAGACGGAGTCTCACTCTGTCACCAGGCTGGAGTGCAGTGGCATGATCTTGGCTCACTGCAACTTCCACCTCCCGGGTTCAAGTGATTCTTCTGCCTCAGCCCCTCGAGTAGCTGGGACTAAAGGCACACGCCACCACGCCCAGCTAATTTTTGTATTTTTAGTAGAGATGGGGTTTCACAATGTTGGCCAGGACGGTCTCGATCTCTTGACCTCGTGATTTGCCTGCCTTGGCCCCCAAAAGTGCTGGGATTACAGGCGTGAGCCACCGTGCCTGGCCCCAGCAAACATCTTTCAAGCTTTGGCAAGCCTCATCTCCCCACAGTGAACCCTTCTTCCCCCGAGAGCTGGAGCATCTTTGGAGGAGGCAAGGGCTCAGCCATGTTCATTGACAGAACCCTGAGGTCCCCCACGCCACTCACGAGTAAACCCAGACTCCACACTGAATCACAGAAGACACAGAGAAGCAGAACTTAATCTACATCTCTCTGCACCCACCACCCATTACATCTGCCCTCCCCACCCCTTCGTTATGCCAACCTTTGCTTGGATTTCAGGGCTCAGCTGTGGAAAAGAGGGTCTACCTTCCCTGGGTGAGGGGTGTCCTCCCAGGCTCTTTGTTGTCAGAGAATACAGCAGTCACCACAACGACAGGCCTAGGATTCTGAAAGACCCAGCTTTAATTTTTTTTGGGGGGGTAGGGGTGGATAGGGTCTTGCTCTGTTGCCCAGGCTGGAGTGCAGTGGTGCAATCATAGCTCACTGTAGCCTCAAACTCCTGAGTTCAAGCAATCTTCCCAGCTCAGCCTCCCGAGTAGCTGGGACTACAGGTGTGCACCACCACACCTGGCTAATTTTTTAGAGACAGGGTCTTGCTATGTTGCCCATGTTGGTCTCAAAGTGATCTTTGGCTCATGCCTGTAATCCCAATACTTTGGGAGACCAAGGCAGGAGGATCACTTGAGCTCAGGAGTTCAAGACCAGCCTAGGCAATATAGGGAAACCCCCATTGCTACAAAAAAATTAGCCAAGCATGGTGGCGTGTGCCTGATTGTGCCACAGCACTCCAGGCTGGGTGACAGAGCAAAACCCTCTCTCAAAAAAAAAAAAAAAAAAAAATCCTGGCGTCAAGCAGTCCTCCTGTTGAAGCTTCCCAAGTCTCTGGGATTACAGGTGTGATCCACCATGCCTGGCCCAGCTTGAAATTTGGTGCTTGGTGACCCTGAGTGAAGTTATTTGCCCACTCCGGGTCTCAGTTGTTGCATCTGTAATTATACACCCCCCTTATGACGGCACTTGAAAATCGATCGAAAAGGATTTCACTATAGAATCCTCAGGTTAATGATAGATTTGGAAACAGGAGATAAGAGAAAGGAGATTAGTCATATCACCAACTGGTTTTTGACCAATCCCTATGGCAATTCTACCCAGCTTCCAGCTTCCAGCTTTAAACTCCTGTTAATGCCTTTGCGACCACACTCACTTCCAACGATTACCACGGTGAAGACATTGGCTTGTGTGGGCTGCAGGTCCGTCACCCCAGTCAGACTGGGCCATTTTTACATTAATATTTTTGGCAGGGGGCCCCTGAGGGGTGTTCTGGACTGATCGATGGGCTGGATGCAAATCTTAGAACTCATGGTTCTACAATCTTTGTGGAGACTTTTTGTCTCGCTTTGGGGCGGTAGGAAAAGCAGACAAGGAGGCCCTTGAGGGTGGGGTTGTTTCTCATTCATCCAGGTCCCAAGAGAGAGCCTGGAATGCAGAGCGTGAGCAACCAGCGATCACCACCGACAGTGGGTTCGATTCGGCTCCGGCCCACTGCTGGACTTTCCCAAGCCCTGGGCCTCCCATGCTGGGGTCAGGGCCTTCTCCTGCCCCAGGCTGAAATTACGGAGAGGGCAGGAGGGGCACTCTCTGCAAGCCAGGCCTGGGAATATCCTCAGCATCCCCAGACCATGCCCCGTCTCTCAGATAAGGCTTTCCCTAGCACTGGGGGTACCTAGGCCTCTGGGCCACTGGAGAAGAAAAAGGTTCCAGTGGGGAAGGACGAGGGGCTGTTTCTCCCTCACGCTGGCAACCCCAGCCTGGTTGTGTGGTCCCCATTTTCTGCCTCCTACCCTCCCCTCTTGCAAACATCCCCCCAACCATCTCCTGGGCTCTGGACCCAACCTCAGCTGTCCCCCTCGCCTTCCTTGAAACATCTAGGTGCTGTGTGGGAGGGGCACAGTGCCAAGGCTTCATTAGAGCTAATGAAGCTCAGCTCTACGATGCCAGTACAAGATACAGTGCGCAGACAGCCTCCATTGCAGCCTGGGGCCTCCGCCCCCTCCTCCGCCTCTCTTGGGGAGGAGCCCAGGGCCACACCACCAGAAGAGGAAAGGGAGATTTATAAGAATCTTCCTGGCCAGGCGCCGTGGCTCACGCCTGTAATCCCAGCACTTTGGGAGGCCGAGGCGGCGGATCATGAGGTCAGGAGATGGAGACCATCCTGGCTAATACGGTGAAACCCCGTCTCTACTAAAAATACAAAAAAAAATAGCCGGGCGAGGTGGCGGGCGCCTGTAGTCCCAGCTACGCAGGAAGCTGAGGCAGGAGAATGGCGTGAACCCCGAGGGGGCGGAGCCTGCAGTGAGCCGAGATCGCGCCACTGCACTCCAACCTGGGTGAAACAGCGAGACTCCGTCTCAAAAAAAAAAAAAAAAAGAATCTTTCCAGGCCAGGCACGGTGGCTCACGCCTGTAATCCCAACACTTTGGAAGGCTGAGGCGGGCGGATCACCTGAGGTCAGGAGTTCGAGACCAGCCTGACCAACATGGTGAACGCCCATCTCTACTAAAAATACAAAAAAATTAGCCGGGCATGGTAGTGGGCGCCTGTAATCCCAACTACTCGGGAGGCAGAGGCAGGAGAATCGCTTGAACCCGGGAGAGGTTGCAGTGAGCCGAGATCGCGCCATTGCACTCCAGCCTGGGTGACAGAGCGAGAGTCTGTCTCAAAAACAACGACAACAAAAATTTTCCCCAGTACAGAGACTGCCGTGAGGCAAAGGAGAGATCGGGTTCCAGGGCAAGAAGTAGAAACAGCATCAGATTCCAGGGCAAGGTTCTCCCTTGGGCTGCCAAAGGCTCCCTGTGTATTGCTCAGTCCAAAAGCCTGGGGTCCCCCTTTCTACTTGGACCTTGGGAACTCACCAGCAGGAACCACTCCTTCCTCTCCCTCTTTTCATGGAATCACCGCAGGTCAGAGCTGAAGGGACTCTGGGCACTTCTCTACAACCCTCTTACGACAACTCAGCAACCCGAGGCCCCTTCCTCCTACCGCCTGGCATCCATCCTCTCGAGCAATCGTCCTGTCTCAGCCTCCCGAGTAGCTGAGACTACAGGCGTGAGCCACCATAGCCCCTACAGTCCCAACTGCACAGGGCTGTCTTCCTTCCACTCTTGCTGGTCCCTTCCTCTCTGCTCTATCCCCTTGGCCTGTCCCTTCTCTAGGCCTCAGTTTCCCCATGAGGCAAATGGAGAGACAGGGAAGGAGGGTGGCCTCTGATATTCCTCCAACTGAAGCAAAGGAAGATGTCCCCTCTCTGGGTAGCTTTCCTCCTCCTTCTGTCCCTTTTCAGGAACAATACAGAGTTCCTCCACCTTGAGCATAAGGGAGACTCTATGGGGGAGGTGGGGGTGTCCCCTCCAGCCTCTCCCTCCAGCCTTCGGGGGCTCTCAGGAGTAGGAAAAGCTCTGGATTGCCCAGGTCCCCACCTCTCCCTCCTCCCAAGAGCTCTGAGTCTGGCATCCACACCCGATTCTTTCCAAGCTCTCGCACTTTTGGGGAAATTGAAAAGGAAGAAGCAGCTGTTGATACAGGAGCACAGAGCCAGACAGAAGTCAGATTGGAGACAGAAACACTCTCGGGCCAGAATGAATTCGGCCCCTGCCTAGGTGGACCCCCACTTGGGGCTAAGGCCCCTTGCGTGGTTGTCCTCCCACATAGCTCCCACGCGGTCCCCCAGCCCACCACATTCCTCCAGCCCACACATCTCCCGCCAGCCTTCACACCCCAAGAGGCCAAGGCCGGGTCTGTTTCTATCCCTCAGGCCTCAGCCTGTGGGTCTCAGTCATCCCCATGCCCCGCCCCACGCTGTCTCTCCTCCCAGGGATTCAGGCCGAGCTTTGAAAGGGTCACTTCAAAGAGGACCTGCCTTCCAAGGGCCTAGCCAGACCCAGGGCCAGCTCCTCGGCCAGATTCCCGGCGGTTGGGGACAAAGGCCCCACTGTTCCCCGACCCCCGGACGCCCCCAAATGCACTGGGCATAAGAAGTCTTTCTTTCCCCAGTTCCGCTCCTTACGGGCCCGGGCTCCTTGCCACCGGGAGTAGCCCTGGCTCCTCCTCCGGGAGAAGCTGGGAGGTTGGCGGGACAGGGAATTACTAGTTTCCCCACTGCCACCACCATACACCCAAACCCCTTGGGCACCCAGGATGATGACAAAATCCAGCCAGGCACGGTGGCTCACGCTTGTAATCCCAGCACTTCGGGAGGCCAAGGCAAGTGGATCACCTGAGGTCAGGAGTTCGAGACCAGCCTGGCCAACATGCCAGCCAACATGCTGAAACCTTGTCTCTAAAAAAATAAAAAAAATTAGCCAGGTGTAGTGGCACACCTGTAATCCCAGCAGCCCAGGAGACTGAGGCACGAGGATGATGACGCAACCCTAGGGCCAACCTCAGGACCAGTGGCCCAGGCTCCTCTCTGTCCCTCAGCCACCAAGCCCTTCCTGGGCCTAGAATACACTCCCACCTTTTCCCACCTATCAGAACCATACCCACACTTGCAGGTCTCCTCCAGGCAGCCTCTCAGGAATACCTATCCTCTGGGGAGCCTCACAGTCCAAACCATAGCAGCCAACCCTGATGTTCCCAGAGGCTGGGGACATCTCTGCCTGCTCTCCTCAATGCCCTACAGTAGGAAGTAGGATTCACCTGCTCCTCTAATTTCCTATAATATAGTGCTGATCCCAAGGCAGGGCCCTTAAAGTTTCCTGTGCCAAGCCTTTGCTGAATTCTCTCTAGTGCACATCATTCTCCAGCCTGTACTTGCCTGGACCTCAATGCACCTCCAGTGATGGGGGCCTCATTACCTCCAGAGGCAGGTCACTTTCTCTTTAGATTACTCTGACCATAAAGGTCAGTACTTTTTACTGAGCCAAAAGTGCACTGTTCTCATTTCTGTCCACTGATTTTTTTTAATAATAGTTGCTACCAATAATTGAGATTACTAAATCTCAGCCACTTTACCAATACTACCTCATTTAGCCCTCTCCATAATTTTGAGGGATTATTTCAGGGATAAGAAAACCAGCCAGGTGTGGTGGCTCACACCTGTAATCCCCACACTTTGGGAGGCCAAAGTGGGAGGATCGCTTGAGTCTAGGAATTTGAGACCAGTCTGGGCAACATGGCAAAAACCTGTCTCTATAAAAAATACAAAAATGGAAAAATTAGCTGGGCATGGTGGCACGCACCTATAGTCTCAACTACTCAGGAGGCTGAGGAGGGAGGCTCACTTGATCCCAGGAGTTCAAGGCTGCAGTGTACCAAGCTCACACCACTGCACTCCAGCCTGAACAACAGAACAAGACCCTGCCTCAAAAGAATAAAAGAAAACCAAGGCTAAAACAATGAAGTAACTTGTCCAAGGGCACACAGTGAACAAGGAGTACATCTAAAATTTGGACCTCAGCAGGCTGAAGGCAGGCAGAGCTTTTTTGTTTGGTTTGGTTTTGTTTTTTGAGACAGGGTCTCATTATGTTGCCCAGGCTGGAGTGCAGTGGTGCAATCACGGCTCACTGCAGACTCGAACCCCCCAGCTCAAGTGATTTTCCCACTTCCACCACCCGAGTAGCTGGGACTATATGCCCAGCTAATTTTTTTTTTTTAGACTACATTTTGCTCTTGTCACTCAGGCTAGAATGCAATAGCGTGATCTTGGTCCACTGCAATCTCCCTCTCCCAGGTTCAAGCGATTCTCCTGCCTCAGGCTCCCAAGTAGCTGGGACTACAGGTGTGTGCCACTTCACCCAGCTAATTTTGTAATTTTAGTAGAGACAGTGTTTCACCATGTTGGCCAGGCTGGTCTCAAACTCCTGACCTCAGGTGATCCACCCGCCTTGGCCTCCCAAAGCTGGGATTACAGGTGTCAGCCACTGCTCCTGGCCCCAGCTAATTTTTAAAAATTTTCTGTAGGTATTGGGTCTCCTTGTGTCGCCCAGGCTGGTCTCAAACTCCTGAGTCCAAGCGATCCTCCTACCTTGGCCTCTCAAAGTGCTGGGACTACAGGTGTGAGCCTCTGTGCCCGGCACCAACACTGTTTCTGTGAGAGGTGGAGAACTGATAGTTGGCACAGGCCCTGCCCCACACCAGGCTCTGTCTAACCCTCTAACTTCAAAAAGACAGAATCTTCCACCACAAAGTGATGCATTGAGCTGAACATCTCAGGGCCAGAGAGATGCAAAATAAACAGGTCTCTTGATTCCAACCTTTAGTTTTTTTCCCACATGCTCTTTCCTTAGCACCGACCCCTCAGAACTCTGAGGGAACAAGAGACGGAGGGAGAGCCAAAGAGAAGCCGAACACTGGGGAAGCCCCCAGTGGCCCCTGCCATGCTTCAATGTGGGCGAGTGGACCTTCCCTTCCTCTCTAGGTTTGGCTCAGGCACTGTTGTGAGAAAACAAGGCGTGATACACCGCCAAGCCGCCTTCCCAAGGCCCCAGCACCCCACTTCCAAAGGGTTAGGCTACAGGAGTCTGTGGTTTTTCCATACAACTGTCCCATTAGTCATGAATTAATTCTTTTTTTTTTTTTAATCTTTTAACTTTATGGCCAAGGTAATAGCATCTATTCGTGAATTCAGTCATTTGGTCTACAAACATTCTCTGAGGACTTGCTGTGTGGCAGGCCCTGTGGACACCGAGACAAACATGACACCTCTGGGGCCCCTTGGAACGGGGTTAAGAACATGGCCAACTCTTCAGCTCTGCCACTTACTTGCTGTATGGCCTTAGGAAGCCATGGTATCTCTTTGTGTCCGTTTCTTTTTCTTTTCTTTTCTTCTCTTTTTTTTTTTTTTTTTTTTTTTTTTTTGAGACGGGGTTTCACTCTTGTCACCCAGGCTGGAGTACAATGGCATGATCTCGGCTCACTGCAACCTCTGCCTCCCCAGTTCAGGCAATTCTCCTGTCTCAGCCTCCCACGTAGCTGGAAGTACAGGCGCACATCACCACGCCCAGCTAATTTTTTGTGTTTTTAGTAGAGACGGGGTTTCTCCAAGTTGGCCAGGCTGATCTCGAACTCCTGACCTCAGGTGATCTGCCCGCCTCGGCCTCCCAAAGTGCTGGGATTACAGGCGTGAGCCACTGCACCCGGCCTGTGTCGGTTTCTTAATCTGCCAAGTGGGGTGATGGTAATATACCAATATAGTGGGAAGCACTATGGAAGAAGTTGCTATTATCATTTTTCTCGGCCTCAAATAACCCCTGTCTGGTGGGGTAGACGGATATGAAATGGACCATCACAGTGTCAGGGGTAGAGCTGGGCATGGGGCGCCCTGGGAGGCCACAGGCGGGGCTGTTCCCTGGTTTGTACTTCACAAACATTTATGGAGAACTGCTCTGTGCCAGGCTCTATGCTGGCCACTGGGGACACAGAGATGAACAAGATACATTGTCCACTCATCCCTGCTCCTCCCTGCCCTCCCCTCTCCCTCTTGGAGCCCAGTCCATGAACCCTGCACTGAGGGGGGCCACGAAGGACAGAACCAACCACAGAAGGAAAGGCATGGCCTGGGAGATGGGAGTCAGAAGATGGTCCTTGTCTGCCGAGGCTGAGGGACCTTGGGCACTCCCCAGTCTGTTTCCCCACTGTAGCGTAAGAGAGTTGGACACGATCACCCCTTTGGTCCTCACCCACTCTGACAGGTGGTAAATACACCCCAACCCAAAAGGGCTTTAAAATCTCCCCAAAGTCCAGCCCCAAGGCCATCTCAGCCTGATGTCCCACTGAGGCAGTGAGGGAGGAGACGCCCGCCTGGCGCAGACTGGTACTGACCTGCTGACAAACTGGCACAATTTCACAAGAAACAGGGGGGCCTGGATCTAAAGGCGGGTTGTTTGAAGGGGGTGGGGGGTGCTAGGGGAAAGGCAGCACCAGCTCCCACAGGCCCTATTCATGTCTCTCTCCCGAGACGGTGAGAGTAGGATCATTAAAACCGGGCTTTGTCCAAATCCCTGACCAAGCCAATATCTCACCTTTGAACCCCTGCAGCCAACAGAGCAGGGCTTCATGCCCCTTTGGAAGGAAAACACCAGTGAACCGAGCCCTGGCCCAGTGCTATGGGCCAGCATGGGGCAGGGTGGGAAAGATTGGAGGAGTAAAGAAGTAGAACAAAAGACAAGCGACTAAGCTGCAATCCAGCCAGAAGCTGACCTTGATCTTGGGCTGTGTACAAAATGGACACAGATTTGGGATGGGAGTGACAGCGGGACATAGCAGGTCCTGAGAAGCCAGATAGTGAGGGTGAGAGCCAGACTCTAGAGCCAGACTGCCACATTGCTACCCTGGGGTGTGATTCGGGCTGCAATATTGGCTGTCTGTGCCTCAGTGTCCTCAACTGTAAAATGGGGATAATAATGGTATCTACCTCTTAGTGGTATTGCGAGGATCAAATGAGATAGTTTTTATAAATACTGGCCAGGAGTTTTTGCTGTCTGTGTATTAACTATGAGCTAGACTGTGAAAGCAACTCCCCTTCCTTAAAAACACATTTTTTGTTTCCAGGCACCAATGCTTATTTGAATATATTTGCTGGAATATTTGATATCTCCAATGACCATCTCCAGATTTCTACATCGGAATCCAACTTCACAAGAATCCACCTGACCCACTATACTGGAGGAAACTTCCCTGCATGGCTAGCCTGGGACGCTGCGGGTCACAAGCCCCTCCCTAGAAGTTCTCCTGAGTATCTAACTGCAGTCCCTCACATTGTAACTTCTTCCACGCTGCTGCTTTGTAGTCTCTCTTTTAACCTTACACATCAAGAAGTCCGAGTATCCCTGCAATGTAGGATGAAGCAATCCACTACCCACTCCTGCACTGCTCTGCTCAGAACCAACACCCTCCCTCACCCCCACTCCCATCCATGCCAAGAATGCTGCACTTCTTCCCCATGAGCCAGGGTCAGCCCGAGGAGAGGGACACAAGCACAGGGCCTCTTCCCCCCACCCAGTCCTTCTCTGCTTGGGCTGGGATCCACACAAGCCTGACCTATTCCCGTAGTCAGACACCTTCCTAATAGCTTTCCTCCCCAAGCTTCATCTTGTGCCCTGACTACCCTCAAGTGTCCTGGGTTCTTGCCTGGGCACTGTCACTACGTAGACTCAGACCCTCTCTGTGAAATGGGACACCAACACCTACCCTGCCCACTCCCATTCTTCCTGTTTATTATTATTGAGGCCTTTGAATCCAGCATCGAATGCAGAGGATTGACTGCTCCCATGGTTCCCAGGAAGAGGTCAGGGCCTCAGATGCAGGATCTTGGAACTCCCAGCCACCTTGGGGTGGACCCAACCACACCGTGGGCAAGTGGAAGAAGCCGCTGGGGCCGGGGGACTTTGGGCTGCCTTTGGAGGCGAAATGACTGGTTATATAATCCGGATTCAAATCGCATGCCAATGAGCACACGGCAGTGAGAGCCACTTTGGGGAATGGGGTCTGTTGCCCTGGCAGAGGGGAGAACCACATGGGATCAAAAGCCACTCACCCCCAGCTAGGCCGCAGGGTTGGGGTGGAGACAGAGAGGGGTGCGGGGGATAGAGATGAAGTATGTGTTGTTGGTGGGGGATTGAATCCAAGGGACTCATGCTTAATGACCTCCACCCCCACCCCCCGTCCATCCTGAATTTCAAGTTCGTAATTAGGAAACACACTTTGGCTGAAGGGAGTCGGGGAGAGATGCAGATTGAGGGAGAACTGAACACACATCCAGCAACCAAGGAACACACCAGTCTCGGAAAGAGTTGCAAGCACCAGATCCCACCTTCGACACTGCCGGGAAAGCTGGGGAGGAGGGTCCCCAAGTCTTTCAGCCCTGTCTAAAGAGGAACAGGCCTCAGCCCAGGCCTTGACCTCAACCTGGACCCCGGGGAATTTCTTTTCCGAGCTCAGGGAAACTGTTGGCCTGACAGTGTTCAACCCTTCAACTTAGGAGCAGGGAGGCCTGCTGGGGTGCTCCTGCAGGGGGGGCAGCCAGGCTCAGAGGTAAGGGAATGGCCCTGATGGGGGGATGGGACCGGGAGGCCCCTGCTGGCCCCTCCCCAGCCTCAGCAGCTGGCAGATGAAAGAACCCAGGCAGAGCAGCCCAGCGCTGAGTAATGCCACTGGCACCCCGCGCTCTGACCCACCCACAGCCGGTCGGAGAGGGCAGAGGGGAGGGCAGCCTCGCCGGCAGAGCCGGGGGTCCTGGGCCTGTGTCTACAACTTCCCCAGGATCCAGAAGGGCGGCGGAACCGCGCCTGGCAACCCGTCCCGCAGTCCGACCCGGCAGGGGGCGAGTGTGGCGCGGGAAGTGGGTGTCCGGACGCCTTGGTGGAGGACGTCCCGCTCCGGGAACCCCCTCCCCCACCCCCTCTCCCTCCAGCTGTGCCGGGGCCTCGCCAACGGAAAACGAAAACTCGGGCAGAGGAAACGGCGGCAGGCGCCCCGCCTGAAAAACCCGAACAAAAGCCGCGGGCCTCCCGCCCCCGCTGCCCAGCCGCTGGGGGCCTGGCACCGCCACCTGGGTCTGTGCCCCCTGCCCTGGCAGCCCCGTGCCCGTCCCGACCCCTTGCCTGCCTCCGTCCTTCCCACCCCTCTACCCCGGACAGCTCTTGCTCGGGCCCCCTCCCGGGCCTGCCACCAGCTGAAGCTCCCCGCAGCGGTGCCCGCGGTGCCCGCGCCCACCGTGCGCCCCAGGCTGTGCAGGGCGAGCGGGGTCGCAGCGACCCTGGCCTGGCAGCCGGCTTCCCAGCAGCTACCGGCCCCGCCCACTTCCCTGGCCCAGCGCCCTCACCTGGGGGGGCCGGGGCTCCGGGCGGGGCGGGATCCCGACCAGGCAGAAGGCGACTCCATTCATCGGGTGGCAGCGGCGGCTCTGCGGCCGGGGCACGGCTGGGGGCGCAGGCAGGGACCCGGGAGGGGCGGGGCCGGGGGCGGGGCCGAGCGCGGTGTGGGGCCCCCCCCCGGGGTCCGCCCCCTCGCCCCTCCCCCTTTCCACCACCCACCCCGCGCTCCCTTCGGGGTGCCCCGGCGGCCTCGCTCAAGGGCCACAGACCTGCAACCGGGCTGAGGCAGAGGCGAGCGCTGCCTGAGAGTTGGATGTCAGAGCCCAGCCTGGGGAAGAGAGGCGGTCTCCAGGAGACGCTTGCCTGGCCTCTAAGGGACCGGCCCAGATAGAGGGCCATCCAGGCCCAGGAAAGAGGGAGGACAAGGGCACCGAACCCAGAACTAGCACGGGGACAGGGAGGGAGGGAGAGGGAAGCAAAGAGAAACAGCCAGCCAGAGATGGTCAGAAACAGAGATCCAGAGACCCAGAATGCATGAGAAAGGCAGAGACAAGATAGAGACAGTGCAGAGAGAGGCAGAGAAAGTCAGAAACAAAGATGAGACCCAGGATCAGAAAGGGGGGAAGACAGAAAAAGGCTTAGAGGCTTCCTTCCTTTTAGAGACCCCTAGACATTGAGACACAAGGGCAGATTTAGTGCAGGGGGTGGGGAGACGGGGTGCCCCTCAGGGTAAGCCCCTCCCAGCCAGAGCCTCAGCCCAGGATCCCAGAGAGGCAGGGGAGTCGAGGATAGAAGAGAGGCTGGCAGGTGCCCCAGCCATTCGGACCCCCACCCAGCCCGTCCTGGAGCTCAGGTCATGGGGCCAGCCCACAGTCCTGCTCTGCAGTGAACAGCAGTGACAGCAGAGGCTCCCAGTCACCAGCACCCCACAGCCACCCTTCCTGGCTTCACTCTGAGCTGGGCCTAAAGAGATGCCCTGGTCCTGAGCCAGCTTCTTTCCTTGTCCCCCAGAAGGACCCCCTCCAGCCCATCCCCTGACAGTCCAGGGAGGGACAGTCCTTCAGTCTTTCTTTTCCTTTTTTTTTTTTTTTTTTTTTTTTGGCAGGGTCTCACTCTGTCACCCGTGCTGGAGTACAGTGGCACAATCTAGGCTCACTGAAACCTCTGTTCCCAGGTACAAGTGATCCTCCCGCCTCAGCCTCCCCGAGTAGCTGGGACTACAGGCCCACACAACACTGCCCACCTAACTTTTGTATTTTGGTAGAGATGGGGGTTTCACCAGGATGGCCAGGCTGGTCTCGAACTCCTGACCTCAAGTGATATTCGCCTGCCTCAGCCTCCCAAAGTGCTGGGATTATAGGCGTGAGCCACCACACCTGGCCTTGTCCTTCATTATTAGAAAATAGCTAGAAAATTCTTTCTACTATCTAACTCCCATTCTTCCTGCTTCTTACTTCCTCCAGCTTATGCTTACCTCTTTCCTGTGACTTTTGCAGTTTAAGGGGCTTCCATATTCCTTTTCCCAGATTATGTAGAAAAGAAGGCGGAGGATAAAATAGGACTCAGAGAGAGGAGGCAGTGAAAGCGGGAAGGCCAGCTCTGCCTGCTGGAGTCACCACCTTCCTTGGGCAAGGAGACCCCTGAGAGCCAAGCAACCCCAAGACCCCCACCCCTTTACCCTTAGAGGGGTTGGGATGCCCCAGACAACAATTAGGCCATCCCTACTCCTGTGAACCTGAGGAATGAGATACTGACTGGGGTTTAGATCATATGCTTCATTTAATGTATTTTAAATCCCCTGGCGGTCAAGAGAAAGGGATTCTGTTTCATAATAATGGAGGAGCAGTTAAATGACTCCTCTCCCTTCCTCATCCCTTTTTATCAAGGTCATGTGCAGCCAGAATTAGCCTCCACTTCTGGAAAGTCCTTCCTGCTGTCCAACTGTAATCTGTCATACTGCCTGGACTTTTTTTTTTTTTTTTTTTTCTTGAGACAGAGTTTCACTCTTTTTGCCCAGGCTGGAGTGCAATGGTGCCATCTTGGCTCACTGCAACCTCTGCCTCCCAGATTCAAGCTATTCTTCTGCCTCAGCCTCCCAAGTAGCTGGGATTACAGGCGCCTACCACCACACCCGGCTAATTTTTTGTATTTTTAGTAGAGACGAGGTTTCACCATGTTGGCCAGGATGGTCTTGATCTCTTGACCTCGTAATCCACCCTCCTCGGCCTCCCAAAGCGCTGGGATTACAGGCATGAGCCACCGCGCCCGGCCTACTGCTTGGATTTTCTTGCTTAACTTTCAACCAGGTCCCTGTTCCTGCCTCTTTCTGCCCTGTAGCTCCAATGGTCCAATGCTTATTGCCACCTTGGCTGGGAGGTCCTTTCCTCCCAGGATAAAGGCTTGTCTCTGTGAGGGGAAGGGTTGGCATCTGAAATCAGACTGAACTGAGGCCATCGGGGAGGAGGGAGGGTGGTGGCCGTGGGGTGCCCCTGGCTCACTTTTTCCAGAGCCCAATGCCCTCAGACCCCGCAGGAGGGGGTGAGAGGAAATGAGCTCACACTGACCGGCAGGCGAATTCCTCCCTCCACAATGCGCTGCACAGCCTCCCCCACCCGCTCCCACTTCCCAGAAAGTGCGGCTCTCTCCCCACCCTGCCGCCCTTCCCACCTCTTCCTGCACCTTGACCTGCACCCCCACCCTGTCCCAGCCCACCTCATCTATCTTCTCTAGCTGCTCTTCCTCCTCACCTTCCTCTCCATCCGGGCTCCCCTTCCTCTCTCGACACTCTGGGTCTCACTCCATGCATCCTGCCATCCGCCCCAGCACCCATTGTATTCCTATACCGTCTTTTTTGGGGTTTGGAGCCATAGAGCCCAACATAGGGAGAGTCTCCCTGGTTGAGGACCCTCCTCATACTCCCCCTCTTTCCAAACTCCTTCCCCAGCCCAATCACCATCCTTCATTCACAAGGTCTACTATGTGAGGGGGTGGAGGAGAGGAGGGGGTGGGGTAGGTTGGCCCTGGGAATACAGAGATGAGGCCTAGATCCTTCCCTTGAGGGGCCTGGGTCTTCTCCAATTGTGACTCCATAGAGAACTCCCAGCACAGGAGCACATTCAGCTGGAGAAGCAGAGGAGGCTTCCCCAGGAGGTGCCTTGAGCTTCTTGGGCTTCGTGGATGGGGCAGGGGAGGGTGGGAGTAGGGAAAAAGGCACTCCAGGGAGAGGGATGCTCAGGGCAAACCAGGGAGGCAGGAGAGAGAGCAGGCTCCAGCATCGGCATCGTGGCTGGAGCCAAGTGGAGGGTGCCTATGGGCAGGAAGCATGGAGGGATGAGGAAGGAAACACAGACGGGGGTGTGATGCTGGAGGGGCTGCCCAGAGGCGCTTCCGTGCTAGCCTGGTTTGGGGCAGGGAGCTGAAGCAGCGATGTGCCATGGCCACTGTGGCACATAAGGGGAACAGGAATGGAGGGCGGCAAGCAAAGGGATTCTGGGAGAAAGGTACCAAAGCAAGGGGCAGGGGCAACAAACAACAGAGGCTCTGGGACTTGGTGAGCAGGAAGAAGGAAATGGAAGAGTGCAGGGCAAGGCCCAGGCTTGGAATATCAGGTTGTCTAGGGTGTTCACAGAGAGAGGGGACAAGCCAGGCACGAAGTCCTTTGTATATGAGATCCCAGTTAAGCCTCACAAAGGCCTGTGAAATAGATCTCAATCCTCATTCTACGGATAAGGAAAATGAGGCCCAGAGAACTCAAGTATCTTATCCAAGGCCATACAGGATTTGAACCCAGGCATTTGGGCTCCAGGGCCTACACACTTAACCCGCAGGCTGTGAGGCTGGTGGAATGGTGACAGGCTGCTTAAACCCTGGGTCCATCTTCTGAAAGAGAGGCTTGAGCTAGAGACTGGTAGTCCCTGAGACCAGGGGTGTGGTTCAGATTCTCCAGGGAGAGTGAAGAGTGAGAGGAACCCTGGCTTGGGGGTAGGCAGAGAAGGAGGAGGCAACAAGGACTGGGAGGAAGCAGGCAGCCAGAGAAGGTGGCACTGTGCGGGGGCAGAGACAACAGCCTCGGGGGCCAGTGGGTGTGGGGGTCGGACTGTGCAGGGAGGAGGGGCCCCAGGGAGGAGGGAGTCGAATCTGCCCACTGAGCATTAACAGGAAGGGACAGGCGGGCAGCACAGGTGGGTGTGGACAAGGCAGGTATCTGTTCGGGTGGGGAAGACTTCAGCAGGCTATTGGGTTGAGGAGCAGGTGCCAAGGAGAGACAGCCAGAGGGGACGCAAGGAGGGCATGATGAGCGGACTGGAGGAAAAAGTATCTGGAGGGCGGGGCTCCAGAGGAGGAACCCGGGTTTATGATGTCCTCAAAGGAGTGCTGAATCAAGAATCTGAAGACCTGGGTTCAAATTCGTGCTGCACCCTCCCCACCCCCAAGCCCCCAGTAGCTGTATGACTTTTGAGAACAAGTACATTCTCAGAACCTCAGTTTCACCCTCTGTAAAATGAAAACGATAAGGCCTTCTCGGCCTGCCTCTGATTTGAGGCTCACATTTGACAAAGAATCTGAAAAACTCTGTGAGCTGAAAAGGAAAAAGCATAATGTATGAAAGGTGTGTTATGGGGCACGGGCACCTACACCTGGCCCCAGCTCAGGCCCTTCCACCAAAAGAGAAAGAGCATCCCCTGGTGGAGAAGGACGGCAGGGCAGGACTAAAGGGGACAGCGGTTCTTGCACTTTCATAGCTTCAGCCCCCAGGTCCTCTACTTGTCCCCCACAGGCAACACCCCCACCACAGTTTGTATCTCCAAAGCGAGAGGGGCCCCATTTAATCAAGTCAAAAGACATTTATTGGCCAGTTGCGGTGGCTCACATCTGTAATCCCAGCACTTTGGGAGGCCGAGGAGGGCAGATCACTTGAGGTCAGGAGTTCGAGACCAGCCTGACCGACATGGTGAAATCCCATCTCTACCAAAAATACAAAAACTTAGCCAGGCGTGGTGGTGTGTTCCTGTAATCCCAGCTACTCAGGAGGCTGAGGCAGGAGAATCGCTTGATCTGGGGAGATGGAGGTTACAGTGAGCTGCGATCATGCCACTGCACTCTAGACTGGGCGATAGAGTGAGACTCTGTTTCAAAAAAAACAAAAAGCAAAACAAAAAATTAGCCAGGCATGGTGGCACGTGCCTGTAGTCTCAGCTACTTGGGAGGCTGAAGCAGGAGAACTGCTTGAACCCAGGAGGCAGAGGCTGCAGTGAGCCGAGATCGTGCCGTGGCACTCCAGCCTGGGTGACAGAGCAGAACATCGTCTCAAAAAAAAAAAAAATTATTGAGCACCTAGTACATGCGAACTGCTGTGTTGGGTGGTAGGGAGGGAACCGTCCCCATATTCCACGGAGGGCAAAAACACAGCAAAGGGTGCCTGGGATGGTGCTGAGATTGTGATGCAAGCACAATGTTGAGCAAAACAAGAAGGGGCCTCCAGTGACTAGGGGAGGAAGAAGGGGTCTTGGGAGGCAGGCAGGGTTTGTCCTAGACCTCAAAGCCCTCTACTAGCAAACGTCAGAGAAAGGAGGGAGAGGGTGGGGCGCAGGCGCTGGCCACAGCCGCAGACATCCCATAGAGTGAACCTCACTGAGCATCTTTAATGATGGAGGGTGGGGCAATGGTCCACTCAAGATGATGCCAGTTCCCACTCATCCCTGGTGTCAGGTCCCCCAGGAATCCTGTGAGAAGAATCCCACCTGAACACCCCTTGGGGAGGGAGGCTGAAGACCCATGGCCAGGCTGGGGCCAAAGAGCTCTGCTAATCTGCCAAGCAGCTGGGGCCTACGCAGGAAACCGCTGGACAGCTGGCTACGGCGGGAGCAAGAGGCTGCATCTTCTCTGAGCCGGCAGCAGGGTAAGCTGGCAGCAGGGTAAGCAAGCCACACCCAGCGAGGCCCCATGTCAGGGCAGGAGGTGGCCGACAGAAAATCCACCCCTGCCACTCTGAACTGGCCATCTTTAGGGAAACTATGTTTGGGAAACCCAGCCCAGCAGGCTTTTCACTGTGTGACACCCTGTCAGGGAAGGCCGGTGGCACGGACCGTGTGTATGAGTGAGTGTGCGCAAGGCTCAAAGATGCCTTACAAAAACCATGCCGTCACTCAGCAGGGGCTTGCAAACACCAAGACGGAGAGGAAAGGAATTAAAATATGTTGAGCACCCACTATGTGCCAAGCTCTTTATAAACATTATTTCATTTAGTCCCCATGACAACACTGTAAGGTGGGTATTATTAGCCCCGCTATGTAAATGAGGAAACAGACCCAGAGAGGCTAAGTAGCTTGTCCAAGATCTCCCAGCTAGGATTCAGGATTCTAGCCGAAGTCTGATGTTGCTCTTTCTATCGAATGATCCCTCTGGGAGGGGTCAGGCCAGGGAGTTCATTCCAGCTCAGGATGCTAAATTCTACGGTTCTACATAGGGCTTTTCAATTCTTCCTGCTTCTGTTCCAGGCTCCCAGCCCCTGCTCAGCCCCACCTGGTCCCTACACATCACTGCACATGGGACCCACCCTCCTCCCTGTCTCCATTTTGCCTTTCTGGAAGGGAGGAAGGAGAGGAGCAAAGAGGAAAGAAGGGGAACATAGAGGAAGGGAAGAGAGAGGAAGCAAAGGGGAAGGGATTAGAGAGGAGACTCCCACCTCCCCGTCGAAACTCTGGAAATCCCCCTGCAGCTGCTCCCCTCTCCTCTGTCTGGCCCTGAGCCAGCCCTGGGTGGGAGTGTTGGGAGTCAGATGAGGAGAAAAGAGGGGCGGGACTGACCACAGTGGGGCAAGCCCCTCAGTCCTGGCACGCACCCCACCCATCAGTTCCAGCCCCCGTGAGGGATTCCAGGCATGCTCCCCTTTAAGGAAGCCCTCCATGCCAAAATCCACACATACCAAACAGACACATCAGCGGCTCACGCACTATAAAAGGATTCTTTGCTTTACAAGAGGGCTCAGCACATGGGAAACTTAAAATAGGAGCTTCTCCTGGTGCAATGAAAGAAGCTCTGATTTCAGACACACTCCATACACACCATGCTTCCGGTGCATCCAGAAAGCTGGGCGTTAACCACATCAGCCTAGGCACCTCGGAGAGTGTGCCGATCATCAGAGTCCATGTCTGTGGGGAGGGACCTCACAGTCCAGGGGACAGGCTGAGCTGCTGTGCTTGGCAGAGGTGTCCTAGGACATCTAGAAAGGACCAAGAAGCCACCACTTGGCATAGCTGGCAGAGATTTCACAGCAGCCCAGAGAGGATGAATGTCCAAGGCTTCCCAATGATTCTGTAATGGAGCCAAGGGCAGAAGCCCAAAGTCCTGACTCCCCTTGAGGTTTCTCCTCCCAGGGGAGGGGACAGGGGAGCAGGCTGTGGTCTGTCCTCTGGGAAAGGGGAAGCGGCTGATCCCCAGAACAGTTACGGAAGGCTGATGATGGCCAATGATGGGCAGATGGGCTACTTGGAGGAACAACTCAGGCTGAGCTGCAGGTCCGGTGAGATGCATTTAGGATTCTCTAGACAGGAAGTAGTAGGGGCCCCTAGCCCTGCCCCTCTTTTAAAAAAAAATCCAGGTGAAATTCACGTAACGTAAAATTAGCCATTTTACAGTGAGCAATTCAGTGGCATTTACTACTCTTCCCTCCCTCCCCGCCCTACCACTATTTTTGTGTTCAGTCAGTAATGACAATAGCAGCCAGGCCTGGTGCTCTGGGGAGCTGCCATTGGCCATTTGAATTAATGCCCAAGATGCCAAACAGGCCTGGAAACTGGACCAGCCACAGCCCCGCCCCAGACTCACACCCAGCCCAGGGAGGATGCCTAGAGCACTTTATGCCTCCCAGTGCCCCTCTCCAACCCCCCAGAACTTAGGGTCACCCCTTCCGCAGACTCCACCTCCCCCTGACTCCTCACCCTCCACTCCTCCTCACGCCTCTCCTCACCACCATCACAGGCCACCCACAAGCCCTCTGCCAGAGTGACAGGGGGCCTGTGCTCAGCCTGGAGGGGAGGGTCTCAGAGCTAGGGCCCCCAGCCACTGCTTTAGGCAGAATAGTCCCAAAGAGCTTGGGCCAGGAAAAGAAGGGAGTTAGGGCGGCTGAGCACTGAAAAGTGTGTCCCAAATAGAAAATCTATCCCGCCTCTCCAGACCCCACCTGAGACCTCACCCCAAGTGGGGGTTGGGAAGGGAGCAAGGCAACCCTTGGAGCAGCCCCCTCGCTCTGCCCCCCATCAGGTTGCTGGCCTTTCTTAGATCAGGGTGCTGCAAGTGAGGATACAGCCCCTTGCTCACTGAAGGGGACTGGTCCGGCTTGTCTGGGATTTGCTGAGCTCCGTGCAGGGAATGAGAACTCTGACCAGAGGGGGTCTTCATCCCCGCCCACTGAGCCCAGCCCACAATCAGTGTATTCTGATGGAGCCTGTGTGAAAGGAAGGCGGCATACCCCTCCCAAAACCTGGCTGGGGCTGCAGCTCTGCCTTTGGGGTGCATTTGGAGAAAGCCTCCTAGCCCACCCCATCTTTTCACTGACATGAAATGGTGGCAGCAGCTGCTGCAGCTGCTGTGACTGGGAAAGGAGGGGAGCCGGGCTGGAAGAAACCCCTTGATGTGTAGGGGGAGGGGACTGGCATATCTTGAGGTCCCACCAGGAGGGACTGGGGGTCAACGAACCGGTAGTCATATGGCACACAGCCCACCCACTCCTTCATTCTGCAGAGCCTGTAGCCTTCTTGGGCCTGGGTTCAGGGAGCAGGGGCTGTACTCTTACCAAGAGGGGATGGAGGTTTCTCCGTGTGGGTGATCTCTTTCTGGAAAGGGGGTGGGGAGAGAGGTGCCCTCTGCACACGCCTCCCTGGGTGTCAGTGATAGGGGAGTACTCGTGTGTGTGTGTGTGTGTGTGTGTGAGCTCTGTGTCACATCAGTCCCATCCCTCCCCCAGAGCCCCCGCTCCGCCCGGAGCTCCAATGCCCCAACCCCTCCCTCGGTGGCGGCCCTCGGCGCTCGGCGCGCCCACCTCGCCGGGTCACAACGCCCGCAGCTCTCTCTCCGCTCTCGGCCGCGCACCCACGCCCGGCGCCCGCTCACCTGCTCCATGCTGGGCCCTGCTATGCCGTCCTCGCCGCGCCGGCCCCGGGGGGCGCAGGGGGAGGCGGCCCCTCCATGCGCCCTGTCCGGGCAGCTGCACCCGGCGACCGCCAAGCGCAAGGAGCGGCTGGTGTCAGCGCCCGAGCCCCCTCCCCGCCCCGCCCCGCCGGCCCCGCCCCTCCGCCCGCCCCCTCCCCTCCTCACCCCGCCCGGCCCGTGGCAGCACCGCGCACCGGCGAGCACACGCGCTCACACGCAACCGCACAATCGCACGCACGCACGTGGGGGCACACACACTCGAACACACACACAACGCGCACCCGACCCTCGCACATCCCGAGCTCGCCCGCTCCGGCACCCCCTGTTCTGCCCGTCCTGGGGGCGCTGCTAGGGGAAAGGAGACCCCGGCAAGCGAAGCCCCTTTCCTCATTCCTGAGGCTCATCGGAGTCGGAAGGACCCCACTCTCATGCTACAGGGGCCAGAGAGGGGCTTGCCAGAGGTCTCGCCGCACCTTGGCAACAGAGCTGATCCCAGTTGATCCCAGACCAACTGCCTCTCAAGCTGACGACTCGCTGCAGGGGGTGACTGACAGCAGGCCAGAGACACCCAGAGCACTGGGACTCAGGGAGACACTGTGCCACCCCCACCTCGAGAACGCTGTGGGAACAGGGAGCTGTCGCCAACGTCCAGCCTATAGTCGAAGGTGTTCTGAGGCCCTTGGCTGGGTGTGGGAAAAAGAGATCGGGATTCCTGTTGCCCACCCAGTAAGCCATGTTCCTGGCACTTGCCAAGCAGGAGGAGAGGGTTGATCTGTTTATCCACTCCCAGAGAAGGGGGATCTGAACCCCCAGACACTACTGGAGAACCTAACGTGTGGGCAGCGGGGCCACCCACTCTGGTGAAGACCAAGGAGATGGCAAAAAGACACCTTCGCTCTCCGACACCCTCCATCAGGGGTGGCTCCTGACCACCCACTGCCCTCTGTTCTGCCTCTGACAGGGCAGGGCAAACTGAGAGGGGCATCACATAAATGGTCATGTGAGAGGTGGGCACGCTGCCCCAGGCAGGGGTATGCAGTCCCCAGTGGACAGGGGTGGAAATTAAACTGCCCTGAGGTGGGCACGCTGCCCCAGGCAGGGGTACGCAGTCCCCAGTGGACAGGGGTGGAAATTAAACTGCCCTGAGGTGGGCACGCTGCCCCGGGCAGGGGTACGCAGTCCCCAGTGGACAGGGGTGGAAATGAACCTGCCCCGAGGTGGGCAGTGGGGCGGAGGCATTGGTTTACACGGACTGGCTGCCCACACCCCCGGGCCAATACCCAGGCTGGCATGAAGGTGGCTTCACCACTTCTCACTGAGCCCTGGCCTTTTTGTTAGGCACCAGAGGATGAGGGAGAGGGGGTGGGAAGCTGAGATGGGGAGAGTTAAGATCCTCAGTGGCTCAGACAAAGGGGGCTTTATAGGCTGGGTGTGGGGGGCATGTTGGGAGCAGGAGACAGGAATGTGGGCCAGGGAGGCCCTGAGCTCCGGGCAGCCGATTTTGGGGCTGAAGTTGGACTCCCCCAGCCTCCCATGCTGTGGCCCTGCAGGGTATTTGCTGCTTTGCTCCTGGGACTACAGCCAGGAGTACCCGGAGCCCTCATCCCTGGCCTCCCCTGGTGGCAATCTGGTGGGCACTGCCCACGCATTCCCAGTTTTCCCTGACCAGCTGGCTGCCGCCTCTCTTGGCTTCCCCACCAGTGCCCTCCCAGTGGCCTTGTGGCTCTTGTCTGCTACTCAAGGACCCCGCTGGCTGCCTGGGGAGGGAGGGACAGACTTGGGTGGGGTCACAAGGCTATGAGGTCAATGGGGCCCTTTGTCCCTTCAGACGGAGCCTGTCTTGAGCTAAAGAGACTGGAGACAGAGAAGAGTGTCAGCCAGCAAGCCTGCCCCTCTCCCTGAGCCGCACTCTCCCGGCCTGTGGTGTAGCGGGGCCCTGGCTGTGGAAGCCAGGCTCCATTCTCTCCAGTTGGTTTCCCTCAGGTTCTCTTTCAGTGCTGAGGAAGTGAAAACAAGAAGGTGGTGGCAGCGGTAGCCACCCATGCTGGGCCTCTGAAACAGTTGTTGCTTGGCCAGGCCTAGGGTCTGGTGTTGGGCTTTGCAAGATCAGGGACTGCATGTCCTCAGAGATGCTAATCTGGCTCTCAGGAGTAAATGCCTACTAGCCAAAGTCATGGTGGCTAGATTGCTAAACCCAATGCTATCTTATCAACACACCCTGAACACTGCAGTAAGCTTCACAAGCAGAGCCCCTAAATAGAGAAGGGATAGTACCACCCACAGTCTCTGTGCCAGCCTGCAGGGTCCACAAGTGCAGCACCCCCAATTCTCCCTCCTCCCTGGAAGGCTGGATACCCTAGTGCTTCTCTTCTTCTACATCCCAGAGGGACCAGAACCTTCAGCAACAATGTTGCCTCAGAGGTACAGCAGTGTGGAGAGGGGCAGGGCTCATTTGATATGAGCCCAGGCTGGAGTGCAGTGGTGCAATCACCACTCACTGCTGCCTCGACCTCCCAGGCTCAAATGATCCTCCCACCTCAGCCTGAGTAGCAGGGACTACAAGTGCATGCCACCATGCCTGGCTAATTTTTTATTTTTTTAGAGACGGCTCTCAGTGTGTAGCCCAGGCTTCCATGGATATTTATTATTTATTCTATCTCTTTGATAAAGTTAAAATAGGATACTTATCTCTTGATGAGTGTCTCGGCCAAAAACAATCTTTTAGGGGTTTAAAAAAAAATGTTCTGGGTGGGTCAGCGTCGAATTTTCCAACCATCTCTTCCAGAGGCTTCAAGAGGGAGGCAGACCAGGATTCACCTCCCAGACCTGCCATTTAATATTCACATAGTTTTGGGCAAGTGTTCTGACCTCTCTGACCTGCAGCTCCCTTATCTGTAAACCAAACATGCTAACTGCATCACCTCACAGAGCTGTTGAAAGATGACATGAGAATGTGAGTCTAAAATGCTTGGTCTACTGGTGGGCACAGAAGTGATCAATAAAAGTTAAGCACCGGCAGGGTGTGGTGGCTCACGCCTGTAATCCCAGCACTTTGGGAGGCCAAGGCTAGCGGATCACCTGAGGCCAGGAGTTCGAGACTAGCCTGGCCAACAAGGTGAAACCCCGTCTCCACCAAAATTACAAAAAATTAGCTGGGCATGATGGTGCATGCCTATAATCCCAGCTACTAGGGAGGCTAAGGCAGGAGAAATTCTTGAACCTGGGAGGCGGAGGTTGCTGTGAGCCGAGATTGTGCCACTGCAGTCCAGCCTGGGTGACAGAGTGAGACTCCATCTCAAAAAAAAAAAAAAAAAAAAAAGTTAAGTGCCTTCTACAAAGGACTGAATTAATTCATCTTATGTTGATTATTATTAGTTTTAGCTCAGCAGGTGACGATTTCTGACCTTGTCCCCAAATTCTAGAAGGCTATACCCTGGCTACAACCAGGTGTTCCCTTTGCGGGTGGCACCTGCTTTCAGCCAGGTGGGGGCTAGAGATGAAGAATGGCAGTTTCCAGCCCGGTGCTCATCCCTGCCCCCCAGCCTACTTCCTTCCACCTCGGTAGCCTCCAGGGCTCCCTGGGGAACAGGGAGAAGGTGGAAACGGAGCTAAGAGCCATGGGTAAGGCAGACAACTCCCGGGGTGCCATGGGCCTAGGAAGGGAGGAAGGAGGGGGATTACCCAGGAGGGAGTGGAAGGAGATGAGAGGGAAGGGGGGGGCGGCGGGTGGCGGGCCCCACTCCTGCACCTGCTGCTCTGAGAACAAAGCCAAGAATGATGCAATCCTGGCCTGGTGCAGCTGAGGCTGCAGGGCCCCGAGAGAGAAGTGGGTGTCAGGGGTGGGGAGGGCAGTGGGCAGCAGGGCAGGACGACTGACCTTGATTCACAGCCAATGTGTGGTCCCTTCATGAGGCCCCTCAGCCTCCTCCTGAAGCCCCTCACCCAGGGCCAGACCCCTCCCCAGTAGTCACAGCCACCTAACAGGCAGGAGTCGGGCATGATGCAACCAGGCCATCACTCCAGGCAGTCTCCTCGGAGGGAGGGGCATGAGGAGAGGCCCAGACGATGGTGTCTCCGAGGCCCCATCCGGCTCTCAGGCCTCGGGCGGCCGGTCTCTGCCCGCACCCTCTCCATACTGGAGACAAAAGGGCAAAGTCCTCCGAGAAGGTGAGATGGGAAGGTTCAGGAGAGCCCTAACCCGGAGCCTGCACAAAATAGTGTCTATTTATAGAATTAACTAGAACCCGCAGCAGACACGGACATGGTCCTGGGCCCCAGTATCTCCCATCAGCAGCCATCAAGCCAGCGGGGGCAGAGTGCATGAACGTGGCATCCACCGTCCCCAGGTGTCCGCCTCGGCCCCCCAACTCTGCCCCAGAGCTAGGAGAACAAAGGCTTCTCGCTCTCCCTCCACCTGGAGGAGGGGGTCGTGTCCCACACACCAGGGCCAGGTGAGGGATGCCTCATGGGCCAGGGTCCCTGAAAGGGCAGGGCGTTTAATGGGTTAACAGAAGAGGACTGGAGACACCATGTTTAGGAATATTTAAGTCCGGCCTCACCCCACCACCACCGAGGGGACCTGAGGGAACAGCAGGGTGGCTTAGCCCTGAGGAGCCACTAGGTGGCAGGAGAAGCCCAATGACTCACTCAGCTCTGCCCACAGCCACCAGCAGCCTCCGAGCCCTTCCCCACCTGGAAGCTCCCTCCTTTTTCCCTACAGCCCACCCCTCTGCAGCCTCCGGTCAGAGGAGCTTTTCATTCTTCCTCTGCCTTTGGCAAAAAGAATCTCAATCCTAGTTTTCAAAATACTGCTAATAGGGCCGGGCGCAGTGGCTCACGCCTGTAATCCCAGCACTTTGAGAGGCTGAGGTGGGAGGATGGCTTGAGCCCAGAAGTTTGAGGTTGTAGTGAGCTACAAATAGCATTGTTGCTCTCCAGCCTGGGTGACGGGCGAGACTCTTTCCCTCTCTCCGCAAAAAAAAAAAAAAAAGCCCGCTAATAATAATGATCATGGGGCCAGGAACGGTGGCTCATGCCTGTAATCCCAGCACTTTGGGAGGCTGAGGCGGGTGGATCACCTGAGGTCAGGAGTTCGAGACCAGCCTGGCCAACATGGTGAAACCTAGTCTCTACTAAAAATACAAAAATTAGCCAGGCGTGGTGGCAGATGCCTATAATCCCAGCTACTCAGGAGACTGAGGCAGGAGAATTGCTTGAACCCAGGAGGCAGAGGTTGCAGTGAGCTGAGATCTTGCCACTGCAATCCAGCCTGGGTGACAGACAGACACCCCATCTCAATAGTAATAATAATAATAATAATAATAATAATGATCATAATCAGTGCCCAGAGAGAGAGAGAGAGGGAGATGACACACATTTGAGACAGAGTCTTGCTCTGTTGCCCAGGCTGGAGTGCAATGTCACCATCACCACTCACTGTAGCCTGGACCTTCCAGGCTCAAGCGATCCTCTCACCTCAGCCTCCTGAGTAGCTGAAACTACAGGCGCACGCCACCATGCCCAGTTAATTTTTTACTGTTTATGGAGACAGGGTCTTGCTATGTCGCGCAGGCTTTTGTGGGTATTTATTGAGTGCTCAAGATGTACCAGGCATTTTACACATGTCTCATTTACTCACACGTGAGCTAGGAAATAAAACTCAGGAGGAAACAGACCAAAAAAGCATAAATTGCCCAAGATCACACAACCAGCAGGTAGTAGAGCTGGGACTCAAACTTGGGTCAGCAAATCCTGGGCCAGGCCCTCCCCAGAAGTCTTAACAGGCAGGCAGGAGCATGGGAGGAGGCAAAGAGCCTGTGGATGCCCCTGAGATGTCTCATCTGCTATCCTCACCACCCCTCTCCCCCACAACCCCTTGAGATTCTAGGAGGGTGTCTTAGTCTTGGGAGTGAGATGTGAAGAGGTTGTCTAAGAGATTCAAGCTCACAAAGCCTCTGCCCTGGCTGAGAACCACAGCACCATCCTCGAAGCCTCTCCTCCAGACTCCACAGTGCATTCTGCAGTCTCCCCCACCAGCATTGCTGAAAACAGTTCCCACATAAACTCCCATTCCAACATGGGAGCTCCCCAATCCAGGCCCAAAGGTGATTCCAGCCCAGAAGACCTTTCCCCACTGCCACCTCCCTCCTGGCCTGGCTCTGCCTCTGACGTGCTCCATGGTTTTTGGCAAACATTCACAGGTATCCCTTCATGTGCTTGGCTGGGGGGTGAGGGTCATCCCGGAAGATGAGCAAGACACAGAGCCCACTCTCCACATGCAGTCGGCATTTAACATGTCCAGAGCCACATGGGATCCCAGTCAAAGAAATATCTGTCCCGTATCCCGACAGGTTTTTGTTTGTTTGTTTTGAGACAGAGTTTCGCTCTGTCACCCAGGCTGGAGTGCAGTGGCTCAATCACAGCTCCCTGCAGCCTTGATCACCTGGGCTCAATCAATCCTCCTGCCTCAGTCTCTTAAATTGGTTGGGACTACAGGCACACGTCACCATGCCCAGCTAATTTTTTTTTTTTTCTTAGACATGGGGTCTTGCTGGCCAGGCGCAGTGGCTCACGCCTGTAATCCCAGCACTTTGGGAGGCCGAGGCGGGTGGATCATGAGGTCAGGAGATCGAGACCATCCTGGCTAACATGGTGAAACCCCGTCTGTACTAAAAAAATACAAAAAATTAGCCGGGCGTGGTTGCGGGCATCTGTAGTCCCAGCTACTCAGGAGGCTGAGGCAGGAGAATGGCATGAACCCAGGAGGCGGAGCTTGCAGTGAGCCGACATCACGCCACTGCACTCCAGCCTGGATGACAGAGTGAGACTCCGTCTCAAAAAAAAAAAAAAAGAGATGCGGTCTTGCCATATTGCCTAGTTTGGTCTTGAGCTTCTGGGCTCAAGCAATGCTCCTGACTCTCTGTTTTCTTTTTTTTTTTTTTTTTTGAGACCGAGTCTCCCTCTGTCACCCAGGCTGGAGTGCAGTGGCACGATCTCGGCTCACTGCAACCTCCGCCTCCCAGATTCAAGTGATTCTTCTGTCTCAGCCTCCTGATTAGCTGGGATTACAGGTGCCCACCACCACGCCCAGCTAATTTTTATATTTTTGTAGAGATGGGGTTTCACCATGTTGGCCAGGCTGGTCTCAAACTCCTGACCTCAGGTGATCCACCTGCCTCTGCCTCCCAAAGAGCTGGGATTACAGGCATGAGCCACCATGCCTTCCCCATACTCCTGACTCTTAAAGTGCCGGGATTATAGGCATGGGCTACTGCACCGGGCCCATATATCAGGTTTTTCAATATCAGGGCGTGGGGGAGAAGAGGCACCGAGAGATGACACCCACTGCATAGGGAAACATCTTGACTTTATCGGTCTCACACACAGGACAGCTGTTGCCAAAGACCTTCCTACCGATTTCCAAACCTTCTCAATGTCCCCCAAGCTCAGCTATTACCATTCTCTCTTACTTTTCTCTCCCAGTATAAACCTAGCTAGTCTCTCCCGTTCTCCCATCATCCGTGGATCTGCAGAATAAGGGCCCAGAGACAAAATCAAGTTTCTCAGCAGTGCAGGGGCCAGGAAGCCAGGCCTTGACACCCACCCTCCACCCTGACCCTGATGAGATGAGAAACCCGGGATGTAAGCCTAGGATGTGAGAAGGGGGCCTGGGTTGAGCTCTCTTTAAATGCAGGGTTTCTGTTAAGTGATAACTCAGCAGGGAGTAGCAGGTGGCTCAGTGCAATCTCTGGCCACTGGACCAAGCCAGCTGACCCTAGATCAGTAGCATCTTCCATCCAAGAGCAGCGACAGCTCTGTCATCCTCTATGATGCCAAGAGGAAGCAGTCCACATCCCAACTCTGGAACATCTTGGGTTACCACTGTATACTTCTTTCTTTCTCTTTTTTCTTTCCCTCCCTCCCTCCCTCTCTCTCCCTCCCTCCCTCCCTCCCTTCCTTTCTCTCCCTCCCTCCCTCCCTCCCTCCCTTCCTCTCTCTCTCCTCTCTCTCTTTTTACTTTTTTTTTTGGTCAGAATCTCACTCTGTTGCCCAGGCTGGAGTGCAGTGTCACGATCTCAGCTCACTGCAACCTCCGCCTCCTGGGTTCAAGCGATCCTCCTGCCTCATCCTCCACACACAGGCATGTGCCACAATGCCTGTCTAATTTTTTGTATTTTTTAATAAAGATGGGGTTTCACCATGTTGACCAGGCTGGTCTCAAACTCCTGACCTCAGGTGACCCACCCACCTCGGCCTCCCAAAGTGCTGGGATTACAGGCGTGAGCCACTGCATCCACCTTGTATCACATCTTTCACACTCCTACTCCAACCATGAAAATTTCAGTCTCTTGATAAAGTTTTGCAGAAGACTGACATTCGGGGCCGGGCGCAGTGGCTCACGCCTGTAATCACAGCAATCTGAGAGGCTGAGGCAGGTGGATCACTTGAGGCGAGGAGCTAGAGACCAGCCTGGCCAACATGACAAAACCCAGTCTCTACTAAAAAATACAAAAATTAGCCGAGTGTAGTGGCGCATGCCTGTAATCCTAGCTACTTTGGAGGCTGAGGCATGAGAATCACTTGAACCTGGGAGGCGGAGGTTGTAGTAAATTGAGATCGTGCCACTGCACTCCAGCCTGTGATAAAGTGAGACTCCATCTCAAAAAAAAAAACAAGAGGAAAAAGACTGGCATTTGGTGACTAAAAATCCCCACCTCTAAACAATCCAGTTGTCCAGTGTGAAAGGTGGAGATCCAGGTTCAAGGACTGGCTGACTAGAGACCAGGGAATATTAGCAACATTCCTGGGAAGGGGGCTGATCTCATCTCCTCAACTTACCACCACCTTGGCATGGCCATTTAACTGTGCCAGGCCCTGAAAGTGGGGAGAGAGATGAATAGGGCACTGTCCCTCGCAGAGGTCACAGTCAGAACAAGCAGGCAGAGATAGATGAACAAATGTCATAAGAGAGGAAAGAGCCATTTGTTTGTGGCTAGTGACAATTCCAATTCCACAGAGTGACCCTGGGGCAGGGTCCTGAAGAATGAGTTCAGCAGGTAGAGAGGGTGACAGGTAAGGGTCCTCCAGGCACAGGGTGAACCATGAGAGAAGGCAGAGTTGCAGGAGGGATGCCATGATTACAGGCTTCAGGTCACACGTGTCAGGGAAGGAGAAACAGCATTGGAAGGCAGGTCGAGGGTCAAGATTTCAATGGGGATTTCTCTTGGTTGAAAGACATCAAAGACTGTAAACTAAAGAAATGACACCATTGGGCATGGTGGCTCATGCCTGAAATCTCAGCACAGGCCAAGGTGGAGGATGCTTGAGCCCAGGAGTTCCAGACCAGCCTGGGCAACATAGTGAGACACTGTCTCTACAAAAAGATTAATTAGCCAGGCATGTTGGCCTGTATCTTAGTCCCAGCTACTCAGAAGCCTGAGGTGGGAGGATTGCTTGAATCTGGGAGGTTAAGGCTGCAGTGAGCTGAGACTGAGCCACTGTACTCCAACTTGGGAAACACAGTGAGACCTTATAGAAGGACATTTTGAAGGACTAGAGAGGAGAAACAGGAAGCAGGAAGACCAGTTGAAATTGTCCAGGTTCACAAAGAATACCTAGTGAGGACATGGCAATAAACAGACGGATGGTGAAATCATAGCTTCAATGGGAATCTGTGCAGCAGAAGAAGCTGCACAATTCCTCTCAAAAACCCCTTGGGAAGGGGCTCCATTAGGGATCAGCTAGTGCCTCTCCTGAGCTGGAGTCAACTCTTGTGCCTTTGGCTGAGCACCAGTGAAAACAGTTGGTCTTCAGAATCCACGTAGTACAAATATGCACTAGAATCCTTATACGCGAGATGCTCACACTATGAGAGGCTGGAGGGAACCAAGAGACATAAAACTTACTGTTCCCATCTCACCTTCAATCGGGGGGGACACACAATGGAATGAATGAGGAATCTCCGGCACTATTACTTGCCAAGTGCTTATCATTGAATTCAAGTAAGTATGTGCATGAGAAGACTCCATTGCAGAGGTTTGATGGAACAGCCTTTGTGATGAGGAGATGAAGCAGGTAGTTTCAGGTTTGGAGGTGAAGACAGTGGGAAGGGGTTTTATTTGGGGCCCATTGTTTCCAAAAGAATGCTAGGCTGGGCACAGTGGCTCATGCCTATAATCTCAGTGCTTTGAGAGGCCAAGGGGGAAAATTGCCTGAGGCCAGGAATTCAAGGCTGGAGTGAGCTGCCCTTCAGCCTGGGCATCATTAGCGAGACTCTTTCTCTATCAAAATTAAAAAAAAAAGTTTTTAAGTTAGCCAGACGTAGTGGCACATGCAGTCCCACCTACTCAGGCGGCTGAGGCAGGAAGTCAATGCAACTGGTCACCCAAGAGCTCTGATGGAGCTGCACAAGGAGATGAGTGTTGTTTTTGTGCCTGCTAACACAACATCCATTCTGCAGCTGATGGATCAAGGAGTAATTTCAAGTCTTATTTATTTATTTATTTTTCTGAGATGGAGTCTCTCTCTGTTGCCCAGGCTGGAGTGCAATGGCGGCTCCCTGCAACCTCTGCCTCCCAGGTTCAAGTGATTCTCATGCTTCAGCCTCCCAAGTAGCTGGAATTACCGGCATGCATCACCACACCTGGCTAATTTTTGTATTTTTAGTACAGATGGGGTTTCATCATGTTGCCCAGGCTGGTCTTGAACTCCTGACCTCAGGTGATCCACCCGCCTCGGCCTCCCAAAGTGCTGGGATTACAGGCATGAGCCACTGCGCCCAGCCGCAGCTTTTTTTTTTTTTTTTTTTTTTAGATGGAGTCTTGCTCTGTTTCCTAGGCTGGAGTGCAGTGGTGGTGTGATCCTGGCTCATTGCAGCCTCCACCTCTCAGGTTCAAGCAATTCTCCTGCCTCAGCCTTCTGAGTAGCTGGGATTACAGGTGTGTGCCACCACACCCAGATAATTTTTGCATTTTTAGTAGAGACGGGGTTTCACCATGTTGCCCAGGCTGGTCTTGAACTCCTGACCTCAGGTGACCCGCTCACCTTGGCCTCCCAAAGTGCTGGGATCACAGGCGTGAGACACTCCACCTGGTCCTCAAGTTTTACTATTTAAGAAATACATTCATGCCGGGCGCAGAGGCTCATGCCTGTAATCCCAACACTTTGGGAGGCCAAGGCGGGCAGATCACGAGGTCAGGAGATCGAGACCATCCTGGCTAACACAGTGAAACTCCGTCTCTACTAAAAATACAAAAAATTACCCGGGCGTGGTGGCAGGCTGCTGTAGTCCCAGCTACTCAGGAGGCTGAGGCAGCAGAATCGCTTGAACCTGGGAGGTGGAGGTTGCAATGAACCGAGATCACGCCACTGCACTCCAGCCTGGGCGACAGAGTCTCACTCTGTCTCAAAAAAAAAAAAAAAAAAAAAAAAAAGGAAATACATTCCTCTGATGGATCTGGGCAATGCAAATTAAAAACCTTTTGGAAAGGACTTGCCATTTTAGATGCCATTAAGAATATTCATGTCAGGCGCGGTGGCTCACAATTGTAATCCCAGCATTTTGCAAGGCCAAGGCGGGTGGATCGCCTGAGGTCAGGAGTTCAAGACCAGCCTGGCCAACATGGTGAAACCCCATCTGTACTAAAAATACAAAAATTAGCTGGGCATGGTGATGCACACCTGAAATCCCAGCTACTCGGGAGGCTGAGGCAGGAGAATCGCTTGAACCCAGGAGGCGGAGGTTGCAGTGAGCCGAGATCGCGCCATTGCACGCCAGCCTGGGTGACAGAGAGCGACTCCATTTCCAAAAAAAAAAAGATCATTCATGATTCATGGGAGGAGGTCACAGTATCAACATGAACAGGAGTTTTGAAAGAAGTTAATTCCAACCCACATGGATTACTATGAGGGGTTCAAGACTCCAGTGGAGGAAGTAACTGCAGATGTGGTGGTAATAGCATAACTAGAATTAGAAGTGGAGCCTTGAAGATGTGACTGAATTGCTACAATTTTATGATAAAACTTAAACAGATAGGAGTTGCTTTTTTTTAAGGGACAAGACTGGGTCTTGCTTTGCTGCCCAGGCTGGCCTTAAACTCCTAGGCTCAAGGGATCCTCCTGCCTTGGCCTCCTGAGTAGCTGGGGCTACAGGTGTGTACCATCACACCTGTCTGGAGTTACTGCTTATGGATGAGCAAAGAAAGTAGTCTCTTAAGATAGAATCTACTCCTGGTGAAGATGCTGTGAACTTTGTTGAAATGACAACAAAGGACTAAGAATGGTACATAAACCTAGTTGATGAAGCAGTAGCAGGATTTGAGAGGGCCGACTCCAATTTCGAAAGGAGTTCTACTGCGTGGAAATGCTATCGAAAAGCATCACATGCTACAGAGAAATCTTTTTTGAAAATAAGAGTCAAATCATTGCAGCAAACCTTATTGGTGTCTTCAGAAATTGCCACAGTAGGCCAGGCGCAGTGGCTCACGCCTGTAATCCCAGCACTTTGGGAGGCGGAGGTGGGCAGATCACGAGGTCAGGAGATTGAGACCATCCGGGCTAACACAGTGAAACCCTGTCTCTACTAAAAATACAAAAAATTAGCTGGGCGTGGTGGTGGGCGCCTGTAGTCCCAGCTGCTCGGGAGGCAGAGGCAGGAGAATGGCGTGAACCTCGGAGGCGGAGCTTGCAGTGAGCCGAGATCGCACCACTGCACTCCAGCCTGAGCGACAGAGCAAGACTCCATCTCAAAAAAAGAAAAAAGAACAAGAAATTGCCGCAGCCACCCCAACCTTCAGCAACTGCCACTCTAATCCATTAGCAGCCAACAACATCGTGGTAAGATGCTTCGTAAGCGAAAAGATTACAATTTGCTGAAGGCCCAGATGATCGTGTTTTTTAGCAATAAAGTATTTTTAAATTAAGCACATTATTTTTTAAGATTACAGACTTACAACAGCATAGTGTCAACATAACTTTTATACCCACTGGGAAACCAAAAAATTTGTGCAACTTGCTTTATTGTGATGTTCACTTTATTGCGGTTGTCTGGAATGGAACCCACAAAATCCCCGGGATATGCCAATACACACATTCTCAACCAGAGGAACAACCTGGTCCCTTTCTCTCCGAAGAGCACAGCTTAAGCAATAGTAGGCTAGAAAGGCAGCAGGAGGGCTATGGGTTGAACTTAGGAAAAACCTTGGTGCCAGCCACAGGGAATACTAGGAATGACTGCTATGGTAAATATGAACTCTCCTTAGGTAGAGCCCCACGCCAATGCTCACCAAGACAAAAAGGCCACAGGCACTCAGCCCCAGAAAGCTCTCGGGAATGCTCCTGCACTTCCTAGGGAAGGAGAAGGTAGCTCTGAGCAGTGGCCATCAGCCTCAGGGATTTTTCAGCACCTCTAATTCTGACAAGCCTAGTGCTGGGTGCACTCTGCTTGGCTGACATCACAGGGATCACCCATTCCCCAGGGCTGGGTCATCAGATCCTATTGGGGCAAGTCAGGAGTCACATGAGATGGGAGAGGGAGTAAAAAACACCAAACCAAAGAACATGAAATAATTTCTAAACATTTTTATTTCAAATCTCTTTTCACCCCTCCCCAAAAAGACATGGGTAGGTACAGCAATCATAAAAAGGAGATACAAACACAAGAGTCAAATGTCTCTCGCACTGACACTTACAAAAAACTGGGAATTGTACATGGGGTTTCCAAACAGGACCTGCAGCAGCTACTAATGTCCCTTTACGAGAGTCAAACATGCCTATTAATACAGTATATACAGACACCCCATTCTGGAACTAATCTACAGGGACATCCCTAACCCCACCCCCTCTATCCCCAGAAAAATACCAAAACACACCCAAAGTGCATTTGTTTTGTTTATATCAAAACCTCTTTCCCTTTCCCCATCCCACCCTCAGACCCTCCCACCCTATTTAAGATTGGCCTGCAAGTCTATTTTAACCATTTAGTATTTTTTTATAGTTTATGAAAATAAATTATACAGCAACTATTTTAATAAATTAAGCACAAAAGGAAGGGTAAAAGAGGAAAACTAAATGGGAAGACAAAAGCCAGGCCACGCTTTGGCTTGGAGGAGGGCAGAGGGGGGGCTAACGGAGACAGAAGTGGTTGCAAGGGGTGGCTCCCTTTCTGGTGAAAAATTGGCAACCACCCCGAGCCCAGAATGACACCCCTCTTCATCGAGTTTCTTAAAAACAACCAAAAACGTACAGCAGTGGCTATGCCACAGGCAGCACCAGTGTGGGCATTCCAACAGCCAGCTACCCAAAGTGGCACCTGGACCCTACCTGTCCCTTGGACAAGGTTCTCGGCCTAAGAGTGAGGGGCAGGTCCCCGCCCAAGGGAGCACCAGAGATGGAGGAGTGAGACCAGGCTTCTGCTCCACCTGAGCTGGTTAGGGAGCTCAGGACGAAGCTCTGAGCGGGGCAGTGTGGTATGTGATGATCCCAGAGTCTGAGGAAGAGTGTCCTAAGTTCCTCACACTCTATCTCCAGGAGGAACTACGATCGCAGTCCAGCTGCAACCAAACATGCATGTCTTCCCGCCGTGGCTGGCTGCTTTCTGTCTGCCCCTCCAGGCCTCTTGGTGTTGTGGAGGAGGGGGTAGGAGAGGGAAAGGGAATGCAGGTCCCCTCTAAACCCTCTAGAAATGAAATGGGAGTGAAGCAGGTCACAAACTCAGCATGCAGGGCTGGCTTCCCGGGAGGTAGATGGGAGTGGGACTGGATAGCAGGTGTGGAGAGGACGGGAAGGGAAACAGGAAGAAACTGAGCAACACCTACCAGGAAGGTCAAGAAGCAATGAAAAGGACAAAGACAATATGAAATCTGCATGAAAAGACAGGTCCTTTTCTGGCAGATTAGAGAATCAACATTTTCAGTACAACTCATAACGCTACTTTCCTAACTGCAGTACCCGAGTCCCCAGCGCCTGTCTCTATGATCCAACCCCCATTTCACTGCTCCCAAGACTTTGCTCTCCATTTTATCAAGGCCTCCGATCATTTTGTGCTGAGTGTGAAGGCTCCAATGTGAAAGCAGGGTCTACCACAGGGACGTGCAGACTTGACCTTTGTGGCCCAATCATTTTATAGCTATCGCGACGTAGGAGGGGGGCACACTTTTCTTTCTTTTTTTTTCTTTTTCTTTTTTTAATAAAAAAGGTTTTACTCCCCAGGAGCAAATAAATCATTTTGAACTACTGATAAACACTGCTGCAGTGAAAAGAAAGATGGCTACATGTATGCAATAGCACAAATTCAGTGGAAGAACAGCTGTGTTGACGATTAGAGATAAAAATCACTTATCCATTCCCTCCTTTCCCACAAACCAAACCCGAGGATTCCCATAGGGAAAATGTCTAACTCAATAGCTCCTCCCTTACATGACAGGGGGCGTGTCATTCTCTTAGCAGTGGAAAACAAATGCCAGGTCTCCGCCCAGTGGAGATGCTCTTAACACCCCAACTGGTAGCAAGACTTCTGCAAATGAGGACACACACACACACACACATGCATATGCACACACACAGACTCAGACCTCCTTCCAGCAGCCATAGACCTTTATCCCAGTGTCTTGTCCACTAACTTTAGGGCTCCAAAGCTAAGGTAGAGAGGCAGCAGGGAAGGGAAAGATCTAACTGAAGGAAAAAGCTCCTCCTCTCCCCAGTTTCTGCAGGGAGCAGAGGGCTTCAAGCAGGCCATGCTTTCCTGGGGGCCCTGGGGTGAGGGCTGACACGGCTGGATTCCAGGGCACTTCTGGTTCTACTCCCACCTCTCACCCCTAGACCTGGGAACTATAATTACCCCCACTCCCTAATTCTTCCTGGATGTCTGTTACAGGGGTGTCTGCAGCTATCTCCACACCATCCCCAACCTCAAGGGGGGCTTACATCATTAGCCCAAGTGAAATGTAGGGAAGGGGAAGGAGCAGGAGCCATGCCGGAGCTTCCCTTGGCCACACCTTTCTCCTCAGGGAGGTGGCGCCACCTCCATGGCTCAGGTTCCAAGATGTAACATTCACTTGGCCTAGGCACAGGCAGGTGACCAGGCAAAGGTCAGCACCAATGGTCCCAAAAAGCCAGCTGCCACCCACTTATCTAGTGCCCACACCAAAACCCCCGCCCGCCTACTCCTGTGCTACCAACACAGCACACGAATTTCAAGTAACAGCAAGTTGTAGCAGTAGTTGTCACTGGCTCACAGCGGCTCACTCTCAACCTGAGGAAGGTTACAGTAGATCAGTCATAAACAGGTGAGGGTTATACAGGCACTGAGGCCACTGGTATCACCCACCCACAACTTAGAAATCAATAGTGGGTCACTAGATGTAAGCCTTTTCCAATTTGTGACTTGAAAATACAACCAGAAAGGAATTATTTATTTTTTCTGAGATGGAGTCTCACTCTGTCGTCTAGGCTAGAGGGCAGTGGCGCGATCTCGGCTCAGTGCAACCTCCGCCTCCTGGGTTCAAGCGATTCTCCTGTCTCAGCCTCCCGAGTAGCTGGGACTACAGGCGCATGCCACCATGCCCAGCTAATTTTTGTATTTTAGTAGAGATAGGGTTTCACTGTTTGGCCAAGCTGGTCTTGAACTCCCAATCTCACGATCCACCCACCTCAGCCTCCCAAAGTGCTGGGATTACAGGCGTGAGCCACCGCGCCCAGACCTAGAAAGGAATACATTTAAATGAGCTCTGCACAGCACTGGCAAAGGAGGGGCGGGCCTGGTCAGGGAGGTGAAGGGCAGGTACTGGCGCACCTGTTCCTCTGCTCCATTTACTCTCTGACCAGGCTGCATCCCAGAGAGCTGGCCCAGCCCCATGCCTCCCCCTCATCTTCCTCTAACTGCTCTGTGCAAGGCCACCCATGCAGGCACCAAACACCCACACCTGACGAAGACTGTCTCCTCTTGTGCTGCTGTTTTGCAGCCCACTCCACAGAGAAAGGACTAGGCTGCGGCCAGCGCTGGGACCCGTGCACTGACAGATCACAGACACAGTTCAACACGACACTCCCCAGGAGAAAGGTGGGTGGTGAGGTTGGGTCACACCTCCTCAGTTGGTTTGTTTTGTACCTGAGTGTATGAGTTCTCCAGAAGAAACCCCAGTAACACAGCGGGTGCGGAGGCTCTGCCTCCCTCACATGGCCTGAGCTGACCATAGTGAGGCCCTGGCAATGGGCAGGAGCCTTGCTGACTCCTTTGGGCTTTGGGCTCCACCTCACCATCATAACCCCTAGGCACTCAGGTCTGCCTGGTGGCTGGGAAGCTTCCATCTAGACAACCACACTGGAAAGGATTCTTTAACCATGTTGCTCTAACAGGGCTGTGCACTGTTCAGTACATGCCATGCAGATTTCTGCTTCCTTGCTTTTGTTCATGTGTTTTTCATCTCACTGTCTATCCTGCCATTGACTACAACCCAAAGCCTCAGAGGCACAGAACTTTCCCAGACCATCTGGTCTACCCTGATCTTATCTACTATAAACATCTTTAGATAGTCCTTGATTTTCTGCTTGATGTGCAGCAGTCACCTAAAAGCTCCCTTAGGCCACAGATTACGCCTTTTACCTTTTTTGTTTTCTACAATATCTAGTGCAAAGCCAGGCACACACACACTAAAAAATAATATTAAAATTATGGGTGGTTGAAAAGGAACAAAAAAAAGAAAGATCCCAGGCTGCATATCAGCCACCCAAGGATCTCAACGGATTCTAACTTCAGGCTCTATATTGGGGTGGCACTTCCTGCAAGATGGCGAGTTATATTACTTGTACTCTCACGGGGCAACACTCACATGCTAAGCCAATTTCTGGGATCACAATCTTGCTTAGTTGGTAATACTACCATGGAAGCCAAGGAAAGAAGAGGTACCACATGACAAATCAGAGGTGGGCTGTGTTTATGGTGCACAGCTCATCTTGTGGGCCACCCTTCCACAGTCAGGTAATGGTGCAAGTTTCCTCCCTGTTCAGCTACAAGGAGGAAGACTGGTCACTCCACGTGGGACTAAGGAAGAAGGCAATGCTCCCAGATGAGGCGGTCCTATAAATTACCAAGACACTGGGGCCCCACCCAAACCATCAGGAAGCCACAAACCTGACATTAGTATCTGTCTTGTGAGACGAGGCAACTATAAGCACTGGGAACCCAGAAAGAGTCTCACGGAACACATGCAAAGGAGTCATGAAGACCCAACAGCTCCACTGTTACATCTCAATAGCAAACCTCTCCCCAGAGCAGCTCTACAACAAATGAACTCACAATGTCATATGAATTGGCCACGGCCAGCTGCAGAAACCATTTAAGACCACTGGAGTTTTTCTCCCCGCTCCTCCTGAGAGCCGGGACAGGCAGCTCTCAAATCGGCATCTGGCAGACTTTCCAGTGAGTGGAGACCAGCAGGATCTGATCCGGAAATGTCTGGGTTGCTAGAATGAACACAAGAAAATACAGAAGCCCTTGCTACCTCCCATCCCAGAAGTGGGATGGCAGTGATAAACCTAAAAACGTGAGATGTGATGCTCTCCTCTGACCTAAGGAAATCCCGTGAGGGCTGCGTTCTGAGAGCTTCCTCTAGGAAGAGCACAACTGTGGGAGCTGCATTTCTCACCTTCCTCCACATTCCCCCTCACAAGCTGACAGGCACATGGAAGTAACATTCACTCCTAAGTCATGAGTACAGTTTGCCATGAAGAACGGAAACATACTCCATTAAATTCAGCAGCCCATGATTGGCTCTGAACCGCCCAGGTGATGAGAAACACGATTGCCATGACAGCTGGCAGAAGCAATAGGGATGCTGTTACCATGATCAGAGTGACATGTACAGTTATCTCAAGGTGGAATGTGTTGAGAGCAGAGGAAGAACGGGGTTAACTTCAGGTCATGGAACTTAAGGAATTAAGTAAATCACAACTAGTACAGTTTCCATGAGAGGTGTTTCTGAACTCAGGTTCCTAAACCTTAAAAAAGGATGCAGGAGTCACTACTTCTCCCAGCTAAGGCCAATTGCTAGGTTTGCCCAATATTCTTTTCGAGACCACCCACCCTCCTTTCTCTCCTGCTGCTACAACAGCTGCCCATGGCAACAAGAGGCAGATTCCCCCTTCCTCAGGAACTCCCAGTCCTTTGCAAACCTCAGGCCCCTCCTCCCATCTTCCAGGCCCATAGCACAGACTCTAACTCTGCCTTTGGCACCAGCTGAATGGCCGTCCCCTGTTCCCTCCTCCCACCCCTTCTTTGGACCTGCTCACCCTTCGCACCACTTTCAATCCAACGGGCACAAACCCCAACTGCCTTCAAGGTGAGTTTTCCATACCAAGTAATACAAATATCAAAAACAAAACTTCTGAAAAAGAAACAGTGTTGAGACTTCTTCCAGTTTTCCAAGGAGCCCCTCCAGTCCTAAGATGCCCAGGGGTGGGTGTGAGGTGGAGCCCCATGCAGAGTACCGTCATGTGCTTCTTCCAAGCCCCAGGGCTGTGTGGGGAACCAAAGTCTCTGCACAGAGAATCCCAACCTTCCCGTTCCCTCATTTTTCCTCTTCTTTTCATGGTAGCTTAATTTGGTTCTTCGAAGCTGGAGCTTGGCAACCAAATGCCTAGGTAAAAAAGGAAAAAAAATTACAACAGTTCAACAGAATAGAACCAAAATGGAGTGAAATAACAGCCAGCCACTGGAGGTGGAGCAGCACACCTCAAAAGGAGAATGGAGCCTGGAGAGCTGAACGCTTCCATGAGGGCCACATGTGACTAGGGATGCAGCAGTGGCCTTTGTCAGGGGGACCTGAGCAGCCTATGACTTGGATGACAAAACAAGGTCCTGAAATAACTAATAAATATATCCTACCACATTGCATAAATTCTCTCTTTCCCTTTCCCTTACCCCTTCATCTCCTACCCACTTTTTCCCTGAGGCTCAATTGCTCTAGGGACTGAAAAGGGAAGTGAGCCCCTGGAGTAACCCCTTTTGAATCTGGCAAGAAAGAGCTCTATATTTCTTTCTTTTTTTTGAGACGGAGTCTCGCTCTGTCACCCAGGTTGGAGTGCAATGGCATGATCTTGGCTCACTGCAATCTCCACTTCCTGGGTTCAAGCGATTCGCCTGCCTCAGCCTCCCAAGTAGCTGGGATTACAGGCGTGTGCCACCATGCCTGGCTAATTTTTGTATTTTTAGTAGAGACAGGGTTTCACCATGTTGGCCAGGCTGGTCTCAAACTCCTGACCTCGTGATCAGCCCGCCTCGGCCTCCCAAACTGCTGGGATTACAGACGTGAGCCACCACACCTGGCCAGAGAGCTCTGTATTTCTGCAGCTTCTGTCAACTGCACAGGGTTGACACAGAAACACAAAGGCCACTGTTGCTTCCACCTTCCGACTTGAGATAGGCACTGTTCTAGTCATTACTCTATAGCCTGACTCCAAACCCCTGGCATGAAATTCCCCAGGTAACAGCACACATAGACCAAGCAGGCCATTCAGAACTCCCAAATTAAAATCAGCCTGAACAACAAGAAGTCATAAAGGCCAAATTTCATACCCTAAAGACCTTTCCCGATGGGGCACAGTGGCTCATGCCTGTAATCCCAGAACTTTGGGAGGCCAAGGTGGGTGGATCACTTGAGTGAGGTCAGGAGTTTGAGACCCACCTGACGAACGTGGTGAAACCCAGTCTACTAAAAATACAAAATTAGCCAGGCGTGGTGGTGCACACCTGTAATCCCAGCTATTTGGGAGGCTGAGGTGGGAGAATTGCTTGAACCCGGAAGATGGAGGTTGCAGTGAGCCAAGATCACGCCATTGCACTCCAGCCCGGGCAACAAGAGCGAAACTCCATCTCAAAAAAAAAAGACCTTTCCCTTGGGAAGTGTTACTTCCTCCCTTTCCAGGGCTCCTAGGGTCTACACCAGGAGCAAGTTCAGCATTACGCTTATTCTTTGCCACAGGCATCAATACTGATGTCACAGCAAAAAGAGATCCTGGGAGTTCAGTTCAAACCTTCGCCAATATATGACTGCCCCCAACACTCAAGACAAATGGCTACCCACTGGCCTGTTCCTGATCACGCCACGTCCTTCCCAGCTGAGGCAGGGCCTTTATAACTCTAGGTCCCCTTGCCCAGAATGCTCTGCTCCAAGGCACTCCCATGGCTGGCTCCTTGATATTTGGGTATCAGCTGAAATGGCACCTCCTCACAAGTCTCTCCCTGACCATCTAAACTTGAGGAGTATCCCACCACTAATCACTAAACTTAACCCAGTTTTACTTTCCTCACAACACTGTACAGTCACCTGAAATTAGCCCATTCATTTATGTTCATGTTTGCTGCCTGTCTTTCCTTAGGAGAAGGGAAGCTGAGTGAGAACAGGGCCTTTGCTTTGCTCAGCACTCTATTCTCAATTCATACTGGGTGCCAAATAAACACAAATGTACAGCTATCTGCTGAATGGAAGCTCTTGAGGAAAACCATCCCGGTTTTGGACCTCTCTGTTAAAAAGTTTCTTGTAAAGTTGGACTGAAATCTAGTTCCTTGTAACTTACATTCATTTTGGTCCTTATCCATGTCTCTTTTTGCTGTGACATGAGAGGGCCTTGGAGCAGAGCATTCTGGGCAAGGGGACCTAGAGGTATAAAGGCCCTGCCTCAGCTGGGAAGGGTGTGGCATGATCAGGAACAGGCCGGCAGGGAGCCACTTGTCTTGAGTGTTGGGAGCAGTCATGCACTGGCAAAGGTTTGAACTGAACTCTCAGGATCTCTTTTTGCTGTGACATCAGGATTGTTGCCTGTGGCAAAGAATAAGCGTAATGCTGAACTTGCTCCCCACTGGAACCACAGAGAGGAGGTTAATCACTCTCTTCCTTAGGAAAACCCATCAAATGCATCTTTCAGCTATCTCTCCCTAAAACCTCCATGCTCTGGGTTAATCATATTTCTTTCTAGGCCATTTATTCCCATATGATGAAGTTTGAGCTCTCCAATGCCACAAGGCCTTTCTCTGAACATGCCCCCTGTTTATGTGGGTTCTTCTACAGCACTGCACCCACAGACGTGGTCCTCTAACTGAATGGCCTAATTACTCTTCAAGGGTAGTCAGGTAGGTGGACCTCCCTAGTGCTCTACCTCTCACCCTAATCTCAACTGCAAAGCCATCATGCAGAGAAATCCACCTAGACACAAGACATTAGATATTTAGTCACTTCCAAAGGCATACAATTTGCATATAATTGAAGAAATGATGAGACTGTACATCTACTCCAGGATCCACACCAGAAGAAAGCAGTCACTACACACTGGCAGTCAATCTTGCTTGTCACCACCACCACCAAAGTCATGGCTCCCTGGCAATTGTGTTCCCTACTCAGGAACTTGGCCCCACAATGTTCACTTCAGTGCAATTTAAAAGACTAATTGGAATTCATCTGCACAAACCAGTATTGCAAGATACTTTATGGGAAAATAAATGAGTAGAACTATGTAATGATGGGAGAAGAGCCTCGTAGATAAGTGAATTCCTTAGTTAATTCATTTATTCTCTTCAACAATTTACTTTGTAATGGCCCAAATGGAACGCCAAATAGAAGAGTGGGCTGTTTTTCCTCATCCCCATATTCCAAGCTGTGGGACATGGTGGAGTCTCACTGAAGTGCACGCCTGTTGCAATTAAAGGCATGTTTGCATTCTCTTTGATGAAGTTTCCTTTCCCTTTAGCTTCCTGCTTTATATGCCATTTGTGCGCTATCAGGGAGATCAGCCCAAGTCTGTATGAGAGGAGGCTGCACTCTTCTTTTTATTTTTTTCAATTACCCTCTCCTTGCCAGAGGCCGTACTCTTAGCTACACTTGGGTGTCCCCCTCCTTGCTCACATTCGGCGATTAGCTTGCACATTTCCTGGCAATCTACTTTCATGTCTTTCTTGTCTGTCTGCTTTTCTCCCAAATGGGGTGTGTGCCCCTTGAGGACTCCAAGGTCAGATCTTGTCATTCTATGGGCAAATGCCTGGATCGGGGCTATCCATGTTGGGAGTTGTGGGGAGGGGGCCCAAGGCTCAAGGCATGATGATGACTGCCCAGGAAGAAATGTGGCTGGGCAGTGAGGCAGAGAGCTCATACCCTTGGTGGTGACCAGCAGGGAGCCCCTTGCTACGTGGAGGGTTCCACCTCTTGCTTCTGTTTGGAAATGAGCTGCGCTTCCTTAAGAGACAGGTATACCTCTTCCTGAGGATCATAGTAGTAGAACTTTCGGATATAAGAGATCAGAGGTCTGTGAAAAACAAATGAGGGATATACACAAAAGGTTTTTATACAAAATATAAAAGAAGTAACTCCTTTGTTCAACTCTTCTTCACTCCCTACATGGTTGAGACCTAACACAATTCCCATTTTCTCAGTTATTATAGTTCTGTCTTCCTTACTCTTACCACTTCTACTCTATTCTTCATAGAGACTGCAGAAGGGAGGCTGACACACAAATCTTCCTCCCTCTGGCTGCAATATGACAGTTCTAGAGTTAGGTGCTAAGACACAGTAAATGTGAAAGAATTATATCTGCAAATATTTTATGCCAGACTCTGCCTGTGAGGGTAGCTTGCAGGCCTCACTGACATTTGTTACCTCCCCACAACCCCCTTACTCATTCCTGTCCCAAACCTGACAACCCCATTGTACTTAGGCAGTGGGAGATCTGGGATGTGATCTATCCTGACGAGCTGTCGTATCCGGAATCTGCAAAGGTGCTGGAGGGATTTGACATTGCTGAATCGGGACACTGGATAGAGCAGCTGGACAGGAGTTGGTGGCAGTCCTTCAAGAAAGAAAACAAAGGAAAGTATTCAGAGGAAACAATGGAGCTAACTACCATTTCTTGTTTGAAGAGAACCTAGGGAGGGGAAATGGGACTTCTTTATGGTTCATATATGTATTCTGTGCAAAAGCCCCTCCACAAAGTGCTGTTGATTTCCATTTCCAGAAGCACCACCACCACATTCACAATTAAGGAAATCTATTCTCTGCCAAAGGCCTCCCTAGCATCACTTTTTTGTGTGTTTTTTTGTTTTGTTTTGTTTTGTTTTTTTGAGACAGGGTCTCATTCTGTCACCCAGGCTCGAGTGCAGTGGCCCAATCTCAGCTCACTGCAGCCTTGACCTCCCAGACTCAAGCAATCCTCCCGCCTTGGCCTCCTGAGTAGCTGGGACCACAGGTGCATGCCACCGTACCCAGATAATTTTTGTATTTTTAGTAGAGACAGGGTTTCCCCATGTTGCCAAGGCTAGTCTCAAACTCCTGGGCTCAAGCAATCCACTCGCCTCGGCCTCCCAAAGTGCTAGGATTACAGGCGTGAGCCACTGTGCCTGGCTCCTAGCATCACTCATAACAGCTGAGAGTGCTGCTCCTCGGAGTAGCCCAATGATGCCAAACTAGAGACACTGCTTGGACCCAAGTGGCCAATCCCAGGCCTGAGGCTCTCGGGAAGGCCAAGAATCAAAAGGATCCCTGCTGGGAATGAGAGATACTTGTTGGGCACATCTAGCAGTATCCTGAAGGTGAGGACCCAGAAAAGCCGTTCAGAGGAGTCCCCAACAAATTCCAATTGGTTCAGCAGAGAGGCTGGTAAGTAGAAGGTAACAGCTGGGATCAAAGTTGACAAGCCTATTATTCCTGCCATTACTTCAAGCCAGGACAATCAGGTTTAGCTACCTTTTATACCCAACCCCCATAACCCCCAGTTCCTGCTTCTGAAATTTTAGGCCAAGAGATCAAAAAAAGATGATGCTTTTAAAAGAACAACAACTACAATAGCTTGGGCAAGCTAGGATTAGTACTACTCAGTGTAAACCCACCTGCTGATTGATGCCAAATAGACTCAGTGGGAGCACCACACCCTTATGTATTAGCAGGCTCTGTGCTGGGGAATCCCACCCCAAAAAGGGCCCCACGCCACAGCATGGAGACATCCAGAATGGCAGGAACACTGGGGTTCAAGGGAACTAAGAATATTTTGCTTTCAATAAACAAAGGGGCTATGGAAGGTAAACAAGATTCTTTGAGAAAATCTGAGTTGCAAAACCTGTCAAAGAATTCTCAGCCATTGTCATATCAAAAGACATTCTATAGACACAACTGATTGGAAAATAAAATATCTACTATTATTGGGGTTTAAGTTCAAATAGTTTTTTTGTTTGTTTGTTTTTTGAGGCGGAGTCTTGCTCTGTCGCCCAGGCTGTAGTGCAGTGGCGCGATCTCAGCTCACTACAAGCTCTGCCTCCCGGGTTCATGCCATTCTCCTGCCTCAGCCTCCCAAGTAGCTGGGATTACAGGCACCCACCACCACGCCGGGCTAATTTTTTGTATTTTTAGTAGAGACGGGGTTTCATGGTCTCGATCTCCTGACCTCGTGATCTGCCCACCTCAGCCTCCCAAAGTGTTTGTTCATTTTTTTAAGATAGAGTCTTGCTCTTGTCGCCCAGGCTGGAGTGCAGTGGCGCGATTTCGACTCACTGCAAGCTCCAACTCCTAGGTTCAAGCAATTCTCATGCCTTAGCCTCCCGAGTAGCTGGGATTACAGGCGCCTGCCACCACACCCAGCTAATATTTGTATTTTTAGTAGAGATGGGGTTTCACCATGTTGGCTAGGCTGGTTTCGAACTCCTGACCTCAGGTGATCCACCTGCCTTAGCCTCCCAAAGTGCTGGGATTATAAGCCTGAGCCACCGTGCCCGGCCCAGATAGTTTTAAAATTTTATCTGAAGGCATGAAAACAAAACAAATGAAAGCATGTACACTGCATCCCAAAGCCTTTCCATGATCACTGACAACAGACTTTCCGGGGGAAAAAAAAAATCAAAATACATTATTTTATTGTTACTGAACAAGTTAAGCTCATCTTAAAAACATTTAACTCAGGCTGGGTGCAGTGGCACATGCCTATAATCCTAGTATTTTGGGAGACCAAGGAGAAAAGATCACTTGAGGCCAGGAACTCGAGGCTACAGTGAGCCAAGATTGTGCTGCTGCACTCTAGCCCAGGTGACAAAGCATGACCCTGTCTCCAAAAAAAATAGTAATAATAATGATAACTTATTTAGTCTTTAAAACTATACTTTGAGGCAAACACCACCATCCCCATTTCACATATAAAGAAACTGAGGCCCACTGAGCTTAGAGAACTTGCTGTGGCATGGAGCCAAAAAAGCCAGCCTGCCTTGAACACCTGCCCTAAGGAAGAATTATCGGTGGCTCTGCCATAGCCGAGGAGCCTCTCAGCAGGGTTCTCCAGGAGGGTCTCTAGAGTGCCTGCACCTCTGCCAATCTAACAAGGAGGTTGTCCAGGACAGTCACAGCACTCTGGTTCATGACCAGCCTCTCCTAGTCCCCTCCCTGGCACTCCCACCCCTTCAAAACTAAGTCTTGTATTTTGAAGCCCTACTTCTCTCCTCCACCCACATGGTTGGTCCTCTCCATTAAAAGAAAAGAAAAAGAACTCACACGTGAATTTCTCACTTGAATATATTTAACTCAAGTGGTTTTAAGAAATAATTTTGGGTTCAAATGGCTCTTTGAATTTGTCCTGTCCCTCACTGGTATTTATATATTCTTTAGTAAATTAAACTATGGCAAACAGAAAGCTTTGGGGGATTGGCTGTAATATTGGTAAACTCAACATGATGTTTCAGAGATAAAAGTAATTTATATATCTAATAATTTATTTCCAAAGATAACACTGTGCTTAAAGAGATCGGGATAATATGCAACATACAATTATCTGATTGTTTGCCTACTTGAATTTTAATGACCACATATACTTGCCTATTTAATTGTATTACTTTTAGCCTTTAGGTTTACAAATAGCAATTTGAAACCTGTTAATTTTCTGATATTCTCTGGTATTAATCTGACCATTTACTGTTTGCCCACAAACGCAACAAACAATTAGAACTCTCACATTTAGAGCATGCTAACAGAAGCAGTTAAAAATGTAAAGAATCCAGGATAAGACCCAACTGGGGCTAAAAGAGTAAGGGTGAAGTCGAACATTAATCGTCAGTAACTTTCTTCCAGTCCTCATGCCTGAGGTCCTGGGCACAAACCTAGTTTCTAGCCATGCACTATTTTTCGTTTCTCCCAACAAAGACCATATTAGGGGTAAGAAATCTCTTCCAGGTATAAACACCCAAACACCCATGTCTTTCTGCCACACCAAAGGTTTTTCTGACCTCTGAAGACAGAATCAGTAAGGATTCACATCTGTTTCACATTCCAGGTCTCATTTTCTTAACAGTGTAAGTAAAAAGAGAATAAACTAGGGAGTCTAGTTGACTTATATGTAATCCTCCAAGGAGAAAAAAACAAGCACAAGGTCAAAAGTAAAAGAAGGCCCAGTGCGGTGGCTCACGCCTATAATCCCAGCACCTTGGGAGGCTGAGATGGGAGGATTGCTTGAGCCCAGGAGTTCAAGATTGGCATGGGCAACATAGGGAGACCTTACCTCTATAAAAATTAAAATTAAAAAAATTAGCCAGGCATTGTGGTGCACAACAGTGGTCCCAGCTACTCAGGAGGCTTAAGTGGGAGGACTGCTTAAGCCCAGGAGGCTGAGGCTGCAGTAAGCTATGATTGTACCACTGCACTCCAGCCTGAGTGATGGAGTAAGACCCTGCCTAAAAAAAAAGATATTCAGCTAACAGTGAAGTAGTGTTTTTTAATATCCCACTCCTTTCTTCAGCTTGAAACAGCTTAAGAAAAACTAAACAATAGTTTAGTTTAGTGGGAGCAGGGGTGAGAGGGCAGAAGATTCACTTTTCCTTATATTCCCTTGGGCACTATTTGACCTTTTTACCACATACATGTTATTTCACAATTTAAAAAGAAATACATAATAGAACTAATAAATGAGTTATGCAAGTTTACAGCATACAAGATGAATATGCAAAAAGCAATTAAATTTCTATACTCTAGCTATAAACAATCCAAAAATAATTAAAATTAAGAAAACAATTCAATTTACAATACGATCAAAAACAAATACTAAAAAATAAATTTAACAAAAGAAATACGAAACTTATATTATGAAAAAATACGGGCCAGATACAGTGGCTCATACCTATAATCCCAGCACTTTGGGAGGCTGAGGCAAGGTGGATGGCTTGAGCCAAAGGGTTAGAGACCAGCCTGGGCAATGTGGTGAGACCCCATCTCTACTAAAAATATAAAGATCATCTGGGCATGGTTGTGTGTGCCTATAGTCCCAGCTACACAGGAGGCTGAAGTGGAGGACACACTGGGCCAGGGAGGTGGAGATTGTAGTTAGTGAACCATGATGGCACCACTGCACTCCAGACTAGGTGACAGTGGGACAAAAAAAAAAAAAAGAAAGACAGAAAGAAAGAGAAGGAAGAAGGAAGGAAGGAAAACAAACAATAAACAAAAGAAAAAATATAAAACATTGTTCAAAGAGTTTTAAAAAAGACCTAAATAAGCAGAAAGACAGCCTATGTCCATGGATCAGAAGACATAATATTGTTGACATGCCAATACTCCCTCCCCAAATTGATGTACAGACTCAACTCCACACTCTTGCCAACACGGGGGTATTAAAATCTCAGTAGGCTTCTTTGCAGAAATTGACAATCTGATCCTAAAATTCATATGGAAATGCAAGAGACCCAAAATAGTCAAAACCAGCTTGAAAAACCACAAAGTTGGAAGACTCACACTTTTCCATCTCAAAAAGTACTACAAAACTATAGGAATCAAGACAGCAATGGCATAAGGATGGACATACAACTCAATGGAATAGAACTGAGTCTGGAAATTAACCTTCACTGTTACAATCAACTGATTTCAACAAGGATGCCAAGACAATTCAATGGGGAAAGAGTATCTTTTCAACAAATGGCACTAGAACAACTGAATATTCACATGAAAAAGAATAAAGTTGGACTCCTTTCTCATGCCATACACAAAAATTCAAGGCTGGGTACAGTGGCTCACACCTGTAATCCCAGCACTTTGAGAGGCTGAGGTGGGAGGATCACTTAAGGCCAGGAGGCGGAGGTTGCGGTGAGCCAAGATTGTGCCACTGCACTCCAGCCTGGGTGACAGAGAGAGACTCTGTCTCTCTCTCTCTCACTCTCTCTCTCTCTCTCTCTATATATATATGTACATATATATATACACACACCAAACAAAAAAATTAAAAAACAAAAATTAACACAAAATGGATAGTAGACCTAATGTAAAAGCTAAAAGTTTAAGTCTCCTAGAAGAAAATATAGGTATTAACCTCCAACACCTTTGGTTAGGCAAACTTTTCTAAACATAACAAGCAAAAAAAAAAAAAAAAAAAAAGTTGGAATAGGAACTCATCAAAATCCTTCATGCTTCAAAGAATACCATCAAGAAAGTAAAAAGACAACCCACAGAATGGGAGAAAATATTTGTAAGTTATATCTGACAAGGGACTTGTATCCAGAATATATAAAGAACTTTATTTTTTGAGATAAAATAAAAGATGGAGTGCAGTGGCGTGATCTCGGTTCACTGCAACCTCCACCTCCTGGACTCAAGCAATCCTCCCATCTCAGTCTTCCAAGTAGCTAGGACTACAGACGTGCACCACCACACTGGGCTAATTTTTAAATTTTTTGTAGAGACAGTGTCTCCCTGTATTGCCCAGGCAGGTCTTGAGCTCCTGGGCTCAAGCAATCCTCCTGCCCTGGCCTCCCTAAGTACTGGGCTTATAGGCACCATGCCCAGCATGTAAAGAACTCATAACTCAATAAGAAGACAAATAGCTCAATTACAAAAATGAGCAAAGGTTGTGAATAGAGATACAATAGCCAATAAGCAGATGAAAAGATGTTAACATCATTAGTCATTAGGGAAATGCAAATCAAAACCACAATGAGATACCACTTCATACTCACTAGGATGGCTATATTCAAAAAGACAGACAATAACAAAGTCTTGGGTGCAACTGTTTTGGGAGTCTGGCATGGGGTTAAACATGGGATTACCATATGACCCAGCAATTTCACGCCTAGGAATATATCTAAGAGAATTGAAAAGATATTCACATAAACAGCTGTACATGAATGTTCAAAGAAGCATTAGTTATTTCATAATAGCCAAAAACTGGAAACAACCTAAAGAATGGAGAAACAAAATGTGGTACATCCAGAGTGGAATGTTATTCAGTCATAAAAAGGAATGCAGTGCTGACAGATGCTACAACACTGGTGAACTTTGAAAACATTATGCTAAGTAAAAGAAACAAGACATAAAAATATTATATGATTCCATTTATGTGAAATGTACCAAACAGTCAAATCCACAGAAACGGAAAACAGATTAGTGGTTGGTAGGGGCCAGGAAGCAGAGGGAATACGGAGTAACTGCTAATAGTCTGAGGTTTTCATTTTGGTGTGATGAAAACATTCTAAAATTGATTGTGGTGATTGTTGTACAACTCTGTGAATACACTAAAATTGCTGAAAAATACTGAATTGCACAGTATTTTTTTTTTCTTGAGACACAGTCTTGTTCTGTCACCCAGGATGAAGTACAGTGGCGTGATCTCAGCTTACTGCAACCTCTGCCTCCTGGGTTCAGGCAATTCTCCTGCCTCAGCCTCCTGAGTAGCTGGGACTACACGTGCTCACCACCGCTCCTAGCTAATTTTTGTATTTTTTTTTTTTATCAAGATGGGGTTTCGTGCCATGTTGCCCAGGCTGGACTTGAACCCCTAGGCTCAAGCAATCTACCTTCCTTGGCCTTGAATCACACATTTTAAATGGGTGAATTTCATGTTATGTGAATTATATCTCAATAAAGCTGTTAGATAAAAGCAAGGAAGGAAGGGAGGGAGAGAGGGAAAAAGAAATACCCCAACATGAAGAGCCTTCTGCTGGTCAAAGGTGAGACAATACGAGCTTCAATAATTATAACTGTAATGAATTAAAAGCCATTAAGTGGGCCAGGCATGGTGGTTCACGCCTATGCCTATAATCCTAGCACTTTGGGAGGCCAAGGCAGTTGGATCACCTGAGGTCAGGAGTTCGAAACCAGCCTGGCCAACATGGCGAAATCCCGTCTCTACTAAAAATACAAAAAAATTAGCCAGGCGTAGTAGCACGTGCTTGTAATCCCAGCTACATGGGAGGCTGGGGCAGAAGAATCACTTGAACCTGGGAGTTGGAGGTTGCAGTGAGCCAAGATCGTACCACTGCACTCTAGCCTGGGTGACAGAGCAAGACTCTGTCTCAAAAAAAAAAAAAAAAGAAAGCCATTAAGTATGTTTAATTCCATGAATTTTATATGTATATAATATATAGTATATATATAATGTGTATAATATAAATATATAAAAATATATATAACATATAGCATATATAATATACACAATATATAGTATAAATATATAGTATATTGTATATATACTATATATTGTATATATAATATACTATATATTGTACATATAGTATACTATATATTGCACATATACTATATATTGTACATATAATATACCATATATTGTACATATAATATATACTATATATATGTATATATATATAGTATATATATTGTACATATAATATATACTATATATATATACTATATATATGTACTATAATATATAATATATACTATATACTATATATATATATATATATATATATATACTATATATAGTATATATAATATATATAACATACTATATATTGTATATACATACTATATATTGTATATATAATATACTATATATCGTATATAATATATGTACTATATATTGTGTATATATATTGTATATATAATATATATAGTGTGTGTACATATATATACTACATATTGTGTATATATATATATATACACTACATATTGTGTATATATATATATATATATACTACATATTGTGTGTGTATATATATATATATATACACACTACATATTGTGTATATATATATATTTTTTTGAGACAGAGTCTCTCTTTGTTGCCCAGGCTGGAGTGCAGTGGGGCGATCTCGGCTCACTGCAACCTCTGCTTCCCAGGTTCAAGTGATTCTCCTGCACTAGCCTCCCAAGTAGCTGGGATTACAGGTGTCCGCCACCACGCCCGGCTAATTTTTTCTATTTTTAGTAGAGGATGGGGCTTTGCCATGTTGGCCAGGCTGGTGTTTAACTCCTGACCTCAGGTGATCCAACTGCCTCGGCCTCCCAAAATGCTGGGATTACAGGTGTGAGTCACTGCACCTGGCTGAATTAATCATATATTATACGATTATATATTAATCATATACATGATTAATCATATACTATACGATTAATATGTTATATATAAATTATATATATTATATGTATAAATTATATATATTATATACAAATTATATAAATTATATGTATACATTATATATAATATATAAATTATATGTATACATTATATACAATATATAAATTATATAAATTATATATAATATATGAATTATATAAATTATATATAATATATAATTTATATATATTATATATATGATTTATATTATATATAATTATTATTTTTTGAGATGGAGTCTCGCTCTGTCGCCCAGGCTGAAATGCAGTGGCGCGATAGCTCACTGCAAGCTCCGCCTCCCGGATTCACACCATTCTCCTGCCTCAGCCACCCGAATAGCTGCGACTATAGGTGCCCACCACCATGCCCGGTTAATTTTTTCTATTTTTTAGTAGAGACGGGGTTTCACCGTGTTAGCCAGGATGGTCTCGATCTCCTGACCTCATGATCCGCCCACCTCAGCCTCCCAAAGTGCTGGGATTGCAGGCGTAAGCCACTGCGCCCGGCCATTAATTATATTTTTTAAATGGTCACCTTCAAAGGATGATAGGGAACCAATTCATTATCTTGAAAATTAGTAAATAAAGAAAAAGAATCAAGCATTTATCCTGCTTTTTCTATATGAATTTGGTAAATAATAGATGAGGAGAAATGTCTCTATAAAACTATTCCATCTAATAAATAAAAAGTGATAAAATTAGAGTATCATCATTTTGCAACTCCCAATGAACAGCTGCTAAGATCACAAAAAGAGATACAACCAGACATCATGTGTTTCCTGTGGGCATGCCAAATACTACCTATATAATCTTGCCAAAAGGATCAAGCCTCAGTTTTTTTGTTTGTTTTTGAGATACAGTCTCACTCTGTCACCCAGGCTGGAGTGCAGTGGCATGAACACAGCTCACTGTGGCCTTGACATCACAGACTCAAGCGATTACCCTGACTCGGCCACCTGGCTTTTTTTTTTTTTTTTTTTTTTTTTTGAGACACAGCCTCCCTCTTTTGCCCAGGCTGGAGTGCAGTGGCGCAATCTTGGCTCATTGCAACCTCCACCCCCTGGGTTCAGGCAATTCTCCTGCCTCAGCCTCCCAAGTAGCTGGAATTACAGGTCTGGGCCACCATGCCTGACTAATTTTTATATTTTTAGTGAGACAGGGTTTCCCCATGTTGGCCAGGCTGGTCTCAAACTCTTGACCTCAGGTGATCCACCTGCCTTGGCCTCCCGAAGTGCTGGGATTACAGGCCTAAGCCACCGTGCCTGGCCTCAGCTAGTTTTTAATTTATTTTTTTGGTAGAGACAGGGTCTTACCATGCTGCCCAGGCAGGTCTTGAACTCCTGGGTTTAAGCGATCCTCCTGCCTCACCTCCCAAAGTGCTGGGATTTTAGGCATGAGCTACTATTATATGTTCAGCCAAGCCTGAGTTTGAATCAGACTCCTGCTAATTTGTAAGAAATACAGAAGACAGGACAACATGCTGAACTCCAACAAGAGTATGTAATTAGTAAAATCCAAGGAAATTTTCCAGGTCAAACAGCCCAATTATTCAATAATTGTAAGGAAATGAAAGAAAAATCCACAGATTAAGAGATTTAAAAGACATGAAATTTTTTTTAAATGAGCAATATCAAACTATAGGGCTCAGGGATACACACTGGGGTGATAAAAGCATTCATGGAAAAATGAAAGGAAGTGATTATTATAAAGACAGGTGTAGAGATTAGTATGGGGCACACGGAAGGATTTCTGGAGTGGCTGGAAAAGTTTTGGTTCCTTTGCCTGAGTGGGGTTCACCTTATAATAATATGAAACCATGCATATGATTTTTGTGGTTTTCTATTTTATTTAAAAAAAGAAGAAAGAAAAGAAATTCAGATGAAGTAATGCTGTCATGCTGCTCCCCCTCCCCAACGAATCCAAACTGGGTAAGCCTTTGGATTCAATTACCATTTTACAGGAAATTCAAAGGACAGAGGAACATATTAAACAACGCCATGGAGAAGCAATAGGTAAACTCCAGACAGAACAATATTTTAAATGTATAAATTGCAAGAAAAAAAGGGAAAAAGAAAGAAATGGAGGAAGAAAACTACAAATTAAAAAAGAAGTGCTGCTGGGCATGGTGGCTCACACCTGTAATCCCAGCACTTTGGGAGGCCGAGGCGGGTGGATCACGAGGTCAGCAGTTCAAGACCAACCTGACCAACATGATGAAACCCCGTCTCTACTAAAAATACAAAAAAAATTAGCTGGGCGTGGTGGCGGGTGCCTGTAATCCCAGCGACTTGGGAGGCTGAGGCAGGAGAATTGCTCAAAACCGGAAGGCGGAGGTTGCAGTGAGCTGAGATTGCGTCACTGCACTCTAGCCTGGACAGTAAGAGCAAAACTCCATCAAAAAAAAAAAAAAAAAAAAGAAAAAAGAGCTGGGTGCAGTGGCTCATGCCTGTAATCCCAGCACTTTGGGAGGCTGAGGCGAGTGGATCACAAAGTCAGGAGTTCAAGACAAGCCTGACCAACATGGTAAAACCCTGTCTCTACTAAAAATAAAAAAATTAGCCAGGCGTGGTGGTGTGTGCCTGTAATCCCAGCTACTCAGGAGGCTGAGGCAGGAGAATCACTTGAACCCGGGACGTGGATGGTGGCAGTGAGCCGAGATCGCACCACTGCACTCCAGCCTGGGTGACAGAGGGAGACTCCAACTCAAAGAAAAAAAAAAGAAGCTGGGCATGGTGGTTCACACCTGTAATCTCAACACTTTGGGAGGCTAAGAAGGGAAAATCACTTGAGCCCAGGAGTTCATGACCAGCCTGCGCAACATGGAAACACCTTGCCTCAACAAAAAAATTGAAAAATTAGCCAAGCATGGTGGCCCATGCCTGTAGTCCTAGCTACTCGGGAGGCTGAGGTGGGAGGATCACTTGAGCCTGGGAGGTCAAGGCATGATTGCACTACTGTACTCCAGCCTGAGTGACAGAGTGAGACCCTGTCTCAAAACAAAACAAAACAAAAGTATATTTAAACACTAAACACTAATATGCAATGAAGAAGTGGATAGGTATACAAACAGGGCAGGAGTGGCCAGGGGCTGATGGTTGCTGGCGCTGGGTGATGGATACACAGGGTTTATTACACCATTTTGCACACCAAACAAATAAACATAAAGAAGGTAATAAGCCAGGAATAAGTCTAGTTTGCAAATATACTCAAGGGAGTCTTACAGTGTTGCTAGAGGGGGTCATGCAGCCAGAGCAAGGAGGGGAGCCCAATCAGTGGCATGACTCTGTACCTATAAAATAAGGACGAACCGCTTACTGGGGAGATGCTCAGAGACACTGGTCACAAATCCCCAGGAAAGGACTCCTGGCTTCTTTCTCAAGCATAAGTGAAATAATCTCTTCTGAGTATGTCTAATATCTCATCAGCAAATGTTTGAGTGTTCTAAATATACAAAATAATATAGAGCAGGCTGGGCGTGGTGGCTCACCCCTGTAATCCCAGCACTTTGGGAGGCCGAGGTGGGTGGATCACCTAAGGTCAGGAGCTCGAGACCAGCCTGACCAACATGGCAAAAGCCCGTCTCTAAAAAATACAAAAATTTAGCTGGGCGTGATGGTGGGCGCCTATAATCCCAGCTACTCAGAAGAATTGCTTGAACCCAGGAGGCAGAGGTTGCGGTGAGCCGAGATTGCACCACTGCACTCCATCCTGGGTGTAACAAAGCGAGACTTCATCTCAAAATAATATAGAGCTAAGAAAGGACAGTTCTTGCTCTGGATGACCTGGCAATCAGACAGGTAAGATAAAATAACGACAAAGGGCATCTCAAAGGATATCACAAGGATATCTGAGGGGCCACCCAGAGTATCATTCAACACATATTATCTTGGGTACCACCTTTATAGGGCCAGGAGAACACCAGAGATACCACCTTAAACACTTCCTATGCACCTACATCTTAGAGAGCACTGAGAAAAGTAACATCTGTTGAGTGCTTACTCTGTGTCAGGCATTGTCTTAAATATTTTACGTGAGTTAACTCTTGCATTCCTCAAAACAACCCTATAAGTGAGGTACTATAATCATCCCCATTTTACTGTTGAGGAAACTGAGGCAAGAGAGGTTCAGTTCATGCCTAAGATCACAGAGCTAGTAACTGGCAGGACCTGGGGTAGCACTCGGTGCTCTGGATCCAGAACCTGTACTTTTTAACCCCTATGGTATATAACAATGGTTCCCAACTCCAACTGGGGATGATTTTGGCCCCCAGGGACATATGGAGACATAATGTGATTGTCACAGCTTGGGGTGGGGGTGAGTGCTCCTGGTATCTAGTGGGCAAAAGCTAGGGCTTCCTCCAATACACGGGACAGACCCCACAACAAAAAACTGTCCAGCCTAAAATGTCCATAATGCTGAGCTGAGAAACCCTGGTAAACAGGGAAGGAAGACATGTCACTGAACAAGTAATTATAAACTTAACAAGGGTTACAAAAGAGGAAGTAACCAGTTTCCTTAAAGAGCTGTCCAATTCGGCCGAGCGTGGTGGCTCACGCCTGTAATCTCAGCACTTTGGGAGGTCGAGGCAGGTGGACCATGAGGTCAAGAGTTTAAGAGCAGCCTGGCCAACATGGTGAAACCCTGTCTCTACTAAAAATACAAAAATTAGCTGGGCGTGGTGGTGGGCGCCTGTAATCCCAGCTACTCGGGAGGCTGAGGAAGGAGAATCATTTGAACTCGGGAGGCGGAGGAGGTTGCAGTGAGCCGAGATCGTGCCATTGCACTCCAGCCTGGGTGACTGGGGTAGACTCCATCTTGAAACAAACAAACAAAAATGAGCTGTCCAATTCAAAGCGTGGTTTTTTTTTTTCTTTTTTTGAGATAGGGTCTCACTCTGTTACTCAGGCTGGAGTGCAGTGGTGCAATCACAGCTTACTGCAGCCTTGACCTACCCGGCCTAAGAGATCCTCCTACCTCAGCCTCCCAAGCAGCTGGGACCAAAGGCACACACCACCACGTGTGGCTAGGCTTTTTTGTTTTGTTTTGTTTTTGTAGAGATGAGGTCTCTCTCTCTACATTATCCAGGCTAGTCTAGAACTCCTGGGCTCAAACAATCCTTCCACCTCTACCTCCCAAAGTGCTGGGATTACAGATGTGAGCCATCAAGTCTGATCAAAGCATGATTTTTTAAAGATATTTTTTTCTTCATGAACTTTACAGATGAAGATTCTCTCAATTAAAAAGGGTATGTTTGCTTTTAGCCTGGCTCTAATAGGATCAGAGGTTTTGTGTGAAATCAGTCACACTCTCACTGCTGTCTGGTGTTAGGGGTTTAGTTTTTTTAGTTTTTTTTTTTTTTTTTTTTTTTTTTTGAGACAGAGTCTCTGGAGTGCAGTGGTATGACTTGGCTCAGTGCAATCTCCAATTCCGGGGCTCAAGCAATTCTCATGCCTCAGCCTCCTAAGTAGCTAGGACTACAGGTGCGCGCCACCATGCCCAACTAATTTTTTGTATTTTAGTAGAGATGGGGTTTCACCATATTGCCCAGGGTGGTCTTGAACTCCTGAGCTCAGGCAATCCGCCCACCTTGGCCTCCCAAAGTGCTGGGATTACAGGCGTGAGCCACCGCGCCAAGCCTGACACCAGTCTTAACACCCTCCTACTGCATCCAGCTCTGGGATCTGAGCCAGAAAAACCTGAGATCTCATCCTGGTTCTGCAACTCACTGGACCTCAGTTTCTTTCGCTTTTTCAAAAAGAAAAAAAAAAAAAGGAGACCGTATTATCCCCTCAAAGGGTAACACTTGGTTAAATGGAATAACACCTGGCTCCTTGTAGGTGTTCAGTTTTCATCATTCCAAAGTCTGAACACACAGGCCCCTTTCTGAATCGATCAAGTTAAAATCCCTGACGCAGACTGACAGAGCTCAACCTAAATGCTAATACCTACCTCTTCCTCACCCTAATCCTCTCCTCTAATAAAGTCAAGCTTATATAATGCCTTCCTCTTTATGATAAGCAAAAGAGGGCAGCAAACAGTGGTAAAGGCTTTGTCTTCTTTGGCCCTATCCTTCAAAGAGAGGTCACTTAGGGTCGAGGGGCAATAGCTCTGCTTTGCCCTCTCAACTTGATTACAATTTTAAGTATACACAGATATTCAACTGGAGCATTTGCACCCTCCTGCCCCCAATAAACATGGTTCTACCTTCTTTAGGTAGTTTCCACAAATGCCAGCAAACTTTCAATCTGATTACTACTACCTCTTCCAATAACAGACCAGTGGGAAATAAAGCCAAGGATTTGTATTCGAGCCCAGGTTTGAATTCTGGCTTCAGCACTGATCAACTGAGTTACCTTTAGAGTAAGTAACTTAACTTTTGAGCTTCAGCCTCAGTTTCCTCACTGGCAAAATGAAGTCTTATATATTATTTTATTTTTAAATTTATTTTATTTTTATTTTTTGGAGACAGAGTCTCCCTCTGTCGCTCAGGCTGAAGTGCAGTGGCTTAATCTTGGCTCACTGCAATCTCCATCTCCCAGGTTCAAGTGATTCTCCTGCCTCAGCCTCCCAAGTAGCTGGGACTACAGGTGCCCACCACCATGCCTGGCTAATTTTTGTATTTTTAGTAGAGGTGTGGTTTCACCATGTTGGACACATTATTATCATTATTATTATTACTATTACTATTTTTTGAGACAGAGTCTTGCTTGGGGGCCCAGGCTAGAGTGTAGTGGCACAATCTCAGCTCACTGCAACCTCAGCCTCCTGGGTTTTAAGCAATTCTCCTGCCTCAGCCTCCAGAGTAGCTAGGATTACAGACATGCGCCACCACACTTGGCTAATTTTGTATTTTTAGTAGAGGCGAGGTTTCACCATGTTGGTCAAGCTGGTCTCAAACTCCTGACCTCAGGTGATCCACCCACCTCGGACTCCCAAAGTGCTGGGATTACAGGCATAAGCCACCGAGCCTAGCCATATTATTTTAATAGATTGATCTATATTACCTAACTTTGAAGTTGTTGTAAAAATGTCAATATATTTAAATAAAGAACCTGGCCAAGCACCTGGCATCTAACAGGCACTCAATATTAACAGTGGCAAACACTACACACTCTAGCCCTTAATACAATGCTAACAATCTTGGTTAAAATATCTGCAGACAGGGTACATTTGTAGAATGAAATAAGCTGTATCTGAGGAGTCCAATATTCCACGAAGTTTCTCAATATTCTACAAATAGAGTGATGTTCCAGAGTCCAGAATCTTCTTTGAGATTTCCCGGGCTTGCCCACAGGCAGAGCTGACTACCCTACTCTTGCTGGTCACCGCCACATGCTTTATACTGACTTGAACATGTGCTCTTACCTTTGTCTTCCTTCCTGTCCCCTCTTTGAGACTATGACTTCTCTGAAGGCATAAAGGTAGCTTATTTTTGATAATTAAGTTACAAAATAAATGTTTGTTAAATAAAAACCCCCCAAAAAGCCATAAACTTTAAAAACTGCTAAGCAGAGTCAACTGCTATAAGGAAGGAATCTAACTTTTCCCTTTAAGCAAGTCAACTGCACAAGACCCAACTGTGTTTACAGCACTGAGGCAAAACTAAACGAAGTGAGAATTAATACAGTTCACACCCTGTCATGCCTTATTTAAATCACCAAGATTACAAGAAACATTCCTGTCACCTGGCTCAATCCTGTTCCTAGTCTTCTGCCTGAGGCTCCCCTGAGCTCCTACAGTTTAGAGCAATTTCTAGGCGTTCTGTTCAAGAATCTTAATTTGATTCACTGGGAAAGCATGAAGTTCTCATTTTAAGTTGTTTCTTTTTTGTTGTTTTTGTTTTTTTGAAAGAGTCTGGCTCTGTTGCCCAGGCTGGAGTGCAATGGTGCAATCTCAGCTCACTGCAACCTCCGCTTCCTAGGTTCAAGCAATTCTCCTGCCTCAGCCTCCTGAGTAGTTGGGATTACAGGCACCTGCCACCACACCTGGCTAATTTTTGTATTTTTAGTACAGACGGGGTTTCACTATGTTGCCAGGCTGTCTCGAACTCCTGACCTCAGGTGATCTGCCCGCCTCAGCCTCCCAAAGTGCTGGAATTACAGGTGTGAGCCACCACCCCCTGCCTTGTTTTTTTTTTGTTGTTTTTTGTTTTTTGTTTTTTTTTTTTTTTAGACAGGGTCTTGCTGTGTCACCCAGGCTGGAGTGCAGTGACGTAATCTTGGCTCATTGCAGCCTCTGCCTCCTCAAGTGATCCTCCCACCTCAGCCTCCCAAGTAGCTGGGACTACAGACGCCTGGCATCACACTTGGCTAATTTTTGTGTATTTTGTAGAGACATGGTTTCACCATGTTGCCCAGCCTGGTCTTGAACTCCTGGACTTGAGCAATCTGCCTGTCTCAGCCTCCTAAAGTACTGGGATTATTACAGTGTGAGCCACCATGCCTGGCTTAAGTTGTTTGTATCTTACAAGTTCCTCATATTAATGTCCTTGTCATTTTGTCTTACCCAACACTATAAAGGCAGATTGCTCCAAACAATCCCCTCTAGCCCTCCACAGATTATACAGACACCTCCCTAACTTAGTGGGCAGGAAGACTATACAATCACACCAGCAAGGATAGCAACTGCCCAGTGCTCCCAAATGGAGAGAGGTCTTATATTCATCAATGGTAGGGATGACAAGATACAAAACAAAGTATTTACTATTCGGCAGCAAGTTTAGTACAACATGGACAAACCCACAGCAGATACTTCCTAACAGAGTGCAATGTGCAACTGGATTTGGCCCTTACTTTTTCTTTTTTGGGGGAGACAGGGTTTTGCTCTATCACCCAGACTAGGGTGCAGTGGCACGATCACGGCTCACTGAAGCCTCGACCTCCTGGGCTCAAGTGATCCTCCCACCTCAGCCTCCCAACTAGCTGGAACTATAGGCATGTACCACTATGCCTGGCTAATTTTTTATTTTTTTAAGAGATAGGGTCTCAAATTCCTGGGCTCAAGCAATCCTCCCACCTCGGCCTCTCAAAGTGCTGGGATTACAGGCATCAGCCACCACGCCTAGCCATACTGAGCCCCACTGACACTCGCCCCTTCCTTTCTGGTAAACATTCTCCTACCTTCCCCGTTCCTATGGGTAGGACCTGAGAGCTCTCACCTTTCTGCTTCACTTATAAATGTTGAGATGCCTAGATCAGGGATACCTCCAAATGTCAAATGTTCACATGATGCCTGGACATCAGAGGTGGAAGCAGTTTTCTCATTCACGTGGTCAGAGAAGCAAAGATTCCTCCTCAGTATGCTGAGAGATTAATGTACAAAGGCAGGGGATTAACCACGGGACTCTGTAAGAGGAGTGGTGGCTACAACAGCCAGGGAAAAAAAGCTTAACCGTGGCCTTTTGTGGGGATGGTGTTTTTTGACACTAAACTGGATCATACCCAACATAAGTTAAATAATTAACAGAAGTACAGCCTTACCTGGAACCCTGGATCTTAAGAAATAGAGAAACTTTCCATTCTTGGAGTGCATAATGGCTCTCTTAATAAACTCTACAACAGATTGACAGCGGTCCTCAAACTTGGGATGACACCACAGGCTGAAGGTTCCTGCCATGGAAAATTAAGAAGTAAAAATTTTAAAACTTACTTCAGAAGACATGAGAGGCTGGTTTGAATATTTTAACAATGATTCTCACTTTTGGGAGGGCAGTTTGGGGGCAAGCTGGCTCAGAGGTCTCTGAAGCTACCTGTTCCTCCTTATCTCACAGTTAACTGTAAAAAGATGTTGCCTTTTGTAAGACATAAATTAGGTCTTACAAGGTTTTTGTTAAGTACATACAAGCTAAGTACTCCTTATCCGAAATGCTTGAGACCAGAAGTGTTTCAGATTTTGGATTTTTTCATATTTTTGGAATATTTGCATTATACTTACCAGTTGAACATTCCTAATCCAAAACTCTGAAATCCAAAATGCTCCAATGAGCATTTCCTTTGAGCATCATGTCAGTGTGCAAAAAGTTTCAGATTTTTAAGCATTTTGGATTTCAGATTAGGGATACTCAACCTTTAATAATTTCAAATCAGAAAAAATGATATAAAATTTTTCATTGAGTATGAACATTAATCTTTAAATCACAGACTTCCTCTCTCTATACAGATGTACTTATTATGTATATTAAGTAAAGGTACAGTCATGCATTACTTAATGACAGAAATATGTTCAGAGAAATGCATCATTAGGCGAACATCAGAGTGTACTTATCCAAACCTAGATGATGTAGCCTACTACATACCTAGGCTATGTGGTACAGCCTATTGCTCCTAGGCTACAGACCTGTATAGCATGTTACTGTGCTGAATACTGGAGGCAACTCTAAACAATGGTAAGTATTCATGTACCTAAACATATTTAAACATAGAAAAAGTACAGTAAAAATACAGTAATATAATCTTATGGGACTGTCTATATGTAGTCTATCATTGACCAAAATGTTGCTAAACAGTGTATGACTGTGTACAAATATAAGCAGGTCTTTGAATAACATTTTGTTCAGTGTTGTTACAACTTTTTTTTTTTTTTTGAGACAGGGTCTTGCTCTGGCACCCAGGCTGGAGTGTAGTGGCATGATCTTGGCTCACTGCAACCTCCACTTGCTGGGTTCAAGTGATTCTCCCGCCTCAGACTCCTGAGTAGCTGGGATTACAGGCACCTGCCACCACGCCTGGCTAATTTTTGTATTTTTAGTAGAGACAGGGTTTCACCACGTTGGTGAGGCTGGCCTCGAACTCCTGACCTCAAGTGATCCACTCGCCTCGGCCTCCCTAAGTGCTGGGATTACAAACGTGAGCCACCATGCTTGTTTCCTTGTAACGTTGATAAGAAAAAAAAATTGATTTCCGGCCAGGACCACTGTCTGTGTGGAGTTTGCACAACTGCACAGGTTTTCTCTGGGTATGCTGGTTTCCTCCCATATCCCAGAGATGTGCGTGTAGGTGAAATGGCATGCTAAGCTGTGCCAGTCTGAGTGTGGGTGTGTGGGTATACGCACCCCGATGGAATGGTGTTCTGTCCAGGGTTGTTCTGCCTTGCATCCTGAACTGCCAGGATAGGCTCCAGCCACTTGTGATCCTGAGCTGGAATACTTGGGTAAATGATTATCTAACTTATTTTCATTAATCTTTCTTACATGTGTGTATAGTTTACATATATTTCACTGTTTAATATTGGAAGTGTTTTGGTCTTTATTTAGAAGTTTGGTCTTTATTCCAGCCTGACCAACATAGATAAATCCCGTCTCTATTAAAAATACAAAATTAGCTGAGCGTGGTGGTACATGCCTGTAATCCCAGCTACTCGGGAGGCTGAGGCAGGAGAATTGCTTGAACCCAGGAGGTAGAGGTTGCGGTAAGCCGAGATCACACCATTGCACTCCAGCCTGGGCAATAAGAGCGAAACTTCGTCTCAAAAAAAAAAAAAAAAATTGGTTTTGTTATACGTCATTTTGCTTAAAGTCAGCTTCCAAGAACCTATTAATGACCTTTAAGTGAGGAATGACCAACTTACGTACGTACACTGACCCTTGAATAATGTGGGGGGGGCGGGGTATGAACCCTATCCCAATGGCCCAACATCCTCCTCAACCCCACCAAAATAAAAAATCCACATATAAAAATCCATTTGACTCCCCCCAAAACTTTACTAACAACCTACTATTCACTGAAAGCCTTACCAATAATATAAACAGTTGATTAACATATATTTTATATGTGATACGTATTATATACTGTATTCTTACAATTAAGCTAGAAAAAGGAATACTATTAAGAAAATACTATTAAGAAAATAAGAGAAAATATATTTACTATTCATTAAATGGAAGTGGATCATCATAAAGTGATCATAAAGTGGATCATCATAAAGGTATTCATCCTCATTGTTTTCAAACCAAATAGACTGAGGAGGAAGAGGAAGAAGGGGGTGTCTCAGGGGTGGCAGAGGTAGAAGAGGTAGAGAAGGTGGAAGGGGAGGCAGAAGAGGAAGGCACACGTGGTATAAATTCATGGAAATGTTATAATTTGTCTGACTTTTTTTGCTTTTTCTATTTTTAGAAACAGGGTCTCACTCTATCACCCAGGCTAGAGTGCAGTGGCGTGATCACAGCTCACTGCATCCTTAAACTACTGGGTTTAAGTGATCCTCCTGCCCTAGCCTCCTGCATAGCTGAAGCTACCAGCCCAGGCTGGTCTTGAACTCCTGGCCTCAAGTGATCCTCCTGCCTTGGCCTCCCAAGTGCTGGGATTACAGGCATGAGCCTCCACACTCAGGCTTGCTTTTTCATTTCTCTAAAAATGTTTCTATATGGTACCAATTCTTCTTCTACCATTTGCTTTGGTTTTAGTGCCCATATCATAGAAGGGTCCAAGTCTAAAATAACTCAAAAGCAGTCTCAAATAACCTCAACCCTTCTGCCAGATTGCCTGACATCAATGTTTTCTGGCACTGTTTCTTCTACATCTTCTTCCTCGTCATCTGGCACTGACTCAGAAGAACTCATCTCCATCAAGTCATCTTCAGTTAATTCCTCTGATGTGGTATGTGTGAGTTCTTGAATTTCTCTAAGATCCCTATCTTGAAATCCTTCACCCTTCACCCTTCACCTTTTTTTTCCTGCCATATCTCTTTCATGATTTCCTTGATTGGCTCTGTCACAGATCCTATGAAGTCACATACAATTTCTGGACACAGTTTTCTTCAGCAGGAATTTATTGTTTTGGGCTTGATGGCTTTCACAACTTTTTCTTTTCTTTTGAGACAGGGTCTCACTCTGTTGCCCAGGCTGGAGTGCAGTGGCATGATCACGGTTCACTGCAGCCTTGACCATCCTGAGTACCTGGGACTACAGGTACACACGACAATGCCCAGCTAATTTTTGTATCTTCTGTGGAAATGTGGTTTCACCATGTTGCCCAGGCTGGTCTCTAACTTTCAGGTTCAAGTGATCTGCCCGCCTTGGCCTCCCAAAGTGCTGGGATTACAGGCATGAGCCACTGCACCTGGCCCACAATTTCTTCTATAACAACTATGGCATTTTTTTTGAGACAGAGTCTCACTCTGTCGCCCAGGCTGGAGTGCAGTGAAGCAATCTTGGCTCACGGTAACCTCCACCTCCCAAATTCGAGCGATTCTCCTCCCTCAGCCTCCCGAGTAGCTGGGATTATAGGCGCGTGCCACCAGGCCTGGCTAATTTTTGTATTTTTAGTAAAGACAAGGTTTCGCCATGTTGGCCAGGCTGGCCTCAAACTCCTGACCTCAGGTGATCCACCCACCTTGGCCTCTCAAAGTGCTGGGATTACAGGTGTGAGCCACTCCACCTGGCCAACTATGGCATCTTCAATGGAGGAATCTTTCCAGACATTCATGATGTTCTATTGGTGTCTTCTTCCACAGCACTTAAAATCCTTTGCATAGAGTACCAAGTGCAATGAGTGTTAAAGGTCCTTATGACCCACCTGATCTAAAGGCTGAATTAGCGACGTTGCGTCTGGGGGCAAGCAGACCACTCTGACACCTTCAGTGTTGAACTGATGGGGTTCTGGGTGGCCAGGGGCATTGACCAATATCAAAAGAGCTTTAAAGGCAGTCCCTTACTGGCAAGGTACTTCCTCACTTCAGAGACAAAGCACTGATGAAACCAATCCAGAAAAAAAGGTTCTCATTGTGCATGCCTTCTTGCTGTACAACCAAAAGACTGTAGCTTTATAGATAAAGGTAGTCCTGATTATTAACCCAATTGCATTTGCACAAAACCAGAGGGTCAGCCTACCCCTTCCTGCCTTAAATTCTGGTTCTTACTTCTCTTCCTTACTAATAAATATCCTTTGTGGCATTTTCTTTTCCCCAGAATAGGGCACTTTCATCTTCATTAAAAACCTGTTCAGGCAGATATCCTTTCTCTTCAGTGATTTTCCCCATGGTGTCTGGGAACCTGTCTGCTGCCTCTTGGTCAGTAGAAGCTACGTCTTCTGTTATCTTGACATTTTTCAAGTCAAACTGTCCTAAAATTATCAAACCATCCATTGCCGGCATTAACTTCTCCAGCTCTAGTTCTTTCACTTTCCTCTTGCTTTAAGTTGTCATATAACGACTTTACTTTTTATTAAATCATATTTATCTATAGGTATGCTTTGCTTTTCTCTCTTTTTTTTTTTCAAGACGGAGTCTCGCTCTGTCGCCCAGGCTGGAGAGCAGTGGCACGAACTTGGCTCACTGCAAGCTCTGCCTCCCAGCTTCAAGCCATTCTCCTGCCTCAGCCTCCCTAGCTGGGACTACAGATGCCCGCCACCATGCCCAGCTAATTTTTTCTATTTTTTAGTAGAGACAGGGTTTCATCGTGTTAGCCAGGATGGTCTCGATCTCCTGACCTCGTGATCCGCCCGCCTCGGCCTCCCAAAGTGCTGGGATTACAGGCGTGAGCCACCATGCCCGGCCTTCTCTTTTCTTTTTTGAGACAGAATCTTGCTCTGTCACCCAGGCTGGAGTGCAGTTCAGCAACTATGGCTCACTGCAGCCTTGACCTCCCAGGCTCAAGCAATCCTATCACTTCAGCCCCATGAGTAGCCAGGACCACAGACAGCACCATGCCCAGCTAATTTTTAAATATTTTTGCAGATCTCACTACGTTGCCCAGGCTGGTCTTGAACTCCTGTCCTCAAGTGATCCTCCTGATTTAGCCTCCCAAAGTGCTGGGATTACAAGCATGAGCCACTGCACTCGGCCAAGGTATCCATTTCTTATAGTAGCAATCTGGCACCCACATAAAAGCTGCATTTTCACTATGAGATTAAAAAGTATTTCACAATAAATGTAAGCTCCAACGGTGGCTTCATGAATTTCTTTTTCTTTTCTTTTTTTTTGAGACAGAGTTTTGCTCTTGTTGCCCAGGCTGGAGTGCAATGGCACGATCTCGGCTCACCACACCCTCTGCCTCCCAGGTTCAATCGATTCTCCTGCCTCAGCCTCCTGAGTAGCTGGGATTATAGGCATGTGCCACCACACGGCTAATTTTGTATTTTTAGTAGAGATGGGGTTTCTCCATGTTGGTCAGGCTGGTCTCAAACTCCCGACCTCATGTGATCCGCCCGCCTCGGCCTCCCAAAGTGCTGGGATTACAGGTGTGAGCCACCGCACCCAGCCTTTTTTCTTTTATTACAACAGTCCTTATGCTGAATTCACTTATCTTGAAATGGTGAACAACCACAGCTGTGAACCTCAAACTATGTACAAACTGAGCAATTTTTCTTGTAACGTTCTAACTTTTCTCTGCCTCTTAGGAGAACTTCCAGCAACACTAGTGGCACTAGTGGGTCCCATAGTATTACTCAAGGTTTACTGTATTGCACTAAACACAATGAAAACTATACAAGAACCATGAGAGATCAATTTTTACTGTGATACACAATTAGCTGGAGAGAGAAACACTCACATGGTGATGACTAGCGTCACACAGCATTTTAAGCGGATACTTGCAACACTTGAGCTCACCACAGTAGTAACAGGGAGTTGGCTTGGAAATACTACAGTAGTACATCCAGTATGTAACAGTAATTTTATGCAGTTATGATTTAATACTGCACCTTTATATTTGTCTACATTTCTCTCAACAGTGAATGCTGCCATGTACGGTTTGTGTGCATAAGTTCTGATAAAGTTTTAACTTTTTATAATAGATTTGTATACATTTTATGGTAGCAAATGTTAAAATAGACTAATATCCACATGTATTTTATTCATTCATAACATACCTTTTTAATTTTTTTGATATTTCTAGGCTACAGTTTATCCGTAAGATTTTACAAATTGTCACAGATCTCCAAAAAATTTTCCAATATGTTTACTTTTTAAAATCCATGTATAAGCAGACCTGCGCAGTTCAAACCCAGGTTGTTCAAGGGTCAACTGTATATACTTCTTAGAGACCATATGGAATAGTCGAGGAAAGACAGGAACAGCAGTTTTGTGGGTCTCATTCATTCAAGTGCATGTTGAGTGTAAAAAATAGAAATCTAAGTCTTTCCCTTCTTTAACTTTAAAACCCCACGCCAACATATTACAAAGATCCCACCTCAAACTTTAAAATCCCAAATGGAAAAGCGAATCTGAACTCCTATGACTTAAAAAAAAAACAACAGAAAACTCAAAAAACTGAAGCACCAGATTCCAAAGGAATCACCCACAAAAAAAAAAAAACAACACAAAAGGGCCAGGCACAGTGGCTCATACCTGTAATCCCAGCACTTTGGGAGGCAGAGGTGGGCAGATCACTTGAGCTCAGGAGTTCAAGACCAACCTGGACAACACAGAAAAATACCCGTCCCGGCCGGGCATGGTGGTTCACGCCAGTAATCCCAACACTTTGGGAGGCTGAGGTGGGCAGATCCCCTGAGGTCAGGAGTTCGAGGCCAACCTGGCCAACATGGTGAAACCCGGTCTCTACTAAAAATACAAAAATTAGCCGGGCGTGGTGGCGCGCATCCAGGAACTACTCAGGAGGCTGAGGCAGGAGAATCGCCTGAACCCAAAAGGCGGAGCTTGCGGTGAGCTGAGATCGCGCTACTGCACTCCAGCCTGGACAACAAAGCGAGACTCTTTCTCAAAAAAAAAAAATTAGTTGGGCATGGAGGCACCCATCTGTAATCCCAGCTACTCGGGAGGCTGAGGCAGGAGAATCGCTTGAACTCAGGAGGTGGAGACTGCAGTGAGCCGAGATCGTGGCACTGCCCTCCAACCTGGGCACAGAGCCAGACCCCGTCTTTAAAAAACAAAACAAAACAAACAAACAAAAAAACACAAAAAAGGGATACTAATCAGTCAAGAGAACTGCAGATTTGAGTCTCTCTACCTACTCTTACAGTATCACTTAAAAAAGACAAAGACAAATGCTCCACTGCAAACTGGTAACTGAAAGGCCCGCAAGGTTTCCATTAAAAATTCCAGTTATAAGGCTGGGCACCGTGGCTCACGCCTGTAATCCCAGCACTTTGGGAGGCCGAGGCAGGTGGATCACAAGGTCAGGAGTTCGAGACAAGCCTGGCCAATATGGTGAAACTCCGTCTCTACTAAAAATACAAAAATTAGCTGGGCATGGTGATGGGTGCCTGTAGTCCCAGCAACTTGGGAGGCTGAGGCAGGAGAATAGCTTGAACCTGGAAGGCAGAGGTTGACACTGAGCTGAGATCGCACCATTGCACTCTAGCCTGGGCGATGGAGCAAGACTCCGTCTCAAACAAAAAAAAAATTCCAGTTATAGGCGAGGCACAGTGGCTTATGTCTATAATCCCAGCACTTTAGGAGGCCAAGGCAGTAGAATCACTCCAGTCCAGGAGTTCAAGACCAGCTTGGGCAACATAGTGAGACCCTGTCTCTACTAAAAAAAATGTTTTTAAATTAGCTGGGCATGGTGATGCACACTAGTCCCACCTACTAGCAAGGCTGAGATAGGAGGATCACTTGAGCCTGGGAGGTTGAGGTTACGATGAGGCATGATCTCACCACTACACTCCAACCTGGGCAGCAGGATGAGACCCCGTCTCAAAAAAAAGAAATTCTACTTATTCAAGGAAGCAAAATCCATTTAACAAAAAGTAACTGGTGGCCAGGTGAGGTGGCTCATGCGTGTCATCCCAGCACTTTGGGAAGCCGAGGCAGGCAGATCACGTGAGGCTAGGAGTTCGAGACCAGCCTGGCCAATGTGGCAAAACCCTGTCTCTACTAAAAATACAAAAATTAGCTGGGCGTGGTGGTGCACACCTGTAATCCCAGCTACTTGGGAGGTTGAGTTAAAAGAATTGCTTGAACCCGGCCAGGCACAGTGGCTCACGCCTGTAATCCCAGCACTTTGGGAGGCCAAGGCAGGCGAATCACGAGGTCAGGAGTTCAAGACCAGCCTGACCAACATGGTGAAACCCTGTGTCTACTAAAAATACAAAAAAAAATTAGCTGGGCATAGTGGCGGGCGCCACTACGGGTGGGAGGCTGAGGCAGGAGAATCGCTTGAACCCGGGAGGCGGAGGTTGCAGTGAGCCGAGATCACGCCACTGCACTCCAGCCTGGTAACAGAGAGAAACTCTGTCTCAAAAAAAAAGCAAAAAAAAAAAGAATTGCTTGAACCAAGGAGGTGGAGGCTGCAATGAGCCGAGATTGTGCCACTGTACTCCAACCTGGGTGACAAAGTTAGACTCCATCTCAAAAAAAAAAAAAGTAATCGGAGAACTATTTGAAAGCCCTCTTATTCCTGGCATCTCACCTATCAATAACTTAAAGGTCAAGTATTTATTTATAATTCCCAGGGCCTAGTCATTTGAATAGGTTTAACAAAATACTTCACTCTGAAATGCTCTGCTTCATATTTCGTTTTTTTGCTTGTGTGTTTTTGTTTTTACAAACAGCGGAACAGGAGGCAGTCCCCCTCACCTATCCCACCTAGTTATCTAATTCATTCCCAGGTCATTGGATTGAAGTTCCTTTCTCTTCGTGTTATTAGAAGTGGGTACAGAGGAAACCATGGACAAAGCTATGCTGACCTAAACAGCTACTTCCTGCCTCACAAGAGAACCCGATGCAGTGTGGGCTGAGTGGGGAAGATGCTGTGGGGCCTGAGAAGACACAGGACAGAGGCTCTTACCTCAGATGCAATGTCTCAGAGCATTCACTTAAGGTTGACCACCATGGGAAGATTGTGAGGGATGGGAAGCAAGTCCCTGAAACACACCAAAGTTCTCTACGCTTTTTCAATTTGTAGCATACACAGGTATTTTGACAAAGGATTTATTACCCAGCCTCAGAATCAATGACCATCACAAGTTTCTGGCCCAAATTAAATACAGAATATCTCGATACAAAGTCAATCCAGAGAGCTGTGTTTAACAAGTTGGCTTCTAGGCATGACTGGCACATGAAGTACCACCTGATCACAAAGGAAGAGGTACCACTAGAAGAATGGCAGATAGTCTAAAGCATGTTGATCCCACAAACTCTCAACATTTTAATGAATATTTCCTAAGAGACTACAACACTGACAAAAAGAGGAAATTATTACCATGCTGCCTGGGAGAAAGTGACTATCAGACAAAGAAATTCAGACACACCTGTAATCCAAGCCCTTTGGGAGGCCGAGGCAGGTGGATCACCTGAGGTCAGGAGTTCAAGACCAGCCTGGCCAACACAGTAAAACGCTGTTTCTACTAAAAATACAAAAACTAGCCAGGCATGGTGGCACATGCCTGTAATCCCAGCTACATAGGAGGCTGAGGCAGAAGAATCACTTGAACCCAGGAGGCAGAGGTTGCAGTGAGCTGAGATCGCACCACTGCACTCCAGCCTAGGCGACAGAGCGAGACTCTGTCTCAAAAAAAAAAAAAAAGAAAGAAATTCAGAACAGAACAGTTACAGGATCAACATTAAATTCACCCTCTTTGTATATGTGATTTAACAAAATATCTCTAGATGATAAGTTTAATTACAAACAAAGCTTGTGAGAATTTGCCTAATGGTCCTAGGTTCTTTCTTCCTTTTACCTAAAGAGTTTTACCGGCTCATTTCTTGGGAGCCTCTCCAACAGTTTTGTTCAGGCCCTCCTATTTAGGAAACAAGATGCTGCTGACAAGACTTTTAAATGGAACCCTTACTCTACCTTCCCTACCCCCTCCATTTCTTCTAGTGACGGAAATCAGCGCTCATATCAATATTCAACGGAGTCTAAGATAATTTTTCCCCTATTTGTAGTTCCATTCCTATGAATCTCTTCCACAAAAAAGTCAGACAGCAAAGGTAGAGCAAGTCAAGGGGGGAAGAAGCCTCTATTACCAGCATCTCTTACCTCTGTAGTGCTCCATTCTAGTGTGGTGGGTGATACCCTGTGATCGGAAACTGAGGCTCAGGATGTAACGAGGATCAGAACTGTCTCGTACCAGGAAAGAACCATCTGGTTTCCCTTTCAGCTTCATCTCTGCATCTTCCCAATTCATTGGCCCCCAATACCAACCACACTATCAAAGACAAGAAGCAGTCCACTAGTTATCAGGACAGAGAAATGTCAAAGTTTTCAGAGCAATCTATCTTAATATGGGAGAACCCTCTGCATTCTCTCCAAAATATTTCAATAGGTAAAAGCCACTTACAAGTGTCTCAACCATTAGCAATGAACATCAGGCTCACTACACTTTTAGCCCTCCAAGGTAACAGAATAATAATTCTGGCCGTGAGCTGTGGCTCATGCCTGTAATCCCAACACTTTGGGAGGCTGAGGCGGGCAGATCACTTGAGGTCAGGAGTTCGAGACCAGCCTGGCCAACATGGTGAAAACCCATCTCTACCAAAAATACAAAAATTAGCTGGGTTTGGTGGCACATGCCTGTAATCCCAGCTATTCAGGAGGCTGAGGCAGAAGAATCGCTTGAACCCGGGAGGTGGAGGTTGCAGTGAGCTGGTACTGAGCCACTGTACTCCAGCCTGGGTTACAGTGAGACTCTGTGTCAAAAAAAAACAAAACAAAACAAAACAAAAAAAAAAACCGGCTGGGCGCAGTGGTTCACACCTGTAATCCCAGCACTTTGGGAGGCCAAGGCAGGTGGCTCACCTGAGGTCAAGGAGTTCAAGACCAGCCTGGCCAACATGGTGAAATCCCATCTCTACTAAAAATACGGTAATCAGCTGGGCATGGTGGTGGGCGCCTGTAATCCCAGCTACTCGGGAGGCTAAGGCAGGAGAATTGCTTGAACCCAGGAGGTGGAGGTTGCAGTAAGCCGAGATTGCGCCACTGCACTTGAGCCTGGGCAACAAGAGCGAAACTCAGTCTCAAAAACAAAACAAGACAACAACAAAAAACAAAGAATAATAATTCTACAATTCTGTTACCAAAGACCCTACCAAGAAAAGAAGAGGGAATTGGGTCAGTTAATCTATCAAATCAGCTTAGACTATGTAAACATTTCTCCAACAACCTTTATCATGTCCAAATTTTTTCCCCAAATTCAATTTTATTACATCTCATGGAACTAATAGCAGGAGCACACTGTTTTTGTCACTGTAAATATGGAAGCAAGTAAACTATTCTTCCTCTAAAAACAATAAACAGGGGCTGGGTGTGGTGGCTTATGCCTATAATCCTAGAGCTTTGGAAAGCAGAGGCAAGAGGATCACGTTGAGCCCAAGAGTTCAAGACCAGCCTGGGAAACAGCAAGACCAGTCTCTACAAAAAATATAAATAAATTTTAGCTGGGCTTGGTCGTGCATGCCTGCAGTCCTAGCTACTCGGGAGGCTGAGGCAGAAGGATCCTTTGGCCCAGGAGTTCGAGCCTACAGTGAGCTATGATTATGCCACCACACCCTAGCCTGGGCAACAGAGCCAGACCCTGTCTCTAAAAATAAATAAACAAATAAATAAAGGTGTGTCCGAGTACAGAATTTAGCTAACGGGAGAAGTGACCTGTCAGTCTTTAGGTACCACCTACCTTCTCCAACTCTCGAAGGCTGGCTGCAAAGCTGCTCGAGTCAGGCCGGTAGAGGGGACACTGGAGGTGCTGTGGGGGTTGGCTGTGCAGGGATTCAGCTGCTCGGATGGGAGCAATCCGGGGAAATGCATCTGCAGGGCAAGACAGTGGTGGTCACTTGTTTACCCTCACTGCTCCCAACCACAAATAGACCCTCCCCCAAAAACAGAGGATGCTAACTGAAGAGGGCAAGGCATTAGAAGCTAAGCTGGAAAGGGTAGAAGCCAAAGCAGTGGGAAAGAGCTGGATGGGCTGGAACAAAAAGCTGTGTGGGCTTGTGTAAGCTGTGAAGGATGGGTGGGGGCACTTAACCCCAGGAAAGGGGGAGGGGAGCTGCTCACTAACCTGACTAAGGTGACTACTTCAGGGGCTTCACCAGCCTAGAGCGATTCCAACTTCTCCCACCTCGAAGTGAAGTGCCGATAAGGCAGCCTTGGAAATAGTGACTCACTTACTTGCCCAGGAAGAGTAATGATTTTGCCAGGCAAGTAGAAAAGAATGCTGATTTCATTCATTTTATTCCTTGGGTACTGTAAGCTGGCAAAGCAGGCATGGGCTGCTAAATGCTTGGTACTTATTTACAAGGCTGCAGTAAATACTAAAAGCTTAGAAAAACCACAGAATGTTGAAAACCACCAACATATTAAACCTCACTATCCTGAGATTAAGGCAGTTTCTTAAGTGATATCTACTCAAGGATTGCAAAACAGTCTCAGCAGCAAAGACTGATGAAAAATTCAGTAGTCTTTTATCCCTAACAAAAATTAGATTGACCTCCATAAAGAAAACGGGTTAGGAAAACCAGTTCTCGGCCTCATTTCCAAGGAGTCTGGTCCAGCCAAGGGGAAAAGATTTAAACTTTCTACTAAGCTGTTATTTCCATAAATAGATTTCTCCCATCCTTCTATGGTACAAAGTATCACTTTGTACTCCCAACTCTTACAAGTCTTGCCTCTAGACTAAGCTAACCTGGGGCATGGGGTGGAGGAGGCGGAGGTAGGGGGAAAGACTGCAAGGAAGACCCCATCGGAGCCACAAGGACAGATGTAGGCAGCGTCCCACTGATATCATCTAGAAGAGAGAACAAAAGCAAGAGGTTCAGAAATGTGAGCACAGAATGAGCACGCTGAAGGCAGAGGAGAGGGAGAAGGACTATCAGGCTGCCCTCTGGGGCAGGATGGCCCAACCTTCACCCAGTCTTTTTGCACAGAGGGCAACAATCATCTTACTCTGGTTTGCTTTTGGAAAGCGGGGTAGTAAGGATATTCCTAATGCAGCCCAATATCAGTGGGTTCAAGGCAAGATAAATGTAAACTGAATTAATATATGCATAGTAAGTATTACAGCATGCGGGTAAGACCCATTTAATTGCTTAGGGAGATGATGGGGTGCTGAGAAAGAGCTGGGAAATAATTGAGTCATCATCGGAAACCCAGAAGCGTGGTCGGCCCCCAGCAAAGAACAAGTCCCTGGAGCTCACCCTCCCACTAGGAAAGAAGGCGGAGAGGGGAAGAAACTATACCTAGGAGGCTGAGGCTTCTTCTCGGAGGAGGAGGGGGAGTTGGAGGGTGTGGAGAGGTCAGGCCCCGCTGAGAAATGTCCACATCCACAAGCGACACAGTTTCACCTGAGGGATTCATGGAGCAAGCAAGTTACAGAAGCGCCTTGCCCAAAGCTGATGCAGAAAGCAAAGGGAAGGAAAGGGCAAGCAGGCGAGGCTGGGGGTCTGCTGCTCTCAGAAAGCTCAAAACCTAATGCCCCCAGGGCTGAAATCACCCCAACACCAGGAAGTCAATTTTTAAATTCTATCATTCCTTTGCCCTGTTAAGGGTCAAGGATTCTTTAGGACAAAACCATGGGACTGACAGTGGAAAAACCATCTAATTCTGGTTCTGCCACTGACTTACAACGTACCCTCAAACAAGGGGTCTTCTTTATCCAATGGAACCCATACCATTTATTTTTTCAGAATTGTGTATCAATTTCTGCCTTAGGAAGCAAGCCAAGTGGCTTGTTATATGCCCAAACAGACATGGAAAGCAAGGGCCAGAAAACCTAAGAACTATACGGTAAGCTGAATGCAGATAAAGTTCCCAATGTTAGTCTTAACTTCTTCCTAGAGGGCAGTCCATATCTTGATTTTCCAGAGTATTCACACATAAGAGAATCTACCTGAATAAGATATCTGTTCTTAATAGCTGAGGCTACAAAAGCTGAAAGTACAATTTATAGTCCTAAAAATTAACTACTTTCACAGTCAGACAAAAGTCAGGTAATCTAAGAGGCAGCTTCTCCATAGGAACTTGGTGGGAGGAGGCACATGGCCTCTCTTCTTCCCAGCATGTCATGCAGTTCTGTTCCCTGCCATATACAATACTCCTTGCCACCCAACTCTGTCTATTCCCTCTCCACTTGAGTCACGAGAGGATGAAAGGTATTTTATTAATATGAACACAAGCTGATAGCCAGCAATACGGTTATTTTGGCAGGCCTTATCCACAGGTCAGAACTCAGGATTTCTCTAATTTAGCCCTTAGGGTGTTCCTTCCAACACCTTTTTTTAAATTCAAGGCTGAATGAGCCCCTCAGCTAGTATTTTAATGTTTCCCCGTTAAGAAAATGAGGTGACCAATATCTACCAAAAGGAAACTGGGTTTTCAGGACCTAAATACACAGTTTTTTTACAAAGGTCTTGAATACTAATTAAGATAAACAGAAAAGCTCTTCTAAAAGTCATCAGTGAGACCAGGTGCAGTGGGTCACACCTGTAATTCCAACACTTTGGGAGGCCAAGGTAGGCGAATCACTTGCACTCAGGAGTTCAAGACCAGCCTGGGCAACACATTAAGACCCCGTCTCTACAAAAATAAAAAAATTAGTCAGTTATGGTGGTGCATGCCTATAGTCCCAGCTATTCTGGAGGCTGAGGTGGGAGGATCATTTGGGCCTAGGAGGTCGAGGCTGCAGTAAGCTGAGACTGCACCATTGCACTCCAGCCTGGGAGACAAAGTGAGGCCCTGTGCCAAAATTAAACAAACAAAAGTCATCAGTGGAAGTTCTAGAAAGCTGGTACCAGACTCACTATACAGCTTGGTAACTGAGAGCCTGGCTGCCCAGAGCAATGCAATGGAGCCAGACAAGTGTGTTTCCTGACAGGCCAGAGCAGTCTAGACTACTGGTAGGGCACTTAACATAAAGGATGTCATTCAAGAGGGCTGAGGCTGACCTGAACCTCAAACTACAAATGTAGGTGGTGTTCCTTTTTTTTTTTGAGACAGAGGCTCAGTCGCTCAGGCTGGAGTGCAGTGGCAAAATCTCTGCTTACTGCAACCTCAGCCTCTCGGGTTCAAGCGATTCTCCTGCCTCAGCCTCCCGAGTAGCTGGACTACAGGCGTGCGGCACCATGCCCAGCTAATTGTTTGTATTTTTAGTAGAGACAGGGTTTCACACCATGTTGGCCAGACTGGTCTGAAACACCTGACCTCAGATGATCTGCTCACTTCGACCTCCCAAAGTGCTGGGATTACAGGCATGAGCCACCGTGACCGTGACCAGCCATGTTCCTTACTTTAATGAGGAAACAACGATTAACTAGAAAGACATGGTATCACAAGATAAGATTTTTTAATTCTGGGCTTGAACAGAGACCTCCTTCTCCACTACAGTAGATGCCTATACAGGTACCAATTCACTTGTTTTGACAGTTCACAGCAGTCTACCCAGCTGCAAGTCTCATTGGCCTGCTTAACATTTTCCTGGAAGCAACCATTCCCAAATCGTAAGTCTTCCAATCACCTTTTTGAGGGACATGATATCCAAAGGAGTTTGAGATTGGGATTTTTTTTAAAGGTTTCTCAGTCACAACCAATGAGAAGTACTCAGTTTCTGAGACATGGGCAAAGCCCCACTTTTCTACAGCTTATTCATGCAGGAGCTTCACCTGTGACTGACATAACAGAAGGTCTCCCGCTCTGAAAAAGCTCCCTACGAAACGAGAAGGCAGTTACCCATCATCCAAAGGAGATTCTACAGCCTTCCTAGTTTAGCAACTGTGTTCCCTGCTGCAAGAGGGCAGACTTAAATTAGATACAATAAAGAACTCTAACAGCTGCAGGAACTGCAAGCCCCTAAAAAGACAAGAGCTCATGTAATCCCCTCTGCCCAAAAAAGTCTTTAAAAATAGACCAGATAATCATGGATCATTTTTATGAGATAACCCATGAACTCCCTTGGAAGCAGAGACAGAAATTGTATGACTTCTAGAGAGTCTTTTACGCACTGTGAGCCCATAAATTTGTAATTCCTAGTTTTAATTTATATGTGATGACGCTGAACTAAGCACTGCATAACTGCTAGGGCCACCCAGGCCACCTAATCACCAACAAGCAGCCTTTACCTCCAACTATAAAGCATCCAAAGTCAAGAACACATTCCATACCATAAAAATAGCCTCACCCCAAACCCACTAAGCATAGAATGAAGGAAATAACTGCAGACACGCCTACAGCTCCCTGTGATGCATCTGTAAGTGTTTCCCAACAGGTCTGAGAACGCCCCTGTTTTCAGATGTCAGAAGACAGAAAGATATTACCCTTACCTGTGAACAGGGGGCTGAAGGAGACCGGAGAAAAGGCACTTTGAGTTCTTGTCAACTTGGGTTTCCTAGGGAGTGAGAAAGCAGAGAGAGAATAGAGGGGAGAAATGAACACATATGCATTTAAGTCACCACAACACTCAGTTCCAGATGCACTGAGAAATAAAGCAAACCCTAGTCGTTGTCAGCAACACTCTTGTAATAAAGCATAAAATAAAGGGGGAGAATGAAATAATTAAGGCAATTCCTTAAATAGATTTGGCTACAGAATTCACCAACCTACAAAGCAATGAGAAATCCCTTTGGAGCTCACCATACCCAGTACATTAAAAGAGTAAAACACCTTGAGTGGTAATTAGCAAGTCCATTTCAAGAGGAAGGAAGTCTGATGCAGAGCTAATTTCCATCAGGGAGCCAAGGAAAGGGCTCTTGACCTGAACAGGCACCAGCTCAGAGCAAATTTTCCCTCTGGGCTTGCCTATAGGATAGGTCATCCCAAAGTGAACCAAGGAACAGATTCTGACCTGAGAATAGCACTGCAGGATGCACGTGCAGTCTTCAACCTTGAAGACCTCTGATTTCTGCACAATTGCCCCAAGGCATGGGTCAAAGCCATCAGCTACTAAGTGGGCCTCCTCAGATTAGGGGCTCTGCCTAGCATCCAAGAGGGCCCATTCCTCTCTGAGCTGCCACTCACACAGCCCCCCCCATGACTTCTTGATGCTGTTTCAGGGAACCAGTCTGAAAACCCAGATCTTTTGGTTAATATACCAAAGATAACTCACTTCTTACCATACTTTCAAGTGGCTTTTCAGCAAGAAATGAAAGAAACTCAAAAGACTCCAACAAAGACATTATGGCCAGAAGTGTGTTAAACTAAAAAAACTCACCTCAGAATGACTGAACTTGTCGAGGTGATAGAAATATGCTATATGCTGGCTGGGCGCAGTGGCTCACGCCTGTAATCCCAGCACTTTGGGAGGCCAAGGCAGGCGGATCACAAGGTCAGGAGATCAAGACCATCCTGGCTAACACGGTGAAACCCTGTCTCTACTAAAAATACAAAAAATTAGCCAGGTGTGGTGGCAGGCGCCTGTAGTCCCAGTTACTTGGGAGGCTGAGGCAGGAGAATGGCATGAACCCAGGAGGCGGAGCTTGCAGTGAGCCGAGATCGCGCTACTGTACTCCAGCCTGGGCGACAGAGCAAGACTCCGTCTCAAAATAAAGTAAAAAAAAAAAAAAAAAAAAAAGCCATATGCTGGCTGGGCATGGTGGCTCACTCCTGTAATCCCAGCACTTTGGGAGGCCAAGGTGGGCGGATCACAAGGTCAGGAGCTTGAGACCAGCCTGGCGAACATGGTGAAACCCCGTCTCTACTAAACAAAAATTAGCTGGGCATGGTGGCGTGCACCTGTAATCCCAGCTACTCAGGAGGCTGAGGTAGGAGAATTGCCTGAGCCCAGGAGGTGAAGGTTGCAGTGAACCAAGATCACACCACTGCACTCCAGCCTGGGTGACAGAGTGAGACTCCATCTCAAAAAAAAAAAAAAAGAAAAAAGAAAAACAAATATGTTATATGCTGATTATGGTAGAGGTTATGATGACTATATATAAATTTGTCAAAATTAATAGAGCTGGACACTTAAAAGGGTAAATTTTGCGGTATATAAATTATACCTCAGGCCCAGTGCGATGGCTCACACCTGTAATCCCAACACTTTGAGAGGCTGAGGTGGGCAGACTGCTTGAGCCCAGGAGTTCGTGACCAGCCTGGGCAACATGGTGAAACCTCGTCTCTACAAAAAATATAAAAATCAGCTGGGCATGGTGGTGCACACCTCTAGTCCCAGTTACTCAGGAGTGTGAGGTGGGAGGGTCACCTGAACCTGGGAAGGTCAAAGCTGCAGTGAGCCATGATTGAGCCGCTGTATTCTAGCCTGGGTGACGGAGACCCTGTCTCAAAAAAAAAAAATTTAAAATTTAAAAATTAAAAAATATATATATAAATATATATAAATAATAACAGTAAAACAGACTTAAAGAAAATCCTACCCCAGAATTGAGTGCCTGTCTCCTAGCATTATAGCTGGCTCACCTTCCAAAAATACTCTTACCCAAAGGTCTAAATAGAACTTAAACTCTTTTCAACTATAAACTGCACCAATAGAGAGGGGCAAAAGCAAAGAAAATCCAAAATGAAATTCTATTTTAAATTATTTGACTTCAGAAGATATTTATGCATTTATGTTTTAACACTGATGTCTGAGCTTCTCAGAATTCACCTCAAACAAAATTCTAAAATCATACCATGAAGATCTTATTCAGAAAGAGCTGAAACCCTGGTCCGTCTTTCTCCTGACCTAGCTTTACATTCCCTTGGCAACCTCTTCCATACTTGAGGGGTCTGATGATCACGCTCACTATGAATATTCCACCCACAGCACCCACAGGAGAGGTGGCTACATAAAAATAAGATACGGCCACACAGTTTCTCTGCTCATAAAAGTGGCTCATGACTGCAGCTTAGTTCCAAAAATCCAGAGGAATGGAATGCAATGTTAATTCCACTGGACATGAACTTTAGGACTGCTGAAGAGCTTCCAAGCTGATTTTTATTTGATAACTTGTGGGTACAACATTAAACCCAGCAAGTAGAAACCTAAAGCACTGGCCTTTCAAAAGGTTCACACCTCAGCCATTTGGCCGTTTGCCTCTTTTCAAAGGAAGCTGCATTACTCTGCCATCTGCCCATGCTGGGGACGAGTCTCTTCAGTGCCAAGCACTGAAGAACGGCAGGACCCAAATGCACACATCTTGCGGAGGCCTTCTCACTTCAGCTCATCTTCTCCCCCACCCCCGGCATTTTGAAGAAGAAAAATCATAGTTTCTAGGATCTAGAAAAAGAAAAACATCTGAATCCAGGGAGAGCTGTTCGAGAGTGCCAGAATGGTTTTTCCTGGCAAATAAGGGGGCCTCATGGCTGGATGCTTGGAAAGGTAAAAGGTCTAAAGTCCAGGAGGCTAAAAGGCTACTAATAAATATGCATGCTTCTTTCTCTCTTTGGGGAGACAAGCCTAACTACAAACCCAAAGCAGTATCTGTCTCAAGGATCCTGAGAGAATTCTAATGGCAGTCATTCATGAAAAAACCAATCTAGATGACAATAAAAGAAACAACAACAACAAAGCAAGGTAATAATACATAAAATTGAGGATGGCGGTTACCTGGGGGAGGGGTAAGATGTAATTAGAAAGCAACACTCTTCAAAGGTACTGATAACATTCTATTTGTTAAGTTTAGTGATGGGTACGTATGTTTGTATTTTATTATTATTCAAAGACATACACTTTATATATCCCCTTTTGTATACATGAACCATTTGGAATGATAAAAGGCCATTCTAAGCTGACACACTATATTTTGGAGAGCAGTATGAATAAAGGAATTTCAGATAACATTTTAAACTAATCCTCTATACTACATTCCCATGTTATTTATTCTTCCCCAGATCACCTCAACAAGCATTAGGGTGCAAAGTTATACCCCTCTAACTTTGCCAGTAGGCCACTTTCATCTTAGCAGCAACAAAGACTGGAGGAGTAGGGTGGGACAGAATAGCATTTGGTGGGCTGTGCTTCAGGTGACAGAAAAGGACAGGGCAGAAGGCCTTAGGCAAAGGTCTTTGAGGCCAGCAGTCCTTTGTGTCAGCTAAATTACTGCCTATGCTGTAGGTAACAAAAAAACAGGATGCCTCTGTCCACTTCTACCCTGCAAATTATTAACTGTACTGCAACAGATTTATGGGATAAAGGAGTTAAAAGCATTAGACTAGACAGAACAACAACACATAGATGTAACCATTGGCCAGTTTTCAAATTCCTTGAAACCTAAAATAAAAACAATGAAATAATAATAACCTATCTTGCCCATAAATCCCCTGTACTGATGCCCTAAGATTTACACATGTCCTTTTCTAAAGTAACTTCCAAACTAGGATGTCCAAATACCAGATTTTACAGCTCCAATGTACCTCTGCCCCTGCTAAAGCACACGGTGCCAAGTCAGCCAGCCTGTGCCATTTCCAACACGTCATAAGCCAGTGTCTGTTCATGTGCTACAGGCACAAAAACCATGTGTTCATTTTTAGTTCCAATACACAGACATCTGTGCAGCAAGGTCAGATCCAAAACTCCATCATAAACCAACTAAAGAACCTATAGAGGGAACTTCCAGGGAAAAGCCAAGAGGCATGGTCCAAGGTCTAAAACCTTAGAAACGATGTTGGCAGAGAGAATGTTAAGGAGTGAGAAGCACTGCACAGGATTCGAATGGACAGAGATTTTTTTTTAAGCCCAGGAGTTCGTTCTAAAGGAGAGCTGCCAACCACAACCACTTCATGGAAAAAATAGTTAAAAAGATCAACAGTGTGTGGACCCAAAACCCAAACATAAAATCAGAACTTCCTCATCACACCATAAAATCATTTTGCTCTCAGCATGTCATGCTATTACTCAAAAAGATCCTTTTAGACCTGAAGACCCAAGGATACAATGAAAAAGGTTTCTCACATCTGCCAGGTCTGTCCACGACAGCAGGGCCCCAAATGGATGCCAAAGCAGCCTGCCTCTCTTTCCAGAATTCTATATTTTGTTTTTTTTTCCCCCAAATAAATAGATAGGAAACCACTACAGAACCGTCCTCCATTTCTCCACCTCACTACCATGAAGACGGCCAGTAATAGCCTCATCTGTTAACTTGGTAAAAAACAAATCTTGAAAAGTGAACAAGGTACCTATTTCCAACCAAGTGTGTATTACGTGATGATTCAAAATGGTCAGATCAAATTAGATCTCTCACCAAATCCAAAGGAAGGCAATCAGCTCAACATATGAGAAACAGACATGGGAACTCCACTGGTTTTCCTGAAATAGCAATGCTAGATTACACTGAGGACCACAGGCATCAAGCCCAGCTCTTTGAATTCCAACATATGTGTGTTATAAGCCCTAGCCCAGTTCCCCAGAACAGAAACCTGATTAGTTGCTGGGCCCATTTCTTTCTTTCTTTCTTTTCAAAGAGATGGAGTCAGCTGGGCGTGGTGGCTCATGCCTGTAATCCCAGCACTTTGGGAGACTGCGGTGGGCGGACTGCCTGAGCTCAGGAGTTCGAGACCAGCCTGGGCAACACAGTGAAACGCCGTCTCTACTAAAATACAAAAAATTAGCCAGGCGTGGTGGCGTGCACCTGTAGTCCCAGCTACTCGGGAGGATGAGGCAGGAAAATGGCTTGAACCCGGGAGGCGGAGGTTGTAGTGAGCCAAGCAGGCCACTGCACTCAAGCATGGGCAACAAAGTGAGACTCCGCCCCCTCAAAAAAAAAAAAAAAAAGATGGAGTCTGGGTCTGTTGCCCAGGCTGGAGTGCAGTGGCACATCATAGCTTACTGTGCCCTTGAACTTCCTGGGCTCAAGTAATCCTCCTGCCTCTGCCTTCCGAGTATTGGGACTACAGGTGCGCACTACCACACCTAACTGGTGGACCCATTTCTTACCTCACTTAAAAACAGTTATCTAAGGTGACCAGACTTGGTGGCTCATGCCTGTAATCCCAGCACTTTGGGAGGCCAAGGCAGGCAGATCACCTGAGGTCAGAAGTTCGGGACCAACCTGGCCCACATGGCAAAACCCCAGCTCTACTAAAAATAAAAAATAAAAAAATGAGCCGGGTATGGTGGTGGGCCTCTGTAATCCCAGCTACTGGGGAGGCTGACGCAGGAGAATCACTTGAACCCAGGAAGCAGAGGTTGCAGTAAGCCAAGATCGCACCACTGCACTCCAGCCTGGGTGACAGAGCAAGACTCCACCTCAAAACAAAAAACAAAACAAAAAGAGTTCTCTAAGCTAACTCATACTACACTGAAGACAATATATCCAGGTAGGTCCACTTACCAGACTCAAAAGCAACTAAAAGGAAGTTTTGCTTAGTGCTAAAATGTGGGAATTGTTAAACCTTCTAAAATGATTGTAGGAAGGCAGATGTTGGGAATAGCCAAGGGAATTATGCCCAGAGGTTACTGCAAAAGCCCCAAATTATACAGCAAAGACTATAGAAGCCCATAATTAACTCCAATCAACAATGAGGACAAAGGCATATACCCTTTGGCAAAAGACTGAAATTTCTCACCATTTCCAGGTCCTACCAATCAAAACAAGAGAACAAGCTAAAAATCCAAACTCATACTCCCACTATTGCGGACTTAGGAGGTGCAGATCCACAGAAATCACAACTACCCTGGCCAGACTCACCAAGTTTCTCACAGCTGCGAGGCTGCCAGCAAGACTGGCACATAGTAAGCTGTCGAAAAGCTCACAAGCAGCATCAAATCCTAAGCATTAAAAAATTTACCAGCTCAGTCCTATTACTTATCTTCTAAAAAGCACAAAATATTCCAACTAGATTTCTCTTCTCGACAATCTACTCTTATAAGGACACGAACAAGACAGTCAACGCTCACCCATTTTACAGATGGGGGAAAAAGGGAAGCATGAAGATGACAAATTTGGTCATCTCCCAGCTGATGTTGGAGTTTACATGGAATCTAGACTTTCACATTCTCTATACAGCATGCTGCCTCCAAACAGCAGTCAACCAAACGTTTATACGCAAATAACTAGCTCTTCTCCAATTCATCAAAAAAAGCCCTTGGACCAAAAAATGTAATTCTCCAGTGCCCTGAACTAAGCTTCTTTGCAAAGCTACAGCCCAATTTGCTCTGCGGCAGAAATCTGTATTGTGCTTAGTGTGAGGGTTGGTGACAGAGCAGCCAATGACCATTAAATTCTGCTTCCAAAGGCAAAAAACCGTATAATGTTATATGCCTTTTCCTCTTCCTAATCTATTAGACGTAGCAGCTAATTTCACGCCACACCTCGTATTTGGCATCTCTGGAATCTCAGACGAACTCCTGGTCAATATGGAACAAAGGCAAGACAAACCACAAGAAAATTAGCAATCTATTCTATGTCATTACCCATAGCTTTAATCCCGCCCTCCCCTGCATCTGATGAAAATTTCATCTGTGCTGGTAAGTGGAGCATCGAATACAGAGCCTACCACAAGAAAAGCTGTTTCAGCAGCCACCCACTTTTCAAGATCTGAACTCCCAGCATGAATTCACTGGGAGGCAAAGCAGAAACACTGGCCTACCTAAAGTGGCAACACACTGATTTCTTTAGAAAGTTTGGATTTGGCCTGATCCCCAAGATAAGCCCATGGCACAGCTGTTCAGAAAGGGCAAGAAAGCCAAATCCACCCAACATTTTCTTGTTGGAGTACCCGAGTTCCCTTGAAAACAGAAGTCTATGGATGAGTGGTTCCCAGTTCAGGATCAACTGGGGAGCTTTTTAAAAATTCAAACTCTTAGGCTTTTCAAAAAGCTCCCCAAGTGATCTTAGTTCACAGTAAGGTTATCAATGTATACCTGTTCTTTAGCTTTGGTTTATGGCTGCCAGTATGTCTCAAGAATCCATCACGTAAACCACAATAAAACCCATTCCAATCTTTCTGAGAACCCACTCAAAGCAGTACAAACCACAATGGCAGTTACCACAAGGTAACTCATTTCACTGACACCAAAGCTGACAGCTTTGTAAACCAACGCTACAGATGTAACACTGGATGCCAAAGATCAGTCCACCCCTCAGAAATGCAGGAAAAAAACTTAACGTCTACATTTGGAATTTTCATCAATTGGCTTAGAACTCATGTACCTGTCTCTACCTTGTCTATATCTTACCGGTACTTAGAATTCTCAAAAGGCTTTGAGAGAGCGCAAAGCTATTTTCTCGAGACAGGCTCTCACTCTGTCACGCAAGCTGGGGTGCAGTGGCACGATCACTATTCACTGCAACCTCCGCCTCCTGGACTCAAGTGATCCTCCTGCCTCAGCCTCCCGAGTAGCTGGGACCAGTCCCGGCTAATTTTTTGTATTTTTTTTGTAGAGATGGGGGCTAATTTTTTGTGTGTTTGTTTGTTTTGTAGAGATGGGGTTTCGCATGTTGCCCAGGCTGGTCTCAAACTCCTGAGCTCAGGCGATCCGCCCTCCTCGGCCTCCCAAAATGCTGGGATTACAGGTGTGAGCCCCTGTGCCCGGTCTCCTGTTTTCTATTCTCAGAGACAGTGGTCAGCACCCAAGTTTGATATGCCAAGTTCATCTAAGGGAACAACCAGAAAAACATTAAAACTTTGAATAGAGGTGTCCAATTGATTGCTGGCCTACAATTGCATTTGAAGATTCTCCTGTCATTTGCATGCATGAGTGTGAAGGGAGGGCGGTGCTGGTACACAGAATAAGCAAGGCGGTCAAGATGCAACACCAGCTTTTTGCCCCAAAGGCCAAACATTTCCAGCAATCTTCCTTCCAGGGACAATGGCACACAGCCACCTTGGAAAAACTTAAAAAGCCATGCCAGGGTGGGGATGGAACGACGGTCTGAAACCATCTTCCAACAAGAGAGATGCAAACCAGCTGAGAAGTGTCATGGAGTGTGCACTCTTTAAGAGTGAAAGCTGTTTCCACAATTAGCGCTGACCTTATGCGAGATGTTACCACCTTTGGTCCCAAGTCTCTGCCTCCTCCTGAAGACCCTATCTTAAGAACTGTCAGGATCGCGGTAGCAATAGATAAAAAGGGAAACCAAACAAGAAAAGGAAGTTTGTCGGCCAGCCCCCGGCCGGTCTCACCTCCCCGCGTCCAGCTCCCGGCCCGCAGAGCCTCCCATGTCTGTCAGGCTCGCAGCTGAAGCAGCCAGCTCTCCAGAAGGCCTCTTGCCGGTCCCATCCCCACCGCCGGAGCCACCGTTGCAGCTCTTGGTGCGAAAAAGGCGACTGAGGCGGATTTTGAAGGAGCCCTTCCGAGAAGGACCCGCGAGTGGCCGGAGGGGCCCGGGAGGAGGCGGGGGCGGGGGAGGTTGCTGCTGCTGCTGCTCCCCTCTACTCAGGCGCCCCAGAGGGACCAAGTCCTGCAGCGGGAAGGGCACCGGAGGTAATTCAGGGCCTGGGGGCTGCAGCAGAAGCCGGCCGCCCCCTCCTCCTCCGCGACCGGGGCTGCTGAGCTCCTCTTCCGAGCAGCTGTTAGTCTCCAGGCTCTCGGCCTCCGATTCCAAGCCCTCCAGGACCAGCAGCGCGTCGCTCGTTTCCGTGGGGTCCTCCCCGGCCTGCGGGGCGGCAGCAGGCGGCTGGGGCTGCTGAGGGGGCGGCTGAGGGGGACACGGACACGGGCAGCAACCCCCACCGACTGTCTTGACCCCCGGCCCGGCCTGCTGCCCGAGACCCAGAGCCGCCAACTGCGCCTCTAGTCCAGCCGCCGGGCCCCAGGTCCGCTCGAGCGCCAAGCCCGGCGGCAGGGCCTTGGGGTCCAGGGCACAGCGGTGCCGGGGACACAGCAGTTCCGAGGGTCCCGGCTCCGGGGCCGCCTCCACGTCCTCCTCCTCCGGCGGCCGACCCACGTTGCGGAACACCATCAGCTGCGGCGGCCGGGAGCCCCGCGGGCCGGGCCGCGCGAGGAAGGGTGGCGGCGGGGGGCCATGGCCCGGGGGCGGTGGCGGCGGGCCTGGCTCGGGGGCCGCCTCTCCATAGCCGAGGAGGCGGCTCAGGACGCGGTACGAAGCGGCCGCCGCCGCCGCCTCGCCATCCCGGAGCTCGGCCCCCTGCATCGGGGAGAGGGAGGGAGGGCGGGCGGCTGGGAGCCGGGCTGGGGTGGGGACTAGGCCGGGCCCCGCCGGAGCCCCGCCCGCCGCGGCCCCCGGAGCGACAGCGCTAACGGCCGCCGCGGCCTCTGCCTCATAGAGGGGGCGGGGGGCGCGCGGAGCCCAGCGCGAGCCCAGGCCGCGCTCCGCCACCGCCGAGCACCGCCCCCAAACCGACGTCACTTCCGGAAGGGCTTAGCCACGCCACTTTCCCCAGGGCGTGCTCGCGCTGGCCTCCACGGCGAGTGACGTCGCGCGCCCCCGGCCGCTATTGGCGGTGAGCGGTCTGTTGGCTGGCGTTGGTCTCCTTTCCCGGCCCTTGCTTTTCACTTCCTGGGCGCCTAGGCCCAGGCCATCCCATTCGGTAGAGTGGAGAGGCCTTGCAAACCATGGTCTGGTCCTGGGAGCGCGCCGCTGGCCTTGGGAGCACATATGGTTCTCCCACCTACGCCGCTTGCGATGTGTGACCTTGGCTGAGTCATTTCATCATTAATCTGTATCTCCGTCCTGGCACCCAGTGAATGTTTGTGGAATCAGTACATGAATCGTGTTCTAGACCCAGTGCTGTACTGATAAATGTGTAACAACCAGCTCTCTGGGGGGAGAAAGGGAATGTATGCACCTATATAGGTACATAAATTTGTCGTTAAGTTTTACTGACATAAAGGATGTGTAGTTCACAATTTACAAGTAATAGTAAATTGGCAAATTCCATATAACTCTTTCTCACAGAATGCTTTCATTGATTTTTGCCAAACTCTTATATGGGTAGCCAAACTGTGATTGCAGTTGACCAAGGAGTGTAATTGTAAAGGTGAATGTTGGTTGATAAAAGTGAAAAAGACAAAACTTAACTGGATTGTCAATGATGGGAGCAACTTCTTTGCTGAGTCAGAAAACGGTTTCAAATACTGGAAGAATATTTACTCAATTTTTGTGCTATTCATAATGTAACGGCTACAGACAACACATTAAGTTTTTGTTGTTGTTGTTGTTGAGATGGAGTCTTGCTCTATTGCCCAGGCTGGAGTGCAATGGCGCGATCTTGGCTCACTGCAACCTCTGCCTCCCGGGTTCAAGCAATTCTCCTGCCTCGCTCCAGGTAATTTTTTGTATTCTTAGTAGAGACAAGGTTTCACCATGTTGGCCAGGCCAGTTTTGAACTCCTGACTTTAGGTGATCCACCCGCCTTGGCCTCCCAAAATGCTGGAATTACAGGTGTGAGCCACCGCGCCTGGCCTTCTTATCTTTACATAGGGATAAGGATTGCAATTTTGCTTGCTTGCAGGCATGTTGTGAGGATCAAATAAGATCAAGCTTTTTGTGTGGAGGAGGTGAGACTGGAGGCAGGGAGCCCATTGAAATAGTCCCAGTGGGAGATATTGAGAGATGCAAGGGAAAAGGAGGAAGGATCAGCCGCAGAACTCAGTGACTTCTAATACCTGAGGGTGCATTGAGGGGAAGAGGGTGGAGGGTTGAGTCCTGCAACCAGAGGGACCTTTTCAGAATGGAAATGTGTTCATAGCCTGTGATTAAAATTGTTCATGGTTTCCCATTGTTCTTAGGCTAATGTGTGATCTTGTGATCTGACCCCTGTGTGATCTAACCGCTGCCTCTCTAGCCACATCCTCCGCTAAGCTCCACCTTGTTCTCTGTTCCCTGCGTTCCCATCAACCTTGCGGCAGGCTCCCACACATGTGGGCAAGAAAAACTATTCCCTTTTCTTGCAAGACTTTTCCCTTTTTGCTTAGTAAACTCCTACTCATCCTTCAGATTGAACTCACTCCTCACTACCTTAGGGAAATCTCCCTGCCTGGGCCCTTCCTCCTCCCCAGGCTCTGAGATCATTCCTTTGTTGCACTTACTTGCGCAGGTGTAATTTGCAGTCTGTCTGTGGGGTCAGTTGATTAAAAGCTGTCCTCCCTACTAAACTGTAAATTCTATGAGGGCAGAAGCCGTGTTTGCTTTTTGCCCGTTGTGGACTCTCCAGTGCCAAGGACAGTGCCTGGAATTGCTGTTCAACCTTAAGCCCCTTAAGAGTCTCCTGAGACAAATTCTGCACAACAGAATTAATTATCTTTCCTCACACATAAAGGGACAAAGTAAACCTCAGTGAGTTATTTAGCTAAAGTCACTCAATTCAAAAGGATGCAGTGAAAATCAAAACCAGCTCTGACTCCAGATAGTTCATTCTCTTCCCCTGGCTGCCTCTCAGGTGTCACTCAGGTTTCTGAAGAAGAGCGATTGAGAGGGGCATGTTTACCCACGTCTGTAATTCCAGCGCTTTGGGAGGCCAAGGCAGGTCTTGGATCACTTGAGGCCAGGAGTTTAAGGCCAGCCAGGGCAACATAGCAACACTGTCTCTACAACAAATGTTAAAATTAGCCAGGCATGGTGGTGTGTCCAGATGTGGTCTCAGCTACTCAGGAGGCTGAGGCAGGAGGATTGCTTGAGCCCAGGAGGTGGAGACTGCAGTGAGCTGTGATCACACCACTGCACTCTAGCCTGGGTGACAGAGAAAGACCCTGTCTCTATATAGATAAATGAATAAAAGAAGAGAAATTGCTATAGAATCACACAACACCTGAGGCCTAAGAAGACTACCCAAGATCCCTAGCTTTCTCTCTCAGAAATTCTCTGGCCTTAGAGCCCATTACAAGCTGATTACAGGCAAGGTCCCTGGCTCTTCATCGCCCTCTGCTGTCCAGCTGCTTTCCTGGCCGCGGGAGAAGAGGACTGTGTCGGTTATCTGGAGTATCTCTACTTGCACGGAGTGCACAGAGGTACAGGGGAACACACACGAGCTCTTTCTAAGGCAGGGCAAGCCATAGGGTAGAGTTTTCCTATTTCCATAATTGTCCATTTCCGCAGCCCAGATCCTAGAAAAAACATTGAAAGTTAAATTCCAAGCAAAGAGGGTGTATCTTTGCATTTGTATGACTTGAATTTGTGTTGGGTTTTTTGTTTGTTTTGAGACAGTGTTTCATTCTTTTCGTTTTTTGTTTTGTTTTGTTTTGTTTTTTTAGACGGAATTTTGCTCTTGTTGCCCAGGCTGGAGTGCAATGGCGCTATCTTGGCTGACTGCAACCTCTGCCTCCCGGGTTCAAGCGATTCTCCTGCCTCAGCCTCCTGAGTAGCTGGGATTACAGGCATCCGTCACCACGCCTAGCTAATTTTGTATTTTTAGTAGAGACAGGGTTTCTCCATGTTGGTCAGGCTCATCTTGAACTCCCAACCTTGTTGATCCACCTGCCTCAGCCTCCCGAAGTGCTGGGATTACAGGCATGAGCCACCGCGCCCAGCCTCAGAGTTTCATTCTTGTTTCCCAGGCTGGAGTGCATTGGTATGATCTCGGCTCACTGCAACCTCCACCTCCTGGGTTCAAGCAATTCTCCTGCCTCAGCCTCCTGAGTAGCTGAGATTACAGGCGCATGCCACCAGGCCCAGCTAATTTTTTTGTTTTTAGTGGAGACAGGGTTCTGCTATGTTGGCCAGTCTGGTCTCAAACTCCTGACCTCAAGTGATCCACCTGCCTCAGCTTCCCAAAGTGTTGTGATTACAGGCATGAGCCACTGCGCCCTGCCAAATTTATGTTTATTGAGCTGATTTTATGTCTAAATATACCTCTTTCACTGAGCACTATAAAAATGGTCCTCAGCCGAGCGTGGTGGCTCAAGCCTATAATCCCAGCACTTTGGGAGGCCAAGGTAGGTGGATCACTTGAGCCTGGGAGTTTGTGACCAGGTTGGGCAACAAAGAGACCCAATGTTGTGAGGATGTTGTGAGACCTCATCTCTACAAAAAATAAAAAAAAATTAGTTGGGCGTGGTGGCGTTCACCTGTAATCCCAGCTACTCGGGAGGCTGAGGCAGGAGAATCACTTGAGCCCAGGAGTCAGAGGTGGAGTGAGCTGTGTTCATGCCACTGCACCCCTGCCTGGGTGACAGAGTGAGAAACCCTGTCTCAAAAAAGTAAAATAGAAAATAAGGTGGGCACAGTGGCTCACGCCTATAATCACAACACTTTGGGAGGTTGAAGTGGGTGGATCACTTGAGCCCAGGAGTTTGAGACCAGCCAGGGCAATAAGGCAAAACCCCATCTCTATCCCCACTGCCAAAAAAAAAAAAAATGTGTATATATATATATATGTATATATATATACATATATATATACACGTATATATATATGTATATATATATATATACGTGTATATATATATACATATATATATATGTATATATATATTTACCTGGGCATGATGGCACACATCTGTAGTCTCAGCTACTTGGGAGGCTGAGGTGGGAGGATCCATTAAGCAAGTCCTGGTGGTGGAGGCTGCAGTGAGCCGTGATTGTGTCACTGCACTTTAGTCTGGGTGATAGACACTACAGCTTGGGTGACTGAGCGAGACCCTGTCTCAAAAAAAAAAAAAAAAAATCGTCCCTACAGAGATAGAGTCCTAGTTAAAAACTTTTATGAAGGATGACTTAAAGAATTTAAGGTCTGGCACAGTGGCTCACACCTGTAATCCTCACACTTTGGGAGACCAAGGTAGAAGGATCCCTTGAGCCCAGGAGTTTGAGACCACCCTAGACAACATAGTGAGACCTCGTCTCCACAATTTTTTTTTGGGGGGGGACATTGTCTCTCTCTGTTGCCCAGACTGGAGTGCAGTGGTGTGCTCTCGGCTCACTGCAACCTCCGCCTCCTGCGTTCAAGCAGTTCTCTGCCTCAGCCTCCAGAGTAGCTGGGATTACAAGTGCCCAACACCACGCCTGGCTAATTCTTTTGTATTTTTTTAGTAGAGGCTGGGTTTCGCCATCTTGGCCAGGCTGATTTTTTTTTTTTTTTTTTTTGAGTCAGAGTCTCGCTGTGTCGCCCAGGCTGGAATGCAGGGGCGCGATCTCGGCTCACTGCAAGCTCCGCCTCCCGGGTTCACGCCATTCTCCTGCCTCAGCCTCCTGAGTCGCTGAGACTACAGGCGCCTGCCACCACACCCGGCTAATTTTTTTGTAGTTTTAGTAGAGATGGGATTTCACCGTGTTAGCCATGATGGTCTCCATCTCCTGACCTCGTGATCCACTCACCTCGGCCTCCCAAAGCGCTGGGATTACAGGCGTGAGTCACTGTGCTCGTTTTTTTTTTGTTTTTTTTTTTGATTAGCCAGGTGTGGTGGCACATGCCTGTAGTCCAAGCTACTCAGGAGGCTGAGGTGGGAGGCTCACTTGAGCCTGGGAGGCCGAGGCTGTAGGAAGCCATGATCTCACCACTGCACTCCAGCCTGGTGATAGAGCGAGACCCTGCCTCAAAACAAAAAAATGATAAAGAATCTAAAGAAGTTCTGAGATTCATTTTGTCATTCAACAATGGGCTAGGTTTGGGGATGCAGTGATAAATGAGACAGACACAATCCCTGCCCCTCTGGACTTTGTGGTTGGTCTAGTTAGGCTTAATCGTGCCACTCTCTGAATCTATGAGCAAATGCAAATAATTAAACATCTCTGAACCTGTGTTTCATTTGTAAAAATGGGTCAGTAATAATCCCCCCTTGACATGGCTATTGCGGGGAATTAAATGAAAACTTACATGTAAAGGTACTTAATAAATTCTACAGTGCTATACAAATGTTAGTTAATACATTTTTTCCCAAGAAGCTTTTCATGATAATAACTTAATACATTTTTTCCCAAGAAGCTTTTCATGATAATAAGTTACGATTGTCTTCACCCAGTGTGTTTTGTTGACCCTCAACTAACAGTAACCAGTAATAAATACCAAGAAATTGAATAAGTCACTCAGAAAGGCCAAGGAAAGAACTATGGATGTGCAATACAGGCTTCTGCTCCCAGCAGTACCACTAACTGGCTGGGTGACCTCGTGAATGTCACTTTCCTTTCAGTGTTTTAGTTTCCTAATTTGTTAAAAAAAAAAAAAAAAAGTCTGGGCTGTGGGCTCTGCTAGTTTTGCCATCATAGAGATTCCCCTGGGGGCTTGTCCTCTAGCCCCCCTATCTCCACAGCCTGGGCACTTCCACTTAGGTTGCACAGCACAGTTGTTCTTTGCAAGGCCGGGCACGGTGGCTCATGCCTGTAATCCCCACACTTTGGGAGGTCAAGGCAGGCAGATCACCTGAGGTCAGGGTTTCAAGATCAGCCTAGCCAACATGGTGAAACACCATCTCTACCAAAAATACAAAAATTAGCCAGGCGTGGTAGCACACGCCTGTACTCCCAGCTACTTGGGAGGCTGAGGCAGGAGAATCACTTGAACCCGGGAGGCAGAGGTTTCAGTGAGCCGAGATTGTGCCACTGCACTCCAGCCTGGGCAACAGAACAAGACTCTGTCTAAAAAAAAAGAATTGTTGTTTGCAGAGGTCAACTGGAAAGCAAGGGACATGTTTGGCAACCACCACCCATCCCTTCCTACATACACTCAATGATCTTGAACATCAAAGGTTCCAGACATCGGGGGTTTGGAGGGGATTTGAAGGGAAGAAGCCAAGAGACAGCCTGCGCCTGTGGGGCCAGATTGCCTGGTGAAGCAGGAAGCCCATCATCGAGGGAAAAGTGATGGGTGGGCAGGCAGGAGCTTTGTTCTGTGGCTTCCCCAAGAATCCATGCCCTTCCGGATCCAAGGAGGCCGGATCAGACAGCACTGACTCAGGGCCCCCTAGTTACTGTGCCTAGCAGCAGGAAGGAGGTGAGGGGTAAGAAAACGGGGAAAAGCAAGAGAGAGTAGCCACAGTTTTCACGAAGAAAAGGAGAAGGGGCCAAATGCAGTGGCTCACACCTGTAATCCCAGCACTTTGGGAGGCTGAGGCAGGAAGACCACTTGTCAGGAGTTCGAGACCAGCCTGGCCAACTGGTGAAACCCCCGTCTCTACTAAAAAATACAAAAAAAAAAAATTGCCAAGCATGGTGGCATACGCCTGTAGTCCCAGCTACTCAGGAAGCTGAAGCAGGAGAATCGCTTGAACCCAGGAGGCAGAGGTTGCAGTGAGCCGAGATCACGCCGCTGCACTCCAGCTGGGTGGACAAAGAATCTATCTCAAAAAAAAAAAAGAAGGTAGAACTTAGGATGACAAAATGAAGGTGTAAGAAGTGGAGGCAAAACTGTGTTCGTTCACTGTCTTCTCCTTGCCCGCCTCTCTCCCGCCACCATTGCCGCTGTGCTTGTCGACTTTGTGGTTCAGAAGGAGGCCTGGGTTGTGGGGACGGACACCTGGGTGGGGGCTGCGGCTCTGTCACAAACAACACCGTGGTTCTAGGGAAGTCCCTTGACCCCTCGGAAGGAGGCTTTGTTATAGTCCCTGAAGCTGAGTAACGGTGATGGTGGTGGTTTGGGTGGGCAGTGTAGGGGAGTCAGAGCTCTGGATGTAAGTCTCTGAGTGAGCTGCTTTGTGACCTTGTGTGAGTCTCAGTGTCTGCATCTGCGAAATGGGGATAAGAACATTCACCATACATGGCTGTGGGGAAGATTCATTCAGATAAGGCACATGAAAAGCACTTTATAAGCTGCCTCAGTGTGTACAAAGACGAATTACGGTACTATTAGGCTGTCTTTCCTACCCTCGACATCCCCATTCTCAAATCCCAGCTCAGCAGCACGGGGTCAGGGGGGTGCAGGCAGCCAGAGCAGACTGCCAGGAGATGCAGCTTGGCCCCTTAGTGTGCCTGTTGCAATTGCTGCCAGGAGCCTGAGTGGAGCAGAGGGGTGGAGAGAGAGGCACAAGCTCATCTGCGGTTGCTATGGTGCCCCATCCTGGATTTGCCCATCTCTCCTAATGGAGCAAAGGGCAGGCAGAGGGAGGGAGGGAGAAAGAGCACAACTGGTGCCTTCGTCTCCCCTTCCCTCCCATCTCTCTCTCTCGGGAGCAGATGTGGGTGGGGGATGGAGGGAGCCTGGATACTGGATAGGAGGGGAGGAAAGAGTGGGGTGCCGGGATTAAGAGGTTTGAGATAGGGGGCCGCACTGAGAGAGGAGGGGGCAGGGCCCTCATACCTACATCCAGAAGCCAGTTGGTGACGTTAGAAGAAAAAAGGAGGCTAGCCGGCACCAGCGTGAGAGGGAGAGGGAGAGAGGAAGAAGGAACGCCAGCATAGGAGGCGTGGAGGCAGACAGCCCTCAGACTGCAGCCAGCCTCTGCCTGGGCTCTCCTGAGCCTGGACCCCAGGGTCCTGAGAGCTGCCCCAAGGATGGGCACCAGGGGAGCAGTCATGCCCCCTCCTATGTGGGGGCTGCTGGGCTGCTGTTTTGTCTGTGGCTGGGCTCTGGGGGGTCCGCGGCCCATCCGCTCTCTGCCCTCTCTGTCTTCCCAAGTCAAGCCAGGATCTGTGCCCATGCGGGTGCCCCCAGAGGGGGCCGAGGCTGCCCTCGCTTATCTCTACTCTGGAGATGCCCAGCAGCTATCGCAGGTGAATTGCAGTGAGCGCTATGAAGCACGTGGGGCAGGAGCCATGCCAGGGCTCCCCCCAAGCCTACAGGGAGCAGCGGGCACCCTTGCCCAGGCCGCCAATTTTCTCAACATGCTGCTGCAAGCCAACGACATCCGTGAGTCCAGTGTGGAGGAGGATGTGGAATGGTACCAGGCACTGGTCCGCAGCGTGGCCGAGGGAGACCCAAGAGTGTACAGGGTTTTGCTGACCTTTAACCCTCCACCAGGGGCCAGCCACCTACAGCTGGCCCTGCAGGCCACCCGGATTGGGGAGGAAACCATCCTTCAGGACTTGTCTGGGAACTGGGTGCAGGAGGAGAACCCACCTGGGGACCTGGACACCCCTGCCCTGAAGAAGCGGGTGCTGACCAATGACCTAGGGAGCCTTGGCAGCCCCAAGTGGCCGCAGGCAGATGGATATGTGGGGGACATGCAGCAGGTGAGGCTGTCTCCTCCTTTCCTGGAATGCCAGGAGGGACGGCTCCGACCTGGATGGCTGATCACACTCTCTGCCACCTTCTATGGACTCAAGCCAGACCTCAGCCCAGAAGTCAGGTAAATGGGTTTGTGCAGGATTTGACGCATGTGTGGGGATGTAGGGGAAGGAAGTACAGGTCCCCTCAGCTGTCCCTGGGCCATTTGGCACGGACATGTGCATGCCTGGGGGGCACAGAGATGTGGGTATTTGTACTCAGTTGTGTGTACTCACAGTCGGCTCTGGGAATCTGTAACTATCTGTTAACACATACAGGTGTGACTGTACATGTGTATAAATCAATCCATATTTATCTGGGTTTATGTGCTTGAGCACATGCAGGAATATCTGTGAGTCTGTGCATATACAAATAGATATACATATGTAGCATACATCTATATGCAGGTATACACATGTGTGTAGAGATATGTCAGTATAGCCCGGTGCGGTGGCTCACGCCTGTAATCCCAACACTTTGGGAGGCCGAGGCAGGTGGATAACCTGAGGTCAGGAGTTCGAGACCAGACTGACCAACATGGAGAAACCCCGTCTCTACTAAAAACACAAAATTAGCCAGGTGTGGTGGCGTATACCTGTAAACCCAGCTACTCAGGAGGCTGAGGCAGGAGAATTGCTTGAACCTGAACCCCGGAGGCGGACGTTGCAGTGACCCGAGATCACGCCATTGCACTCCAGCCTGGGCAACAAGAGCAAAACTCTGTCTCAAAAAAAAAAAAAAAAAGATGTGTCAGTATAGACAGGCAGAGGTCTTGGCCCCCAGGCCTGAGGAGGGAGTACAAGAGGCAGGAGAGGTCTTGGTGTGGATGACAGTGACAATCTATGCACCAGGCTTGTCAGTGGTGAGCTGGGTGGGTACTCCAGGGGTTCAACCTGGTGCTCTCTAGCAATTGAGAGCTGTAAAATGAGGCTTCCCAGGAGAAGGAAAACTTTTGTTTTTTTTTTTTGAGACAGAGTCTCGCTCTGTCGCCCCGGCTATAGTGCAGTGGTGCAACCTCGGCTCACGGCAGCCGCAGCCTCCCAGGTTCAGATGATTCTCCTGCCTCAGCCTCCTGAGTAGCTGGGATTACAGGTGCGCACCATCACACCTGGCTACTTTTTGTATTTTTAGTAGCGACAGGGTTTCACTATGTTGGCCAGGCTGGTCTCGAACTCCTGACCTCAAGTGATCTGCCCGCCTCAGCCTCCCAAATTGCTGGGATTACAGGCGTGAGCCGCCATGCCCAGCGGAAGGAAAACTCTTGAGGGGGCTTGGAATCAATGCTCTTTCTGCCAAGGAGCTGGCTGAGTCCCCAGGGCCATCTCCTTAAACCAAGCAGGCCCCACTATCCTGCCTGTCCTGACGCAGAAGCTTGTGATTCTCCTCCAGTAACCTACCTCCTCCCGTAACCTACCTCCTCCCTCAACCACAGGAAAGAAGGACTGAGGGTCCTATTGGGAAGGGAGCAGCAACTGAGCCTAGGACTGCAGGGCATTCAACAATCAACACTGCTCCAGCTCTGTGTCCCCATTCATTGTTCCCAGCAGGGTTCCCCTCCTGCCAGCAGGCAGCCTGGCTCCTTGCCAGCTCAGCCCAGAGCAAAGGCTGGGGAGCTGCTGGTCCAGGCAGTGCCAGGTCAGGGCTCCTCCATTTCATATCTCCTTTGCTATGATCAATTCAGACCTGGCTTGGGCAGAGGGAGGAGATGGTTAATAGCTGAGCTGATCTCTGTGTGTGTGCCTGTGTACATGCATGAGGAAGTGTGAAAATCCTCTTTAGAGATCATCAGAGCCCTGACTCCTGCCATGTCTTGACATGCTCCCTGTCTCTACTCCTTGATAGAAACCAGGAAATGATAGGATATCAAAAAGCTGAGGGGTGGAGAGAACAACCTAGTAGAAAGAAGACTGTTGTCCACAGAGACAGTGAACATTCATAATACTGGAGAAATGGAATGCATGCATGCCCTTCGCACACACTGCAGGTGCTGGGCCAAAGTTTGCAAAGACTGCATTGTCCCCAGATCTAGTGCCTGTAGGGGCAGAAAAGTGTGATCCCTTTCCTCACTCATCATAAGGGTCACAACACTCCTATAACAAAAGACAGATTAGCAAGAGAAAGGCATAACAAATTTATTTAATCAAAGATTTGTTTGTTTGTTTGTTTGTTTGTTTTGAGATGGACCCTCGCTCTGTCACCAGGCTGAAGTGCAGTGGCGCGATCTTGGCTCACTGCAACCTCCGCCTCCTGGGTTCAAGCGATTCTCCTGCCTCAGCCTCCCGAGTATCTGGAATTACAGGCATGAGCCACCATGCCCAGCTAATTTTTGTATTTTTAGTAGAGACAAGGTTTCTCCATGTTGGCCAGGCTGGTCTCGAACTCCTGGCCTCAGGTTATGCGCCTGCCTCGGCCTCCCAAAGTGCTGGGATTACAGGCGTGAGCCACTGCACCCCGCCTATTTAGCCAAAGTTTTACATGACACAGGAGATTTCAGAAATGAAGACCCAGTGGCAGAGGCTCAGTGGCTTACACATATAATCCCAGCACTTTGGGAGGCCCAGGTGGGAGGATGCCTTGAGTCCAGGCGTTCAAGACCAGCCTGAACAATATAACCAAAGCTCGTCTCCACTAAAAATAATTTTTAAAAACTAGCCAGGAGTGGTGGTACATGCCTGTAGTCCTAGCTACTTGGGAGACTGAGGTGGGAGAATCACTTGAGCCAAGGAGGTGGAGGTGGCAGTGAGCTATGATCATGCCACTGCACTCCAGCCTGGGCAACAGAGCAAGACCATGTGTCTGAGAAAAAAAAAAGAAAAAATAGACTCAGGGAAAACCGTTCATTTTTATGCTTAGATTCCATGAAGTATGGTCAGCCCTGTAGAACTGTGATTGAACAAAAAAGTCTATGATCTAATGGTAGTAGACCAAGTAGGGAAACTCAGCCAGGCCTCTGTTCAGCTTCCTCTTGGCCTCTCTATGTAGCAGCCTTCCTCCCAGGTACAGGGCAGGATCCCTCTGGAATGAGGGTCATATGACCTACTTACTATCAGTCAAGGCAGGCCAGAGAATTTCTTTTTTTTTTTTTTTTTATTCATTTACATATTTTTATTTGGAAATGTTTATATCAGTACAAGGAAACAATTTTGGAGACACTGGATGTCATTAGTTATCATTAGTTTATTATAAAAGAGAAATATGGAAATTATTTACATGATGAAAGATTTCAGAACTTCAGTGGAATGGGCAGCTTCATGTTGATGCCATTTCAATAGTGACTTATTTCAGTCTACGTACTTTCCAAGAATGTCACCATCTCTAAATAGGAAATAATCCTTGTCATCTAGAACTACTTTGGTGCCTCCATATTCTGGGAGAAGAACTTTATCTCCAACTTTCACGCTAACTGGTTGGATCTCTCCACCCTTTCCTTTGGAACCCGATCCAACAGCGACTACTGTTGCTTGCAATACTTTTCCTTGAGATTTTTCTGGAAGCATAATGCCTCCTTTGGTTACAGTTTCAGCAGCACTCCTTTCAACCAATACTCGGTCAAAGAGTGGAAGAAACTTTCTAAACGCTTGTCCTGCCATGACTTCCTCCGCCTCAGACTCGTACTCTGCTCTATTGTAGCGCCGCAAGGAGAGACTCGCGGTCCGGCCCTGGCGACACGTGAAAAAACCACCCAGCGCGCAGGCGCGCTCGCCCCCGAGAATTTCTTTATGACCAGCTCCTACACAGAAAGGCAGGGGAAGATGAGAGTAATAGTTCTTGGTTTTATATCTTGCTCTGGGGGAGGGGGATTCTAGTTTCTATGACCTGCCTTGGGGAAGGGGAATTCTGGTTTCTAGAACTCACTTCAGCTGGGAGAAAGAGGGGCGGGAGACAAGAGAGAAGGAGAAGGTCGGAGAGACCTTACTTCTGAGCCCTTCTAATCTCCTTTAGTTCAAAGTCCTCAGCATGCCAAAGTGCCATAATTCGGAGCATTGTTTTCTGGGCCCCAACAACGCCCAGGGACACACGTCCACTTTGGCATCCATCACTGTGCCCCTAATTGCCAGTTTACTACCGTAGGGGGCAGGTGCAGATGGACGTAGATCTCCAGAGTGTGGACGTCAATCAGTGTGCAAGTGGCCCAGGCTGGTACTCTAACACACACCTGTGTGATCTCAACAGCACCCAGGTAAGGATGAGGAGGATGGGGGGCGCTACTAGAGTCCTGCCTCCCTCCCTTTTTCCCATCACTGCCACCACGCAGCTCCCAGGAGCAGCAGACAAAGCTACCCCAGCATCTCAGGGCTTCAGGGGAGTTCCTAGTGATTGGCAGAGGTGAGATACCAGGCTTTTAAAAAGTCAGGTCACCTATAGCCTGCCCTCCCACCCCCTAGTCCCCCTACTCCTGCCCTCATTCCTTTGAAAGTTCAGTGTTCTTTCTGTCTGCTCTCCTTTCTGGTACTCAGTGCTCCAGGACCCCTCCCAGGGCGACTTCCTGAGCCTCAGTTACTTATCTCCTTTCCTTCCGCCGGGAACACATTCTTCATGTAACACAGCTCTGGGCTCCTCTTGGCCCACAAAGGATGTTCCATTGGTCTATCTACAGAAGGATATTCCATATTGCTGAAATAAATGGAATTGCTGGTTGGGGTATGGGAGGAATCTAATCAACCAAAGAGCTCGAAGAGGCCTGGGACCAGTGAATGTGATGGAACCTGGGCCAGATACAGGTAGATTCAAAGTTACGGGTGCAGGTGACTCACAATGATGGAGAGCACTGGCTGGTAATCATGCAAACCCAGTACTGGGAAACTGGGAGGCCAGTGAATTCACCCACTCCATGGTTGCAATCACTGCATGCTTGTTCCTGAGCTGAGCCAAAGCCAGGGCGAGCCCTGTGGCCTGCTGGGGCTGGTGGGCATGTTGTTCTGTGTGCATAGGTGGTCCTACTGCTCTTCAGGGCACATGTATCTGAAGCTAGAGGTGGAGGGATGGAAAAGGGCTCCCACCATCCAGTTCACTGTTTAACCCAGACACATTCACTTCTCTGGGTGCGTGTTTGTCTAATTGTGCAGGCTGTGACAGGAACAGAGTGTAGTCCAGTGGTCCAAGCAAGAGGGGAAGTTGGGCCACAGTTTCACAAGCACCACACACTAACCCTACTAGGTGAGGTTAGGGGCTCGATATAGAATCTTCCAAGGTTAACCCCTTTATTTGCATCACTGATGTCTGTTCCCAGCTACTCCCCACAATAGATCTGACCTCATTTGTTCATATTCCCTGCCTGGCTCTGAGGTCTGCTCTGTCCCCTGCCGGGCAAACGTCAATAGGAGGAGGTGGAATAAAGGCTGGCCTTGGCATCCCACCAGCCTGGCATTAGCCTGGCATTAAGGCTGGGAAAAACAGTCCTGTGCCAAAGCCAGATGGTCCCTGATGAAGGAAGCTGCTCCTCCGTGGGGGGCCTTTCCAGTCCATTTGTGTGCCAAAGATGGAAGCTGATGGGGACCCTTTGAAGTAGGATGTAGGTACACAAGGTATGGCTGGGCTCAGAACTTTCCCTACTTCCATCTCCCCCAGTACCTTGCCCTAGCAAGAGCTGGCCACTAGGAAATGGGTCCTATGAGGCTCCTGTCACTGCCAGTCTGAACAAAAGGGTGATTTCTCCCTGTACTCTTTGCTTAGGGTCTCTTTGGGAAGAGGCAACAGCAGGGGTCAGGTAGGGTTTCCACAGAGGGAAGGCTTCCCAAGGACTACAGAGGGCTTCTGGAAGGATTCCCTAGTGTGGACCCAAGTCCCATAGATAAGGAGGTAGATGGACCCTCCATCTCTCCCAGGAGGGAAAGTTCTTCCAGAGAAAGCCCCACATAAACACATACTGTGTTTGTCGTCCCCGTAGTGTGTCCCCCTGGAGAGTCAGGGCTTTGTTCTTGGCCGCTACCTCTGCCGCTGCCGACCTGGATTCTACGGGGCAAGCCCCTCTGGGGGTATGTAAGTGTGGTGGGGGCCAGGCATGCGTTTTACAGGAGAGGCTGGTTGGGAGGGTACATCTGGGGAAGAAAGCCAGACTGGGGTGAGACACTGGGAGGGAACTTGTGAGGCAAGGGCAGAAGGTTGAGAGAGGCAGGAGAGGCAAGCAGGTTGCAGTGTGGGAGTGTCTACACCTTCTGAGTATGAGCCTATAACATGCAAATATGATGCAAGTTGGCCTCTCAAGGAGCCCTAGCCTGGTGTCACCTCTTCCTGGTACTCTGCCCTCCCAAGGAAGCACCCATTCCCACTTGTCCCTGGAGCCCCAGATCACAGGAGAACAGGGAGAGGGCTGTGGTGACTATCAGGGAAAAGGCTGGGATGTCAGGATGCTCTAGCTGGGTCCCTCTCCCTGCACTCATCTTGTTCTTTATAGGGTTAGAGAAGAGTGACTTCCAGACTACCAGGCAATTCGGGTCCCCAGAAGGCAGATCTGGGAGACTGCTGCAGTGCCTGCCATGTCCTGAGGGCTGCACCAGCTGCATGGATGCCACACCATGCCTGGTGGAAGAGGCTGTGGCGCTGCGGGCCGCTGTGCTGGCCTGCCAGGCCTGCTGCATGCTGGCCATCTTCCTGGGCATGCTGGTCTCCTACCGCTGCCGCCGGAACAAGGCAAGGAAGGCCCCACACCTCCCACACACATGTCCGACCCATCTCAACTGGAGGCCTGAGACTACCTAAGACCAGAATTTAGGAGAAATTGGTTCTAATCTTGATTCTAAATCTAACTCACTGTGTAGCATGATGCAAGTGATTTCTCTGCCTTGGACCTGCTTCCTCATCCGTAAAATAAGGGCATTGAACTTGATTCAATAAATGCTAGTTGAGTATCTACTCTAAGCAAAACACTGCCTAGGCTCGAGTGGAAGTGATCTGGGCCTGCATGGAGCTCCCAGTTTAATGGAGGAAGCAGACATGTAAATAAAATGACAGCATAGTGAGATGGGGGCAAGGATGGAGGTGTCTGTCAGCTGCTGTGGGAGCTTACAGAAAGTCATCCTACCTGAGATGGCATGGGAAAGACTTTCTGGATGTGACATGAGCCAGGCTTGAAGGTTAACTGGATACTTACTGGGCCAAGAAGGGGTACCCTATTCTAGACAAGGGAGAAGCCTGACGCAACGCTTGAGGAATGCACGAGATCCCTTCCAGCTCCAGCAGCCTCTGATTTGAGCCTAGGTCTGCAGCAAGGCCCTGAGCGAGACTGGGAGGAACACAGGGATGTGTGTGTGGGAATGATGTGAAACCTTGGCCTTAGCCATGTTTAGTGCCAGTGGAGTTGAGCCTGGGGTAACAAGGGGCATGGCTGTGGGCAGAGAGGGCAGAGCCAGTGTTACAGGGTGAAGCCTTATCTCAGGGTCACTGAGTGACCGTTCACATAGGCCTGAGAGCCTCTAGAACCATCGTCCAGACTCTGCTCACATGCCTCTCTCCTTGCTTCACAGAGGATCTGGGCGTCTGGAGTGGTCCTGCTGGAAACTGTCCTTTTTGGATTCCTGCTGCTTTACTTCCCTGTGAGTCTGTGGCCACAGGCTGGCCCCACCTTCCAGCATCCCCCACAGCCAAAACCTGGCACCCTCCAAGCCCCAGAACCCTTCTTCTTCTCTGCCCTCTGGAGGGGATTCAGAGACCACAGATATCCCCTACTCTTACCCACAAATGGCAAGCTGGTCTATGAGTTCTGGAGCCCCAGGCTTAAAGGAGCTCTGTGACTTGCAGTGTGATTTAGGGCAAGTTACCTAACCTCTTTGACACTTCAGCTGCTCCTCTGCAGAATGAAGGTGGTGAATGGCTCTATTGCAGGGCTGTTGGGAGGATCCACAGTGTGCTTAGCATAGGCCTGGCCCACAGCAGAAGCACAGTGGAGAGCAGAGATTTTTGCCCCTTCCCACCAGGTCTTCATCCTATACTTCAAGCCCAGTGTATTCCGCTGCATCGCTCTTCGCTGGGTGCGGCTGCTGGGTTTTGCCATCGTCTATGGCACCATCATACTCAAGCTTTACAGGTACGGCCTGGGGCAGACTTTGCTCTCATGCTGCTCATCCCAGACCACCCCAGCTCACTCATGGAATGGTGTTTTTCAAAGCCAGACCCTTGCCAGCCCCATTCCCCTGTACCCCCAAGGCCAACCCCCATCACCATAGCCTTGTCCTCCATGTTACTTTGTGGGGGGGTAGCAAAAGGCAGCAAATCACAAAAAGGATGGAAGGACAAGTACCTGTGTGGAGGAGAGGGCAGCAATGAACAGAGACCAGGGCGCTGGCACCCTCTTCGTGATCCACCCAGGTCCCTGCCATCCACCCTGTGTATTCTAACCCTCGCAGAGTGCTGCAGCTGTTTCTGTCTCGAACAGCCCAGCGGAGCGCTCTTCTGAGCAGCGGACGGCTGCTGCGGCGCCTGGGGCTGCTCCTGCTACCTGTGCTGGGCTTCCTGGCTGTGTGGACTGTGGGCGCCCTGGAGCGAGGCATCCAGCACGCACCTCTGGTGATCCGAGGCCACACTCCCAGTGGCCGCCATTTCTACCTCTGTCACCACGACCGCTGGGACTACATCATGGTTGTGGGTGAGCTGCTTCTGCTGAGCCCAGCCTCACACTGGTCCCTGACTCTGTGCCTCCAGGGTTCCTCTTGTTCTGGTTCTCCTGACTTGTCCCCAGACCCTGAGCCCAGGCTCCCCCCAGCACATCTTTCAGAGAAAGGGGTGGGACGGCTGCTGAGGTGGTGCCGGCTCTCTCCCTCCCTGCCTCCCCGCAGCTGAGCTGCTGCTGCTGTGCTGGGGCAGCTTCCTCTGCTACGCCACACGGGCTGTGCTCTCGGCCTTCCACGAGCCACGCTACATGGGCATCGCCCTGCACAATGAGCTACTGCTTTCCACTGCCTTCCACACGGCCAGGTGAGGATGGACTCATCTACCCACACCCCCTTCCATTCTAACACCACTCCTCACCTCTCCCAGGTGAGGTGCCCCCATCCCATGCCATCCTGGCAACACTGCTACGCCTCAGCACGTTGAGGAAGGCCCCCACTTCTGGCTCTCCCTACCCCCCATATGCCCCTTCTGTACTCCATGCCTGGCCAGGTGAGGAGGCCCCCAACACAGAAGAGGAGGAAGAGGACCTTCCTCCTAACTCCTCACCCCTCCCAAAGCACCTCTCCAGCACCCCAATATACCCCTTTCCACACATGCTCAGTCCTCCCTGCCTTCTCTCCTCACTCCTCAGCCATAAGAGCAGCAGGCTGCTGCTTGTCCATAACGACCAGGCCCTGTGGTGGAGGCAGAGTTAACCCACAGAGTGGGCCTAAGAGCCTGGAGCACAGGTCTGTGCTATACACAGCCAAAGAAAGTGAGCTGGAGTAGTCTCGGAGGGCTTCTTGGAGGTCGGGATTAACAGGATTGAAGTGGGACTTAAATCCTGGAGAGGGCAGAATGCCCCCTCATCCTAAGCATATCAGGGTTGGGGCTGAGGTGAAACGCCAGTGAGAAGGCAAAGCAGAAGAGGCAACTCCTGCCTGCAGTAATGACCTGCGCCCCCATCCCACCCCAG